>NC_067247.2:83889592-84514592 GCF_019359855.2 Lolium perenne
TTCGCAACTGCCATTAGTCGCGCTTGCGCAACCGCGACCAAAGTAGCGCGACTAAAGGCCCCCCCCCCCCCCCCCCTTTAGTCGCGGTTCCTTACGAACCGCGACTAAAGGCCCGTCCACGTGGGCCGCAGGCGAGCGCCAGGGCGGAGGACCTTTAGTCGCGGTTCTTCTGGCCAACCGCGACTAAAGGCCTCCCGCGAGGTTTAGGGTTTAGCCCCCCCTCCCCCTAAATCTGGTTTCTTTTTAATTTGTATTGTTTTATTTCTTTTGGGTTTTAATTTTGAAGGAGTTTCACATATTCTACGGTACTACATACATGCATATGAATGTACAATTTCAAACAAATTTGAAATTAGAACCAAAAAGAATTCAAGAGGAATATACAATATATATTCAATATCGGATGACCATATACAATATATATTCAATATCGGATGACCATATACAATTTTGAACAAGTTTCCATTCATAATTTAGTGCATATAAAGTTCTACGTCATCGTAATGGTGTTCTCCTCTAGGATCGATGACTTCCCTCGCCAACCATCCAGCTAGTTCCTCTTGAAGTGGTCGGAAGCGAGCTTCTGGACTAAGCATCTTCCGGAGGTTATTCCTCAGGATGTTGTTCTCACACTTCTGGTCCCGCTCATTGCAGTATCTCCGGATCCTCTCACAAACATAGTATCCACATAGATTGGTCCCCGGTGGCTGAATATCCCCAGTCGTCCGCACTGCCATTTTAAAATGTAGCTCTTTTTTGAATTCACCGACCTTTTTATCTACGAACCGTCTCCAAACCCTACGAGGCAAAGAAAATTAAATGAACAAGAGAGTTATTAATTAGTTACTTGATATTAGGAAATGATGAACGAAATAGGCCGATCGATATAGAGCGCAAATGAATGAAAATAATTACTTTTGCATCATTTTTCTCATGTCGGCCCAAAGCGCCGGATCCATATTCAGAGAGTCGTGGACGAGAACTGAGGAGGTCTGAACTTGAATTACCATAAGAATCCAGTGGAACCTGCGGACACGATACATGCACAGTCATGCATAACTCATCGATTAGCCACATACCATGCATGGAGTAAACAAAAGAGAATGTGCTCAAGACAGAAACACTCACCCAAAATGGTAAGGAAATAGAATATCACTTTTGAGTTCCTGTTTTCTAATAAACCGCCACAGGTCATCCTCCACGTCGGCGGGGTGGTGTTCTAACACATATGAATTAACGATTTGTGGGTCAATGAACCCAACATCATGGATGTTCCTTATTCGCATTTCCCGCTTCTTCATTCTGCATAATAGCGTACACAACAAGATAGTTAGGACAATATATATATATATATAGTGCAGGCAATGAACGAGATGGGGTAGAAATTAATAAATCACTTACAGAACGTAGCAACTGATGATAGATTTGTCGAGGTCGCGCAGATTGAACAGCTGGAACAATTCACTCAGATGAATTTGTACATAGTAATGTTTGAAGTGATGCTCATATCTAACTTCCGCATAGATATAGTCTTTGGCGTTTTTATGTTTTATGTAACCCTTGTACCAATTTAGCAGACCTTTCATTTGTCGAGGTAGATCCTCTTCCTGCGCAGGCTCGACGAGAGGGCCATTCTTCACATATGTAAATACTACGTCCTTCATTGGCGCCTCATCAAGGCCTAACAGTGCACGAAGAGTGATACCTAAGTCGGCCGCTTGTTCTCTGGCACTCGTTACAGTCAATCCATGTGCTGCCGCAGCTGCTATGATATCGGGGGCATCCGGACCGGCGGCTTGCACTATGAGCGGGGCGATCGATTGTTTACTTTGTTCCCCGAGCTGGGCAACTTCTTTCCCCCTTTCTAATTTTTTCTCGGCCTCCTCCTCCAAGGCTTTCTTCTCCGCCAACTCTTGGTTCCTCTTGAACGCGAGTGCTTGCCTACGAAGTTCACGTAAATAGTCGTCAGGCAGATTCTTCGCGGCTTGGGATGGTGTGTTCAAAAATGACTTAGCCCAGCTCTTTTCCTTGTCAGAAAATACTTGCTTGGGCTCGGGCTCTCTTTTCTTCTTGCAGTCCGCCTTCCATTTCTCATATTCAGCAGCCGCGTGTGCGTCGACTTCCTCGGCACTACGTTCCCAAGGCCTTGTGGGGAGAGGCTTCAGTGATGGCTCTGGTATCTTTGTGGTTCTAGGTACATAAGGGTCCGGGTTAATAACCCAGGACTGCTTCTGCTTCTTCGCCGGAGGTGGATTGGGGGGCGGTGTCTGATCACCCGCCGGACGAGGACTGGGGGGGCGGCGTCTGCTTACCCGCGGGAGGTGAATTGGGGGGCGGCGTCGGCTGACGTGAAGGAGGTGTAGGTGAAGCACCACCACCGCCACCGCCACCGCCACCGTCACCGCCACCGCCACCGCCACCGCCACCACCACCACCGTAGGGGGGTGGACTTGTTGGCGCCTCGCCTGGAAACTTGATAAATTTCTTCTGCCATAGAATGAACTGGCGTTTGACATCTCCAAGTCTTTTCACCCCTTCAGGTGTAGCAATGTCAATGTCCAGGTCCTCAAACCCTTGGACTATCTCCTCCACCGTGACACGAGCATAGCCATCTTGATTGGGGTTGTTGTGGTGGAGTGCTCCAGGTGGTAAAGCACTGCCGATGGCTACCTTCATGGACATGTTCCCGATAGGATAATACAGATGACATGCTTTCATCTCCTTTATATCGTCCACGGGGTAGCGAGGAGGCTCCGGTGCAGTAATTTCGACCACCAGAGGCTCCGGTGCAGTAATTTCGATCGTCGGTGCACCAGCCGGTGAGGCCTCCGTGGAAGCCACGCTGCTTCTTCTCCGCTGCTGGCTTCCGAGATCCATTGGATGATCTTCATGCTGCGCCCGAGCTGCATCTCTTTCGGCTACTAGTACACTCACGGTTTTCTTCATCACATCCATTTCCGTTACCAACTTCGCCACAACATCTGCATCCCGATCCATCTTTCTCTTACGGCTTCTGTAACCGTACGGGTCATCGTTCTGGGGGAACCCTACTTTCCACGGAATGGGCCCCGTGCCTCGTACACGTCCTCCGTGTTCAGGATTCCCGAGGGCTTTTGTCAGGGCGTCGTTCTCTCTGTTGAACTTGATCCTCCCCTCTTGAGCATCCCTCATCGCCTCAATAAGCTATTGGGTGGGTTTAATTATTTTTCCCTGATAAACACACTCCCCTGTCTCCGGGTTCAGCGATCCCCCATGCCCGTACCACCAGCTTTTGGCCCTTGGGTCCCATCCCTCCGTACCTGGACGGATTCCTCGCGCCCTCAGCTCGTTCTCCATCTTCTCCCACTTAGGCTGCCAAAAGCGATACCCTCCTGGCCCCATAATATGATTGTACTCCTTCTTGGCCGCATTCTCCTTATTTTTTTTCGATATTTCAAGGAACTGCTCCGATTTCTTCTGCTTCACAAATTCTGGCCAATCATGTTGCAGTTTCTCATATTGTCCTTTGAAATCCGGAGTCTTGCCCTGCTTGACAAAGTCATGGGCTAGATTTTGCTTGTATTTCCGGAATGCGTTGGCCATCTTAGAAAGAGCGAACTGTTTGACTAGCTTGCACCTCTCCTTGTTTTCCTGAATCTTGTTACCCGCCTCATCGTATTTGCGGTATTCCGGAGGTAGAACGAAATGTTCCATAAGATTGTTGAAGCAATCTTTTTTTGTTCTCTTATCGACAAAAGTGAAACCAAGACGTGCCTTCTTTGGCTCATTCCACTCCTGGACGGTGATCGAGACGTTGTCTCTAACAACGGCTCCGCATTGGCTGATAAACTTGGTGGCGTTCTTGCTGGGCTCCAGCGGCCTGCCGGTTTCTTCATCGACAACCTCGATGGTGCATGTTTCGTTTGGTTTCATCGTCTTGGTTGCGCCACGCTTTGACGACGTACTCGATTTTTTCGACGATCCGGCCGAGGGCTAAAATAAGAAAGAGAGTCGCGCGCGTTAGTACACACATATTTATTCAAATCAGTTAGTTTGTATCACCAGACGCTCAATATGTATATATATATACCTCGGCGCCGGAGGTGGTTGCTACTTCCAATTGAAGATCGTCGTTTATCGATGTTTCTTCGGCATCATCTTGCTGACGGCGCCCTTCATCTTCACCCTCAAGGTTCAGATAAGAAGAGATATCATCTTCTTCTTGTCCGGTTGGCACATATAGAATATCGCCTTTTATGATGCCGAACATATGTTCTTCAAGGTCCGGATCATAGTTGTCCAGAATCGGGTCAGCTCTATCGTCCGCCATATGTCAGTCCTGAAAACATGTAGTCAAAACAAATTAATTAAGTGAAGAAGGGGGGTGATACGTCCAATTTGCATCACTATTTTATATCATAATTTGCTGTTATTCATTGATATATTTCATATTGGGACACATTACTTATGTTATTTCATCTATTTTGCATGTTTCATCGTTATTGGAGGATCGAACACCGGAGCCGGATTCTCGCTTGGAAAAAGCACCGTCGTAACGCAATATTTCGGAAGATCAACTCTGGAAGGAAATTATACCAAAAATCCTATTTTTCAAGATGACGAAGGAAGCCAGAAGGAGGAGCCAGGAGCAGCCAGGGTGGGCCCACACCCTAGGGCGGCGCGGCCCAGGCCCTGGCCGCGCCGGCCTGTGGTGTGGAGGGCCCACGACCCCTTTCGCCTCCTTTTCTTCGCCAAACCCTTCGTCCCGAAGACCTAAGCCACATAGGGTACCTCGCGAAGAGTTACAGCCGCCTCTGCAGGGCGGAGAACACCAGAGAGAAAAGAGCTCTCCGGCGGGCAGGAATCCGCCGGGGAAATTCCCTCCGGGAGGGGGAAATCGACGCCATCGTCACCGTCATCGAGCTGGACATCATCGCCATCACCATCATCATCATCTCCACCATCATCACCGCCGTCATCACCGCTGGACACCGTCACCGCCATAGCAATTTGGGTTTGATCTTGATTGTTTGATAGGGGAAACTCTCCCGGTATCGATTTCTACTTGTTGTTGATGCTATTGAGTGAAACCATTGAACCAAGTTTATGTTCAGATTGTTATTCATCATCATATCACCTCTGATCATGTTCCGTATGATGTCTCGTGAGTAGTTCGTTTAGTTCTTGAGGACATGGGTGAAGTCTAAATGTTAGTAGTGAACTATGGCTGAGTAATATTCAATGGTGTGATATTTAAGTTGTGGTGTTATTCTTCTAGTGGTGTCATGTGAACGTCGACTACATGACACTTCACCATTTATGGGCCTAGGGGAATGCATCTTGTATTCGTTTGCCAATTGCGGGGTTGCCGGAGTGACAGAAACCTAAACCCCCGTTGGTATATCGATGCAGGAGGGATCGCAGGATCTCAGAGTTTAAGGCTGTGGTTAGATTTATTTCTTAATTACTTTCTTGTAGTTGCGGATGCTTGCAAGGGGTATAATCACAAGTATGTATTAGTCCTAGGAAGGGCGGTACATTAGCATAGGTTCACCCACACAACACTTATCACAACAATGAAGATTATTTAGCCGTATGTAGCGAAAGCACTAGACTAAAATCCCGTGTGTCCTCAAGAACGTTTGGTCATTATAAGTAAACAAACCGGCTTGTCCTTTGTGCTAAAAAGGATTGGGCCACTCGCTGCAATTATTACTCTCGCACTTTACATACTCGTACATTATTCAACTGTTACATCAAACCCCCCTGAATACTTGTCTGTGAGCATTTACAGTGAATCCTTCATCGAAACTGCTTGTCAACACCTTCTGCTCCTCGTTGGGATCGACATTCTTACTTATCGAAGATACTACGATACACCCCCTATACTTGTGGGTCATCAAGACTATTTTCTGGCGCCGTTGCCGGGGAGTGAAGCGCTATTGGTAAGTGGAATTGGTAAGGAAAACCTTTACTGTTGTGCTGATTTTATTTCTGCCTGCTGCTATAAGTCATTATGGAGAGATCTTCTCTTCAATTTTTATTTGGGAAATCTACTACTACTGCAACGGTAGTGGATGAAGCGCCAGGTGAGGAAGTAATACCATATAAAATACCTATGAAAATTATTGAACGTGTTATGGATAACCGCTATGAAGGGGATGGAACTGTCCATCCGGTGATCATTCTGTTTTTTGCATGAATTATGCGGTTTATTCAAATGTGCAGGTATTGCTATGGATGAAGTGAGGAAGAAACTATTCTCTTTATCGCTGTTTGGTAAAGCGGCGCATTGGTATAAATTACTGGATAATGGGGATTCTCTTGAATGGAATGATATTGTGCCCCGGTTTTATTCTAAGTTCTATCCTCCAAGTGAAATTCATAAGGATCGGAATCGCATATATAATTTTTGGCCTCATGATGGAGAGAGTATTGCCCAAGCTTGGGGAGATTGAAGTCTTTAATGCTCAAATGCCCCATTCATGAGCTTCTGGTAATGTTATTATTGATAATTTCTATGCAAGACTTTCTTTTGAAGACAAGACCTTGCTTTGGATACTTCTTGTTCTGGATCATTCACGCGTAATAAGGAAGAGTTTAAAAGGGACCTTCTTAATCGGATCCAGGAAAATGCGAAGGATGGGAGATCGACAAAGATAGAGAATCGGGTATAAATTATGATTACAAATGCATTGAAGTTTTTATGGATCTTGATAAATTTCGTAATATGAGTGCTACATATGGTCTTGATTCTCAAGTTGTTGTAAATCTTTTTAAAGCTTTTGCCTCTCATTATGAATTGCCAAAGAAGAATTTTGATAAGTATCATGAACCGTATAAAGATAAAATTGATTCATCTATTAATAAATGCGTTGTAGTTGAAGCACGATCGTGTTATTCCTGAAGCTTATATTGAAAAAACTCCTTTCCCTGCTAAAATGAAAGAGTACTCTGTTATAAATAGTGCGGTTCATAAAAGTGAAAAGAAACCTGTAGAACCTGAAGAACAAATAAAAGTTGAACCTCTTTGTTGCAATAGTTAAAGATCTTGTGACTGAAAATGTGGAGGATGGTCATATTATTTTCTGTGAAGATGCTTCTAATATTGTCTCACATCCTAATAAACCCAAACAAGCTAGTGTTCCTATGCTATCTGTTAGAATTGGTGATCATTGCTATTATGGATTATGTGATATTGGTGCAAGTGTTAGTGCTATTCCGTATGAGCTTTACACGGAGATTATGCACGAAATTGATTCTTGTGAACTTGAAGATATTGATGTGGTTATTCAGCTGGCTAATAGAGAAACTATTTCTCCAATTGGTATTGTTCGAGATGTGGAAGTTTTATGCGGTAAGATTAAATATCCTGCTGACTTTTTGGTACTTGGTTCTGCTGCCAGTGATTATTGTCCTATTATTTTTGGTAGACCTTTTCTAAATACTTGTGGAGCTATTATAGATTGCAAGAAAGAGAAAATTTTGACTAAATTTGCTGGCGAATCTTATGAGTTTAACTTCTCTAAATTTACTAAAACTCCTTATAAAGCTGATTTGCCTAGTAATGATTTTAAAATGGAGCAATGTGCATCTATTGTTCTTGTTCCTAATAATCCTTTGCAGCAACATTTGGAGGATAAGCGAGAGCGAAATTTTTAGGAAAGAAAGAGATGAGCTTGAGGAAATTTTTCTTCGCCAACCTATTCTCAAGCATGATTTACCGGTGGAAGATTTGGGTACAACACCGCCACCAAAGGAAGATCCTGTTTTTGATTTAAAGCCTTTACTCGATAATCTTAAATATGCTCATATTGATGATAAGAAAATATATCCTGTTATTATTAGTTCTAAGCTTTCAGAGATTGAGGAAGAAAGGTTATTGGAAATATTGAAGAAGCATCGAGGCGCTATTGGCTACACTCTTGATGATTTGAAGGGGATTTCTCCGTCTATATGCCAACATGCTATTAATATGGAAGATGATGCAAAGCCTGTTGTTGAACCTCAGCGTCGTCTAATTCCGAAGATGAAGGAAGTGGTAAGGAATGAGGTATTACGACTCCTTGAAGCTGGTATTATATATCCTATTGCTGATAGTAGATGGGTTAGTCCTGTGCCTTTGTGTTCCCAAGAAAGGAGGTATGACTGTTGTGCCTAATGATAATGATGAGCTCATTCCTCAAAGAGTAGTTGTAGGGTATAGAATGTGCATTGATTTTCGAAAAGTTAATAAAGTTACTAAAAAAGATCATTACCCTTTACCATTTATTGATCAAATGCTAGAAAGATTGTCTAAAAATACTCATTTTTGCTTTCTTGATGGTTATTCTGGGTTTTCACAAATTCTCGTTAAAGCTAAAGATCAAGAGAAAACCACTTTTACTTGTCCCTATGGAACTTATGCTTATAGACGTATGCCTTTTGGTTTATGTAATGCTCTGCTACTTTTCAAAGATGCATGTCTGCTATTTTTCATGGTTTTTGTGAAAGTATTGTAGAGGTATTCATGGATGATTTTTCCGTCTATGGGAATTCTTTTGATAGCTGCTTGCGAAACCTTGATAAAGTTTTGCAGAGATGTGAAGAAACTAACCTTGTTCTTAATTGGGAGAAATGCCACTTTATGGTTAATGAAGGAATTGTATTGGGACATAAAATTTCTGAGAGAGGTATTGAAGTTGATAGAGCTAAAGTTGAAGCAATCGAGAAGATGCCTTATCCGAGGGATGTTAAAGGTATTCGTAGTGTTCTTGGTCATGCTGGGTTTTATAGGAGATTTATTAAAGATTTCTCTAAGATTTCAAAGCCTCTTACTAATCTTCTTCAAAAAGATGTACCATTTGTTTTTGATGATGATTGTAAGGAAGCGTTTGAAACTCTTAAGAAAGCCTTAACAACCGCTCCTATAGTTGAACCCCCTGATTGGAATTTACCCTTTGAAATTATGTGTGATGCTAGTGAATTTTGCTGTAGGCGCTGTCCTTGGACAAATGAGTAGATAAAAACTGAATGTTATTCATTATGCTAGTAAAACTCTTGATGCTGCTCAAAGAAATTATGCTACAACTGAAAAGGAATTATTAGCTGTAGTCTTTGCTTGCGATAAATTTAGATCTTATATTGTTGATTCAAAAGTTACTATTCATACTGATCATGCTGCAATTAGATACCTTATGACAAAGAAAGATGCTAAGCCGAGGCTTATTAGATGGGTACTTCTGTTGCAAGAATTTGACTTACATATTGTAGATAGGAAAGGTGCTGATAATCCTGTTGCTGATAATTTGTCTAGATTGGAAAATATTGCTTATGATCCTGTTCCTGTTAATGATAGTTTTCCAAATGAACAATTGGCTGTAATAAAGGTGAGCTCGCGAGACAGTCCTTGGTATGCTGATTATGCTAACTTTATTGTTTCCAAGTACTTGCCTCCAACCTTTTCAGCTCAGCAAAGGAGGAAATTCTTTTATGACTTGAGGTATTATTTCTGGGATGACCCACACTTATATAAAGAAGGAGTGGATGGTATTATGCGAAGATGTGTCCCTGAATATGAACAACAGGAGATATTGAGTAAATGTCATGGTAGTGCTTATGGAGGACATCACGCCGGAGAAAGAACCGCGCAAAAGGTTCTACAATCAGGTTTTTATTGGCCAACTCTCTTCAAGGATGCGAGAAAGTTTATTTTATCTTGTGATGAATGCCAAAGGGTTGGTAATATCTCCAGGCGTAATGAAATGCCAATGAATTATACTCTTGTTATTGAACCGTTTGATTGTTGGGGATTTGACTTTATGGGACCTTTTCCGTCTTCAGAAGGTAACACTCATATACTCGTTGCTGTTGATTATGTTACTAAATGGGTGGAAGCTATACCTACAAAAAGTGCTGATGGTGAGACCTCTTTAAGAATGCTTTTAGATATTATTTTTCCTAGATTCGGAGTACCTAGATATATTATGACTGATGGAGGTTCTCATTTTATTCATGGAGGTTTTAGAAAAACTCTTGCTAGGTATGGTATTAATCATAGAATTGCTTCTGCTTATCATCCTCAAACTAGTGGTCAAGTAGAGTTATCAAATAGAGAGATTAAATCTATTTTGGGAAAGACCGTTAATAAAACTAGAAAGAATTGGGCTAGTAAATTGAAGGATGCACTTTGGGCTTATAGAACTGCTTATAAAAATCCCATGGGAATGTCACCTTATAAAATGGTTTATGGGAAAGCTTGTCATTTACCTCTAGAACTAGAGCACAAAGCTTATTGGGCTGTTAGAGAATTAAATAAAGATCCTAAACTTGCCGGTGATAAGAGGTTGTTGCAATTGAGTTCTCTAGATGAATGGAGGAATGAAGCTTATGAAAATGCTAAGCTCTTTAAAGAGAAAGTTAAAAAATGGCATGATAGGAGGATTATCAAAAGAGAATTTAATATTGGGGATAAAGTCCTATTGTATCGGTCTCGTCTCAGATTCTTTGCAGGGAAATTACTCTCGAAATGGGAAGGACCATATGTTGTCGAGGAGGTGTATCGTTCAGGAGCAATCAAAATTAGCTCTCTCCAAGGCAATGCTACGCAAGTGGTGAATGGACAAAGACTCAAGCATTATATCTCGGGTGATTCTTATAATGTTGATGTTGATATTATTCAAGTGGAAACACCGGAGGCCTACATCAAAGGGCAAATTGACAGTCCGCCAGAACTCGATTTTGAATAGGTAACAGTACTGGTAATGAAAAGTACGCAATTTACTTTCCGAACAATATTTTCGCTGTTTTTGGAAAATAAGAGAAATTACGAGTTCGAAACGGAGTGGAAAGGACGCACGAGGGGGTGCCACCATAGGGCGGCGCGGCCTGACCTGGGCCCGCGCCGGCCTATGGTTTGGCCGCCTCGTCGCCCCTTTCCGACTCTGGTTCGATCTGGTGCTTTCCTTTTGTCGAGAAAATTTTTGCTATATAATCCCCTGGAGGTCCGTATATCGTTTTCTCGACGTGTTTTGTTTCGAGCTGTTTCTGCCAGGATCTGTTTTCGGTTTAGAAGCACCATGGTCTCCAAGAACAAGGACGTCAAGGAAGAAGATGAAGAAGAGGTGGAGGAAGACTCGCGCGCACGCCCGCGTGCTACCATCGCAAGCATCAAGGTGGTGGACAACCCTTTTAGTGCAAACAAGAGCGCAAGAATTCGCACTGGAGGAGCGGTCCCACGTCATTACCTAGCTCCGAAAACATCTCCATCAGGCACTCATCACCCCTTCCACAATCTAATTTTCAATAATCAAATTGAAGGGACTCCCAAGGCAGCATTGCCTAGCCAGTGGGATATAGATCGTTCTAACACTGCAGGAGAGAAGGAGCCTGAGGCTGAAGAGTGGGGAAATAACTCCAAGAGCTGGGACTCGCCATCAGACAGACTCTTTAACCGCGTCGAGCACAACTCAGAGATGATTCGCAACCTCATATACAGGATTGACGAGCTTCAGGAGCTTATTGAGAAGCTTGTCAGGAATTCATCACCATCATCGCCGCGGGAGTAATTCATCATCGGTATTGGCATCCCCTTGGTTTGTTCCAAGCTTGGGGGAGTGCCGCGGTATCACGTTATCACTACCTTTTACTTTTATTGTCAAGTAGTGTCATATCATGAGTAGGGAAGTTATCATATAAGATGGGTTGCGTTTGGAAGTATCTCTCCTTTAAGTTGGTTATCTATGTATCCCTTGGTGTGAGTTATCGTTATGGAATATTAACGAGAAGTCTTATCATTTACATATTGCACATCCTATTCTAGTTTGCAATCTGTACTATATGATTCACCTTGTTATTAGTATTGGTATCACTTTGGGAGCATTGAATAAATCTATTTGGTTTTGGCAAACTTAGCATGGGTCAATAGCAACAACACTTTAAGGTTTAAATAGAAAAGAGAAATACATGTAGATGTTTCATTGTCTTCCTTGTTAGCTCATAGCTTATTATTCTGAAGTTAAAATTGTTTGTGCTTACAAGGAAGATGCATGATTGTTTCTATCACATGTATATTTGTTTGTTTCCCTCGACTCTTATGCTTGCTAATTAACCTTGCTAGCCAAAGACCTGTACTGAGAGGGAATACTTCTCGTGCATCCAAACCTTAACCCAAACCTATGCCATTTGTGTCCACCATACCTACCTACTACATGGTATTTTCTGCCATTCCAAGTAAATACTTCATGTGCTACCTTTAAACAATTCAAAACTTAGTATCTCTTATTTGTGTTAATGTTTCATAGCTCATGAGGAAGTATGTGGTGTTTTATCTTTCAATCTTGTTGGGCAACTTTCACCAATGGACTAGTGGCTACATCCGCTTATCCAATAATTCTGCAAAAAGAGCTGGCAATGGGATTCCCAGTCCCAAATTAATTAAACTAAATAGACACTCCTCCATGGTATGTGATTGATGGACGGCACCCGAAGGATTCGGTTAGCCATGGCTTGTGTAAGCAAAGGTTGGGGGGAGTGTCATCATCATAATAAAACTAAAGTAAAAAGGCACTCCTTCATGGTATGAGATTGTTGGCAGGCACCCGAGGATTCGGTTAGCCATGGTTTGTGAAAGAAAGGTTGGAAGGAGTGCCACACAAAATGAAAATAATATGGGAGCCGCTCTTAGGAGGTTGTCTGGCAAGGGGGTTAGAGTACCCGCTACCAGTCGTTGACAACAACAAACACCTCCCAAAATGTTACTTTTATTACCTCTATATGATTGCAAAACTGAAAAAGCTCTAGCACATGATTTAATCCCTGTTTCCCTCTGCGAAGGGCCTGTCTTTTACTTTATGTTGAGTCAGTAAACCTATTTCCCTCCATCTCAAGCAAGCATTTGAGTAGTTGTGATCAAACCATTATATTGCGATTTGCTACATCATGTCTTTTATTCTTCCTTGTTTAGTACAAGTTTTATCTGAATGAATATAGCTTTGCAAGTTATCAATGACCATGAGAGGACCATTATGATTGAGTATGCAAGTTGTGCCTTATAAACTCTAACATGAGAGCGCTGCTCAATAAGATAAATATAATCTGTTAGTTGTTCTCTGACCAAGAACGAAGTTTGCCATCACCAATCATGATTTATCATGCACCTTTACTTGTGATTACCCTATACTTGTTTCAATATGAGTTATAAGAGGATGTCTACTATAATGTCCTGTGTGAATGAATATGATGCTTCTTGTCCGTATTTTATTTATCGACTCTTCACTCCATAAACATGTGGTCATGTCTATCGAGCTCAGTTTCGCTTGGGGACAAGCGAAGTCTAAGCTTGGGGGGAGTTGATACGTCCAATTTGCATCACTATTTTATATCATAATTTGCTGTTATTCATTGATATATTTCATATTGGGACACATTACTTATGTTATTTCATCTATTTTGCATGTTTCATCGTTATTGGAGGATCGAACACCGGAGCCAGGATTCTGCTGGAAAAAGCACCGTCAGAACGCAATATTTCGGAAGATCAACTCTGGAAGGAAATTATACCAAAAATCCTATTTTTCAAGATGACGAAGGAAGCCAGAAGGAGGAGCCAGGAGCAGCCAGGGTGGGCCCACACCCTAGGGCGGCGCGGCCCAGGCCCTGGCCGCGCCGGCCTGTGGTGTGGAGGGCCCACGACCCCTTTCGCCTCCTTTTCTTCGCCAAACCCTTCGTCCCGAAGACCTAAGCCACAGAGGGTACCTCGCGAAGAGTTACTGACCGCCTCTGCGGGCGGAGAACACCAGAGAGAAAAGAGCTCTCCGCCGGCAGGAATCCGCCGGGGAAATTCCCTCCGGGAGGGGGAAATCGACGCCATCGTCACCGTCATCGAGCTGGACATCATCGCCATCACCATCATCATCATCTCCACCATCATCACCGCCGTCATCACCGCTGGACACCGTCACCGCCATAGCAATTTGGGTTTGATCTTGATTGTTTGATAGGGGAAACTCTCCCGGTATCGATTTCTACTTGTTGTTGATGCTATTGAGTGAAACCATTGAACCAAGTTTATGTTCAGATTGTTATTCATCATCATATCACCTCTGATCATGTTCCGTATGATGTCTCGTGAGTAGTTCGTTTAGTTCTTGAGGACATGGGTGAAGTCTAAATGTTAGTAGTGAACTATGGTTGAGTAATATTCAATGGTGTGATATTTAAGTTGTGGTGTTATTCTTCTAGTGGTGTCATGTGAACGTCGACTACATGACACTTCACCATTTATGGGCCTAGGGGAATGCATCTTGTATTCGTTTGCCAATTGCGGGGTTGCCGGAGTGACAGAAACCTAAACCCCCGTTGGTATATCGATGCAGGAGGGATCGCAGGATCTCAGAGTTTAAGGCTGTGGTTAGATTTATTTCTTAATTACTTTCTTGTAGTTGCGGATGCTTGCAAGGGGTATAATCACAAGTATGTATTAGTCCTAGGAAGGGCGGTACATTAGCATAGGTTCACCCACACAACACTTATCACAACAATGAAGATTATTTAGCCGTATGTAGCGAAAGCACTAGACTAAAATCCCGTGTGTCCTCAAGAACGTTTGGTCATTATAAGTAAACAAACCGGCTTGTCCTTTGTGCTAAAAAGGATTGGGCCACTCGCTGCAATTATTACTCTCGCACTTTACATACTCGTACATTATTCAACTGTTACATCAAACCCCCCTGAATACTTGTCTGTGAGCATTTACAGTGAATCCTTCATCGAAACTGCTTGTCAACACCTTCTGCTCCTCGTTGGGATCGACATTCTTACTTATCGAAGATACTACGATACACCCCCTATACTTGTGGGTCATCAGGGGGCGGTGGCGGTGGCGAAAGGGCGGTGGCAAAAGGAGGGGGCGAGGAAGGGGTGCGCGCGGAGTCGGAGTCGAGACACAACACATGCATATATGCGGGGTCGCGGTGGCGAAAGGGGGGCGGCGGAAGGTGGGCGCGCGGTGGCGGTGGCGAAAGGGGGGCGGCGGTGGCGGTGGCGCCGCCCCCTCGCCGCGAACACCGGCGGCCGGCGCGTATAAGGAGGGGGAGGCGAGGGCCTCGCCGCCCTCCGTATACACGCGGGGGTCGGTGACGAAAGGGCGGCGGTGGCGAAAAGGCGATGGTGGTGCCGCCTCTCGACCCAAAAAAAACACCGCTCATATACGGACGGGCGACGAGGCTCGCCGCCCCCTCCGTATACGCGCGGTGGTTAGTTTTTTTTTACACAATCTTTTTTAAGTCAAATTTTAGTTTTTTTACACAATCTTTTTTAAGTCAATTTTAATTTTTTAAGTCAAATTTTAGTGTACAATTTAAATTAACAAATTGTGAGATAATTAATAAAAACAAAAAAACAAAAAAAGGGGCCGGCGATCTCCTCATCTCTCTGTCTCCTCATCTCTCCTGTCCGCCGCGCGCGCGTGGGCGAGCGAGGCGGCGCCGTTGGAGGCCGGCGGCGAGCGAGGCGGCGGGGCGCTGGGCGAGGGCGCGCCGGTGATACGGCGGTGATAGGCGGCGGCGTGGCGAAGGGCGGCGCGCGCGCGTGGAGGCGGGCGAAGCGCGGTGACGACGTACGGCGAGGGAAGACGGGGCGGCCGCGCGCGAGGACGACGACGGGGCGGTGGCGACGGGGCGACGGCAGCGGCGGCGTTGTCGACGGGGCGGCGAAGCGGGCGACGGGGCGACACGGCGGCAGGCCTTCGGCGCGGAAGAGGCGAAGAGGCGACGAGAACTGCGAAGAAGATGAAGTGCGCGGGCGAGGGCGCGAGTTTTTATACCAAATGGCCTTTAGTCGCGGTTGGGGACACCAACCGCGACTAAAGGTCACCCTTTAGTCGCGGTTGGTGACCCCAACCGCGACTAAAGCCCATTTTTCGCCCCATTTGCGGTTCCCGCGGAAAACGACCTTTAGTCGCGGTTGGCCAGGCTAACCGCGACTAAAGGCCTTTTTCGAAATTATTTCGAAATTAAATGTGAAAAATACAACTAATTCAATTCAAAATCTTAAAAATACAAATAATATATCAAAAAATTCAGAAAAAAAAACTAATTCAATTCAAAATCTTAAAAATACAAATAATATATCAAAAAATTCAGAAAAATAAAACTAATTCAATTCAAAATCTTAAAAATACAAATAATATATCAAAAAATTCAGAAAAATAAAACTAATTCAATTCAAAATCTTAAAAATAGAAATAATATATCAAAAAATTCAGAAAAATAAAACTAATTCAATTCAAAATATTAAAAATACAAATTATATATCAAAAAAATCAGAAAAATAAAACTAATTCAATTCAAAATGTTTAAAATACATATAATATATCAAAAAATTCATAAAAATAAAACTAATTCAATTCAAAATCTTAAAAATACAAATAATATATCAAAAAATTAAGAAAAATAAAACTAATTCAATTCAAAATGTTTAAAATACATATAATATATCAAAAAATTCATAAAAATAAAACTAATTCAATTCAAAATCTTAAAAATACAAATAATATATCAAAAAATTCAGAAAAATAAAACTAATTCAATTCAAAAATTTAAAAATACAAATTATCAAAAATTCATAAAAATAAAACTAATTCAATTCAAAAGTTCGTTGGCCCCCTCTTCCCGCCTCTTTCCGCCGACCCCCTCTTCCCTCCTCGTCTTCCCGCCATTTCTTCCCTGTCTTCCCGCCTCTTTCTTCCCGCCAATTGTTTCCCGCCAATTTCTTCCGGCCTCTTTCTTCCCGCCAATTTTTTCCCGCCAATTTCTTCCCGCCACTTTCTCCCCGCCTCTTTCTTCCCGCCTCCTGTCTTCCCGCTCCCATTTTTCCCGCCATTTGTCACTACATATAGGTAGCCCGGCTTGGCCAGCATTATCACATCTCTACAATCTCTCATCACTTTCTCATGGCTTCCACCGCACCCACTCTAACCTACCAGCAGGTGGAGGAGCTTTGCGCCTCGAACTACCCTTGCCCTCCGGGCTACCGCGTCTCGCCGCCGGAGCCTAAGCGCCGGCGGCGTGCCGGTCCCTCCCGTCCCTCGGGTACTGCGTGCGGCGGCCATCACGAACCACTACTACCTCGACCTCACGCCGGAGCAGCGGATGAATCCGCCGGCATCCCGATAACCAAGATACTTGGGACGCCTTCTTCATCAATCGGCGTGAGAGGGCGCTCGCCAGGTATGAGGAGGACGGTCTGCCTCCTGGAAACTTCCACGAGGCCGGCCGTCGGCTATGGTGGTACGGCCGGACTCTGCAGAGTGTCATGGACTACATCACGGCCGGCGATATCCCCCGCCCGCGCTACCCTCGATTCGAGCCACGAGCGCCGCCCGACGACAGCGACGACAGCAGCGACGACGACGCCGGCAACTTAGAAGGCGACGACTACCAAGATACAACGGCGGCGGCTATGAAGACTACGAGTATGCATATTATACTCCTAGGCAGGAGTATGACTAAATCACTCCAAATTTCATGTATGCAGGAGTATGACTTAGTCACTCCAAATTTCCTGTATGCAGGAGTATGACTTAGTCACTCCAAATTTCATGTATGCAGGAGTATGACTTAGTCACTCCAAATTTCATGTATCATCAGTGCTATCTCGAGTCAATTGAATCATTCGAAAATGGACACCAAACACATCACGGGTAATATAATTCACATGATTCATTCAACAAAGTTTGGTACAATAAATTATTACACATCATTTCTTCCCTTGTGTCCTCGCTTGCTTACGATTGTGCCGTATCCATGGAGCATCCTCATCATTTAACTTAATGCTTGGGTCGGTGTTCACTTTGAAGGGCGGAATTTCAGCAAACATATTATAATCTTCGACATGTCTGTCTTGTCCTCCACTCCCACGATGTTTCTTTTCCCCGAAAGAACAATGTGGCGCTTTGGATCATCGCATGATGTACCGATCGTTTTCTTATCTTTCCGTTTCCTCGGTTTGCTACTCATGTCCTTCACATAGAAAACCTGAGCGACATCTTTCGCTAGGACGAATGGTTCATCAAGGTAACCAAGATTGTTGAAATCCACCATTGTCATTCCGTATTGCTGGTCCACCTTTACCCCACCTCTGTTAGCTTGAACCATTTGCACCGAACAAAGGGACCCTAAAGGAGGGTCCATAGTCAAGTTCCCATATCTCCTCTATGTAACCATAATATGTGACCTTTTGCCCATTCTCGGTTGCTGCATCAAAGCGGACACCACTGTTTTGGTTGGTGCTCTTTTTATCTTGGACGATCGTGTAAAATGTATTCCCATTTATCTCGTACCCTTGGAAAGTCGTTATAGTCGAAGATGGTGTCTTGGCCAACATGTACAGCTGATCTACAACATGATCGTCACTCATTAAATGTTTTCTCAACCAACCGCCGAAAGTCTCCATGTGGGCCTTCCTAATCCAGGATTCAAAGCTTCTCGGGGTTGTCCGAGCATAAAATATTCTTGTGTTTCTCAAAGTACGGAGCCACCAAGCTGGAATTGGTCGAATCGTGTGGTGTGCTTGATCAGAGAATGGCCATCCATACATATCGTTGATTTCCTTCCGATCGTGCCTTTTCCACTTAGTCTCCCCTCGTGCCGCGATTGAGGAAGACCAATCGGCTTAAGGTCAGGAACAAAGTCAACACGTAACTCAATTACCTCCTCATTTCCATAGCCCTTGGCGATGCTTCCTTCCTGCCTAGCACGGTTACGAACATATTTCTTTAATATTCCCATGAACCTCTCGAAGGGGAACATATTGTGTAGAAATACAGACCGAGAATGGAAATCTCATCGACTAGGTGAACCAGGAGGTGCGTCATAATATTGAAGAAGGATGGCGGGAACACCAACTCGAAACTGACAAGACATTGGATCACATCGTTCTGTAACCGTGGTAGAACTTATGGATTGATTACCTTCTGAGAGATTGCATTGAGGAATGCACATAGCTTCACAATGGCTACTCGAACATTTTCCGGCAGGAGCCCCCTCAAAGCAATCGGAAGCAATTGCGTCATAATCACGTGGCATCGTGAGACTTCAGGTTTTGGAACTTTTTCTCCGCCATGTTTATTATTCCCTTTATATTGGACGAGAATCTGACGGGACCTTCATACTCGCTCGGGCATTCAAAAAAGATGACCTTCTCTTCTTTGGTCGAGCGTAGGCCGGCACGACCTTGAAACCGTTCCGGATGCCGGTCATCGTGGTCTTTCAAACTTTGCTGGTCCCGCCGTGCTTCCTTTGTATCATTTGACTTCCCATACACGTCCAAGAAGCTTAGGATGTTCACGCAAATATTCTTCGTAACGTGCATCACGTCGATTGCAGAGCGGACTTCTAGGACTTTCCAATATTCTAGCTCTGAATATAGATTTCTTCTTCCACATGGCTACGTGCCGTCCAGCTCCCTTCGGAATCGATTGTCCGCCAGACCCTTTCCAAAGATGACTTTCAAATCCTTGACCATATCAAATACCTCAAAGACCAGTGTGTTCCAGTGCTTCGCCGGTGATCTGCCTTGCCGTTGTAATGCTTGCCTTTCTTTCTTACCGGATGACCTTTCGGAAGAAATCGACGATGCCCAAGGTACACGTTCTTCTTACAATTTGGCAAATGTACACTTTCAGTCTCATGTAAGCATGCGTGCATGCATTGTATCCCTTATTTGACAGTCCGAAAGGTTACTAAGAGCAGGCCAATCGTTTATGGTTACGAAAAGCAACGCTCGTAGGTCAAATTCCTCTTCTTTGTGCTCATCCCACACACGGACACCAGGTCTGCCCCACAGCTGTAAAAGTTCATCAACTAATGGCCTTAGGTACACATCGATGTCGTTGCCGGGTTGCTTCGGACCTTGGATGAGCACTGGCATCATAATGAACTTTCGCTTCATGCACAACCAAGGAGGAAGGTTGTAGATCCATAGAGTCACGGGCCAGGTACTATGGCTGGAGCTCTGCTCGCCAAAAGGATTCATGCCATCCGTACTTAGACCAAATCTTATGTTCCTTGCGTCAGCCGTAAAATCTTTGAACTCTCTGTCGATCTTTCTCCATTGCGTTCCATCTGCGGGATGTCTCAACTCCCGTCCGACTTACGGTCCTCTTTGTGCCATCGCAACAACTTGGCATGCTCTTTGTTCCCGAACAGACGTTTCAACCGTGGTATTATAGGAGCATACCACATCACCTTGGCGGGAACCCTCTTCCTGGGTTTCGGCCCTCAACATCGTCACCAGGGTCATCGCCTCGATCTTATAATGCAATGCGGTGCATACCGGGCATTCATTCAAATTCTCGTATTCACCGCGGTAGAGGATGCAGTCGTTGATGCATGCATGTATCTTCGTAACCTCTAAACCTAGAGGCGGACAACCTTCTTTGCTTCGTACGTAGTGGCGGGCAACTCGTTATTCTTTGGAAACATATTCTTCAACATTTTCAGCAAGTTTTCAAATGCCGAGTCAGCTACACCTGCCTGTGCCTTCCATTTCAGCAAATCCAGTGTGCAGCCCAGCTTTTTCAGACCATCATCGCATCCGGGGTACAGCGCCTTCCCGTGATCCTCTAACATGCGATCCAAATTCTCCCTCTCTTTTTCAGTTTCGCAGCGTCTCCGTGCATCAGCAATGGTCCGACCAAGATCATCAACGGGATCATCACGTGCCTCTTCTTCACCTTCCCCTTCACCTTCAGCATCCTCCATGAAAGTATCACCGAAATGAGCAAGATAGCTTTCATCGATGAAATCATCCCCTTCTTCATCTTCTTCCATTATAACCCCTCTTTCTCCATGCTTGGTCCAACAATTATAGCTTGGCATGAAACCGTGCCGAAGCAGGTGCATGTGAACATCTCTTGAGGAAGAGTAACCCTTCTGATTCTTACAGTTAACACATGGACAGATAACAAAACCCCCCTGCTTGTTCGCATTAGCCACTACGAGGAAATCTTTCAAACCCGTACTGAACTCGCCGGAGAGTCGGTTACCGTACATCCATTGTCGATTCATCTGCATTATTATAATATAAAATATATAATTAACCATCATGCATTTCTTAAACTAACTAGCTACAAACAATATAAATTAAACAATGAACTACACACACATGCATGCATATTTTATCAACGACACATCAAAGGTTCAAGTTGCTAACCGCGATCGAGGAGGAAAAAATAAATTAGAAAGCTCAAGTGTGGCTCCAACACTTCATATCATGTTTGTTTCATGCTCTTGGGGCATTTCATCAAACACCTTATGTGCATAAGAGGAACCAAAAGCAAACCTAACACCCACTTGTGAAGTTTGTGAAGAGAATGGCTCCAAATGGCTAAGTGTTGGCTGCTGGATGGGTATATATAGGGGGGGGGGGGGCTTTAGTCCCGGTTGGCCTGGCCAACCGCGACTAAAGGCCTTCGGGCACCTTTAGTCGCGGTTGGCCTGGCCAACCGCGACTAAAGCCCCCCACGTGCACCGGCTGGCCACCGAGCGCCCTGGGCCCAGGCCTTTGGTCGCGGTTCGCCTCCCGAACCGCGACTAAAGGTGCCATTAGTCGCGGTTCCTACAGCTTCGCGACTTATGGGGCTCACCGGAAGCCTGTTTTTCTACTAGTGCCCCTGAAAAATGGCTAAGGACTTTGGCGACGAGCTCCCAGTACCCCCGTGGACCAGGCCAGATATTTGGCCAGATATTTATGTTCGGCCTGATAATCCGGGGGGGGGGGGGGGGTGGGGAATAATCCGGCCCTTACTTAGGCCGGATAATCCGCCCCACAGATTCTCCCTAGTCATTTTGTTACCACTAATTTTTGTGAAGCCGATGTGATAAATCTTCGGACGGTGTTGGGCATGCGTTTTTATGAGCTCCAATTATTGGCTATACTTACACAAATTCAACTATAGTACTTCTAGTTTAATGGCTATCCGCAATAGGGCAAGGGTGCTTTTATAGCCTCAAAATACCAACGACCAGTGAAGTAAGCGTGAAAAATATGCACCAAAATGAGGAGGGTTGTTCACTCAGGTGGTTGCCGATCCCTTTTCCGTTGTCTAAGATGGCAGAATGTACATCCCTCCAGGGAGAACGTATCTAGTGAAACGAGTGAATCGGTGCACCTGCTGTACCGGTACAACGAGGGCCCTTGGATGCGAAATAGGTGGACCGGCTCTAAGCGCAAAGTGGTGTGGTGTTACATTTTACAAATTGAACCTCAAATAATTGTACAACTGTGAGAGCAGGCCTTTTCCAACCCCATCGTCTCTTTCCTTTTACTTATCCCCTTTTGCACCTCGCCAGATTGGAGATTGGAGCTAGGATTAGGCAAATCTCTGAGCAGTTTCCTCTCTCTCTCTCTCTCTCTCTCGTGCAAATATGCTGCGATCTGATCTATCAAGCTTCAACCGCAGCTCCGTCGTAACCTATAAATTAACATTGGTGGCGGCTGGCTGTGAGTGCGCCAGTGTACCGACGCTGCCGTCGGCTGGCGGCGGCGACTCGTCCTGTGTTCGTCAATGTAGCGCCGCTGCCGTATGTACTAGATCAGCACATGATCCGACAATCTGCAGCAACTCAAAGAACAAAATTGTGAGTGTGTGAGCACCAAATTTATGCATGTGCTACTGTTGTAATTGCACAATCTTATTTTCAGTTACATAAGTTAGAATGGTGATGAATGGACACCACCAGAAAAGTTCCTTGCGCACTACCTAGCGCTAGTGCTTGAATGGCGCCATACCTGGGAACAGGAAAGATGGTGAGGTCGATCTCGCCTGATACAGAGCGAGAGAGACGTTTCGATTTTGGGAAGATCTAAGATCCGTCCGCTACACTTGGTAAATTTAGTGACTCTACCAGGATCGTTTTGCAAATATGCACTAGGACATCTTTTAGCAAGATCTTGTCCAACTATTTTCCATCCAAAGGCCATGTTCTATGGTGCAGCGGGTGCATAAGTTCACTTGTTTCACTGGATACGTTCTCATCCCTCCAGGTGCAATGGTGGGAGGATCCTTCCGCTGGCCCGCCACATGTTCCAACAGACTCACGTCAAAGGAAATGGCACGATGCTTGCTTTACCAGCTCCTTCGCTAGGAGGAGACACGTGTTTCTTCGCTGGCTTTCCGCCAGGGTAGTTTTGGTATTTTTTTTGTTCGGGGGGAGGGGTAATTTCTAGCTATATTGCAAAGTGAATGGGGTATATGACGAGGCGGTTTCTCGGCAATGCCCACCATGAGGGGCTTGGGTTTACAAGAGTCCTAGTAGGATTCGTGTTGGAGTCTTCTTTCCTTGTAGTCCAAGTTGAGGCGCGTGAAAGTCCAGCTCGTCGAGTCCTTGTGCTGGTCCAGCTTCATAGTTTGCACCGGGTGTGGCAATGTCGAGTACCCGAAGGGTTATGCCCACGTCAGTAGCCCCCAAGTGTCTGGCCGAAGTGAAGCTTCGGGCAGGGACTAAAGTTGTCTTCGCCGAATGTCTTGATCATCTGTTGAATCTTGTGCTTGATGTAGAGTCGAAGTTGCGTTCTGTCGGGTGCGCGAAGCGCTCCCGATGGGACTAGCCCCCGAGTCTATGGGCGGGTGCTTGCAGCCACGCATAGACTCAAGTTGTACTACTCGAAGATCTTGATTGTTGATGCCGACGTCTTTTATTCTTCTTTGTTGGCGAGGTCGCCATCCTTTTCTCGGGTGCACGACCAGCGCTCCCGATGGGAGTAGCCCCCGAGCCTGTAAATGAATATGAAACAGTTATGTATGGAGTGTAAAATGCTGAGTCGAATACCGTACATGTCTTCGAGTTCCGAGAACATGATGTCGATGACTCTGATGATTTCATAGATAGAGGATTTGACGATTTGGATGATGTCATAGAGGAGCCGATGATTTGGATCTTGTCCCAGAGGAACTGATGATTTGGATGATGGCCCAGAGAAGCCGATGATTTGGATGATGGCCCAGAGGAGTCGATGATTTGGATCTTGTCCCAGAGGAACCGATGATTTGGATGATGGCCTAGAGGAACCAATGATTCAGATGATACCCAGGAGGAGCCGATGATTCGGATGATATCCAGAAGGAGCCGATGATTTTATCGGGTGCGCGTCCAGCGCTCCCAATGGAAGTAGCCCCCGAGTCTGGATACTGATGCTTGCAACCGTGAGTCGAGCAACTCGATGTTTATAGTTTTCTTCAGGTGTCGTTGACACATTGTTGTTTATTTCAAGGGGCAATTCTTAATACACCTTGAGCATCGCTGATGCCATTATTTGTAAGTTTATCGGCAGCAAATCATTTGAGTGATCGGCTCGTGTTGCGGGTCTTGCGAAACCCGTTGTATGTGCAACTTTGCTTTCAACCGATGCATGTCTTGACAGCAGCTCCCGAATAGATCAGTGGCACTAGATCTGCCGATGACTCCGTCACTCTTTGATACTTCTGCAGTTTAAAGTATCGAGCGTGAGTCGTTTTCGTACGTGTTTCATGATCCTTGCTATTTGCGGCACTCTTTGAGGCATCTATAGCAAAGGAAAAGAGTAAGGTCACCGTTGTTTCATGATCCTTGCTATCTGCGACACTCTTTGAGGCATCTATAGCGAAGGAAAAGAGCAAGATCCCCGTTGTTTCATGATCCTTGCTATCTGCGACACTCTTTGAGGCATCTATAGCGAAGGAAAAGAGCAAGGTCCCTGAAATAATCTTCAGGGGACCGTGAGCACAGTCGAATCTTCAAGGGATTGTGAGCACAGTCAAATCTTCAAGGGACCGTGAGCCCAGTCAAATCTTCAAGGGACTGTGAGCCCAGTCGAATCTTCAAGGGACTGTGAGCACAGTCAAATCTTCAAGGGACCGTGAGCCCAGTCGAATCTTCAAGGGACTGTGAGCACAGTCAAATCTTCAAGGGACCGTGAGCCCAGTCGAATCTTCAAGGGACTGTGAGCACAGTCAAATCTTCAAGGTACTTGTATTTTCAAAGGCTTTTAGATGGCAATTTCAGGTATAAAGAGTCTTCAAATCTTGCTTGAATTCCAGCGAACCAGCGAAATAGTCAGAGATCTTCATGTCTTCTTGAATTCCAATGCTCCCGATGGGAGTAAACGCAATAGTTTGAAAAATCTTCCAAGAGCTCCCGAGTAATTCCAGCGTTCCAGAGGTAATGATATAATGGCGCCTCCCCAAACATCGGGTGTGGCGAAAGGAAGAGGAACACTTAGTTCTGCAGGCGTAGTGGAAATAGTTGCGCCATCCAAGATAATCCGCGCGTCGTGCGTGGCCGAAATAATTCCACGGCCAGAGATAGTCCATGCGGCAGACGCAGCCGAAATAATTCCGTGGCCAGAGATAGTCCATGCCGGCGCCTGGCAAACATGGTCGATGAAGAAGACGCAGTTGATATGGCCGATCCGCGGCGGGTGAGCATCCGAATATATCCAATCCATAATGTCGGGCTCACGACAGACGAGCCCCCAGTATGACGAGTGCGTGACGTCGGGCGCGGTCAACCGAGCATCGCAGTCGACGGGCGAGCTCCCGAATATATCAAGTCCTCGATGCAACAAGCAAGCCCCGAGCGTGGCGACTGTGCACGGTGAAGCAGTCAAATCTTGTTCTCTGCAGTCATATTACAGTGCAAAAAACTGTACACAAATAATAGTACGAGCCAAAAATATTTGGCGAAATAAATTTTGCAAGTAAAAATTAATTGGAAGTATAGCACCTGGTATTTTTGCGTCGGACGTTCGTCACCGATGAACTCAGATGGCTTGATCCATGTGGTCGTGGGTTCGATTCCCACAGACGGCGCCAATTAACGAGGCGGTTCCTCGGCAATGCCCACCACGAGGGGCTTGGGTTTTAGAGAAAGGCGACGACGGAAGTTCCGGGAGCGAGGCGGTACACGACGTACCCAGGTTCACGTCCCCGCGGTGGAGGATCGCTACGTCCTGCTAGCAATCCAGTATGTAATAATATGAGTACAGGGGGCCGCCTTAGGCGGAGTTGTTGGATCTAGTCTAGTTCTAATCCGCGGGTTGCGGTGTCTAGGCGTGTCGCCTCTATGATCTATGTTTCTGAATATGTCTGTCTAAGGGGTGCCCCTGCCTGGCTTTATATATCAGCCAAGCTAGGGTTTACAAGAGTCCTAGTAGGATTCGTGTTGGAGTCTTCTTTCCTTGTAGTCCAAGTTGAGGCGCGTGCAGGTCCAGCTCGTCGAGTCCTTGTGCTGGTCCAGCTTCATAGTTTGCACCGGGTGTGGCAATGTCGAGTACCCGAAGGGTTATGCCCACATCACCAACCGTCCGTAACCGTGGACACGGTTATCTGAATAGATTTACACTCTGCAGAGGTTGCACACTTGTGCCACAACATTTGATTTCATCCATCAGGGATAGCCCTGAATCATCGTAACTCAGTACGCGGATCATCAACCATAACCTTTCACTTACATACCCTAGTATAGGTACCTCTCCCCATGAGCTTGGCCTCCCAGTGAAGACCAACTGTCAACCTGGGAACTGCACAGGGCTTGGGCCGTACATTCACCTCAGTTCACATCATTTCTCATTCTACGGAGGCAGCCTCGGCATAACCCCTATGATGCTTGTTCAGAGGGAACCCATACTAAGATGTATAAATTTCCAGTTAAGCCCTACCCATAATCAGGTATTGTGGGGGTACTCAAAAATTGGAAAGGTATCACATCCAAACCAATATCAGTTTTAATCAAAATCCACCATATCATTCAAGTCATATTCACCTTTAAAGATATTTCCATAGAATGACTCATCATTCCAAAGTTTTTCAAATTCAATTCAAATCACAAGTTCCCATCTAGAGTAGTCACTTTTAGTTATTAGCACTAGAACTAATCATGAGGGGTGCTATCTTGCTTGGCCATCTTTGAGGCTAACTTTACTACTCTCATAACATTCTAAACTTAGACCAAAGTTAACTATAAAAGTAACTTCTTAATAAATCAAGTAAAAACTTGTAAGGTAAAAACTTGGGATGGGATTGTTGCACATAAGGTAAAGGTAATGTTGCCTTGGTCAAAGAACTTTGCACTTGCAAGAATATTAGCTTGCCTTGGTTGGGGTAGTGATCACAGTTCTCTTCTTCCTCTTCATGGTAGAAGCCCTCCTCCTCTTGATATTCTCCAGTAATAGCGTCTAAAAACGAATATGAGATACTATCACCCAACAAGGTTCAAGAGCTACACTAAGCACACCATGGCTTCACACAAACTATTCTAGTGTCATGGCACACATCACATATTAGTTGCATTTAGTTTACTTTCTTGAAGAAAAATAATTTCCTCTCATTACATATGTAGATTAGAGTTTCTATTTAGTTCTTGGAGGAATTAATTTCCTCTCATTGAATATTATTAAGATTTAATCTCCTCAAACCATCATGCATGAATCCATGTTGACCAAAGTCAACTATTCATCATCATTATTTGGAAAAATAATTTAAATGAGGTAGAATACCTCATACCATTTAACAATACCAATTATGATTTAATATCACCAAGTAATTCCATATGAGAGTAATTAGACCAGGGTCACAACTTCATATGAAAGTACTTGGGACAAGATTTAAATGAGAGCAAGCCTCTCATAAAATTTACATAATAGTTTTGGACAATATCATTTGACTAGAATAGCCATATAGTCCTTTATTTACTTTAGGCCATGATCACTCAAAGTAACCCTGCCATATTTTTAAATAATCAATTAGAGTATGTGAAATGTGATCCATGAGAGTTGAAATCAACTCAATAGCATTTTTGGTTGAATTTTAATAATTGTTTGAATGTGCAAAAGTCCCTGCCTTGTTCTTTTTTTCACATTAATTCTACAACATATCTCAAGATGAGACCAGTGTAGTTAGTTGGGAAATTTCATAAGCTTTCCAACAGTATAAAATTCATCAAATTTGGTTGAGCCAATTTGAATCTATTTAATTTTGAAAAAGGAGCCACTAAGGTTTTTGATTTAAACCAAAATTCACATTTGAATTGAAATGGGCCGGCGGGAAACTAAACAGGCCGATTTCGTTTAAACGGCGCCACGCCAGCCCACCACGCATCCACGCACGCATGGGCTGCCTGACGGGTGGGCTCCACCCGTCAGCCTCTCTTCTAACGCGAAGCGGTACGGGTGAGTGTGAGACATTGGATTAGATTGAGATCTAACGGTTCAGGGTCATCGTCGTCGCCGGCGAGAAGAACTCACTGGCGCGGCGGAGCTAGGGGGTCGGAGGGCTCACCGTGGCTCCAGCAAGGGTGGGCAGTGTGCACGGAGACGATGTCGACTTCGGTGAAGCTCCTGGTACCGGTGGCGCGTCCTGGGGTGGCTCCAATCGACGGCGAGCTTCCGCGGCGGCGCACGGCAGTGGCTAATGTCGAGCGGCGAGTGGCTGAGGAGGTCGAGGGAGAAGAGGGGAGTGCTACGGTGTGAAGAAATCGACGAGTGGAGGCCTCCTTTTATAGGCGAGGGAGGGCACCGTGGTGCTGCGGCAAAGTTGACAAGGGCGCGGGCTCTCCGGCGAGTTAGCGGGCTAGGCGAGGGCGGCGTCCTGTTCCGCGTATCCAGGCGATCCTCTGGGCGGCGCTAGCTAGTTTAGGAGGAGCCTAATGCGGTCGGGCGGTCGCGAGGTCTGGCGCGCCCGAGGCGGGGTTTGGTCGTCTTCTGCGGCAACGGCGGGCGCGTGTCGGGGTCGTGATCTTGTCTGGTGGCGTCACGGTGGCACGGCGATGCTCAAGGAAGAGAAAGGGGGGCCAGAGGTGGCGCAGATCATCGAGGCGGCGCGTGGCCGTGGCGTGCCCGTGGGCATGCGCACGACGTCTTCGGCATGCGCAGGATGTCGTGGGCGCGTCCGTGTCTGGCGCCTGCAGTGCTCCTCTCCGGCAATGGCGCGCTCCAGTGGGTCCAGTAGGGTGTGGTGGCGTCGTGTGACAAGGTGGCCAGGGTTGGGGAAGAAGGGAGAGAGGGGAGTGGCATGCATGGTGCTCATGGCCGGCATGGCCATGGCTTAGCCATGTGTGGCCCTTCCTCTAGGGTTGCTATGCCCTGGTGAGGTTGAGAGGGGACCAGCGAACATGTAGGAGCCCAATGGTGGCATAGGGTTGGCCAACACTATTTGAAATAGTGATTTTGAGATTTGTGCATATTTGAAAATTCAAGTTTTTGCTAAATTTGCACCATGCAATGTAATTCCAAAACTTGAAATTGGATGGGTTGGACTTGTTGCAAATGACCAGAGACACACAATGGTGGTGGTGGAATTTCAAAATAAAAAGAAATGCAAAATTTGCAAATTGGGTAATGTTGAATTTGTTAAAAAGTCTAAATTTGATTGAGCATAGTTTTTCATCCAAGATGAATTTACAATGGTGGTCTTTACCAAAGTTGTTCACCTTGATGTGTACTTGGATGAGGTGCAAAGAATTGGAATTGTTTGGTTTGAAAATTTCTAAATACAGAGGCTCAAAGTAGTGATCAGACTAAAAATGGCAGATTTGACCATCATTGCATGTGATCACAATTTGAGTTCAAATTTGATTTGATTTGAGTTTCTTTGATTCCAAAAGTGTTAATAAGTGTTTAGTAACATAATACAACTAATGGTGAAAGTCAAAATGGTCTAGGTTAAAGATTTGCAAAAATGGCATAAACCATATGTGAGGGTTTTAGGGTTTTTCCATTTTATTTCTTTTCTTTTTCTTGGATTTGATTTGTGATCTTCCCATAATCAATTTAGGGTTTTAGGGTGTAGTACATAAGCACATAAGCAATCATCATGGCATATCACACAATAATGCACAAGTCCTATGCATAGCACTATATGCAAAATAAAAGTTTTTGTTGGTTCCAAATTTTGGGTAATTGGAATTCATCTTCCTCATTTGATTGAACTTTGGGATCTTACAGTTTGTGAGGGACAAGTCTAAGATTCCTACAAACAAGCTGTTTGAGATGGAGCAATGCTTCTTCTTGATTGAGTTCATTGTTGAGTCTGAGGGGATGCTATTGATGATGATGATGATGACCCTGCCCAGAGCAATGATGAGGACAAAGTTGATGAAGAAGCTGATCTTGGTGATGACTTCAAGGACTTGGATAAAAGTAAGAATATTGGGAGCAACAATAGGATGGAGACTGACCCTTCCATTCCTGAATCCCAGGAAGGGAAAAGTGTATCTAGAAATGTGGTTCATCAAGTGCTGGAGGCAAGTGTGAAAGGGAAGGTGCTGGGGCTTGATCAACCTATTCCTGCTGCTAGTGCTTTGGTGCTGAAAAATGCTGAGGTAAACATTGGGAAGAGCCTCCTTCAATGTTTTGATGCTGAGAGTGATGACGAGGGTGGGGATGCAAATGTTGGCCCTATTCTTGCTTTAGTGGACAAAACTGACCATCATATGCCACCCTTGTCTTGGAAGGAGAAGAAACAATGGGGTCCTATCCAAGCTACAAGGATGAGCAGAAGGATCTAGAGAGATGGTAAAACTGCTATTGAGAAGGCTCAAGAACTTAAGAAGTCTAAGAACTTGGAAATCCCAAAAGGTAATAAAATTCATGGTTTTTCAAATTCTTTTGCTGCTCTTGAGAATCAAAATTTATTTGATAAGGCCAAAAATGTTAGCATTAGCCTGGGTCACAAAAATATGAATGCTGACTCTATCATTAATAAATTTAAAGAGATTGAAGTTAATAGGCTTAAAGAGTTTCATGTTTCCAACCTTGCTTTGTTTCTCCCTGTTGACATTAGTCTAACTATGGATGAGATGAGAGTGGGTGTGGAAGATGAGGATGGTGGTTCATTGGATCAGGAGGATCACATTAGTGATGTTCCTGATGATGACGAACCATGGAAATTATTCTATAGTAGGAAGAAAGGTAGAAGGAAATTGATCTTTAAAAATGGTTGTAGCTCTAATTTGGTACCCTACGGATCTTAATAGACCTGATAAGCGTACCAGAGTTCATGACCTCATTAGAGAAGTGTGCCCTGATATTATCTGTTTTTCTGAATCTAAGAAAGAGGAGTTTATAAATCTACAGATTGAACAATTAGATCCATTGATAAAATTCTCCTGGAATTGGCTTCCAGCTATCAAAACTGTTGGTGACATTCTTGTTGGCATTAGTGTAGATTTGTTTGAGATAGTCAGATGGGATATCTTCACTTATTGTGTCTCTATTCAAATTAAAGCTAAAAAGATAATGTTGTCTAGAGAGTTATTGTTGTTCATGGGTCTGCTTATGAGGATCATAAATTGGACTTTATAAATGAGTTGCATAATGTTTATGCATGTTGGAATGGCCCTACGTTAGTAGGTGGTGATTTCAACCTCATTAGAGAAAGGTGTGAAAAGAATACTCGCAATATAAATCAACATTGGCTAACCTGTTTAATGACTGGATTAATAAGTTTAGTCTGATGGAACTTAAGAATTCTAGTAGACCATTCTCTTGGGCTAATAATCAAGACAGCCTGGTCATGACCTTATTAGATAGAGCCTTTGTGTCTACTTGTTGGGGCTTTTTGTTCCCTGCTAGTAGTTTGTCTTCCAAGGCTAGGGTTGGTAGTGATCATACCCCCATTATTGTTGATACTGGTTCCTTGAGAATACCACATGAGAAACAATTTAGGTTTGAGAAATGGTGGCTAAATATTGAGGGCTTTAATATATCAAGTGGTGGACAAATTTTGGCAAACCCCTTGTCATCTTCAAAATTCTGTTGATAGATGGCAATTTAAAATGAGGAATACTAGAAAGGGTCTGAAAGGTTGGTCAGCTAATATTGAATCTTCTCAAAGGAAACTTAAGCAACAGTTGGTTGTTGAATATGATTTGCTTGATATTACTTTTGAAACACAATGTTTATCTCCTGTTTCTAAGTCTAGAATGAAATGTCTGGTGTGAGAATCAACTTTCACAAATGTGACTTAGTTCCAATTAATGTGGTTGAAGGTGATGCACAAATTTTTGCTCAGGCTTTGAGCTGTAAGTTGGGTGAGTTCCGCATGCAATATCTAGGGGTTCCTCTGCATCATAGTAAATTAAGAAAAGAAGATATTCAACCTATGGTTGGTAAAATCTTGAAGAAGGCTGCTGATTGGAGGGGAAAACTTCTTAATCATGCTGCTAAACTAGAGCTGGTTAGAAGTGTTCTAGTTAGCATTCCTCTTTATTTGCTTAGTGTGATTAAATTCCCTAAGTGGGCTATTACTCTGATTAATTCTCAAATGGTTCATTGCCTTTGGGATAATTATGAGGGTCATCATAAGTATCATCTAGCTAATTGGGGGTTAGTAACTAGGAAAAAGGAATATGGAGGCTTGGGTATCCCTGACTTATCAGAGATGAACATGTGCTTTCTAGCCTCCTGGATTAAAAGATATAATTTGAATGAGAACAAACTCTGGAAATAGATTGTTGATATTAAGTATAATATTGATAATCCAAATATTTTCTCTTGTACTTCCGTTGGTGTCTCCCCTTTTTGGAAAGGGGTAATGTCGGCAGCTAAAGCTATTAAAATGGGGTACCAATGGAAAGTGGGAGATGGTAAAAAGGTTAAGTTTTGGGAGGATCACTGGTTTGGGACATGTAGCCTAGTTATTCAATACTGGGAAGTTTATTTCCTGATCAGTGAACAAAATAAAACTATTTCTGAGCTTTGGGATGGGGAATCTTTGAAAGTAACCTTCAGAAGATGTTTCGATCATAGTGTGATGGTGCAATGGCTGGAAATCCAACAAATTGCTTAATATATCCACCTTAACACCGAAAGTGATGCTCTGATTTGGATGTGGGAGGCCATTGGAGTCTATAGTGTTAAGTCTATGTATGTTGTTGTGAATTTTGGAGGGATTAAACCTATTGATATCCAATGTGTTTGGAAATTAAAAGTTCCCCCTAAGATTCATTTCTTTCTTTGGCTGTTGTTTCATAACAAATTGCTCATTAGAGATAATTTGGTTAAAAGACAAAATGTTGATGATTTAACTTGTGTTTTTTGCAATGAAGTTGAGTCTTGTCAGCATTTATTTTTTGACGGTGTGGTTGCTTACAATCTTTGGAAGGAGATATGGTTGGCCTTGGGTCTTCTGACTCAGGTTACCAACCTGTCTAATATATCTGTTTTCTGGAAAGACAAGAAGAAGAATGTTCTGTATACTATGATTTTTGCTGCTACTCTGAGGAGTATCTAGATTACCAGAAATGATCATGTTTTCAATCGAACTCAATGGTTTGGGATGCATGTGTTGTGGAGACAAGTGGTCTACAACTGTGCTCAATGGAAAATTATGTTGAAGGAGGAAGAAAAAGGAAGGTTGGGTGTAATGCTGGGAAAGTTGGAGGTGCTAGCTCGTCTGCCGCCGCTGCTATCATGGCCGGAGCCTGGCTGACCCTCCAGAAGAAGGCCAGATCGACGCTGGAGGTGTGTGAGACGAATAGCGTGAGAGGTTTTGGGCCTATGTTGATCACGGCAGAAGACCTGGCGAGGATGTTGGAGGCCAATGCATTGATGCTTGTTGGTGATGGTGCAGGCTTCAAGGTCCTGGAGCGGCCATAATCCAGTAGTACTGTTGTTGTTCATGTGCCTTTCTTCCAGCTGTTTAAAAACCTCTAGTGTTTCGGTCTGTGATGATGTGTTGTCGTAAAAACTTCTAGGCTTTTGGCAAGATGTCGTTCTGCGTTCTGTAAAACTTGGATGGTTGTAATGACGTTGGTTTCAGAAATGGAACCGGGGGTGGAGCCATGTTTTTCTTTAAAAAAAAAGTGTGCCTGCTCGACCTGGCGCCCAAGGAATCTGTGGCCGTGCTGGTCCTAGCCCGGCAGCGCAGGCCACCACCATTGTTGCTTCCCGTCGCGCTGAAGAAGGTGTCAACCTAGCTGATACCGGTGGATGTTGAGACATCATGGGACGCCCCTCCTATGCAGAGGTTGTGACTTCAACTACGGCTTTTCAGCTTGGGGTGGGGTGCAAGGAGGATGCTTTTGCTGGGGACGATGTGCATGCCTCTCGCGTGGCGGAGCTTCAGGGCACGCCCAGCCTTCCTGTTATGGTGCTTGCGGGTGCGGGACGGCCTATCCTGTGGAGCTCTATTGCCGACAATGAAGACGAAAACGATGTTGATGAAGACGAGTTGGCTCCCCGAACACCGCTTGCTGCCTCCATGGCCAATGACACCTGCACAGCGACAGTGCGGCGTGAGGCCGAGAAGTCCGAAGGTTGGCGGGAGGTGTTTCCATGGCGCGCCACGCGCTGTTCGGCGTCGCTGGCGCCGATTTTGGCTCCCCGTCCCATTCACGCGTGGCTTCATGGTCGATGTTGCAGATGCCTTCTTGTTGGTCACCGCTCCGCGTTTTTCAGGGATCTCTTCAGGTGCTCTCACTGCCTTGAGAATGGTCACCGGGCTCGTGGGTGTCGCAATGCTTGGTGCCCGCTCAGCTGGCTGTCAAGCCCCTACGCACCAAAGTTGACGCAACTTGCCACCAAGCATCGTGTGCCTCCAGCTCCATGCCATGCCAAGTGGGAAACTCCTAGGTGTTGCGAGCAGTTCAAGGCCAACGCCAATTTCGATTCTCTCTCTCAGTCCCAGGCTGCCTTGATGTGTATGGAGCTCCTTCAACTGGTTGATGTTCGTGTCGAGGAGGCATCTCGCCCTCTTCGTGAAGAGGTGGCAGCTCTCAAGCTGCTATTGGCACGGATTGGTGTTTCTTTGGAGCCGGCTGGGACATGTCCTTCTAATGGTTTAGGGCTCACCAACGCACGGGCTTCGGCCACGCTTGACTCCTCTGTGCAGACGTCGTCGGTGGTTCAGGTTGTTGAAGAAGAGCATCTCTATGGTTGTTTCTCTCCTCGTGGCCAGTCGTTGCTGCCTGATGTGTTGGCTGCCTCTGAGCGCGAGGGTATGGACATGATCGTGGCTGGGATGCTTGACCTTGAGAAGGGTGGTGATGCCGACGCGCCAGTTTCGCTCTCGCCTAGGTCCGGCAAGCAGGTGGTTCTTGTAGGTGGTGGGGTTGACGGGTGTTGACACCTACGGCCAGAGCTTTCGTTGCGAGAGAGATTTGCGTCTTTCTTGCCACCTTGGTTGCTGCCTACCCTGGGTGTGATAGCCCAAGTTCAGCCTTTGGGAAGGACAAATATAACGTGTCGAAGTAAGAAAAGGGGTGCTGAAGGAAAGGCATCTGCAGTTGCTTGATGGTTGCCACCTTCACCTGAGCCTGTCTTTGTCGGCGCGGTGTAGGTGTAGGTGTGTCATGTTTGGAGTATTTGTTCGTGTGACCTTGTGGTCTCATGTGTTGGATTAAGTGAGTGTGTCCATGTTGTTTTGGGTCTGTTGGTGAGTGTGGCAGTTGGTGTTTGGATGGGCCTAACCCTTGTTGTTGGTTTTCTCCTAAAAATTGACATCGTCTTCTTAATGGGTAAGCCAAAAATAATTGCCTCTGTTTACAAAAGAAATGTATCTCGTTTTGGAAAGTCAGTAGACACGATCAAAGCTATGGCTATCTCGGTCTCTCCTCCGCCACACGCTACATCAGGTTCCTAGAAAATACTAGCTTGCCATGCATTTTGGCATCAAGCTGCTCAGAGAAAGAATACTTCTCAGTTCTCTATCAGCTCTGACTAAACTCCTACTCAGTACTCTGTCAGCTCTGACTAGTTAATATACTCATGCTAGTACTTTGTGGTAAGTGTGCGCATAGAGTCAAGAATGGGCGTGCGTGAGGCGATCTCAGTTTACATACCGTACAGTGTGAACCGGGGAAACTTCGGCGCGTATGAGGCACTCACCTCCAAATTAGATTTCCAAATCCCGATCCACCAGTGGTATTGTACTTCATCCGTTTCTTTAAAAGCTGCTCCAGTTTATCTAGATACGAATATATACATATATAGATATATTTTAGTTATAGATATATCCGTATTTTAAAAATTAAGGAGGTTTTTTTAAGATAAAAGGAGTACTTAATTTACACGTTTACACGGTGTAACTTACTTACATGATAAGCAAATCCATGATAATACTTGGAGATCAGGAGTAGTATACTCATACGGGGAGGAACTTCGCTACAGTAGTATATATTTTCCTGACGAGTCGCGACAAGCACTGTGTGCATCCTATTAATACTACTCCAACCAATCAAAGTTTTGTTTTCTAGTAGTATGTTATTGTTGGTTACAAAGCTAAAATGCAGACTAATTCAGAAAAAAAATCTAGAATGTAGAATATTTTAAAATGGAGGAAGTATTTTCCTGACGAGTCACTCATGCACTGCGTGCATGTTTAACATGCTAGACACGGTGGCGCGCTCCTAGTTCCCAGGCATACTTTTTTGGACTGTTTGTCCGTTTGAGCTCCAGATCGAGTTTGCTGCTTTGCTGAAGATGGTACGCTCTTGTCATGCGTTTGGACTGAAAACAGGGCGCGGCGCATGCTCATTGGCGGCAAATCTCGCCCGAGAGGGAAAAAACGGGCATCCACATTGGCCGTCACTGATTGATCGAGAAGAGGGGTGTGATCTTAGTCTGGTCGTGATCATGTGCGAGTGCGAAGGAATGCGAGTGGTTGAAGCGCATCTGTGGCCCTCTATGAATTGAAAAAGGAGCATCATGCATGCACTCAGAAGGAGATCGGCCCGGCCATTGGCTGGGCGCTCAAAGGACGCAACCCTTCCTCAACTTTTGGCCTTTGATAAATTTCTATTGGTGGCATTTGAAAGGCTATATGAGCATAGCTCTACGTGGAGGTCATAATGTCTACCTGTATATAAGGCGGCCGGTAGGCATGCCTCATAGCTCCAGAACCCATTGCATATCAGCTGGTTAGCACCCCGATCTTTGCAACAAAGTCGTGAGATATAGGGCATACATTATCGTTGCAGCTCACCAACAGCTAGCCTTTGATCAAGCGCCCATTTTCCACGCTCGATCGTAAGAGGAAGGGAGTGAAGAAAATTAAAGCCAGTAGCGAGTAGGAGTGTCTGGCAAAGCAAGCTCAACGTACTAACCTGCCGGTCGAAACCCTGAACTGATTAATGGCGTGGCACTCTCGCGCGCTGCTCCCGTTACTTCTTCTTCTCGCCGGTGCCCTTGTCAAGAGCTCCTGCAGCTCCAGATTATCTCCTGGGGAGCCGCAGAAACCTGCGGTCCTATCTGATCAACCCCTTTTTGTACACAGCGCCGACGAACCTGCACGACACGGCGACGGGCCGACGACCCAGGTCCGGCGCCCCACGGATGAGGAAGCGGCCGGAATCCATCGTGAAGCAGACGCCAATGGTGCGGCATCGGCACTAGGCGATGGCGGTGCTGTTAGGTCGGAGCACTGGAAGAAAGAGGCACCGGTGCCGCAACCGCAACAGGTGATGCCGCGTTCGAAGCTGCCACCCCAGGTTCCTGGAGGAGAGGTGGAGAACTCGGTGGCCCAGCCATCGTGCCGCTCCAACGACGTGCGCGTCACCTGCGCCCTGCCCTCGCCGCACTGACTGTGACCAGTGGCGGATCCAATCTTCACAGCTGACGCGCTCTTTGCAGAAAAATGGCCGGCACCTTCGCTTGTCTAGTCACTGCCCTGTAATTTCATTCTCCACGCCCTTATAAATCTCTCTATGTAGTACTACTAGCAAGACCCTCGAGAGGTAGTTGAAGAATAAGGGATCATTGAACACATAGACATTTCTCACTTTGCAGAGTCAGGAGGCATGACGCCAAGCAAGTCGGCCAACCCTCTTCTTAGGTAGCCGTGGACCAAGCGGCGACATGCAACATGTAGTGAGCATGCCCTGTTCATGATTAGTAGGCAAAGTTTAGCTTACAATAGTTGGTTATAGCCAACCATCTAGCTTAATATCGAATAAATATAAGATCTCAGTCAAATCATATTGTCGATTAAAAATGGAAACTGCTGGGCGTCCCCCGGGGGATCTGATTCCCCAGCCCCCGGGTCCCCAGCCGTCGGATCAACCATTTTGACGGTTAGATTTGCATGTAGCAAAAAAACATCTCCGGCCCCGGCAGCAAATGACTGAAGCAAAAAACGGTTCGTTCAGAAAAGAAAATAAAAAGGCTGGACTCGCCGGAGACCTCGTAGCAAACATATTACGCAGATGTAGCAAAACCGCAAATAAATTGTAGCAAATTTTTTTATTCATATGTTGCAAATCCTATAAAACATCAACGGAGACATCGCCTGCAGCCGGCAGCAACGCCATTCGAGGTTGTAGCAACTCCGTCCGTCAAGGAAAGCAACGCCACAAGCTGCTAGTAGCAACACCCTGCCTATGGTAGCAAAAATCCACCCTCCACCGGAAAATCGTAGCAAACCCAAACTCGTCGGAAAATCGTAGCATAATTTTGTACCAAAAGTAGCAAAACAGTTTTAATAATTGTAGCAAAAAAATATACTATTGTAGCATCGTGGCTTCGTAGCATTTTGAGGTAGCAAAAAAAAAAACCAATCCATCCTATCCTCATCTCTGGCTCAGCACACACGAACGCACTTCCCCGCCGCCGCCGCTACTGCTAGCTTCGCTTCGGGTCGCGCTCCACTACCCGTCGATGAGGTTGCCTCTCGCGCCGGGATGCACCCTGTTCGCTCTGCGCCCGCCGGGAGGCACGCCCGCAGCCTCCTCCTCCCGCTCGACCACTTCGCTCTGCGCCCGCCGCCGGCCCAGCCCGTCGTCGTCGCGCCGCCGGCCCAGCCCGTCGTCGTCGCGCCGCCGGTCCAGCCCATCGTCGTCGCGCCGCCGGTCCATCCCGTCGTCGTTGCGCCGCCGGTCCAGCCCGTCGCGCTGCCGGCGTGCTGCAGTTCTGCCGCCTCCGCGCCGTGTTCCCCTCCCCGGCGGCGGAGCAGCCACCGGCGCTAGCTGATGCTCGAGCTCAGGCTCCTGCCATAGCTTCCTCCGCCTCGGGTAGGATGGGGATAGAGGATAAGGAGGAATGAATGGCCAGAAAAAAAAAGACAGAACGTGGGGTGCGGTGGGTCCCATGGACACGCGTCAGGCGCGGAAGGAGGAGGCAGCGCGGCGTTCCATCCCCCGGGGGCATACGATCATTTTCCATTAAAAATTACATATGAATTGAAAAGGGGCATCATGCTACGATATATACATGCACGAACAGCCATTTACAGCCTTGATGATATGATTGCCTCCTTATTACTACTAGCCATGCGCTGTTCATAGATTGCCTCCTTATTACTACTAGCCATTTACAGCCATTTATGGCCTCCTTATTACTACTAGTCATGGCAGCTCTTTATTTGTGTAATCTATAATATCTAAATAGGAGCAACCCACTAAGTTGATTTCTCTCAACATGCAAGCATGCCACCTCATCAGCCCCACCATGTTGCCATGTCACAAACCCCCTTTTTTTTTGATATGCAATCCATTCACCTCACCAAGCTTGCCACATCTTTAAAACATCATTATTATGTCCAGCTTTTATGGTGTTCCTCACATGTCTTTCAGAGACTAACCTTTTTTTGACAACGCTCGCGGTTCACCAAATCTCAACTGGTTTAACAAAAAAAAAAATCGCAGCTGACCCATTTATTTACTCTGCACTTCCTCTTCTCCATGCATCGCGTGACTCTACAAGAAATAACTATAGCAAAGAAGAAACGACTATTCGACTGTGCCGCTCGGCCTTCTCTCCTCTTGCCTTTTATCTTTCTTTCATCCACTCAGGACAACTCCAGCACCGTTCAAAGCAACCACTTCTTTTGTTTTACCAACCAGTCACATGGCCTCCGCCTACACCTATAGCAACTATGCTTTCGGCCGCACTCGCCGTCAACTGGCACACGCCGTCCGTCAGAGGTTCACAAGGTTGTCCTCATTGAGGTTCATATCTACGGCAAGCCGGCAGCAAGTGTGTGCTACATCAACGAGGAACCTAGAAGAAGAGGTGCGCCTTGTGCTTGGTCATAACTATTGGTAGGAGCAACAGGTGTAAATCTTTCTTTTTAACCTTCCATCGATTAGTATTTTGTAGCAATTGTTTAACTCTGGATTTGGACTACGAACTGTTTTTCCCATCTCATATCTTCATGAAAAAAACTGCAATGACATTGTCTGTTGTCTTTCCCCTATATACATTGAAAATCCATGGAAACTAGCAAGCAACACGTCATCCTTCCTTAACTGCTTTGTACTTCAGGTCGTCGACCTTCTACTCAATATGTCAATTCATATTTTTTTCTTCAGGATCAGGTATACGGCCGCGGCGACGGCCAGGAAAACCGCGCATGTCCATGGTCTACCTGCCGACGAAGAAGAAACCGGGCAAACATTATACCATTGTAAAGCAAGGAGAAGAAAGGACAACGGAGAAGGCACGAAGAAAGAGCAGACCGCAGACGAAGCAGCAGGATCGTCGTCGTGTATACCGGCCGCAGATCGGCAAGGGAGAAGACGCAGGCGCCGGAGTTTCCGTGGCTAAACCCCACCAGGAACGTAACAGAATTAAATGACGGGGAGGAAAATAAGGGAAACCGGAAAAAAAGTTAAGGCAAGGCGGTGGCGATTGCTGGAAATGTGGAGCCAACACGTAGCAATGCAACAGTAATAACGTGGCAAACCAGGCAGTTACCTAAAGTGGCAAACCAGGCAGTTAGGAACCCACGATCATGGAGAGGCGGAGGAAAGAAAAGAAAGCGAAACATGCAGTCTCCGGTTGCCGGTCACCCGGATGGCTAAAAAAAAGGAAAAACCAAACCGATCACCAACTTGAGAGGAAGAAATATGAAACGTGGCAGGCTGCGTATGGATGGGAAGGAAGGAAAATAGCGCATGAACAGTGCGCAAAGAAAGGGGAAAACGTGAAATCTGCTAACCATTATATAGGATCAGGTATATTCGTTCATACTTAACTATCTTTACTATTAAGGTTATTGCAAGATTTACAATGCAACATTTTTATTATTACCTTCCAATTATTAATTGTTTATAATGTGCTAATTTCAACAGAACAAAAAATTGAATGCTTACACAAAGCATGTTCAGTCCTTGAACGAGCATGGTAAGTTTCCCGAGTTTTCTCTTTTTCATTGCTCTTATTTCACCACGCCGATTAATTTTCTGAGTAGTACTGTGCGGTGATAAATAGGAGATGGACTATTGAATTTTCCTATCAACGATCAAAGATCTATATCTGATTAAAAATATTGTTACTACTATTTCATTTTTTTACTATGAGATTAATAGAGTAAAATAATTAACAAGAATTTTCCGCAGCAACGCGCGGGGTGTCATCTAGTTTAACTAGTTATGCCCCCCTCATACTAAGATTGCCTCCTTTACATCATTTCTGACTCTGTCCCTGATATGATGAATCATGCATGTAGTTAAAAAGAAAAAAAAGGAGATTGGCCTGGTCACTGCTTGTGCGCTAGAGGCAATTCTTTTTGAACCTTTCGTCTTGAATCGATTTGTTTTAAAAGCGAGCCCATCGATGACGCAACTGCCGTCTAACCGCGATGTGTCGTCAGTCTTGTCGTTCTAAAAGCCATATAAGAAAGGAAACCTTTTACGTGGAGGCCATAACATACGTCTACGGGTATGTATACAAGTCAGCCCTCAGCCGATAGGCATACCTCAGACCATCTTCACCGGTGCCCTCTAAATAGGCGTCAGTAAGGCGTCAGCACTGCATCTTCTATTTAGGGATGTTGTTCTCACACCGGCGCCCTCAAATCGGCGGTTCTGATAGAATTTTTAGACAAACTAAATATTTTCTTGTAGTTTCATTTTCATGTTATTCAGGATCGAGAAATGAATAATGTTTTAGCAGAGCGAATTCGGGTTCGCTTCACGGGCAGTAAAACATTATTCAATCCTCGACCCCAGATGACATGTGAAATCAGCTTCAGCTTTAGCCTACTGGCCGCCCGGCTCTATGGAGAGGTGGACAATCGCCCGCTGCTGCGCCGCCAACTCTCTCCGCTGCTCCTCCATCGTCGATCCCCGCCACTCTCTCCGTCGCGAACGCCAAGTAGGCCGCTCTATCCGTGGCCGCCGCCTCCTGGCGCAGATGCTGCTCCAGCTCCTCCCGCCGCCGACGGTGCTCCACCTCCTGCCTCCGAAGCCACGGTTGCATCTCCAGCCGCAGCTGCATCTCCTCCAGGCGCCACCGCTCATAGACTTCATCTTAACGCTGCTGCTCCTCCCGCACCTCCCGTCGCCGCGCAAGCTTCTCCCACCGCTGCTACCGCAACTCGACAGCTGTCGCCGCACCGCCTCCTGGTGTCGCCGCTCCGCGTCCTGCTGCTGCTCGTCCGCGACAAATGCATCTACGGTCACCGCTAGCGCCGCCTCCTCCCATGCCTCGTACTCTGTGAGCTGCGGTTCCTCCTCCACGGCTTCTACGGTCGCCACTAGCGCCGCCTCCTCCCATGCATCGTACATTGTGGTTTTAGATTTTTGCACGAGTGAAGTGAGAGACGGTGGCGTCAGATCCGCGAGTCCAGGGTTGACCCTCGCTGGCATGCATAACCGATCATCACGATAGGGGACGGTCGGCTGCCAAAATGCCAAATGCCAATAGTTGTGAAACTAAATATCAAATGTTTCGGCTGAACTTTTCGGCGATAAGTTAAGACACTTTGACTGCTACGGATGTGCAAGGATGTGACAGTACTTCTTCCAAGTGCTTAATGATATCAGAGGCTTTACTGAATCTGGTGCCCTTCCCCCTATGGTTCCGTACTTGGTGATAGCATGACCTGATGACCACCACAGCTTGCAAGTTGCAACACTGCTTGCAGTCCTACTGGCTACTGATTAAGAACTGGAACCAAAGCGGATAATTTCACCATGATCGAAAACGTATATTGACGGTCGCTAATTGGAGTAGTACACGTAAACAAAGCGGGGAAAACGCATCGTCGATTGATTGGCCAAGAGCCGTGTATAGCAGGTGGGTTCTTCAGCTGCTTTATACCAACAAAATAAACAATCGATTGAGCAACTAGTGGGAAATCCATTTTGTGTTGGCTGTTCGTGTGCCCTCTGTCCAAAATAACTGATTCAGATTTGTCTAGATTTAGATATGTCTACATACTAAAATGTGTGTAGATACATGTGAATTTAGATAAATCTAATTGAATTAATTTGGGACGAAAGGAGTACTTTATATCCTCGATGCACGGTTTTAACATGTTAGGAACTGGATGATGAATGGTTAGAATGGATGCACCGCTACGACCATCGATTTAATTATCTATTTATTGGCTTTCAGTTCACTTTATTAGCCTTAGTCTAGAAAAATATAAGAAAGTTCAAGTGCTCAACGCTTCTGAAAATGCATGAAAGCGATTACAGGTTCGTGGTGCCGACGACTTATTGGTTGGAGAGGCTTGAAAACAGGTTAAGACCGAATTCGTAAGTCGTGGTTTTGATTGCAAGCAGTAAACTGAACTGCCTCTGTTCTGAGAATCGAATTCATTTAAATTTAGTCCCTCGCGTAAAATTGCTTTGAGTAGGCAAATCAATCATTTGTCCTCGAGGATCTGCCATTAATCCTCAAACAAGGTTCATCGTGCTTCTTGTTGTACTCGATCAAAGAATGAAAAGTACTGAAAGGAGTTTCGTTCATCCTTATCCCATATGGTGACGCCACCCAACAATGGCAAAATCGCCTTGCTTTCCTTCTTCTCTTATCTCATTATTATCTCGTGTTAATTAGCTGGATTAATGTTAATGGGAGCTAGAGCTATACCTAAAAAGCCTACATGATTGGTAATACCCACATTTAGAACCAACGGTGATCCTATTTCACCACATATGTTATCATTTGTGTTAAGGCATGTCGAGTTTGACGAGGAAGAGCACACAAGGCTGCAAGGAGTGCGGATCAAGAAAGAAGCACCCAACGATTAATTGTTTTCTTCTAGTTATGTACGACGGCATGCTACTAATATTCCAAGCATCGAAAGTAGGTGCTGAGTTTATCAAAACCATTCTATTGTCCAGCTTCGGCTCAGTTTGTTAATTTGAATAAATCCTCCATTTTCGTTAGTAAGCGCTGCACCAGAAGTCAAGGGAAATGGTATTGATCAAAACATTCAAGTGACAAACGATGTCTTGAAAGAACGATGTGGTGAATCGAAACAAGGGGTAATTTAAGTGAGAGCTCATTTAAGTATCTTTTCCTTTTGCGAATTAGCTCATTTATGTATCTTGTGCTCACAAGAATATAAGTATGGATGACACAAATTCTTTCATCGTGGGGAAGGAAGTACTGTAGTACTAATTAAGTCAGTGGTGCAAGCCATTCCTGATGTACCGACATGCCTTTGGGATCATATAAATTCTCTCTTTCTGCTCGATAGGGATGGCGCTTACTTCGGCACCCAAACTCACTGACGGCGAGACTACTGAAAGCTATATAATAACAGAAAGGACATTTCTCAGACGCGGATGGCAATTGTTGAAGGACGTGATGTGCTAAAGCTGGGTGCGATTAAAAAAAAAGAGTAGGTACGGGAAAGACATCGAGAATATGGGAAGATAAGTGGAATCCTAGAGTCTTGCTCTTTAAACCAATTAGCGGCAGGCAAGGAGGCGTCAGCGCCTAAGTTAGTTTCTTGACCTCATAGACTGCTAAAATGGAACAGATGTGATGGACAGTGAAGCCAGCTATTGCACATTCCACTAAGCTCCCTGAACCAAGAGGATTGTTAGGCTTGGCGCTATGATAGAAATGGAGCTTTCTCACTTGTCAGTGAGGTCCCAATACAGTAGCTAGGCACAAAGAGAAGATTGGCTTGAGCAAAGAGCAACTACTTGCGGTACAACAGCCGCCTGGAGACTTTCCCAAAACTCAATCCCAACAGAGGAAGTCAGATACGATTCAGTATGAAGAAATCACCGGGTCTAAGTTATGTGGACAGAAAACAGCACTTGGGATCATGCGTCCCCAATTGCATCTTGGCAAAATGTGTCTGGCATAATGCGTCAATGAAAGGATGTTCAAATCTACTTTGGGAGAGAGGGGCAATCATGTATATTTTATCTTCATCCTCCCGAATTCATTGGTGTACTTGTAAACACTGGTTTGAAGGATAAACATAAAATTCCTGATATTTAGGCTACCACTCATGTTTGATGTCGTTCAACAGCTCCAGAAGACTATTTTTACAGCAATATATAGGTACCATCCACAGGCATAAAAAGGTGACTTACACATTCTAACAGATGCATTCTGCTTCGTTTGGCCTACGATTGAAATAGATAGATTGTTCTTCAGCCCTTTCTGCACTTCTGCATACTGTGAATCCCTTCTCCCATTGACATACTACATGATACTAGCTAGTTTGTTGCTTCTGCATGATAAAACGATTAGTCCTCATCAGCCTCGGGAATGTAGTCCCTAACCTTCACGTCAGCGTCTTCTCCATACTGGATGCAGCTGTCGATGTTTGACAGCACATATTGAATGCTGGAAAAGCAAGGATGGTGGGACATGAAAACAGAATCAGTATGTAGAGACTCGAGACCAATTGATCCATACATGTCATGGAAATAACTGAAAGTGTGATCTCAGCATGCTGTGGTATTAGACATACGAATTAACCCAACTATAGCACATGCAATTCAACTGAACAATCATCTCACTATGGAAGCTTTCCCAATTCCCACCCAACACAGTGTTCACTCCACACTAGAAAACAAAAATCAAAGGCCAGACCAGTATATGACCGCAAAACACCAGATTACTATAGTAAATTGTCAAGTGTTCTACAAATATGATATGTTAATGTTGTATCCGTAAGCATACTAGTATAAGCCGCATGTGTAGGGATCAAAATTTTAAGTGGCAAAGGGCATTTGACACACACCCAAAAAACACTGTAAAAAGGCTTTGACATTTGGGAATTGTAACCAAGAAAACAAACAGCATTACCTGCTCTCTTTTCTCAAGTCAAGTGGAATGAAATTCACCATGCTGTAATCATCGACCTACAAGATTGTAGTACTGGCATCAATATTGGATACCTAATAAACAAGAATATAGGAAAACAAATGGAAAAAATGAAGCACATGAAAGACAAGTGGCATCTCCATGCTGATATGTACAAAGAAATAAAACAAGGTAACTACATTAATACAGCCATCTATTCCAAATGTTGACCTAGAGCATGCCAACATGAATTTCCCGGTCTCGTACACCTTCACACACCGATATATCTGAGCCCAAGGAAGAGCCCAAAAATGACACCACTATTAATAGGTAAACTGATATTACTTTTCCTAGACCATGAATTTCATGCTGGGCTTAACAAAATAATAAGTAACGATCAGAAAGTGAAATGCTATCACTACTGAAGGAGTAAAAGAAAGCATGTGTGCAAAAATCCCTGCAATCTTCACGAATCCATAGATAGCTACTGTAGATTCCTTCAAATAATGGTATTTGCACAAATCAAAGCTCGCTAAAGCTTTTTATCTACTTATAAGTTCGAGAAGTCCAGACTCCCCAATCACCATAGCCAAATATGGTATTTGCACAAATCAAAGCTCTCTAAAGCTTTTTATCTACTTATAAGTTCGAGAAGTACAGACTCCCCAATCACCATAGCCAAACGTAGTTTTGGTTATCTAGCTGGAATACAAATTGGCACGGGCTATCATGCTAGACAGGTTCCACTTCCTGGCCTAACTTCAAATAAAGCAAAGGCAAGTTGGCCACAGTTCATGGAATCACAACAGAAGTGCGTCATGGAACTCAAAACATAATTTTTAAGCAAGTCAGTTTTACTAGTGCATGGTCAGAGCTCAGATGCCAGAACTTAATGGGTCGTTCTAAATGAAAACTTAAGCCATGTGTCATCAGAGAAAATCTAACCACGCTGATATTTTCATTAATATCAGTCCAATGCAGGAGATACAAGTCCAGTAATTATGAGTGTAGGACATAACAGACGTAGCTGACAGCAATATATTGACAGTTACAGGGCTACATGAAGGATGAAATTCTACAGAATTAACAATTTCAGGTTCATAGAAGGCATACCAGATCAGCCAAAGCCTTGTTTAACTTGCCAAACCGAGGTGCCATCTCTCGATTCAGCTGTGACAGAAGAACTGCTGCCTCTGGGTTCAGATAGCTAGGAATAAAAAAAAAAAACATTAGTGGTACAAAAAAGGGAAACTTTAAAACGTTAGAGAAGCAAAGGGTAAAAGCACAATAGCATACTCTTCTACATCTTTTTTGTTTGAAACCAGGTCCATCTTTGAAAGGATGTTGATATGAGAAAGTTCAAGTTGAATCATAGCAGAAAGAGAAGCCATGCAACCACTAATGTATTTGGTTACATCACTGACGAACTGCAAACAGAAATCAGCCTTAGGTTTGAGTCCAATTATGTCATAAAAGAAAACTGCATTAGTGATTCAAACCTGCGAATCCAAAAGATAGACAGCGCAAACAGTGAAATTTTTCCGTTTCAGATACTCGACAAAGTTACGCAGAACTGGAACATGAGTGAAGAGTTCAATCTGGCCTGCCAAAACAAGATGCAGAGCCTTGGGTTTACCTTTTTAGGTACTGTTAAGCAATCTATGTATGTCAGGCATTCCTTTCCATACAGTAAAACATGCTACAGAAGCACACAATAGATTAAGATGGCAAACACAGCTAGCGCACAAGCATAACATAATACGTAAAGAAAAAAACTCATTACAGTAGGCCTATGTTAAGAATATAGCAGGTGACATGAAGTTTACAAAATATAATTAGAGCATGCATCATGAATATTATTACCTGGACAGTCAAACACAAGGTAGTCATCATCTAAATAGTTTTCTAATTGTTCATCCAGCCAATCATCCAAATTGTCTTCAAGGTGCCTAAGGATTTCTTAAGGAAACAACAACTGCCATAATGGTTTCAGTAGCTTGAGAACTAAATAGCTTGGAAGGAAGACAACAATCAACAGGAAAAACAGCATGGCTGCAAACAATAGGATACTCCATGCAGTAGATGAGACCGCCATTCGGCCCCATGCCAAGCTCCTCCATGACATCATCCAACGAGATGAGCTCCCTGATATCTAACAAAAAGAAGAGCAAAAGGAGGTGAGCAAGAGGAATATATCTGAATAGGAGCAGAGAGGGGCATAATAAGGATGCTCTTACCAGTAGAAACAGGATAGCTGAAGTGCTCTGCGGCCGGATCGAGATTGACCATGTGGATCCTCCTGCCCACCGTCTCGCAGTGTTGGAAGAGACCGGAGCAGTAGGTGGACTGCACGGTAAATGGCAAATCGGTTAGAGCGGGCCGTTTCTTCTATTCTTGTCCCTAATCGCTGTGCACCCCACTTCAGTTGAATGAGGCGAGTTCTTACCCCGTATATATGGATAATCGGTGTACACTTAACTAAAGAGACCCTAGATAAAAAAATCCGACAAGACCACCGCTAAACTTAACTAAACCCTAGTAGATAATAAAGTAAGTATTTCACCTTGGTTCACGTCAAACAAACAGGACCCTAAAGCAATCTATAAACAGCGGAAACTGAAGAATACTCGTCCTCAGCTGACTAGTGAATCAAGCATGGAGAAAAAAAGGAAAGGAAGCGGGCGAGGCGTGGCGTGTGAGGTAAACTCACCTTGCCGCTGCCGGCTGGGCCGATGACGAGCTGCGCGAAACCCATGGCGGCGCGGGGCTAGGGGAGTAGGGTTTTGAGAGAGGGGGGATAGGAGGGAAGGGGGATTAGAAGGCGGAAGGTGGGTTAGAAGGCGGAGGAGATGGCGGCGGCGAGGTAGGCTGCGCACCAGACGACGGCTGCGAGGAGGATCCCGATTAGGCTGGACACTGCCATCAGCAACTGGGCGGCGGCGACTCGCTTGGGAAGGAGAGTGTGCGGCGCGAGGAGGGAGGCAGGCTGCAGAGCGGATTCGTTGTTGTGGTGGGTGATATCGAATCCGAGCCGACTTTTGCGGCGGATCCTATACGCCCCGCACGCACATTTTGGGCCGGCCCATATCCTGCTGATGGTGTGTTACGTTTCTCCACCTTTTCCCGTTAGCATCCTGGTCTCCTTCTCCAATTCTTTCCCCCGAGCTTGCTCGTCAGCCCCTTCTTCGCCCGAGTTCTGGTTCCTTGGGGTTACGCTTCATTCGTCTCCAGCGCTCGCGGTGGAAGGTCAGTACCGTTTCCATCTTATTCCCATACGAGCATTACTGAATTAGTTTTGATTAGGGTTTCTTCAGAGAAATTTGTGGGTTGTTTTCGTTATGATTCTTGCGGGAGGTCGCAAGGATGTGTACTGTTTATAGATTCCCCTAGACTTCTTCCATGGCCAGCCGCTGTCCACCATCTGACGCCCATGCTAGCTACTCTCCAACGCTGCGCATCTGCTGTTCTAGTGCTTTGGCTGATTGTTTTGTTCTTGCTTTAGCTTATATATATATATATATATATTAAACAATTTTGGAAGACTGGTATATCCCTAAATCTGAGTATGTATTTTAGCAACATGGTAATATGGGGCCTGTAGTTAGCAACTCTTCGGGGCAGCAGGCAACCAGATCTAAGGTATATCAAGATAGGATATTGGTGGAACCTTTGCTCGCTGCATAGTCTTTGTTCGTATACAAGTTTGTCTCTCATATTCACCGGCAGAGCCTCATAGAAACGAACAACAAGATATTAAGCACCACTACCCAGCATTTCCCTCATTTAGGCTTGATTGTTTTCCATCTCCAAGTTACTCTTGGTTCAATTGTATCAGAAATTTGCTGCATATATAGTCTTTTGCTTTATGTTACTCTTGGTTCCAATTTGTTTGCTTTCAGGGAGTACCAGGGAAGGAGTTTACGTGTTGTTTTCTCTAACTGCAGGTAATGTTTCTAACTGTCTAGATTCTTTTCAGCTGTAAAATATTTTTACTTCTTTTTATTAGCTGTACTACAAATGTTTTAGATTTTGATTTTTTCCATGTCATCTCCTTTCACATTTCTAGGAGATGTAGTATTTTTAGAGAGAATAGCCACAACACCACTAGTCAAAACCAAAAGTTCCAAAAAAACACTAGTCAAAACTGTATCTACACGGCGGCGCCGTCGACGGCCAGCTTGCCGCACCGATATTGCCTCCTCCCGATAGGACCCTGCTGGCTGCCTAGCTCCGCCGCCGGGCCGCTGACCACCTAGCTCGCTCCGCGGCCGTTCTGACTAGCTCGGTCTTCCAGCGCGAGCTCGCTCTGTTCCACCGCCGTGGCATGCATGGCGCGCCCTGCTCGGCGATGATGGCCCTGCTTACGTCTGCTCCGGCGCGCGCCCTTCTCCTGCTCGGCGACTACGCCCCGTCCTTGCTCAGCTCGGCTTGGTTTCCTCTCCCTTGGCTGGCTCGGCAGCCCCTGCGCGACCAACGAGGACTCCGCCCGCGACCTTTACTTCGACAGTTCGACTACACTGGTTTACGTCCTAGCGAAGTGGCCTCGCTTCTTCCTGTGTTTCCTCTGGTTTGTGTACTGTTCTTCATGGCAACGTGCATCAAATTCAGAATCTACTTGGTTTGTTGTGTTTGTGTGTTTCAGATGGACAATTTTAGAGTAGCAGTAAATGTTCAGTTCCTGAAATCCACTTGAAATGATGATGTCTGCTGAAATTAAGTGAAAATGCTACTGAAATATTTTTAAAAATCTTGCTGAAATATTTTATAGAAGTTCGTTGTGTGTGAAAAGATAAAGGGCAGATAAATCTTTTCGTTTGGGTGTTAGTGCATAGTGGTAACAACAATGGTATTTAGGCAAGCTTGGTTTTACCGATGCTATTTTGGAACTTTTGGTTTTGACTAGTGGTATTGTGGCTATTCTCTCGTATTTTTAACAATACCATATAGGTTTCAAAAAAGAAAGAAATAGGCGAGAACTATAGATTGTTTGCCAGTATGTCAAGGTTGATGCTTAAAAACAAAGTGCTACATATATTAATTCTTTGGGTTCTTCGAGTTTATGTGTTGTTTTCTCTCTTTTGTCATAGGGACCGTGAACAATGCTGTGATTGTAATGCCTGGAATTGTAACCGATCAGAGTAGTTTTGATAAGAGGAACAGAAAAAAGTGCGCTGCCAAAGCAACTTCCCCTGAGCGAAACATGTCAGACTTTGTTATAGATCCATTCATTCAGGTTTTCCACAATAAGCATATGAGGAGTAACAGATTCAAACATGCAAATTCTTCGTAAGTCATGCTACAAGTCAGGCGAATCCTCCATACTTCAAGTTCACTGCTTTTCTTACTATTTTATTACTTTTCCTTATCTGAATTCGCACACATTTCTGCACTTTATTAGCTAGCATCTTGGAAGACACATTTGTGGCAGTAATTGTACGTTGGTGCCTTTATAGCTGCTAGTATGGCTTAACGACAGTTTGTGGAGTTTAGTAAAGAAATCTGAAATAGTGGGCTCGCTTGTTTGACATGCCTCATGCCTGACCCTTTTTGGATTGAATATGAGGAATCAATAGCACAGTTTTTTTAAACCAGGTACTGCTAGTACTAAATGGTATGCCAGTGCCCGCACCCCAGCCTCCCTAACCCTCCCGCACCCCAGCCTCCCAGCCCTAACCGCCGCCGCCGGTAGCGTCGCCGGGGCAAAGACCCACGGGGCGTGGCGGCGGCGGGGGCCCTTCCTCGTCGACGCATGGTGGACGGCGGCCGGATCTCCCCTCCTCGAGCATGGCGGACGCGCGGATGGGATGGGCAGCGGCGGCCTGCGCTGCGCCCCCTTTTCCCGCCGGCTCTCCCCTGGTGGATCGGCCGGCGCGGTTGGGATGGGCGGCGGCGGCCTGCCTGCACTCCCTCCTCCCGTCGGCTCTCCGCAGCACTCCGGCAGGTGCTGGTGGTGGGCGGCGGCCAGGCCCATGGCCTGCGCCAATTTCCCCCCGCCTCTCGCCGGTGAGTGGAGGCGATCTCAGGTTTCACCCGCGACACGGGGTCGCCCGGGGCACCAGCCTTGGGTACGACGGTGGAGGTGGCCCTCTTCTTCGCTGGAGAGGGTCGGCTTGCGGTTGGTGGTGGTGGATCTATCGATCTATCACCGCGTTCCGGCGGCGAGATGGAGATGCATGGAAGCCGGCGATGGAGTCGCCGGTGGAGGGTTGGAGTGGCCAGCTCGGGATGGTCGCCGACGTGGGGGTCCGACCTGAATAAAGGCGGTGGTCCTAGGGTCTCTCTTGCGTGAAGAGGAAGACCTACCGGAGGCCTGGACTCGTGATCTAGCCGGAGTGTTGAGTTCCGGAAGGCTCCGCCGGCGAATGTAACAATGCTTTTTGCCTGGAGTTCGCTGGATCGGTGGTATTCGGTCGTGCACACCCATGCTTTTATTCCGACCGATTGGTTCTGGAGGGAGCGGCGCGAAGCTCTTTTTCTGTGTTGACATCAAGTGACTATGGATCCATGATGAAAGTCGGAAGAAGAGAAGTTCATGAAGGCCGGAGGGGAGGACTAGCTAAGGGAGGTTCAAGTCTCCGCGCTGTTGAGGGACTTGCTTGGTGTTCCGGACTTCACAGCAGCGGTATGAAAGTGGGGGCGACAACACAGGTGAAATTCAGAGTCCTACCTTTCAGGGTGAAAACCCAAGGTTTGGCCTTAACTGGTTGTGCCTGGCAATGACCTTGTTGGAGGCATTGTTTTGAGAGCGGGGACTATCTTCAGGGTGAAAACCTAAGATCGTTGATCGGGCGGCGACGGTGTTAGAGCACTGTTCCCTTCTTGGAGACGTCATTTTTGGAGAGTCTGTATTTCAGGTGTTGTCTTGGCGGTGGATGTATTGCTGTTGTTAGGCCCGAGATACTGTAGCGGGACTTTTGTTTCTTAGTTTTCTTTTCCTTTTTTTGGCTGTGTGCATCCGTAGTGCCATTAGGGTGGTGCGTTGTTGCAGAGGCTGGGTGTAATTGGTATCTTTCTGATATTAATATATTCCCTTTATCGAAAAAAAATGGTATGCCAGTATTTTTTTACCTAATGCCTGCCTTCTATATACATTCATGCCTCCATGGTCCTTGAAAAGAGTCACAGGTTCCTAGTTTCTTAGGAGAAAAGAGTCACGCCTAATAGCCACATTCTATCTGCATTCATCCCTCCATGTTTTATATGTTCCCTTTGTGATTTAATTCCAGTTTACCGAAAATGCTTGGTCGATGACAAATGAAAAACATTAGTTGATAATAGTGAAGTTTTAGTCTTTTAGATGTCCATTTTGCTAATGTTGAAACATTCAGAACATTCTCATGAAGTAGCCTCCCTTAAGTTAATAGTCCATCTAAGCATTATGTATTCTTCTGGTATGTTTGATAACAACAAATTTTGTTATGGGTTTTATAGATTATGGGTTTTTTTCTAGATGCTTATTTTTTACTGGTTGTAACTGCCACTAGCCTGATATAGAGTATGAAATCATATTTTTTTTTGTCTCCTCTCAATACTGTTTTCCTGGTTGTTCATGCCAAGAATCTGTTCATCAGGAAACCGTTCATGCTAAAAATCCATTCATGTCAAAAATCCGTTCATGGCAAGAATCCGCTAATGCCAAGAATCTGTTCATGGTAGTAAACCGTTCATGTTAAAGATCCGTTCATGCTAAAATCCGTTCATGGAAAGATTTTGTTCATGATAAAAATCCGCTCATGCCAAGAATTCGTGCTAAGAATTATTTCATGCTTTTTTTATGTTCAAGGCATGAAAGTGTTGATGCCAAAAATTTGTTTAATTTTAAAATCTGTTCATGCTAAGAATCTATTAATCAGAAAACCGTTCATGCTAAAAATCCGTTCATGGCAAGATTCTGTTCATGCCAAGAATCCGTTCACAGTAGGTAATTGTTCATGGTAGGAAATCGTTCATGGCAAGAATCTGCTCGTGCCAAGAGTCTGTTCATGGTAGGAAACCGTTCATGCCAAGAATCCGTTCATGGTAGGAAATCGTTCATGTAAGAATCCGCTCAGGCCAAGAATCTGTTCATGGTAGGAAACCGTTATTGTCAAAAATCCGTTAATGCCAATAATCCGTTCATGCTAGAAATCCGTTCATGGCAAGAATCCGTTCATGGCAGAAACCGTTCAAACAAAAATCCGTTAATGCCAAGAATTCATTCATGCTTTTATTATGTTAATGGTCAGGGAAAGGACATGTTAAGATTTCGTTCATCCTTTTTTATGTTCAAAGAAGGAAAAAGTTCATGATAAGAATTCATTCATACTTTTTTTAATGTTTAAGGCATGTTCATTGGTAAGTCTTTTGATGTACTCAATCCTGACAACTCAGTTGAAAAAAATTCGACAAGCAACTGTTTGTGCAAAGTTATCATGGTTGTTTGAAGTTTCAACATATGTAATTTCAGCCTAAAATATGTGCATGTGCCTAAACACAATTTCAGGTCATTCTTATACATTATCTACCTTCCCGGTATGTGTCTTATTATATTTTATGCTTACTAGGGAATTATTTCTTTTCCAATGACTGCATATATGATTCTGAGATATTTGTCATTCAGTTCATTAGATATTAAACACAATTTCAGGCAATTCTTATACGTTATCTACCTTCCTGGTATGTGTCTTATTATATTTTTATGCTTACTAGGGAATTATTTTTCCAATGAATGCAGATATGATTTTGAGATATTGTCATTCAGTTCACATTAGATCGTATAACGGAACTGAAGTAAAATCATTCTCAAATTTTAGCTTCTTATTATTTTAATTCTTCAGTATTCGACTTATGTTTTTTCTGTATACACCTTATACACTGGTTTACATTTCATATCTGACATGTAAGAACCTTTTCCATAATTCCTTATACACTGGTTTTCATTTAATATATATGTGTCTTCAAAAAAGGTTGAAGTTCAGACCATCCGTGAAAAAAATCGCAACTCAACTTGTGATAAACAAGTCTAACGAGCATCAGCTAGCATTAGCAAGACAATTCATTGCTAAAGATGTAATTACATTTCTATTTGTTCTCATTATGCTCTCTAAACAGTCAGCACACACTTTTATACCCTAAGTTCACAATGACAACTCAGCTTTGTGATATAATGACCTTTTTATTGTTTCATAGGCTCCACACCTTCTTCATTGACCAAAGTTCACATCCTTCAAGTAGAAAAAGATGATAAACCACCATAGTAAGTTTCTCATTTTGTGATCAGTAGAAAGATATAAATCTAATTCTGTTTGCAATTTCACAACATTAATCTAGTGGTTACTTGTTTTCCCTATTTCATTTTGTCAAATATTTTCACCAAGACAAGCACGTAACAGCTGTCAAGGAAAGCCTTATCCTACAAGGCAAGAAAAGGCATAGAACAGTGGGAATGAAAGCATCGAAAGATGAGTTTCCAAGTGACAAACATGAATTCAGTGTACCAGACATAAAATGTTTTGTCCCTATTTGTCACAACCGATTGAAAAAAAATTCTCATTCCTGTGTATGTACACACGAAACAGTATGAAAAATTATCCACTGCAGAAACGGGGGAATATTCAGTACAGTTCACTTCTTAGCTACTAGCAATGCAGAAATTTAATTGTTCAACATCTATACATGGTCATCTAGAAAGAAAAAAACGAACGAAGCAGTAGAAATATCATTACGGAAATGCATCCTACAAAAAGGCACTGACGAAAGAAACCTGGAAACACAACCAACTAGTATAGATGTATTTAGAACTAAAATATATCTAAATACATCTATATTAGTTACAACTAATATGGAACAGATCGAGTATATACATTGTTATATTGTGATCCAAATTCATATACTAAAGGGAGGCTAACTTCTGACGAGCGGAGCGAGACCCCGCGGTACGGATCGTTGCCACCGTCTATATATATTCCCTGTAAGCCGCCGCTAGGGTTTCATCGCATCATTGTACACCCACGGCGTTTGTAAACACCACCGAAAATAGTGAAGTTTTGCTGGCTGGTGCCCGTGGTTTTTCCCTTGTGTGTTGCAAGGGTTTTCCACGTTAAAATCTCGTGTCCCCTGCAGTGTTTTTCTTTTCGTTCTTCGTTTATTGTGCATCTCGATTATAACAAGTGGTATCAGAGCCCGTGTTCTTTGGATCTAGGGTTTACGAGATGTCGTCACTGAAGTTCGATCTACCGCAGCTGGACTACACCACGAGATTTGCTTTGTGGCAAGTGAAGATGAGGGCGATTCTCGCCCAATCTTCAGATCTGGATGAAGCGATCGATGCTTTCAGCGAGAAAGCGAAGGATACCTGGACCGATGCGGAGAAGCGGAAAGACCGTAAGGCTTTATCGTTGATTCAACTCCATCTGTCCAATAATATTCTGCAGGAAGTGCTGCAGGAGAAAACCACCGCCGAGTTATGGGTCAAACTAGAGGAGATCTGTTTGTCCAAGGATCTCACGGGTAGATTGCACGTGAAGATGAAGCTGTTCTCGCATAAGTTGCAAGAGGGAGGTTCGGTAATGAATCACCTATCTTCCTGGAAAGAGATTGTTTCTGATTTGCAGTCTATAGAAGTTAAGTATGAGGATGAGGATTTAGGTCTTCTTCTTTTATGCTCGCTGCCTAATTCTTTCAGTAATTTTCGTGACACCATATTATTGAGCCGCGACAAACTAACTCTCGCGGAAGTTTATGATGCTCTCCAACAAAAGGAGAAAATGAAATCTATGGTGCAGGCTGAAAGTTCGTCCTCCAAGGCGGAGGCATTAGAGGTCCGTGGCAGGCCTGAGCAGCGAGATAACTACTACCACAACAACAGAGATAAGAGCAAGGGCGACAGAGGTCGCTCAAAGTCCAAAGGACGTGACAAGTTCTGCAGGTATTGTAAGAAATCTAACCACAATATTGATGATTGTTGGAAGCTGCACAACAAGGAGAAAAGGAACGGGACTTACCAACCGACAAATAATGATGGTAATGGTAAGGCTTCCGTTGTCACCGGTAAGGGTGAGGCAGCTGTTGTTGCTGGTAGTGATAGTTCTGATGGAGATTGCTTAGCTGTCTTGGCTGCATGTGTTTCACGTGATGATGAATGGATTCTTGATACTGCATGTTCGTTTCATATTTGCTGTAACAAAGATTGGTTCAGTTCTTATGAGTCTGTGCAGAGTGGAGATTTTGTGCGTGTGGGGAATGACAACCAGTGCAGCATTGTTGGCATTGGTTCTGTTCAGATCAAGACCCATGATGGGATGACACGCACGTTGACAGGAGTGAAACACATACCCTCCATGGCGAGGAATTTGATCTCTTTGAGTACCCTTGATTGTGACGGGTACAAGTACAAAGGTGGGAACAAACTTTTGAAGGTATCATCAGGTTCTCTCATTATTATGATTGGTGATATGAATTCTGCGAAATTATATGTCCTTAGAGGTAGCACTTTGCCTGGTATTGCTGCTGCTGTTAGTTCTGATGAATCTAGTAAGACTAACCTTTGGCATAAGCGTCTTGGACATATGAGTGAGCTTGGCATGGCAGAATTGGCAAAGAGAGAGCTAATTGATGGCTGCGATTTTGGTAAGCTTGAGTTCTGTGAGCACTGCATCTTTGGTAAGCATAAAAGAGTAAAATTTAATGCTTCCGTTCATACCACCAAAGGCATTTTAGATTATGTACACGCTGATGTTTGGGGTCCGTCCCGTAGAACTTCTAATGGTGGTGCTAATTACATGCTTACTATTATTGATGATTACTCAAGGAAAGTGTGGCCATATTTCCTGAAACATAAATCTGATGTTTTTAATGCTTTTAAGAAGTGGAAAGTTATGGTAGAAACCCAAACTGAAAAGAAGGTTAAGATACTCCGTACTGACAATGTTATGAAATTTTGTTCAAATGAATTTGATGAGTTTTGCAGCAATGATGGGATGGTAAGACATCATACCATTCCGTACACCCCTCAACAGAATGGCGTGGCTGAACGCATGAACAGGACCATTATTTCGAGGGCTCGCTGCATGTTGTCTAATGCAAAGATGCATAGAGGTTTTTGGGCTGAAGCAGCCTCCACCGCATGTTATCTCATCAACAGGTCACCTTCTGTTCCACTTGATAAGAAAACTCCAATTGAGGTATGGTCTGGTTCGCCTGCTGATTATTCAGATTTGAGAGTTTTTCGGTTGCACTGCTTACGCTCATGTTGATAATGGAAAGTTGGAGCCAAGGGCTGTTAAGTGCATCTTCCTTGGTTATGGTTCAGGAGTTAAGGCATATAGATTATGGAATCCTGAAACTAAGAAAATTGTGTTGAGCAGGAATGTCGTTTTTAATGATGCGGTTATGTTTAATGATAGTCCGTCTACTGATATTTCTGATGCTATTGATTCTCCTGATGTTTCTGATGATGAGCAGCACAGAATTGGCGTGCAGGTGGAGCACGCAAAGGAGAATGAAAATGTGGTTCCTGAAACCAACAATGATGATAATGATGTTCCACCTTCACCACCTTTTGTTCAGCGACAAGGACGGTCTATTGCTGCTGACCGCCCTAAGAGAAATATTACACCTCCTACCCGATTAATTCAAGAATGTGATATTGTTGATTATGCTTTGAGTTGTGCTGAACAGGTGGAGCATGATATTGAACCAGCTACATATACTGAAGCCATTGCTTCGGTTGATAAAGAGAAGTGGGTAGGTGCGATGCAAGAAGAGATGCAATCGCTTGAGAAGAATGGCATGTGGGATGTTGTGCACTTGCCTAAACAAAAGAAGGCTGTCCGCTGCAAGTGGATATTTAAAAGAAAGGAAGGTTTGTCTCCAAATGAGCCTCCACGGTTTAAGGCAAGGTTAGTAGCAAAAGGTTTCAGCCAAATTCCAGGTGTTGATTATAATGATGTATTCTCCCCGGTTGTGAAGCATAGTTCTGTTCGTGCTTTCTTTGGTATTGTTGCTATGCATGATCTTGAGCTTGAGCAGCTAGATGTAAAGACTGCTTTTCTGCATGGTGAGTTGGAGGAGGAGATATATATGGACCAACCTGAAGGTTATGTTGTGCCTGGTAAGGAGGATCTTGTTTGCAAATTAAAGAGGTCCCTTTATGGTCTGAAACAGTCGCCACGACAGTGGTATAAAAGGTTTGATTCATTTATGCTTACACATGGTTTTGAGAGATCTCAGTATGATAGTTGTGTGTATATCAAGTTTGTTAATGGATCACCTATTTATTTGCTGCTATATGTTGATGATATGTTGATTGCTGCCAAGAGCATGAAAGAGATCACTATTTTAAAGAATCAATTAAGTAGTGAGTTTGAGATGAAGGATCTTGGTCCTGCTAAGAAAATACTAGGCATGGAAATTAAAAGGGACAGAAAGTCTAGTTTGTTGTTTCTTAGTCAGGAAAAGTACATTGAGAAAGTTCTTCATCGTTTTAATATGCATGATGCAAAGTCAGTTGCTACTCCTATTGCTTCTCATTTCAAGTTGTCAGCTTTGCAATGTCCTAGCTCTGAAGATGATATTGAGTACATGTCTCGAGTTCCCTATTCTAGTGCTGTTGGTTCCTTGATGTATGCCATGGTTTGTTCACGTCCTGATCTGTCATATGCTATGAGTTTGGTCAGTCGATACATGGCTAATCCTGGTAAAGAACATTGGAAAGCTGTTCAGTGGATTTTCAGGTACCTTCGCGGCACATCAAAAGCTTGCTTGAGGTTTGGCAGGATTGGTGAGGGGCTCGCCGGATATGTGGATTCAGATTATGCTGGCGATTTGGATAAGAGAAGGTCCCTCACAGGTTATGTGTTTACTGTTGGTGGATGTACTGTTAGCTGGAAGGGTACTTTGCAGGATGCTGTTGCACAATCTACTACTGAGGCTGAGTACATGGCTATTGCTGAGGCAGGTAAAGAGGCTGTTTGGCTGAAAGGTTTATATGCTGAGCTTTGTGGAGATAATTCTTGCATTAAGTTGTTCAGTGACAGTCAAAGTGCTATTTATCTTACTAAAGATCAGATGTTCCATGAGAGGACAAAGCACATTGATATTAAGTACCACGCAATCAGAGATGTGGTTGCAAAAGGTAAAGTGAAGGTATGCAAGATAAGTACTCATGATAATCCTGCTGATATGATGACTAAGTCTGTCCCTGTGTCCAAGTTTGAGCTTTGCTCAAGCTTGGTTGGTATAACTGTTTAGCCCAAGTGGCTATTGGCGCCAGCAAGTGTTTTCTTTGTTGATTCAGGTGTTTGTTGAAATTCATGCTACAAGAAATTTGTCTCAAGGTGGAGTTTGTTATATTGTGATCCAAATTCATATACTAAAGGGAGGCTAACTTCTGACGAGCGGAGCGAGGCCCGTCGCCGGAGGCTTGGGCCGAAGCGTAGCGTAGTCAGAAGTTAGCCCATATGTCGTGCCCTACAGGGACGCCTGCGGGGGGTGCGGGGAGTGGCAGCCCCCCGCGGTACGGATCATTGCCACCGTCTATATATATTCCCTGTAAGCCGCCGCTAGGGTTTCATCGCATCATTGTACACCCACGGCGTTTGTAAACACCACCGAAAATAGTGAAGTTTTGCTGGATGGCGCCCGTGGTTTTTCCCTTGTGTGTTGCAAGGGTTTTCCACGTTAAAATCTCGTGTCCCCTGCAGTGTTTTTCTTTTCGTTCTTCGTTTATTGTGCATCTCGATTATAACATACATCAGTCCACAGATTCTGAAGTTTTCGTCCAAGAATCGAGTTGGATCAAAGAAAGAGCTCCAAATCTCTGCGTGTGTGTGTCCGTGCGATAGTACTGCTCTTATACCCGTTTCATGGAGAGCTAAAACCCTTGAAGTAGACCATACGTGAAGATCATATAGCAAATTTTAATCCATATGATTTCATATATCTTACGATCACATACTGATCTAGCACGGAAGTTAATTGGATAGAGGAATAAGGGGAATGAAAGTACAATAATATAGTACTATAAGACGATTCATGAATGAATGATCAGATCGATGGACTACTACGAGCGGGCGGTAAGCCGGCAAGCACTAGCATGTCAGGTACGCCGTCCATCGCGGCCGTGCGTTTGTGCAGCGCCGGAGGGGGGGCATGTTACGCTAGCGTCATGGGAGCGGCACGACGACTTGGCCGTCGAGTCGGCCGCCACCCCTCCCTGCAGAACCCGGCGCGCCACCTTCGGACTCGCCGCTGTTCTCAGGACCGGCTGCACCACCGCTCTTCCGTCCCTTCGCTCCGGTCCAGCGCCAGCACCGTCACCGTCCACTCCACGGCGACCATTCGCCCCCAACTCCGTCGAGGGCGTGCCTTCGTCCACGCCACCGCGTGATTGGAGCGGACGTAGGAGGACCTCAGCCTTCTGCGGCTCCCCCGGCGGCGACCTCGAGCCGTAGGAGCTCTGGACGAGGGCGCATGCTAGGAGAAGGAGCAACGGGAGCAGAGCGCGTGAGTACCATGCCATTTTGTCAAGTTTTCAGCGAGGCACTACGCACGCAGGTGAGCTTTGCTTGAAGATGAGGATATACTGCTGCCCCGCTGATTCGTTTCTCAGCAATAGCTACAACTGTTACAGACTTACAGTTTGCATAGACTCACAGGCAAAATGAGGGACTACTTATAAGCGGCGTGCGACAGTACTGGCGATCGACCGAAATTACACGGCAATGTCAGGGAAATGTGCAGCGGCAATTTTTTAGCTGAGAATGTGCGGCCTTGCTAATTAGCGTGTGGGCGAAGAACACATGCATGAGCATACAACCACCGTACACGTGGATGCATTGTCAATTTCTCTGAAAGAACTTCAAAGTTCAAAGGGACAACAGTAAACTACTCGTGTCTCCAGCCGTGTGTGGAATTTCAGACACGCGTGCAGTGCTTTGTCGGTGGATTTGTACTTTATAAGTACTATTACTACGGCAGCTTCTTGCTAGGAATATACTTCCACGGTACTTGCATATCAAGGATTCGCTTAGTTTGGACTTAATTAGTTTGCGCGCCCGTATGTTTTGACTATCTGCACACGGTACCAAAAATGCTGCTAGTTGTAGCAGCAATATCCTGCAGTTAGAGCCGACAGAGTGTTGAGTAGTGTTAGCAGGAGTATTAGTTTTCTTTCTATACTAGTACAAATGTCCGTGCGTTGCTACGGGTTCTCAAATTTTATTTCCCAATGCACATATATAATTCACAATTTATTATGAAAATTCAAAATAAATCAAGGATATCATAATCTACTACGTCATGATAATACTGACTGCAATAACAAGATAACATTATTGTGCATCTGCATGGTTTCAAGATCTAGGTCTTCTTGTTACTCTTCCGCGGTAAATCCCACACTTGTGTTTTGAGCCGTCATAACTGTCAACTCAATAACCTCTCCTTTCGGATGTATTATTGTCTCACAAAACACGAGTGCTGCAAATATAACTGACGGAATACTTCTTTTCTAATTAGTTTAAACAACACTTTTATATTCATAAATATGCAAATACAACCCTATATCGTAGACTTCTGTGTAAAACATACAAAAGGGACTCCTCACTCTTTGAAGAAAAAGAAATCAAACCCTTCGCGAATGTGAACGATGTAAAACTGACCACCTCCTCGCTCTCTCGAGGTCAGCCACTTTATCGTGCTCCACCACTATCTCGAGAAGACCAAGCAGAGACCGGTCCCTCCCATGCCTCTCATCACGTCCTCGCCCCAGTTTCGTGTGCGGTAGCCTTCAGAGACCACACCTAGTAGGCGCATCGCTAGACACCGGCACCACACTATCGTCACCGTGACCATCCTCCATCTGAGACCATGGATCTGGTTGTTCGTGGTCGCTCCCACCTCTCTATCCACATCTTGGTTGTGGCCATCGCGGAACTCCAATTCTGGCCACGCAATTCAGCCTCAACATCCTTACCTTCAGCAAAGAGACCTGACAAGGTACTGTTTTCTTATACATCGCCCCTACGTTGTGCAAGCTCATTACCCTTCTAGAAATCGTAAGTATTTGCACCGTAGCATAAAAAGAAAGTAGCTCCTGCATTTCCCTCCCACTATCTTATCTTTTTTTTCTGAAAGAAAGTTGTGTAAACAATAGAATTCTATATGAATGTCTAAATTAGTAACTAAAGCCTGTATAAAGATTAACTAAATACCTATGGATTGTTACAAAATGATGATTTTTAACCATGCTTTGATAAACTCAGCATGGATGAATTTAAGCATTGTAAAAATGTTGCCGTTTTCGACCATGATGTTGTGTCAGACTATCTTGTGTTGTTTCCACTTCAGCAGCAACTATGCTCCCTCTAGCTCCATTTTCTTGTTTATAAAAAAAGATCCCTCCTTTCTACCAAGACCCGCTAGCTCCCTATGAAAGATAATAAACACCAAATGATCAATAATAGAACTACAAATACAAATATAGCATTATTCTAAAAAAGTATGATTTCTTTTGACAATAATAAGATGCTAAGAAGTTCATGACAATTAAAGTTATCTTATTCAGTCTTACTAAATCCTTTTCAAATGACAATTACACTTCCTGCCAATGATCAATACAAGCATATTGTCCCAGAAGCTAAAAGTAAACATATATATATTCTAGAGGGCAATAAAACCTCTAAAAATTTATTATAAAACACGTGCAGGCTATTCGAGGAGAAAAAACTCATGCATGCTACAAAATCAAAATCTTTTAGCTGGATAATACTTGCCCAATACTCAAAAGAAATAGATGCACTATAAATGGTGTGGCTCTTACCATGATGCTTGAAATATAGCCATGGCAAACAAAAGTGAAATCTCCCACGCAGCCATGCTTGATTCGGCCTGATTTGACCAATGCATGCAGTGAAATAAACCTGCAGTCAGTCTTAGTTCTTGAATTTTAGTGAATAGCAAACTGGACTATGGAAGTTTTTTGCCCTGGATGTCCGAAGAACCTATGAATAATAATATTACTCTTGAACCTTAACAATAAGAAGTCATCAATTTTTTTCATGGAAAACAGAATGTACCAACACAGATATCATGCACAATTCGTCCCCTACCCCCATTATTTTCTCTAGCATTGATCAGACATGGTAAAATATTTTTGGAAATCGTCCAACAAAACTCATTACTCTACGATGGAGGTGACCAAAACACTTAAAGCAATTTCATCCTAAAACAGCAACATCAATAGCAAAATTGTTCAAAATCGCAACATACCCAATTGTTTGTCGGGAAGATGAAAAATCTGCTGTCGTACCAATATTAATAGGGGGCAGAATTACAGGCATGGAAGAATCCGCTGGAAAAAAAGGGATGTGTCAAAGAAAGAACCGATACCTTTGAATTACGGAGTGAATGACCCCGAAGCCGGGGGTGGCAAAGAAAGAACCAATACAGATTCTAGGAGACCTAAACTGACGGCCGGGGGTGGCTTGAGTTGCCGGTGTTGATAGAAGTACTGGATCTCCGCCTCAACTTCGGACCTCAAGTATCTGGCTGTTGCTATGCTCCTGATTCTAAAATATTAACCGGTTTGCGAAGTGATAAATACAGGGCATGCAAAATCATTTATTCTAAACTAAAACTCTACAGTTTTAGAGGAAACAAATAAAACACCAACACTCAGGACACGAATGCTATTCTAAATACGTGACATGGAAATAGCAGTAAACTTCTGAACATAACATCGAAGGAATGTCTACCAACCATGCACCTAGAGACATTATTTTTTCATTACCACAACTAAAATCCGACCGTAGGCATTCACGCAATATTTGAAAAGCAAAGCATACCAGAATAACATAAAATTTAATTGCCAGGCTTGCAACTAACCTTTGGCATGATTTTCGCATACCACATACAACTTTCTTCCCTCAAATATTCAATCAATGACTTCGCACGGCTCTTCTCGCTCAACAGATGGATAAACTATCAGTGTTAAGAGATTGGCGGGAGTCCTTTCCATGTAAGGCTTCTTGCCTCAGCTTTTTTTTACAACTTTACCGTAGGCTTCTTGCCTCAGGTTAGTAGGGTAAAATGGTGTTGCGGTCAAAACCCACCGGCGGGCAGCGACGGGCAACACAGTAGAGCCGGGAACAACCTAGAGCTGCGGCTGGCCCAGGTCCCTCCGAGCGACGGCCCGCAAAGCCTCTGGTACACACGTCCGATGCTGATGCAAGGGCGTGCCACCTGACCTATACCTGGTCAGGAAGGTGATGGAGATGCCTCGCTTAGTTTCCTGCATGGCATACACGTAAACATTAAATACGAGCCTCGATCGGCTCTCAGGTTATCCTGTGAATCGGCTCAAGGAGCCGATCCACCCATGATTCGTACGAGGTGCACGAATATATGGTGGTCCTGCTTGATCAAGATAAAGCTAAAGCAATCTACGACGATTTAGGGTTTTCACCGCATAATCGGATCATCCTACTCACGATTGGGCCTCGCGGCCACGCACGGTGATCGTAAGCCGATCCTAGATAGGGCCTAAAAACCAACGCGAGGTTGATCCCCGGAACATCCTGTCTAGGACTAGCAAACGACACCCTACGTGCCGCTGGATCCTCCAACCCTTTGTAAGGCCTAACTATTGCAGATATTAAACTAATCCTTGAAGAACAAGGAGCAACCGTAACGGATCGGATCTACTGAATAATGATCAAGCGGGGTGCCGCCCCCACACCTAAGATAGGTATGAGGGCGGCTAGATATGCAAGGGTTGCACTACGATAGCATATGATACGAAGAACAATGCTAACCCTAACATATCTAAGATAACTACGTTGCCCGCCATCAAAAAGGCTTCAGTACGAGCAACGCATGAACAACATGGAGCTTCTGCTGCCTAGATCGCAAGATGCGATCTAGGCAGCATGATGCTTACCGGTAGAAACCCTCGAGACGAAGGAGTTGGCGATGCGCCGAGATTGATTTGTTGGTTGAACGTTGGTTGTTATTTATTTCATAAACCCTAGATACATATTTATAGTCCAGGGGACTTTCTAATTTAGGCGTGCACCTAACCGTGCACGGGTAAAACTCTATCTAAGATGCGATCTACTATATTACAGATACATGGGCAATCTAGCCCAACTTTGCATATAAGGCCGATTCACGTATTTCTTCAGTATATAATCTTCAACCCATCTTGATCGCGGCCCACCTCTGACTCGGTCAAATTCCGGTGATAACACATGCCCCCCTGGTTTTGGAATTGATAATTCCAAAATCACTCTGTTTTTCCTTCGTCGGGTCATGTCATGGCAGAGCAGAACCATCGCAGCATCCTTCATCATGACACTCGTCTTCTCAACTTCTCTGCTGAACTTGATAGCCTCAGCATCACTTCCTTGGAAACTGCAATGGCATTAAATCTCCACTAAGCTCCTTCTTATTTAACCGTGCCGATTGATCAACCCTTCTTCATCCCCTTCCTCTGTTCTAGCTATCGGCACCAAAAAACCCCCTTTCCCTGTAGCTATGTCTTCTTCTTCCTCTGTCTCCTCCGGCCTCTCTTCCCAATCTTCCTCCTCGAATGAGCCGATGTCAGAGCCCGAGTGGGACTTCGGCCTCTTGTCAGATAGCGACAAGCCCCTGACTGACGGGGAGGACGACCTCCAGTTCCTCATTGAAAGGGAACTGGAGAGCGAGAGCGAGGATGACCTCCACTCACGGGGGAACGAAGAGGAAGACGACTCCTCCTCCTCCTCCGCTGGGTACCCGCCGGCGAAGCGCTTCCGTGCTTGGGCGGACAGTGAAGATGACGATGATGACGAAGAGGAAGAAGCTCCAGTCGAAGACTGGGGTAGCGGCGACGAGGAGTTCTCCGGAAGCAGCGCCGGCGGAAGCTATGACGCTGACGACGAAGGCAGTGAAGATCAGTAGAATAGGATCAATAGTATGCGAGCAATCGGCTCTTCCTTTGTTCCTCTTTCCTTTGAGCAATCGACTCTTCATTGTAAAAAACCCTCCTTTGTTAATGAAGAAGTATTTCCCGTCACCCTTTTGCTGATAGTCAAAGTCAAACGATTTCCCCAAAAGAACCGATGGCACCGCATCGGTCTTTACTATAAAAACACGAGTGAGGTCGCCCTAGCCGCCCTTCCAAACGGTAACCTGCGACCTTCATCTGAGGAAGCAAACTCAGATCCCCAAATCGCCGCCTGAGCAGCTCCCACTCACGGCCGCCTTCGTTTCAGATCTCGACCGCACCACCTGCAACTCTTCAGCGCATCCAATGGCGGAATCATCCAACACCAACGCCACGGTCTCCGTTCTGACGGTAACCCCTAATCTTCTCTGGCCATCCGAATTGACGTTAGGATTAATAGCAAGCACCTGAATTAATGTTTTGCTCCGTTACTCATTTTAGGTTTCAGACATCCTACTGCCACATCCTTCTCTCGCAAATTCTATGTGCCTCGGTCCTCGTTCTTCCGAGAGTCCCGCCCTGTTAATTTCGTGCGAAGCTAACAGAATCCCCTTCGTGAATCAGAACTTAGATCTGACTTCCTGGGCCGACTGCCTGCGAGCCTGGCCTAATCCTCCTGAGGGTTGGGTGGCATGGTACAATAGAGTATCCAAAACCCATTATACCACTTGGGAAACCATAGGGATAGCCGATGCCTTGTCATTATCATTGTCTCCTCTTGAGAAGAATGAAAATATTCTGAAAACCATCGGCTACTTCTGGTCTGATGCACTGAATTGCTTCATGTTTGGCCATGGCCCTATGACACCGACTCTGCTGGATGTGGCCATGATCACAGGCCTAGACATTGCATCCCCCAGCCCTTCTGCATTCAAACTGCCAAAAGTCCCTTTCACTCTTTCCTCTAAAAAAGAGTGTACCAGCTGGGGCGCCTATCTCAATCGTTATATGAAAAACAAAGGCCCCGTGACAGAGAGGGAACACACAGCCTTCCTGAACTTCTGGCTGGAGCACTTCATATTCTGTGGCCCGTCGCTTGCCCCTACCAAGAATTACCTTTCCCTGGCCTATGAACTCGCTAAAGGCACCCAACTCGGCCTAGGCAAACTATTTCTTGGAGAAGTCTATCGATCCCTTCAACTGATGTCTGTCAAACTGTTCTCTCAAAAGACAGTTAAAACTGGCGGCCCCTGGTGGTTTATTCAGTTGTGGGCCCAACTATACTTCCAGAACCAGATCCCAGACTTCCCACCGCTGACCACCTGCACCTTTCCAGATGTTAATGGAAAAGAAATTCGATGCACCAGCTATGGCCAAGCTCTGTATGGTCTCCGAGGCAGCAGGCTGATCCCCAAGGAAGCAGCAGGGTGGTTTAAGATTTTCTTCCAAGGTTTGGACAACCCCCTGTTCTACCCTTATACTGAATCGACAAACTTTGAAAACCCAGTCTCTTTTCGATTGGACAACTTTGCCGATGACGCCAGCACCCAGCATTCGTACTCCATCATGATTCGTGCTTGCTTCCTCCCTGTTGGCATGAGTACCTCGAACCGGATCATCAAGCCCGGTTATGAGAGTTATCAACCGGTAGTGGCAGCCCGACAGCTTGGTCTTGGACAGGTGCCTCCACACTTCTTCTTACATCACCTGACAGCAAGTAGAGCTAAACTGCCTGACATCCTTACTGCCCAAAGGTGTTATACCTTCTTTGATGCTTTGGCCATTCCAATTCCCCACGACCTCCGTTTCTCCTTCACTGCCGACGGTTTTGAAACTTGGTGGTCCATGTGGAAGACCCACGTCTTCAGGAGGGCTCTAGGACCGCTGCTGAGACAGCTTGATGCCGAGTATGACATCCCTGCAGACCAGGTACCGTCACTTAAACATTTCTTGTAACAGCATTATGGTGATTGTTTGTGACCTGACATCCATCTCCTGGCAGCAACAAGATGGCCCGGCTCCCACACAAGCCGACGGTTCCCCTTTCGTGTTCCTTCCTCCGGCACCAGTGGTTCTCTTCTGCCAGAGCTCGCCACCCCTGAAGAAAGTCATAATGCAGAGTCAGCCGATTTCACCGAAATCGGCTCCCAAGAGCAAAGCATCTTCGGGGCCAGTTGCCCCCCGAGCCTCGACTCAGGCGAGGACGGCAGTGAGGAAGGTGGCTGCCAGGAAAACCCTGAAGCGTAAATCTCCTGCCCAAGAAAGCTTGCGTGTAAGTTGGTTCAGGCCCTGTCCACATTTATCCACTTTCCAAGTCTTTTACAACACGCTCGTATTCTTTTCTGCAGACTTTCACCGAAGAAACCCCCAGCGGGGCCGAAGAATCCAGTCAGGGGGACTCGAGCTCGGGCAATTCCGAGAGGTCCACCACCCAGAGCCAGACGGCTTCACCAGCGCCGGCTTCTAAGAAGAGGTCGATCCCCGAACCTCCTGCTTCCCAAGCCCCGACCAGATCGGGGTCACGCACGAAGCGCCGCTGCGTCAAAAGGGTTCGTAAGATTTCACGAGCCTCTCCATCAAGCCAGGAGGTCTCAAATGTAATTATCTCCCTGGTCACACTTCATGCTAACCCATTGTCATTTGGATCGGCTAATCACTTCCTCCTGCAGACCGAAGAAACTTCTAGCGGAGACGTCGAGGAGGTACCGATGCCATCCACCACCCTGGACCTAGCCACCTCGACGATCGCGGCCGACCAAGTGGCTGACCTAGCCAAGCCCACAGCAAAACCGATCATCACTGCATCGGCTGTTCCTCCTTCCTTGGGAGAGGTATACCCCTTCTCCTTGGCTCTATCACCTTCTTCATTGTATGCTAAACTCGCTTTGTTTGCCTTATCAGGGTTGTGATCTCTCGAGCTTGCTGACGTTCGATCCAGAATCCATCGAACCAACTTCTTCCAAGGCAAGTGGAGAGCCGAGTCTTAGCACGGTCCATGGCCCACTCCAGCGTCTCAAAGACTTGCTCTCTTCCTCAACTGAGACCCTGATTGAACATTCCGAGGAAGTCAAGGGCATCCTCGAAGATATCCAGCCCCATCTCCCTATGACACTGCAAGTGAAGCTCTGGCCTGCTGTTACTCTGTCGGTCTTCAAGTCAAGGGTGCAATCGGCTCGACAAAGGATTACTCTTCGCCGCACCCAGCTTCCACTGAGAGCCGATATTGCGGAAAAGTGTCAACGGCTCAACGAGAAGAAGGCCGCTCTGGACGCCAAGACGGACACTTCTGCCAATCGCGCCGACCTCGAGGCCCTGCGCAAGGAGCTGGAGAGCCTTGAAGAGAGGGTCAGGGTAACCAAGCAGCTCATCCAAGACAAGGAAGCTCTTATTGCCCGTTCTCAAGATGAAGCAAAAGGCCTCACAGCCGATCTGAAGACCGATCTGGCTGAAATTCGTACCCTGAGCAGCCAGCTGGTGACGGGTAAAGACGAGGACGACGAGGCTGAGATCGCTGAGGTAGATCGCATCCGAGTTGACGCCCTTCACGCCCTCGACGCGTTTCTTCAGTAGGGCCCCCAGAGACAAATGTTTCGTTGAACTTGAGAAGTACCGATGCATCTACTTCGGCTGTACTTGCTACATTTTTTTTACTAGCCGATTTTCCATCGGCTCCTATTATTTCATTGCCTATGCGTCTGTCTGCCTGATCATGTGCCCCCCGAGCCGAATCTGTCAGGTCACTGCAGATATCGGTTCTGCGGTTATCGGTAGGATTATTCCTGAACATCGGCTCTGCAGTCAGGACCAATGCTGATTTCCCTGAACTTGCCAGCCGATGTAACCCCCATACTCCCGTCTTCCTTCACCCGCTAGATCGACGCTGAATGCAGGCGAAGCGTATGGCAAAGATAATACGGGGCAGCTGCTGAATTAGCCCCTATCTTGGTTGTATGGCTCAAAAGAGGCTTACATCTCGTCGTGTCAGCCGATGTCTCATCACCGGCTTTCCTTCGTTTGGGGCGCCACACTCTCCTTTTATGGTCGACCCTCGTGCGCGACTGGAGTGCCGTCCGCCATCTCAGATGTAGATGGCGGTGTGGTTGATGAAGAAGCTTGTCCCACCGGGCGTGCCAGAATGTGTTGCGGTCAAAACCCACCGGCGGGCAGCGACGGGCAACACAGTAGAGCCGGGAACAACCTAGGGCTGCGGCTGGCCCAGGTCCCTCCGAGCGACGGCCCGCAAAGCCTCTGGTACACACGTCCGATGCTGATGCAAGGGCGTGCCACCTGACCTATACCTGGTCAGGAAGGTGATGGAGATGCCTCGCTTAGTTTCCTGCATGGCATACACGTAAACATTAAATACGAGCCTCGATCGGCTCTCAGGTTATCCTGTGAATCGGCTCAAGGAGCCGATCCACCCATGATTCGTACGAGGTGCACGAATATATGGTGGTCCTGCTTGATCAAGATAAAGCTAAAGCAATCTACGACGATTTAGGGTTTTCACCGCATAATCGGATCATCCTACTCACGATTGGGCCTCGCGGCCACGCACGGTGATCGTAAGCCGATCCTAGATAGGGCCTAAAAACCAACGCGAGGTTGATCCCCGGAACATCCTGTCTAGGACTAGCAAACGACACCCTACGTGCCGCTGGATCCTCCAACCCTTTGTAAGGCCTAACTATTGCAGATATTAAACTAATCCTTGAAGAACAAGGAGCAACCGTAACGGATCGGATCTACTGAATAATGATCAAGCGGGGTGCCGCCCCCACACCTAAGATAGGTATGAGGGCGGCTAGATATGCAAGGGTTGCACTACGATAGCATATGATACGAAGAACAATGCTAACCCTAACATATCTAAGATAACTACGTTGCCCGCCATCAAAAAGGCTTCAGTACGAGCAACGCATGAACAACATGGAGCTTCTGCTGCCTAGATCGCAAGATGCGATCTAGGCAGCATGATGCTTACCGGTAGAAACCCTCGAGACGAAGGAGTTGGCGATGCGCCGAGATTGATTTGTTGGTTGAACGTTGGTTGTTGTTTATTTCATAAACCCTAGATACATATTTATAGTCCAGGGGACTTTCTAATTTAGGCGTGCACCTAACCGTGCACGGGTAAAACTCTATCTAAGATGCGATCTACTATATTACAGATACATGGGCAATCTAGCCCAACTTTGCATATAAGGCCGATTCACGTATTTCTTCAGTATATAATCTTCAACCCATCTTGATCGCGGCCCACCTCTGACTCGGTCAAATTCCGGTGATAACAAATGGTTCCTGTATTTGTTTAACATATTGCTGAATATTGTAACTCAAGCTAGCTGACCACATATGCTACTTAGAGTGAACGAGGGGAATCAAGTTCATTAAGTTGTATCATGTGCATAAAAACTAAAAACAAGACAGATTCCATGATAATGTAAAAGATAAATTTATTCTGGCTGCTTTTAGCTCTGCAAAAAAATGGTATTAAAGAGAGTACATACACCTAGAAGAATGTACAAATTTGATTTTATATTAATAAAATTTGTTAATTTCTGTACATATAATTTCAGAGAAGCTTCTACATGGTTTACTCTATTATCATTCCACGAAGCTAAGTAACAACTACATCACTAATGAGACATGATATTCAGTCTGTAATCACAATAAGTACACAAAATCATCCCAAAGCAACACTAATGAGACATGACACTTAGTCTGTAACCATTCCACGTAGCTAAGTAACAACTACATAGTGTAGGTATCTCCAGTTAGAGTTTGAAGCTAATTGATAAAAGCTCACCTTGGGATCTCGTAGGAGTGAACTAGTTCTTCAAGTTCAACTTTAGCTTTATCAAACTTCTTGACATCACTGAATGTTGTGCTCGAATCTCTTCATGCAATCCAAGGACTGTCTATTTACTATTATTCAAAGTCAATATAACTTACTGCTAAAATTGATTAAGCATCATGAGCATTTGCATGAAAAGCCTTTACCAATTCATCTATATTTAATCAGAGCATGTAGAATGTCAATATCAAGTATGAGAGCAGAAAGTTGTACCATTACAGAACTCATAAACTAAAGGTGCAGAGTAAAAAAGCATGACAAATTTCAATTCATTCAATGAAGGATGTACTTGAACAAACAGCGCGTGTATTGCTGCATTGCATATATCAGAGGGCAATGTTCAGGTAACTTTGCATACTGGGAAAGCTCTGTCAAACATCTGATTGTGCTTCAATTCGTGTAACAACAGAACAAGTGTACCAAGGCATGTTATACGATGAATCACAGATGCTATATCATTTGATCCAGGAAAAGAACACGTAGAAATCATGAACGCACAATCTGACCAAGTTGCCAACCTTTACTCATCTTCGACCAGGTCGCCAGCCTTCGGCATCATGGCTGCTGTGCGCGCCGGCAGCACCTGCGCGCCGGAGAGGAAGGAGGTTGGGTGAAGATCTCGCCGTCCATCGATCTAGCCCCTGCGGCCATCGATCTGGCCCCCGGGCTAGCGGCCGGTGTAGTCCATGCGGCGGCGGAGATGAAGGACGTACACGCTGGGTGAAGATCTCGCTGTCCATCGATCTAGCCCCTGCGGCCATCGATCTGGCCCCCGGGCTAGCGGCCGGTGTAGTCCATGTGGCGGCGGCCGGTAGATAGAGTGGTCACGTGGGAAAGCTAGCCGGTTCGGCGGCGGGGACGGCGCGCTCTGGATTGCACTGGAGACGACGCTGCCGCCTTGTATCCATCCTCGCCGTCGTTGTTGCCGCAGCGGTGGTCGGGGATGAGCGGCAGGAGCTATCCAATGGCAGGGCACGCGAGGAGGAGCACAACGGCGGCGGCCTACCCCTGGCGACGAGGCACATGCTAGGCGGCCGCAGGTGGTATCGTGAGATCCAGGGATTGGGGTTGAGGTTGGGGCACGATGAGGAAATTTCTGCTGGCTTGGCCCACCTGTCGGCGCTTCGCGTGAGGGCGAGAGGTTGGACGACCAAAAGACGACGAAAGTAGGGGGAGAAGGGGGAACACGTTCCTTCTTTTTAAGTAGTAGAGATAGAGATATGCAGCTAGCGGCCAAAATGCATGTTGGCTGGCCGGTATCTTCTGGGAAAGGGACGTGGGTGAGTCCATTGCTTTCCACAAGGAAACACCAGGGAAATAACTGTTTTTTCAAACAAAAAAAGTACCACTACTCTTTTGTTAATTAATAGTCATCAACGAACCCTAAAATGAAGTATTAATAATTATAATTAAATCACTCGATCACCTAGTGACGACTAAAAGAACTAGAGAGAGCTGAAGATGCGCCACCATTCTTGCCCCTCCCTCACCGGAGTTAGTCAAAGATTGTCGTAGTAGATATTCTTATAGTTGACATAAAAAGATCATCATGCTTAGGCCCAAAAGACAAACACACCAGAACAACTACCATCATCAAAGATTGGACCGTAGATTGAAAGAATCTAACCTGCAACCACACAAAGAAGAAGGAAAATGATAGATCCTAGTTTCGCCGGACACACAACTCCACACGTTCTTCACTAGGGCTAGATGCACCACTAGAGCTGGGAGGACCCTAATCTAAAACCATATTAAACTGTGTATTAGATTTTGTCGAAGTTATATATGCATGATGATCAAGTTTAATGAAATATATAGAAACAAATCCACATCTACAATGTTGAATCAGTATTATGAAATGTATTCTCCATATTGTATTCATTTGGTATATAGATGTTAATATTATTTTTCCATATAATTAGTCAAACTTTACAAAAAAAAGTATAAACTTTCATCTGAGCTAATATACCGTGCAATTTGAAATGGTGGGAGTATTCCTTGGCCAATAATGCAAACGGATATGGTGCGTTGTGCTAAGAAATAATGACATACCTTTACCTTCGGTGGTTGTACTTGGCAATGGTGGCTCCATAGTCATTTCCTAATAGATTGGACGTTCTCTAGGGTAAAAATCCTTGCACCACTACTTTCTTGGAGGCATCGTTATGGAGAAGGTGTTTTTTGGAACAGAGGTGTTCTTAACATTGGTGGTTATATTGATGTTTTTCAAACATAAGGCCCTTGGCCCAACTTTATATATAAAACCATCATGACAATTACAGAAGTAGCAATACAACACACACCATAAGTCTGGTACCTCCATACAAACACAACATGTCTGAGAACCAGTGAAATACTCAAATACAAACATGAGTAGCTAACAAAGCGGAGAGAGAGCAGGAGAGGCAGCATAGATTCCTCGCTCCATCTCAGGACGTCAACGGCGTCAGTGTCGCAGGAGAGGTTCTATTGATGTTGCGAGTCCCTGGTTGCTTCGATGGGATCTTTGTTTTCCGTTTTCTTATTTTATTTTTTTGTCTGTGTGATCCTTAAAGTCTAGATTTTCCCTAGTCATTAGTTGTTGCAGTCTTGTAGAGCGCGAGCGAGCACCGTGCCATCTTGCAGGGTTCAGCGAGGCACTAGCTACGTGAGATTTCTTTGCAAAGTATGAGGCACGAGTGACGGTGACACTAGGCTAGCAGAGTAGCAGGCACGAGTGACAGTGACAAGCAAACTGGGCGGACTACTTAGAGCACCCACAATGTGTAGCCAAAAGTGGTTCCAAATTTGCTTTTTAGCTTTTGGAACTAGTTCCCTACATTGTGAAGGTAGTTCCAAATCAGAGAGAAGAGGGAACCGGAGCAACTAGTTGCTCCGATGCCAAATCTATTGATGAAATAAAGAATAGAGTTCCACTGTGGTGGGGAAGAAAGAGATGGGTGAAGAGAGAGCGCTGCTGAGAGGGGAAAAGCTATTTAATACTAGTTATATCAGTTTTGGGACCCACGTTACAAACAATTTGGAACTAGCTACACTGTGAAGGTATTGCCATATTGCACTTTCTAGCCAGATTCTAGTTTGTGTCAGATTTGGCCATCTATACATTGTGGATGCCCTTAGAGCAAGCACAATAAATCCTAGTCAGCTAGCTATAAGGATTAAAGTAATATATTATTGCCTAGTTGAAGGAGAGAGAGGAGTAGAGAGAAGAGGAGTGAGCTCTTATGCAAGAGGCAGCTCTAGCACGTGCTCATAGGCACTATATAAGAGTGAATGGTGGGCCATGCACTAATAAAGTATTACAATTTTATAGCTTGCCATTGTACATGTTGGCTCTAAGATGGCTATAGATGATATGACACTTGGCTTATACCCAATAGTTAGCTCTACTATTGAACTTTCGCTTAGAGTACTCTACTAGTACTTCTAGTCCTTGAGAGCGAAATGGCAAAGCAATGCCGAGGCCGAGGAGGTGCCGTGCAAATTTCACCGAAGCCCGGGCGGCCTTGTTAACTAGTGTGAGGGCATCTCCAGCGGCGCGACGCATTTCAGACGTCCAAACGGACGCGTCGTGTCCGTTTGCGTCGGGCCAAATGGTCGAATCCGTCCGGGTGTCCGTTTGCGTCGGGGGGTCGCTCCAGCGACACGACGCATAATTTTTTTTTTCATTCATACGCCATAATTTTACATGATAAAAAGGACATAAAAAGCCAGCAAGGCGTGCTAAAATACGCGCTGTCTACTGGTCGTCGTCACTGACGAGGTCAATCAGCTGCGGCGTCGGCCATGGAAGCTCGTACGCCGGCGGTGGAGGAGGTACCGCCGCACGGGCAGGAGGCTGTGGCCAGGGATCCCACGCTGGAGCAGCAGGCGGAGCGCGGACGTTGGAACGCGTCGGCGTGGCCGGAGGAGTCGCCGGCCTCCCCTGCGCGAGCGCTGACTCGCGCAGCTGGATTGCGAGCCCGTCCCACAAAGCGAGCTCGTTTAGCTCGTCCTGCTCGCTGTTGGCCAGTGCCATGGCAATGGCCTCCTCCTCTGAAATGTCCGGCGGCTGGGTCTCCGGATCCCACGCCGGTCCGCCGTCGTCGTCATACTGCGGCACGGTCACGTCGTCGTCCTCGTCCTCGTCCGCGTCCTCGTGGTCGTTCTTTGCCAGGCGGGCCCGGTGGAGAGGCGAGCGGACATTTTACGCGTCCGCAGAGACGCAAACCTGGCGCATATTTGGGCCAGGTTTGCGTCTCCGCGGACGACCCGGTCACTTTGTGTCGCCCCGCTGGAGGTGGTGCCAGTTCGGTCACGGCGGACACAAACGGTCGCTCAGCGTCCGTTTGCGTCGCGCCGCTGGAGATGCCTGAGGGCGAAAAACACACCAGCATATTATACCTTCTTCAGCACAGCAGCAGCAAAGTCTGAACTTCACACGGACAACAGCAGTACTGCTGCCTCGAAACTACGCTTGTCTGCGTGCCTAACATGACAAAATGCACGTGCATATGTCTGTGCGGTTCTTGTATACTTTATACTACTGCTACGAGGAATATACTACCACACGCGTGTCTAGCAATACCTTTTTGCGAGGAATATACTATACTTACATTACTGTACTAGAATACTCGCGTATCAAGGATTCGCTTAGGTGTAAAGCTAGCTAGCGCTGCATCCCGTGCAAAACATACGCTGGTGTCGGTATTTTTTTTTTTTTTGAAGCTGTACAGGGACGGCATATATTTTTATTGATTTTTGGTATAATGTAAAAGACTAGAAATAGAGAGTGCTGGAGGGTAGCACTAAAAAGGAAGCAAAAACTAAGCTAAGAAGAGCTACACTATGATACAGGGAATTTACAAGAAACTCGTTACCCAGGCCTTAAGGCCAATATAGGATTTCCTCTTAGCTTTATGGATCAGCAGAGCCAACTCCTCCTTGAATTTGTATTTGCAGCGATAGAGACTGGGAGTGATTCCTTTGAATATAAAGTCATTTCTAATTGTCCAAAGAGACCAAGAGATCAGCATGATAATCTCCATGAAGAATGGCTTCTGAATCTTGAATTTTAAGCTCCGGATCACCTCCTGAAGAACTGGATGTCCATTAGAAAGAGGAGGTGCCCATCCAGGGCATAAGTATTGCCAACAATTAACTGCAAAGGGGCAGGTGAAGAACAAGTGGTCCCTTGTTTCTAAATCAGTACCACCACACATAACACAAGTGTAGTCAGGCAGGAAGAACCTCTTTCGTTGTAACATAGCCCTGGTATTCAGACGATTATGAAATAGTAGCCAAAAAAATACTTTATGCTTCTCCTGGCAGCAGCTTTTCCAAAGCCAGGATAAGATAGGTAAAACAGGTCCTAGATTCATCAGATCCTTATACATGGAGGAAACTGCATATCCTGGAGTAGCAACAGTTACCGTCCATTTATCCTTCTCCTGTGAGACTTGTGTGTCTTGTACGAGGGCTAGAAACTGATGGTATTCATCCATAGCTTGAATAGACAAGGGCAGATGGAACAGAGATGAAATCTCCTCAGTAAGCAGCACATTCTTGATAGAGATTGTGATATCTATTGCAAAAGTGAAAAGATAGGGCCACCTTGTAGATAGAACTTCGGTACTCCATAAATCTGTCCAAAGGAGAACAGTCTCTCCACTGTGCAAAGTACAGGATGCTTTTGCCTTGTAAAGATCAAGGTTTTTCAGGCAATCCCTCCACCAGAAGGAAATATCTCTGTGTCTGAGAGGTGGTAAGGTGTGACGATAGTAAGACTCCCATACCAAATGAATCCAGGGAATATTGTCTTTGTTATAGAACTTATGGATATGTTTCATTAATAGACAGTTATTCTGAACTGACAGCTTGAGCACACCCAGACCACCTCGTGATTTGGGGTGACAAACCAAATCCCAAGAGGCTAGGGGAGGAGTTTTACTGTTCAGATCTTTATTCCGCCAGAGACAGTGTCGTCTGTATTTGTCACATTCATCTAGAACCCACTGATACAGTTTAAGTGTACTCGTAGAAAATATAGGTAAGGAGGACAAAACTGAGTTGAGCAACCTTAATTTGCTTCCATAATTAAGATACATGGCACAAGAAGGAAATCTTCTTTGGACACACTGTATCAGTGGCAGAAAGTACTCCTTTGGTGGCTTGGAGATACTAAGAGGCAATCCAAGATATATAAATGGAAGGTTTCCAAGCTGACAGTTAAGAGCAGAGGTATATAGGCTCACTCTATCATCAGGGATGTTAATGTGTATCAGATTTGATTTCTCATAATTAACTCGCAGACCAGTAGCCTCCCCAAACCTCTGAAGTAAATCCTTTAAGAAATTCAACTGAAGTATATCTGCTTGCATTACAACCAAGGTATCATATGCATATTGTCCAATGGGGAAAGAAGAAGAACACTGAAGAGCCAAAGGCCTGTGAAGATAGTTTTCCCTCATTGCATGATTAACCATAGTTTGCAGAGTATCGGCTGCAAGGACAAAAAGCAAGAGAGAGAGGGGATCCCCCTGTCTAACCCCTCTCCTGCATTTGAACAAAGAACCAGGTACTCCATTTAACATCACTGAAGAGGTTGCAGAGGCCAATATCTGCTTGACCCATGAGCACCATTTCTGTCCAAAACCCTTTTTTTCAAGCACCTCAAGAATAAAGGAGTGATCCAGCTTATCAAAGGCCTTCTCAAAATCCAGTTTGAGGAGTACAGTTTCCTTCTTACTTTTATGACAAATATGAATATATTCATAAGACCATGCCAAGCAGTCTTGAATAGTCCTGCTTTTAATGAACCCATATTGATTTTCATGGATGAGTTCCATAATCACCATTTGCAATCTATTAGCAAGCAGCTTGGTGATAAGTTTTAGGGTACAATTAAGCAGAGAGAGATAGGCCTATAATCATGAACTATACTTGCATCATCTTTCTTTGGGACAAGAGTAATAAAGCAGCTGTTAATACTCTCTAGACACAGAGTGCCCTGATGAAATTGGTTGCACAAGTCATGAAAATCCTTCTTGATAATGGGCCAACATTTTTGCAGAAATTCAGCATTGAACCCATCTGGTCCAGGTGATTTGTTATGAGGAAATTCAGCAACCACATCATCTATCTCTTTAGTTGAAAAAGGTGCTTCCAAGAATTCCAAATTGCTTGAACTGTTCAGTAAAGCCGAAATATTGTGAGCACCAGAAGTGTTATTTGTCTGTCCCAATCTTTCTCTGTAGGCCCGTAGGAGAACATCAGCCTTGTCCTTATGTTCTGTAAGAGTAACTCCAGTAGCAGTTGTAATAGACTGAATATGATTCTTCCTCTTTTGTGTAGTTGCCATAGAATGAAAGAATCTAGAGTTTTCATCTCCAAGAGTGATCCATTTGATTTTCCCTCTTTGCTTCCAATAAGCTAATTGTTGTTTCAACAAAGCAGCCAGATGAAATTTCATTGAAATTCTGAATTGCCTCTCCATAGAACTAAGATCTCTAAAGTTTTCTATAGAATCAATGAGAGAAATGAGAGCATTTAAATCATCAGTGTCTTTATGGACCGAAGAAATAGATTTTCTCCATTGTTTCAATTCCTTTCTTAGGATTTTGAATTTTGTAGTGATCCTCTTTGCTGCATCAGCATAGTGAATGGACTGTGTCCAAGTTCTTTCCACAGTAGCTAGAAAATCAGGCATATCAAGCCAGCTGTTTTCAAACCTAAAGACCATGGACTTTGGTATAGAAGTTTGAATAGAAATCACACAAGGCACATGATCAGAGGTTGTCATAGCTAAAGGTGATGCCATGGTATTGGGAAAAGTGGTTGTCCATGCCGCAGAAGAAAAGAACTAGTCCAACCTCTGTAGAAGAGGAGAGTTCTGCATATTGCTCCATGTGAACTTTCTGCCCTTTAGTGGAATATCCACCAATCCTAGATTGTTGATGGCTTCATTAAATAATAAAATTTCATTAATATTACCACCTGCTTTGTTTCTATCCTGGGGAGATCTTATCAGATTAAAATCCCCCATCAGAAGCCAGTTCTCATCATCTGGGATAACCAAACTATTAAGCCACTGCAACAATACCAACTGATCATTATCTTGATAGGGAGCATAGACATTAGTGAGAGTCCAAAATGTATCTGTTTTGGTAGATTGAAATTCCACTGACACAACATATCTGTTCTGGTTCACACATGTCCCAGTAAAAACAGAACTATCCCAAATTGTAACCAAGCCCCCTGATCTTCCAACAGAGGGAGAAAAAGCAAAAAAATCAAAATTTCTTGGACATAAATTTCTCAAGATTTGTAAATCAATATGTTCTCTTTTTGTTTCTTGAAAACATATGACATTACAGCCACTTTCTTTTATTTTATTGAGAATGAGAGGCCATTTCTCTGGGTCATTAGTTCCCCTAATATTCCAGTTCAAGACTTTCCAAAATAATTTATCCATTGGAATAAGAAAGAACCCACCAACTGACACAATCATAACCTGTAGCCATTTCAAGCAGAATCTAGAGCAATAAGTCCATAGCAGTATTATCATAGATAGTTCTAAATTATTACAGTCCATAGCAAAAGAGAATCCCAAATGACAAAGCAACCTATCAGGCAGCCATAGGCCCCATAACACTACCAAAAGAACTGCAGTTTGCAGCATATAAATGGCCAGCTGCATCACAGGCCAACTATTTCTTCTTGGACTTCTTATCAGCATCAGGAACTTGCTTCTTAGAGGGCATTGTTATCTTCTTGGTAGACCTAGTCTGTCTAGAAGTGGGACTGCTTGGTGATAGCTGATCTTCATCCTCTTGGACTTGAATACTGAATTTGGAGCAGAGGTTTTTTACCACCGACTTCTTGATAGGAGGGGCAATAGAAGCACATGCAAGACAATTCTTATCAAAGCAAGTTTTAGCCCTAAATCCTTTATTAGCAGCTAAAATTCTAGGACTTCTCCTCACATCAGAGGCACAGAGAGGGGCAGAGCAGACTTTCCTCTTGACTCGGGTTACTGAAGTAGAAGCAGGTGGAGCAAGTAGGGGCTTACATTTAATAGTCTGAGAGTTGAAAAACCTTGGGTAATGTCCAAGCATGCTTTGCTAAGAAGAAAAAGTGGTGGATTGGATGCAGGGCACTGCTTAGGCAGTACAAAATCCCTAGATGAGGAATTACTATCCAAATCACTCAGAATTTGCCCGACCTTGGACTGCATCAGTTTCTTGGCCCAATCAAAGTCCTCTGGAGTGAGCAACTTGGCAGTGAAGAAATCAGCCCGTTTGGGCTGGAACAGTGACTGACATATCTGAGGTAGTAGTGGGCTTAAAAAATGAGGCCCAAGCCAAAGTACCTTCTCTAGAAAAAAGGAAGGAATCTGGCACATGCTGGTTGTTTCCCTCCAATTCTTGCAGTGGAAAGTCATTGACTTGCTCCTGAATAAGAACCATTCCAATGTGAAGATTTTGCTGAACAATTTCTTGATTAACCACTCCAATAGCTGCATCTGAAGCATTGGAAGTATCAGTACTGATAGTGAGAGTAAGATCACTCTGATTATCTTCAGCCTGCTCCAAATTGATGTCATTAACTGGTCCATTGATAATCACTAGATTAAGCATGGCAGCAAGGTCTTGCATAGGGAAATCAGGTACTTTGTGAGGATGGGGCTGCACAGGATTAAGCAAATCATTCAACTCCAGGAATTCACCCTCATTCAGTTGATTAGGCAGATCATTCAGATCAGGCATATGCTCAAGAGGTGGCCGGTTCAGATTGAGGGCAGGACCATTCTGGCCAAAAATAACATCAAGGGGCTGTCCAACATGGTTATGCTGACCAACAAACCCACCATGCTGCTGAAAGAGAGGTTGTTGTTGCTGCTGTGGAAAGAACTGCTGCTGCTGTTGGGGGCAGGCTGCCATTGCCCGCAGGCATTGCCAGGATGCTGATGCTGTTGCTGCTGAGGCACTACAGGCAAGGGGTGGGGAGAGGAGCCATCAGCAGGGGGCATATCCTCATCTGCAGGTGCAGCTCCCAGAAGTTTCTGACTTAGTATGAACACAGGGACTGACCAAGATTCCGCAAGCATCCCAGTGCCATTGGAGACAACACAACTGTGCGGAATGTGGTGGAGCTCCCCAACACGAACCTTAACTATAAGAGCTGCATAGGAGCTGAGTTCTTTGTCCCAATCAACAAGGACACCAAAATCTCGGACAACACCTCTAATATGCTCATCAGACCATAAATTAGCAGGGTAAGCAAGAAGCATGAGCCAGCATTCACGATTATAGGAGAATGCTCTATGATTAATCCCCTTGTTGTGCTCGACAAAAGAGATCTGTCTACCCTGATAAAGGTGAGGACTACGCTCAACTAACCAATCTCTGTCAGCGACTGAACTAACACGGACATAGGCTCAACCCAGGGGACATCGCTGTGAAATCTGAAGCGTGCAGTGTGTCTCTTCCTCCATAAACTGACGGAGAAAATGTCTAGTAGTAGCAAAAGGGTGGTCACCTGGGAAATCTGGTTGGATGGTCGCAATGGCGAGGTCCTCATGGCGCGGACGAATAGCCCCGACGACATGGCTGCGACATTGGTGCGGCCTGCCATCGACATGCAGCACTTGATAATCTCCGGGGATGAACGGCGCGGGGTCAACGGCGAAGTTGGCCATGAGTTCGGCACGATCAGCCACCGATGGAGGCGGTGCCGGCGAGGTGCTACAGTGCTCGTCAGGGTTTGGTGGAGGGGATTTACTGGGAGTTGAAGAGGCAACGGCGTGGTCTTGCTTGGAAGGAGAAAGAGCAACAGAAGCTGCCAAAACTGGGCTGCCCTTACTTGGAAAATGAGACAAACCCAGGGTGAGGTCCAAAAGAGGCTCCTCCATCTGCACCCTTGAGCCGTTGATCGGACGGTCAGCATTAGCTCCCTGTGATTGCAATCCACGACTGCCAAAAATATTATCTGAAACTTCCTTTCGTACCCAGCGAGTTTTTAAACCCGAATCAGGATAAAAGTGGCAGTCAACTTTAACATGACCTTCCTTATTACAGAAATGGCATTTAATTTTTTTCTGACAATCCCGTCGCAGGTGTCCAAAGGAAAGACATCGCGGGCAGGCTGGGCCAAGATTGGGCTGGACGTGTCTAGGGCCTTGCTGTGCCGGTTGGCGAAAAAATTCCTCCACCTGTGTATCTGCAGTGGGCCGAACAATCGGAGCCTGGAGACGTTGGAAAGCCGACACACGCGCGATGGGCTGCTGGGCCGGAAGCTGCAGACGATCAAAGGCTGAGACACGGGCCACAGGAGGCTGCTGCTCTTGGATGGACTGCTCCGCAGAGGAGGGATTCAAAACAGGAGCACTAGGTTTCCCGCTCGAAGAGGCAAGTGCAGTATGCACCCTATTAAACACCGACGAAGCAGGAACCCTTGATTGAGGGGCAGCTGTGCTGAGATCACGGCTAAAAATCGTGGCCAATTGAATATCCGTTAACTTCTGCGCAATTAAAGAGCGTAAATCTTGTAATTCCTTTGGCGAGAAAGCATCTAAGGGGGAGGAAACCGGCTGATCCTTGTGATCAAAACGGAAGCAGTTCAAAATTTGTGCATAATCATAGCATGCAGAGATGGCAGATTCAAGGTCATCCCTCTCCCAATCAGTCAGTCGACTCAAAAACTAGAATTGCTTCAGGACAGGTTGTGCTGCTTGGGATGATTGCATGGCAGATCTGTTGGCTGGTCCAAGGGGAACAGTATTAGCTCCTGATAACGGATGCTCTTTGAGACTTTCAGACGATTTCATCTTAACCACAAACCATGATTGATGTTCTTCAAATTCCCATTGGCAAAACTCACGGAAGAAGTTGGGGCCTCCATTCCCCCATAGGGAGAAGTAAACAACAAACACAGAGCTTTTGAAATGCCAAAAATTATGCACAAAAAAACCCACTTGTTGACTATGAACTGAGAATCTGTAAGATCTATCCCGCAGATGAACCACATTGAAATCCTCAGCAATACCTCCCAGACAGGATTGTAGCAAATGGCTAACATTGAACGGATCAAGACGAAGTGTCGATCGGCCAAAGGAGGCAACCATGAAAAACTCCAAAGCAGAAGATGCGGCAGAAAATGCAACTGGGCAATGAAACTGTCGCCAGATTCTGTGCTGAATGTCTAGACCTGGGCAAAGATCAAGCTTTGGGGCAGGCAGGGTATGAACCGCCTCTTGCAGAGAACTAGGTTCAGGAAGATCAAGATCGCGATCACCCACAGAGATGCGATGGCATGGCATCTCAATAGCCATCCCAGATCGGACAAACTCATTAACCTTAAGAAAGCGGGCATCAATGGCCGCACCTTGCCATCAAAGAGAACTAACCTCCGAGCCTTAGGACGGAGGTATAGGAATCCGTCATAGGATCTGTTATATTGTGATCCAAATTCATATACTAAAGGGAGGCTAACTTCTGACGAGCGGAGCGAGGGTTTCATCGCATCATTGTACACCCACGGCGTTTGTAAACACCACCGAAATAGTGAAGTTTTGCTGGCTGGCGCCCGTGGTTTTTTCCCTTGTGTGTTGCAAGGGTTTTTCCACGTTAAAATCTCGTGTCCCCTGCAGTGTTTTATTTTTCGTTCTTCGTTTATTGTGCATCTCGATTATAGCAAGTGGTATCAGAGCCCGTGTTCTTTGGATCTAGGGTTTACGAGATGTCGTCTCTGAAGTTCGATCTACCGCAGCTGGACTTCACCACGAGATTTGCTTTGTGGCAAGTGAAGATGAGGGCGATTCTCGCCCAATCTTCAGATCTGGATGAAGCGATCGATGCTTTTGGCGAGAAAGCGAATGATACCTGGACCGATGCGGAGAAGCGGAAAGTCCGTAAGTCTTTATCGTTGATTCAACTCCATCTGTCCAATAATATTCTGCAGGAAGTGCTGCAGGAGAAAACCACCGCCGAGTTATGGGTCAAACTAGAGGAGATCTGTTTGTCCAAGGATCTCACGGGCAGATTGCACGTGAAGATGAAACTGTTCTCGCATAAGTTGCAAGAGGGAGGTTCGGTAATGAATCACCTATCTTCCTGGAAAGAGATTGTTTCTGATTTGCAGTCTATAGAAGTTAAGTATGAGGATGAGGATTTAGGTCTTCTTCTTTTATGCTCGCTGCCTAGTTCTTTCAGTAATTTTCGTGACACCATATTATTGAGCCGCGACAAACTAACTCTCGCGGAAGTTTATGATGCTCTCCAACAAAAGGAGAAAATGAAATCTATGGTGCAGGCTGAAAGTTCGTCCTCCAAGGCGGAGGCATTAGAGGTCCGTGGCAGGCCTGAGCAGCGAGATAACTACTACCACAACAACAGAGATAAGAGCAAGGGCGACAGAGGTCGCTCAAAATCCAAAGGACGTGACAAGTTCTGCAGGTATTGTAAGAAATCTAACCACAATATTGATGATTGTTGGAAGCTGCAGAATAAGGGGAAAAGGAACGGAACTTACCAACCGAAAAATAATGATGGTAATGGTAAGGCTGCCATTGTCACCGGTAAGGGTGAGGCTGCTGTTGTTGCTGGTAGTGATAGTTCTGATGGAGATTGCTTAGCTGTCTTGGCTGCATGTGTTTCACGTGATGATGAATGGATTCTTGATACTGCATGTTCATTTCATATTTGCTGTAACAAAGATTGGTTTAGTTCTTATGAGTCTGTGCAGAGTGGAGATTTTGTGCGTGTGGGGAATGACAACCAGTGCAGCATTGTTGGCATTGGTTCTGTTCAGATCAAGACCCATGCTGGGATGACACGCACGTTGACAGGAGTGAAACACATACCCTCCATGGCGAGGAATTTGATCTCTTTGAGTACCCTTGATTGTGACGGGTACAAGTACAAAGGTGGGAACAAACTTTTGAAGGTATCATCAGGTTCTCTCATTATTATGATTGGTGATATGAATTCTGCGAAATTATATGTCCTTAGAGGTAGTACTTTGCACGGTATTGCTTGCCGTTAGTTCTGATGAATCTAGTAAGACTAACCTTTGGCATAAGCGTCTTGGACATATGAGTGAGCTTGGCATGGCAGAATTGGCAAAGAGAGAGCTAATTGATGGCTGCGATTTTGGTAAGCTTGAGTTCTGTGAGCACTGCATCTTTGGTAAGCATAAAAGAGTAAAATTTAATGCTTCCATTCATACCACCAAAGGCATTTTAGATTATGTACACGCTGATGTTTGGGGTCCGTCCCGTAGAACTTCTAATGGTGGTGCTAATTACATGCTTACTATTATTGATGATTACTCAAGGAAAGTGTGGCCATATTTCCTGAAACATAAATCTGATGTTTTTAATGCTTTTAAGAAGTGGAAAGTTATGGTAGAAACCCAAACTGAAAAGAAGGTTAAGATACTCCGTACTGACAATGGTATGGAATTTTGTTCAAATGAATTTGATGAGTTTTGCAGCAATGATGGGATGGTAAGACATCATACCATTCCGTACACCCCTCAACAGAATGGCGTGGCTGAACGCATGAACAGGACCATTATTTCGAGGGCTCGCTGCATGTTGTCTAATGCAAAGATGCATAGAAATTTTTGGGCTGAAGTAGCCTCCACCGCATGTTATCTCATCAACAGGTCACCTTCTGTTCCACTTGATAAGAAAACTCCAATTGAGGTATGGTCTGGTTCGCCTGCTGATTATTCAGATTTGAGAGTTTTCGGTTGCACTACTTACGCTCATGTTGATAATGGAAAGTTGGAGCCAAGGGCTGTTAAGTGCATCTTCCTTGGTTATGGTTCAGGAGTTAAGGCATATAGATTATGGAATCCTGAAACTAGGAAAATTGTGTTGAGCAGGAATGTCATTTTTAATGAGGCCTGAAACTAGGAAAATTGTGTTGAGCAGGAATGTCATTTTTAATGAGGCGGTTATGTTTAATGATAGTCCGTCTACTGATATTTCTGATGCTATTGATTCTCCTGATGTTTCTGATGATGAGCAGCACAGAATTGCCGTGCAGGTGGAGCACGCAAAGGAGAATGAAAATATGGTTCCTGAAACCAACAATGATGATAATGATGTTCCACCTTCACCACCTATTGTTCAGCGACAAGGACGGTCTATTGCTGCTGACCGCCCTAAGAGAAATATTACACCTCCTACCCGATTAATTCAAGAATGTGATATTGTTGATTATGCTTTGAGTTGTGCTGAACAGGTGGAGCATGATATTGAACCAGCTACATATACTGAAGCCATTGCTTCGGTTGATAAAGAGAAGTGGGTAGGTGCGATGCAAGAAGAGATGCAATCGCTTGAGAAGAATGGCACATGGGATGTTGTGCACTTACCTAAACAAAAGAAGGCTATCCGCGGCAAGTGGATATTTAAAAGAAAGGAAGGTTTGTCTCCTAATGAGCCTACACGGTTTAAAGCAAGGTTAGTAGCAAAAGGTTTCAGCCAAATTTCAGGTGTTGATTATAATGATGTATTCTCCCCGGTTGTGAAGCATAGTTCTATTCGTGCTTTGTTTGGTATTGTTGCTATGCATGATCTTGAGCTTGAGTAGCTAGATGTAAAGACTGCTTTTCTGCATGGTGAGTTGGAGGAGGAGATATATATATGGACCAACCTGAAGGTTATGTTGTGCCTGGTAAGGAGGATCTTGTTTGCAAATTAAAGAGGTCCCTTTATGGTCTGAAACAGTCGCCACGACAGTGGTATAAAAGGTTTGATTCATTTATGCTTACACATGGTTTTGAGAGATCTCAGTATGATAGTTGTGTGTATATATATCAAGTTTGTTAATGGATCACCTATTTATTTGCTGCTATATGTTGATGATATGTTGATTGCTGCCAAGAGCATGAAAGAGATCACTATTTTAAAGAATCAATTAAGTAGTGAGTTTGAGATGAAGGATCTTGGTCCTGCTAAGAAAATACTAGGCATGGAAATTAAAAGGGACAGAAAGTCTAGTTTGTTGTTTCTTAGTCAGGAAAAGTACATTGAGAAAGTTCTTCATCGTTTTAATATGCATGATGCAAAGTCAGTTACTACTCCTATTGCTTCTCATTTCAAGTTGTCAGCTTTGCAATGTCCTAGCTCCGAAGATGATATTGAGTACATGTCTCGAGTTCCCTATTCTAGTGTTGTTGGTTCCTTGATGTATGCCATGGTTTGTTCACGTCCTGATCTGTCATATGCTATGAGTTTGGTCAGTCGATACATGGCTAATCCTGGTAAAGAACATTGGAAAGCTGTTCAGTGGATTTTCAGGTACCTTCGCGGCACATCAAAAGCTTGCTTGAGGTTTGGCAGGATTGGTGAGGGGCTCGCCGGATATGTGGATTCAGATTATGCTGGCGATTTGGATAAGAGAAGGTCCCTCACAGGTTATGTGTTTACCGTTGGTGGATGTGCTGTTAGCTGGAAGGCTACTTTGCAGGATGCTGTTGCACAATCTACTACTGAGGCTGAGTACATGGCTATTGCTGAGGCAGGTAAAGAGGCTGTTTGGCTGAAAGGTTTATATGCTGAACTTTGTGGAGATAATTCTTGCATTAAGTTGTTCAGTGACAGCCAAAGTGCTATTTATCTTACTAAAGATCAGATGTTTCATGAGAGGACAAAGCACATTGATATTAAGTACCACGCAATCAGAGACGTGGTTGCAAAAGGTAAAGGTATGCAAGATAAGTACTCATGATAATCATGCTGATATGATGACTAAGCCTGTTCCTGTGTCCAAGTTTGAGCTTTGCTCAAGCTTGGTTGGTATAACTGTTTAGCCCAAGTGGCTATTGGCGCCAGCAAGTGTTTTCTTTGTTTGATTCAGGTGATTGTTGAAGTTCATGCTACAAGGAATTTGTCTCAAGGTGGAGTTTGTTATATTGTGATCCAAATTCATATACTAAAGGGAGGCTAACTTCTGACGAGCGGAGCGAGGCCCGTCGCCGGAGGCTTGGGCCGAAGCGTAGCGTAGTCAGAACCCCACTTGTTGAAATGCCAAAGATTATGCACAAAAAACCCCACTTGTTGACTATGAACTGAGAATCTGTAAGATCTATCCCGCAGATGAACCACATTGAAATCCTCAGCAATACCTCCCAGACAGGATTGTAGCAAATGGCTAACATTGAACGGATCAAGACGAAGTGTCGATCGGCCAAAGGAGGCAACCATGAAAAACTCCAAAGCAGAAGATGCGGCAGAAAACGCAACTGGGCAATGAAACTGTCGCCAGATTCTGTGCTGAATGTCTAGACCTGGGCAAAGATCAAGCTTTGGGGCAGGCAGGGTATGAACCGCCTCTTGCAGAGAACTAGGTTCAGGCAGATCAAGATCGCGATCACCCACAGAGATGCGATGGCATGGCATCTCAATAGCCGTCCCAGATCGGACAAACTCATTAACCTTAAGAAAGCGGGCATCAATGGCCGCACCTTGCCATCAAAGAGAACTAACCTCCGAGCCTTAGGACGGAGGTATAGGAATCCGTCATAGGATCTGTTATATTGTGATCCAAATTCATATACTAAAGGGAGGCTAACTTCTGACGAGCGGAGCGAGACCCGTTGCCGGAGGCTTGGGGCGAAGCGTAGCGTAGTCAGAAGTTAGCCCATACGTCGTGCCCTGCAGGGACGCCTGCGAAGGGGGGTGCGGGGGGGCGGCAGCCCCCCGCGGTACGGATCGTTGCCACCGTCTATAAATATTCCCTGTAAGCCGCCGCTAGGGTTTCATCGCATCATTGTACACCCACGGCGTTTGTAAACACCACCGAAATAGTGAAGTTTTGCTGGCTGGCGCCCGTGGTTTTTTCCCTTGTGTGTTGCAAGGGTTTTTCACGTTAAAATCTCGTGTCCCCTGCAGTATTTTATTTTTCGTTCTTCGTTTATTGTGCATCTCGATTATAACAGGATCGGATCGGCGGAACCGAGGAGAGGAAGGAAGAGTAAACCACAGACCAGCGCAAGGGCTTCTCCATGGAGAAGAGATCGGGGGAACTCACACCGGAGAGGGGGCGTGAAGGCTTAGGCGGCTAGGCCACCGTCCTGTGTCGGGTTTCGGACTTGCATATATATGTGCAGAAGTTTCTCAAGGTTCACACTAGTTCTAAGCTTGTTGTATGCATGGTTAACTTAATAAAGCATGTTTGGTAAGATCGCTACGACTACGAGCACGCCCGTGTTTGACTGCACCTGCAGTCCTGCACAGGGAGTCAGCAAGTATTGCTAATTGGTTAGAGCTGACAGAGTGCTCGTAGCACGAGTATCAGCCAGACTACTTGGTATTAATTCCGTAATACAGTACTCCGTATTACTAGTTTGGAGCATTACCTTCCATCAGCAGGTACCAGCCAAAGTGCATACCGAGCTGGTATACAGCTGTAAAAACATAAACAAACAAAGAGACCTGTCCAAGAAAAAAAAGAGGAAAACAAAACAATTTGTTAAAAGAAGAAGAAAACCAACTTAGTGTAGTATATTCTCCAAAAGTAAAAAATGCAATTGGTTTTCGCAAAAGTCAAACTGCAATAACTTTGACCAAGTTTATTGAAAAAATTATATATGTCTACAATACCTAATGCACACCATATTAGAATATATTTGGTGATGTTTCTAGTTGTATTAATTTGATATTCTAGATGTTGATATTTTCTTGTATAAACTTGGCCGAAATTTACTTGGCTTGACTTTAAAAAAACTAATACGCACTATATTTTGGCATAGACGGAGTATATAGCATGTCCAACAATAATTTACCCAAAAAAGATGGAAGCGTCATCAAACGATACATCAATATATCAATTTAATTCATCTGTTCTAAAACCAGCTCGAACTAAAACGATTATACATGACCAGACTGTTTAACAAACGAACCACAACTAGCTAGCTTAACTGAAATCTCAACATATTTATTTTCCTAAAACCGTTAGCCGACGCATGAATGAATAGCTTCCTTGTTGGGGGAGAAGAAGATATCCGAGTCGAGCCTCTTGGACCGAAACAACTTCTCCATCTTGGGTGTCGTGTTGAACGCCCCTCCAACACCTCCGACGAGATCACCTTCCACACTGAGGTATTCCCCGCCAAGTGGTTGAAAATCGGCATGCACAAATATAAACGTACCATCAACTCGATCACTGTGATAATCGATGATACAATGCCAAAAAAACAGATTGGGTTTCTTACTTGGGTGTGGTGATGACATGATCCGGAAGCTTCTTGCCAGATGTGAGCTTGACGATGCCAGAGGACAGCTGGGTGGAGATGAGCTTGGCGGTATATATCCACCTCCTTGAAGTCCCATGCACGACCGATAAACTCCGTGGAGAAGCCAGTGAAGATGCCACTTGACCTAGTGAGCTGAAAGTTGGTGAATTAGCCAGGTTCGTGGCCCTTGGAGGTGTAGGACAGAGAGCTTAGTGGCCGATAGCTCTTGTGTCGTTCTGGGGTGACGCGACGACTGTTGGTCTAGGCGGTAGGCTACCGCCTAAATCCGCCATAGGTGCGGCCACCGGTCACTCGGAGGTGCGTGGGGAGGCGGTGTAGTGCACACCGCAGGCCTCGCTGTGGCGTCGGGCTTGGCATCCTGGTCGGAACAGAAACTAGAAGGTGACGCATGCGCGTGGTTCATGTGTTAGCTTGCCTCGTTTTCCACCGGATGGGGTCAGCTGTGAGCGTTGGTGTTGAGGCCGCTTGCTCGGCCTGAATAAATGCGTCGGTCCTAGGACCCCTCTCGCGATAGAGCCAGTCTTCCTTGAGCTGGCCAGAGTGTCTAGCTTGGGAAGGCTTCGCCGACGAACTCCAACGACATCATGCCGGAGATTGCAAGATCGGATGGGATTCGGTCATACACAACCGCATTTTTTCTGACCGTTTAGTTTCAGACGGAGCGATGCGAAGCTTTACAGTCTGTTGTCATCATGTGTCAAGTCTTTAGTCCTATGGTGAAGTCAGTCGCGGAGAATGGCATGGAGGTCGTGATCAGGGGATTAGTAATGGTGATTCAATCCCGGTGGCGATGGGATTTTGGATTGGTGATCCGTGACTCGGAGCAGCAGTATCTCGGGGCAAAAGCACAGGTAAAATTCAGAGTCTAAACTTACAAGGTCTAGTTTTAATTGGTTGTGTTTAGCAATGACCTTGTTGAAGGTATTGGTTTGTCAGTGCAAACTTTTTCATCGGTGAAAACCTATGACCTACGATCAGGGTGATGATGACACTTGTAAATTGTTTCCTTCTTAGAGGCGCCGTGTTTGAAGAAGATGGATTTCTGGTGCTGTCTTGATGGTGGTTGGTCCGCTATTGTAAGGAATATATCACTATAGCGGGACTTTTCTTTTCTGTAGTTGTTCTTTATTTATTTTTTGCTATATGCATCCAGTTGCCATGAGGATACTGCACTGTTGTTGCAGAGGTTATGTGTAATTGGTTTCTTCGCCACATTAATATATTCTCTTTATCCAAAAAGATGAGTATGCCGAATGGAAGCACCAGAGAGTCGCCCTCCTTCACACCAACCACCTTGGTCGCCTCATGCAGGGCGATGCGGCATGTTCCCTTGCTTGTAAAATCAAGTATCAACAACACTAGCCAAGCATCCTGTTTGTACGGAATTCCTCCAAGGAAAATCACGACAGTTCAGTTCAATTACAGAACAAATCCCAAAGTAGGTCGGGTGTAGTGTTTAGATCGGAGGAACAATGCATACATGTTGTGATATTTCAGAAGGATTTGAGACACGAGCAGTGTGTGATGACGGGCCACAACATCTTGAACAGATAGATCGATTCAAAATCAATAACAAGAACAATTCACCATACTACTCCGACCATAATGGATGTTACAAATTGTTTGGCCACAAACAACTGTTGCTATTGATTTCAAAGAGACAACGGGACAGGCTGTTGTATGCTTCCTGTAGGACCATTGTATGGCAAGGCAGTCTGCGGCAAATTCGTTCTTCAAAATAAAAACTAGAAACGAAAACTTCGCTAGTACTCGTATTGAAGAAGTCCCGGTAATTACTGTAGGAACCACAAATATAATGGTCGTAAGAAGAACTGAATGGGTTCTACGTACTTTCCCAAAGCCACTCATTCCAAGCAAGCGAGTGTGCCTATGTTTCATAGTCATATCCACGTCTATAGAGCAGGATTCAGTGTACCGCAGATTTCAGCGAAAGAAAGACCAAATTCAGACTGATATTACTTGTAAATGTTAACTACACTCACTACATGTAGGTACAGCAAGAGTTTCGTGAGGAGGTAAGCACAGTTCGGCTACACTGCTATATATAATATGCTGAGAGTGAAAAAAGCCTGATTAAGTTGGTGACAATAAGTGAATGACATTTCTTGGTAGATAACTAATTTAAGTCAATTTAAGGGGCAATATATAGAGAGAGGAACACATGGGGCAAGTAAATTTTCACTTTTCCTACAAGAGGATTTTTTTAAAAAAAAATGGACGATGAGCATCTAAAAGGTGCATATGGCTATTTTATTATATTGTTCAACAAAGGTCTGATAAAGAGCAAATATAAAAAAAAACCCGAAGCCATCACATAACACCTACAAACTCGACAATAGGTGAAAATCATGTAAGCATGATTTTATGCCACGAAACACGAAATCCCCCGACCAACAAAGAACCCAGGATATGACATACCCCGAGACACACTCTAGGCAAAACGAGAGTGCTCATCCGGTTTAGTAGACTCTTAGCTGGAACCTCAGGTAAATGCTAGAGAAGCCGTCACACTACCATCGATCCCCCGAGCAATCTCTAGAGATAATATCCGCATAGCCCTTGTCAGACCTGTCGTCGACGCCACCTCCATGACGCCAAGATGCGCCCACAACCAATTATGACTGTCCTTGACGCGGTAGATGCAACACTCCTCCACCTATTGCCTCTTCTATCTAGCACTGCTCCAAGAAACGATGCCCTAAAGAGGGAGAGGGACACCCGTAGCACCGCCATCATCCAGAATATCAGGTTTCGAGTCAGGCAAACATTTCCGGAGTAGAATTTGTTGTAGTAAATAAATGAGAAGTATTCATGATAATCCTCATGGACCAAAGGAACCGGAGCAACAACCATTGCCAAGAATGAGAACCGTTGATCTGGCGGTAACCACACCAAGGAAGAAGATAAATGATGAGATCCTACAAAATCTGCCAGGCACACAACTCCATGCTCCCTTCACCCACGCTATATGCACCACAGAGCGCGCACGGGGGAGGGGGCGGGTGCCTTTATCTCATACCAGATTAAACTGCATATGTTAGATTACTGGGCATCTGTAACATCCCAAATTTCAATAAAAAGAAAATTAGAAGATTCCAGAGAGCAAAGTTTCAAACCAATAAAAACTTTTTAAATTGCATATAGTGACATGCATAGGACTTGTGCATTTGAGTGATATGCCATGATGATTGTTATTATGTGTATGTGCTATACTCTAAAAACCCTAATGTGATCATGTGAAGATCACCAACCAAATAAATCAAAAAGAGAAAGAAATCAAATAAAAGAAAAACCCTAAAACCCTCACATATGGCTTATGCCATTTTTATAAATTTTGACCCTAGACCATTTTGGTGTTCACCATTAGTTGAATAATGTTACTAAACACTTATTACAACTTTTGGAATCAAAGAAACACAAATCAAATGAATTTCAAACTCAAATTTGGATCACATATGATAATGGTCAAATCTTCCATTTTTAGTCTGATCACTACTTTGAGCCCCTGCAATTCAAATTTTCCAAACTAAACTTGGTCAACTCTTTGCACCTCATCCAAGAGCACATCAAGGTGAACACTTTTTTGTAAAGATCACCATGCCAAATTCTTTGTAGATCAAATGCTATGCTCATCCAAAGTTGACACTTTTTATTAAGTGGAACAATCTCACACTTAGCCAAATTTGCAATTCTTTGAATTTAACAATTCCACCACCACCTCTCATCATCTCTGGTCAAATACAACTCAACCAAACACACACATTTCAAATTGGTCAACCATTTGAACTCACTCAAAAATTGGACAAATTTGCAAATTGCAACTATGGAACTATTTGGCACTATTTCAAATAGTGCTCTACCCGACCCTAATCTACCCCAAACTACTCTAAATGGTCCCCTGGTTCCCTCTCACACTTAATGATGCATAGCAACCCAAAGGAGAGAGGATGGCAAGCTAGGGCATGGCCATGCCGGCCATGTCGCCACCCCGACGCACCACCTCTCTCTCCCTTCCTCTCCTGCCCTGGCCACCGTGCCAAAGCTCGCCACCACACCACCCTAGCACCGCCTACACCAGCCATGGTCGAGGAAGCAGCGACCATCGCCGGATTTTCGCGTGCCAAGATCCTGCCATCATGCCGCTCGCGTCGCGCGCGGACATGCCGCGGACGTCACTGGCCACGCGCCACCCCACCACCTCGCTCTCGCTCTGGCCCAGCTAGCAACTCGTCGAGCATCGCTGCGCCACCACGACACCACCAGACACGCGCGGAACCGAGACCCTGGACCGCCGCCGCCGGAGACGATGACAAGATCCCGTAGACGCCGCCCGCAAACACGGAAGCAATGCGAGCCCCACAGACGCCGCCCGACCGTGCCGTTGCTACCTATAGCTTCGCCTGGACGAGGAGAACGTCACTGCACCGTTGCCTAGCCCAACAGCTCGCCGGAATCGCCGCGCCATGGTCGACCTCAACCCTGCCCCGCAGCACCCTCACCCATCTATAAATAGAGCGTTCCCTGGACGAAGCTGAGCACACCATCTCACTCCCCACTCTTCACCACTTCTCCTCGCACCATTAGCCAAGCCAATCGCCACCGGAGTCGCCGCAATCGCAAGCTCGGAGCCGCGGAAGCCCTGGAGGAATCGCCATCGATCCAGGCCGCCTCGAGCTCCGCCACTGCTACAGACTGCTTCACCATCGTCCACAACTTCCTTGCGCACACTGCCAACCCTTGCTGGAGCCTCGGTGAGCCCTCCGACCCCCTAGGCTCGCCGCCAGACCCTCGGCATCTCGCCGGAGAAGACGATGGCCCTGCGCCGTCCGATTCTGTTTTAATCCAACGCTTCTCGTTGATGCGTACCGTTTCGGCTTTTATGACTCGCTGACGAGTGGCCCCCATGCTGTCAGCAAGCCCACGCGTCTGTGAACCGTGGTGGGCTGGGCAGGCCGTCCGTTTGAATCTGGCCCGTTAGAAATTTTCCCGCCGGCCGGATTAATTCAAAATCCGTTTAATTAAATTCAAACAATTTCAATACTGGCTCCAACTTTGAAATTCAATAGAATCTGTTTGGCTTGGCCAAATTTAACAAATTTGATATTGTTGGAAAGCTATGAAAAATATATACAATATGCCACTGGTCCCATCTCAAGATTAGTTGTAGAATTAATCTGATAAAAAGATGAAGGCAAGGACTTTTCCCTATTCAAATAATTATTAAAAATCAACCAAAATAGATATTAAGTTAATTCCAACTCCAATAGCTCAAATTTGACTTACACTAATTGTTTCTGCAAGAAAATGGTGTGGTCACTTTGCATGATCATGCCCTAGTTTAATTAATGGACCATATGGCTAGTTTCTTAAAGTGATATTGTCCAAAACTATTATGCAAATCATATGAAGTATTTTACTTCATTTAAATCTTGTCCCAAATGAATTCATGTGATGTTTGCACCCCTGGTAAAACACTCTTATATGAATTACTTAGAGATTTAAATCATTTGTAGAATTATTAAATGGTATGAGGTGGACTACCTTATTTAAATCATTTTCTCAAATGATGATAATGAATGTTTGACTTAGGTCAACATAAATTCATGCATGATTGTTTGAGAAATTAAATCTTAAGAAGATTTCAATGAGAGGAAATTATTTCTCAAGAACCCTATGGAAACTATCATTTACATATTAAATAAAAGGAAATTATTTCTCCTCAAGCAACACAACCAATGCACCCAAATTAGATTAATTGTGTGCTTAGAATAGCTTGTGTACATATATGTGATGTATGGAATAGCCATTGAATTAGTTGAGTGATTATACTCGTATTTAAATTTAGACGCTAGCACCGGAGAATACCCGGAAGAAGAAGGTTGCTACCCAGAGGAGGAGGAGGAGAACTTTGAGAACTACCAAGGCAAGCTAATATTCTTGCAAAGTGCAAAGCCCTTTGGGGCAAGGCACCATTAGTCTTACCTTTTCTTACCATAAGCCTATCCCAAGTTTCTACATTACAAGTTTTACTTGTTGTTTTCCAAGAGTTACTTTTATAGTTAACTTTGGTCAAAGTAAAGAAGTTTACTAGAGTAGTAAAGTTAGTCTAAATCAAGCAAAGCAAGATAGCACCCCTCATGATTTAGAGCTAGTGCTAATGATTAAAACTTGACTACTCTAGATGGGAACATGTGACTTTGAACTAAATTTTTGAAACCTTGGAATGGTGAATCATTTCATTGAATGAATTTTGAAGGTGAATGTGAACCAGAGAAGATGGTGGTTTTTGATAAAAATGAAATTGGTTTGAATGCGATACCTTTCCAATATTGAGTACCCCCACAATACCTGATTATGGATAGGGCTTAACTGGAAGTTTATACATCTTAGTATGGGTTCCCTCTGAACACACATCATAGGGGTTATGCTTGAGGCTGCCTCCGTTGTTGAGAAATGATGTGAATTGAGGTGAATTGTACGACCAAGCCCTGTGCAGTTCCCAGGTTGACAGTTGGTCTTCACTGGGAGGCCAAGCTCATGGGGAGAGGTGCTCATACTAGGATTTGTAAGTGAAAGGTTACGGTTGATGATCCACGTACTGTGTTACGATGATTCGGGGTAATCCCGACGGATGAAATCAAATGTTGTGGCACAAGTGTGCAACCTCTGCAGAGTGTCAATCTATTCGAATAGCCGTGTCCACGGATACGGACGGTTGGAAAGGCCATACAGTTTCCGATGTCAAATTCTTGAAAATGATGGTGAAATGAATTGTGAAGTGGTGAATTGAATTGAAAGCACCACTTGAATGGTGGGAATGACACTAATGTTCCCACTTGAGTTAGTTAGCACATGAATAAGCTTTTCTCAAATACTTGTGAACTAAAATTGGCTTTATGCAAATAAACTAGAGCTTAGCAAACCTTACTAGAAATGTCTAGCACTTACACTAGTATTAGTTTGCGAGTACTTGAAGTACTCACGGCTTTGTCCCTGGCTATTCAAATGGCCAGAGTATGAAGATGAACAAGGAGATGACCAGCAGGACGCCTACGACAACTAGGAGTCTTCCGACGTCAAGCGTTGGCCTGTGGACTAGAGAGTCCTTGTATCTTACGCTTCCGCTATGAACTTGTGTTTGTTCGTTGATCAATAGATCAACTATTCGTGTAATATGGATCATGTGATTCCAATTTGTAAGACAATATGGTTTGTAATGAATGATGACTGTGATACTTAACTATTATGCCTCGCAACAACAATATTCCTGGGATTGCGATGTATGACATAATAGGCATCCGGACTTAAAAATCCGGGTGTTGACAAGATGGTATCAGAGCCATTGTTTGACCTTAGAAGACCTTAGTTAGAATGGGCGTTCTGAAAAACTTAACTTTGAAATCAAACGAAGAGAATATTTGTGAAAATTTACTTACACTCTTGTCTTTAAGACTTTTTCAAAATTTGATGAATCATGTTCTATCTTATTTGAATCTACTTAAAATTTTGCCACACTTGTTCACTCTCTAACTTACTCATCCAATTCTCTTTCAGATGGAGCCGAATGAACCCATCAACACCAAGTTTTACCAGCTTGGGAACGGAGGGAGCTTGATCTTCGAGCACGTCCTCAACGCCCTTTCGGACTTCCTCGAGCGCCCGCACCCTGAGTTCCACGGGATTCTGGTGGACGACACTCCTGGAGGAGAGTTGCAGTGGATCATCACCGCCGACTTGAGGGGCAAGATGGAGCCTCCCACCTCGAAGAGGATCCTCTTCTCCTTCCGTGAGAGCAACTGGCTCGATGGACTCGTGATACGTCTCCGACGTATCGATAATTTCTTATGTTCCATGCCACATTATTGATGATATCTGCATGTTTTATGCACACTTTATGTCATATTCGTGCATTTTCTGGAACTAACCTATTAACAAGATGTCGAAGTGCCAGTTGCTGTTTTCTGCTGTTTTTGGTTTCATAAATCCTAGTAATGAAATATTCTTGGAATTGGACGAAATCAACGCCCAGGGTCCTATTTTGCCACGAAGCTTCCAGAAGACCGAAGAGGAGACGAAGTGGGGCCACGAGGTGGCCAGACTATAGGGCGGCGCGGCCCAAGCCCTGGCCGCGCCGACCTATGGTGTGGGCCCCTCGTGACGCCCCTTGACATGCCCTTCCGCCTACAAATAGCCTTCGTCGCGAAACCCCCAGTACCGAGGGCCACGATACGGAAAACCTTCCAGAGACGCCGCCGCCGCCAATCCCATCTCGGGGGATTCAGGAGATCGCCTCCGGCACCCTGCCGGTGACATAGGCATCCCAAATGGGCCTGCCGAATATAGTACCCGGGGTTTACTGGAGGCCCAATACCCGAAGAATAAGAAGATTCGGGAGCCCAAGATCTATTAAGGAAAGATAGAGTTGTAATAGGAAGTGTTATTTGTAATCTGGCGGGATGAGTTATAAACCGTTCCGGACTCTGTAAACTTGTATAGCACGAATCCCTCGGCTCCACCTCCTATATAAAGGGGGAGTCGAGGGACGACGAATCAATCGAATCATTGTCTGTAAACCCTAGTTTTCATAATCGTCGAGTACTTTTCGGCTGAAACCTTCGAGATCTACTTACCCTCTACTTCCAACTAAACCCTAGCCTACAATCCATAGGCATTGACAAGTTGATACCTTGTCAATTGGCGCCGTCTGTGGGAATTAGAGGCGTAAGGATCTGATCTCGATGGCACGCTCAAGATCTTCGACATCGTCAACCGCAAGCAACACAATGGATCGAGGTAAACAGATCGCTGCTGGTCTTGTCGATTTTGTTCCTCACCCACCCTCCCGTTTGGATGCATATGCGTATCTGGCGGAGCCCATGGAGATGACGTTCGGAAGGTTTCACTTTCGCGTCGAGAAGGAAGGATCGTATCGTGTCGAGATTCCGATTTCGTCGGGATCGTCGGTGGTCGATTCCGATTTTTCAAGCTATGCATCGTCTATCGAGTCAGGAGAAGAAGAAACCTCGGCGACACGCTACGTCAGCACCAGAGCAAGAGAGAAACTCGCCAAGATCTTCAACGACATGTCGTTTGAGTCATCTGCGGACTCATATATAAGCGATGGCTCAAGCGATGTCGACAGTTACGACTTCATCGACAAATCTCTCACAGTGGGCAAGGTCTTCATCAATCTCAACGATGATGTCACCAAACCCAACGTAGATCTGAGTACAAAGTATCATCAGATTTACGCCATTGAAGATCAAGAGGAGACATCTGAGGCTTTCGACAGTTTGGGAAATCCATACGTCGATCCCTCCAATCTGCGCCAAGGCCTGGGCAACAAATACGTCGGGCCAGAGCCGCGAGATAGAGTTCAACTTTCACAAGCAGCGTGGGACAGAGCCGCGAGAGCTATGAACGGCACAGAACCAATGGCTACCACAGCCACACCAGAGGAATTGCAAGCATATCAATATAGGCTCGCACGAGCTGCCAGGGAATTGGAAAAACAGACAGCTGAGTTGAACAGGAGAAAGGAGGCAGCTTCTGCATCCAGCAGGAGAAGGGCAGATCTAAGTCGACAATCTAGAACTACGGGTGATAGCCACAGGGAGGCGCGGAACAGAGCAAGATCAAGGCTGCAACACATACCCGAAGCAGAAAGAGAGCACTTGGTCCAAAACCTCGACATGTCTTTTATGTCGATAGATACAAGAGGAAACATCATCCCTAAGACACCAGAGGCTGGGTATATGGCGACACATGCTTTTATCCTTGCATCTAAACCACCTCCAGGTGATCCAAGGGAAACACTGTACAATATGGCGGTAGCAGGAGTTGGAGCTATGGGGACAGCGTTTGTATCAACGCCTCCCGAAGGAGCGGCAAGGCAAAATAGTCCACGACCTGCAAAGCAACAAATGGGGCAGCACCTGAAGGGCCAAGTGGAGCAAGAGACACAGCAGCACAAGCAAGAGTCGACAGAGCGCGGCAGAGCAGAAGGGATCATCGGCAATCTCCGGAGCTGACCGACGAAGATATGTGTGGCTTGCCATGCTTTACAAGGAGAGTCCGGAAAACTCGAGTCCCCTCAGGATTCAAGTTACCCGATAATTTCAAGAAGTTCGACGGCCTTCAAGATCCAGAGGATTGGCTAGTCGACTATCTGGAGACGGTGAAGCTGACAGGAGGAACTAGGGCAACAGCCATGCAAAGCATCCAGGTGCATTTGAGTGGAGCCGCACGATCTTGGATAAAGAAACTCGCTCCAGGATCCATCGACAGCTGGGAAAGTTTCGAGGATGTGTTCGTCAAGAACTTCAGATCCACGTGCAAAAAACCCGCGTCGTTAGAGGAGTTGAGAGCGTGTCGACAAAAGCCAGATGAGCCAATGAGAAAGTACATCCAGAGGTGGAATATCATCAAAAACTCGGCAGAAAATATATCTGACGAGAGAGCAATAGATGCGTTTGTCGCAGGAGTCAGGCGTGGAGATTTTGTCGAGGACTTGGGACGGACCAATCCAAAGACAGTATCCGTGTTAATGGAGATAGCAAATAAATGGGCAGATGGAGAAGACGCCGTCCATAACAAACGGCACAGGTCGCCAGAGGAGGACCGTGGTCGAAACTATCAACCGAGGCGACGATTTCCTCGGTCGTACCAGAACTATGACGCTCCAGGACAAATTTCGGCAGGTTTTCGGACAAATACAGGAGGAAGCAACAGAGATGATTACCAGAGAGGCAATGAACAGCGAGGTGATAACAGGGATGATTCACGCAACAGGCAAAGTAGCGGGCCTAGGTTCCCAAGACCTTTCGTGTCCCCTGAAGAGATGATGAATGGACCGTGCCAGATGCATTTTTTCCTCGACAGCAACGGTAAAAGACAGTCAGGGCACCTGCAGAAAGACTGTCGAAATTTTCAGGCAATGTTGCGGTATGCAGAGAACGCTAATGCGCGGGCAGCACAGAGAAATCCCCGAGAACCCAGAAGCGAGATTCACTTGCCGCCTCCTCCCGCGATTACAGAAGACAATCGGCATCAGCTCAGAATAGCGGCAGCACCTGCACCACCACCTTATGTTGATCCTAACTCCAATGGAGCAGTGTCGATGATTCAGAAGGGAAGGCCGTCCAATAGAGCTCAGAAAGTAATCTCACGACAGGTGTTTATGGCAGAGAAAATGCCTCCACCAACAGTTGAGTACCTTAATTGGTCAGGACAAGATATCGGCTTCACAATAGCAGATCATCCGCAGCAAGTTCCTCGACCAGGGCAGTCAGCACTTATTTTGCCAGCAGTTATCGCGGGATTTGATGTCTCTCGAGTGTTCATAGACGGCGGCAGCAGCTTAAACCTTATGTATGCAGATACATTGAGGAAGATGAACATATCCTTAGCAAACTTGAAACCAACAGACACAAGGTTCCACGGCATCACACCAGAGAAACCAAGTTATCCATTGGGAAAGATCAATCTCGACGTTCAGTTTGGGACCCGAGAAAATTATAGAATCGAGAGGCTCGAGTTTGAAGTCGTGGATTTTCCGTCGCAATATCACGCTCTGTTGGGACGACCAGCATATGCTAGATTTATGGCGGTACCACACTATACATACCTGTTGTGGAGGATGCCTGGACCAAAGGGACCAATCACAGTCAAAGGAAGCTTTGCCTTAGCCGATAAGTGCGACAAGGATTTCCACCGGTTGTCAGAAACTTTCGGGATGCAAGCTGAGTACTTGGCGTCAAAAAGCATGACTGACTACGACGTACTGCCAGACGTTGGAAGGCCAAACAAAGAATCAACTTTCAGTACCGAGAAAAATTCAAAAGAGGTGCAGATTCACCCGACAGACCCAAAAAAGACGACATCTATCGCAAACGACATGGATATCACATAGGAAAGCGCGCTTGTCGAGTTCCTCCGTGAGCACTGGAAAATCTTCGCATGGTGTCCAGCTGACATGCCAGGAGTACCCAGGGAACTTGCCGAGCACCACCTAAACTTGGATCCACTAGCGAGACCAATCAAACAACCTTTGCGGCGTTTTTCGGAACCAAACCGCAAAGCCATGCTGTCAGAAATCAATCGACTACAAGAAGCTGGATTTATCAAAGAGATATTCACAGAAGCCACATGGGTAGCAAATCCTGTGCTGGTGCCGAAGAAAAACACTAAGGTCCTTCGCATGTGCGTCGACTTTACGTGTCTCAATAAACATTGTCCAAAGGATCACTTTCCCCTCCCAAGGATCGATCAAATTATCGACTCCACGGCTGGATGTGAACGTCTTTCCTTCCTGGATGCATACTCTGGTTACAACCAGATCAGATTGAAAGAAGAAGATGAAGTAAAGACTGCGTTTATTACACCTTACGGCGTGTTTTGCTACAGAACAATGCCCTTTGGTCTAAAAAATGCGGGAGCAACATATCAGAGGATGATGCAGAAGTGTTTGGCGACACAGATTGGGAAGAACGTGCAAGTATACATTGATGATGTCGTCATAACATCAAAAAAGGGGGCAACGCTGATCGAGGATCTCAAGGAAACCTTCGACAACCTTGATAAGTTCTGCCTCAAACTGAACCCGACGAAGTGTTCTTTCGGCGTCCCAGCAGGAGAACTTCTGGGGTTCCTAGTCTCAGCAAGAGGGATTGAAGCAAATCCCGATAAAATACAAGCTATCGTAACAATGAGGAAGCCAACAAAGTTGAAAGAAATACAACAGCTAACTGGGCGAGTTGCTGCTTTGAGCAGATTCGTCGCGAGGTTGGGAGAAAAAGCGCTGCCGTTCTACGCTTTGATAAAACAAGGAGATAAATTCCAGTGGAACGAAGAAGCCGACAGAGCTTTCGAAGATTTGAAGCGTACAATCTCGACACCACCAATCTTGGTGGCGCCAAAAGAAAGGGAACCTCTCCTGCTGTATATCGCAGCCACGCCCCAAGTGGTGAGCACGGTGCTAGTTGTCGAAAGGGAAGAAGAAGGAAAGCTCCACGGCGTGCAGAGGCCAGTATACTTCGTTAGCGAAGTTTTATCGCCCTCAAAACAAAGGTATCCGCAGTACCAAAAGATAGCATATGGAGTGTTCACGACAGCACGAAAATTGCGCCACTATTTTTCGGCACATCCGATCATAGTGGTCAATGAAGCTCCTTTGTCAAATATATTGAACAACCCAGAAGCTACGGGTCGTGTCTCCCTTTGGGGAATAGAACTTTCCCCTCGGGACATCACGTATGAAAAAAGAAAAGCAATAAAGTCGCAAGTTCTGCCGGACTTCATCGCAGAGTGGATGGAATTGCAAAACACAGGACCCCCAGACTTATCGAGAACCTGGACCATGAACTTTGATGGGTCCAAGAGACTAGAAGGGGCTGGCGCAGGAGTAGTACTCATATCACCTGAAGGCGACAAGTTGAAGTACATCCTTCGGATGACGTTCCCTAACGCATCTAACAATGAAGCAGAATATGAGGCTCTCATACACGGGATGAAGATGGCGAAAGCCTGCGGTGCAACTCGACTAAAAATCTTTGGCGACTCACAGTTGGTGGCACAGCAAGTTATGAACCAATGTGACGCAGTCAATGATAGCATGATGGCATACAAGGAGGTGTACAACGAGCTCGAGAAGTTGTTCGATGGATGCGAAGTAAATCATATTAGTAGATTGAGCAACGACGAAGTCGACGTTCTTGCAAACATCGGGTCGCAATGCCTTGCAGTCCCGCCAGGTGTATTTTGGGAAGAGATAACAGAGAGATCCACTAAGTCGACAAAATCAAAAAAGAAGGAGAAGAAACCCTCGGGGGCTACCAAGGAAAAGCAAGAGGACGAAGAAGAAGATCAGGACCTGGTCATGGTGATACAGATACCGTGGATGCAGCCGTACATATCATACATCCTAAGGAAAGAAATACCCGACGATCCAGTTGAGGCAAGGCGGGTAATTCGACGCTCCAAAGCTTTCACGGTGGTCAAGGGAGAATTGTATAAGCGAAGTATTTCAGGCGTCTTGCAAAGGTGCGTCACACCCGAAGAAGGAAGAATAATTCTGAAGGATGTACACGAAGGAATATGTGGCCACCATGCAAGTAGTCGAGTTATCGCAGCCAAGGTTTTTCGGGCAGGATTCTACTGGTTGACAGCAATCGAGGACGCCAAGGACATAGTAAGAACTTGCGACGCGTGTCAAAGGTTTGCCACAAAACCTCACTCTCCAGCAGCAGAGCTAGCACCAATACCATTGTCATGGCCCTTTGCTCAATGGGGACTTGATATGGTGGGTAAGTTACACAAATCCTGGCCAGGAGGAAAGGAGTACATGCTAGTAGCTGTCGATAAGTTTACAAAGTGGATAGAAGCGAAGCCGATAAATTCACCAGATGGAGCATCCGCAGTAAAATTCGTAAAAGGCCTCGTCTTCAGATTTGGAGTGCCCCACAAAGCATCGCTGGCATAACGGCAGAACTTCACATCCCATGAATTCAAAGATTATTGCGAAGAGGTGGGTATCAAGCTGAACTTTGCGTCAGTTGCACATCCTCAAACCAATGGGCAAGTCGAGAAAGCCAATGGCATCATCTGCAATGGCATCAAGAAGCGCTTGTTAAGACCACTGGAAAAAGCTCGACATACCTGGCCAGAAGAACTACCAAGCGTGTTGTGGAGCATCCGAACAACACCAAACACAGCAACGCAGGAAACTCCGTTTTTCCTGGTTCACGGAGCAGAGGCAGTACTACCAATCGAGATAGAGCACAACTCTCCACGTGTCGCTGAATATGATGAAGAAACGTCGAGAAGAGCGCTAGAAGACGACGTCGACGCACTTGATGAAGCTCGAGATGAAGTATTATCTCGGGTAACCAAATATCAACAGGACTTGAAGAATTACCACAGTCGACGTTTGCGGCCAAGATCTTTTCAGGTGGGAGACCTAGTTCTTCGGCTCACGCAAAAAAGTCATGAAAAACTCGAGTCACCATGGCTTGGCCCTTACATTGTTACGGAAGTAATCGGAGGAGGAGCATACAGGATAAAGGACAAGAAGACAGGGGTGGAGGAGCCAAACCCCTGGAACGTGGCGCAACTTAGGCGGTTCTACGCCTAGAGTCGAAATATAGTCCTTGTAAAACTTCAATGTACTGAAACGCCCGCGAGTTTTCAGACGCACTCTTTTCCTTTTTCGGGGCACCGAGTGGGGCCGGAGAAGGTTTTTAATGAGGCGGGCTCGCGGTGCTGCAATATAATAAAGATAGTGACAATATAACTTTTCTTCTTTATCGACATGATCAAAGTCTTTGCTCCGACGAATTTCAATATAGTTCATCGACAACAAAAAAGCCTTGCCTTGGTATTCAAATACCTCGTGAGTCAATAAAAATACAAAATAGTACTCAATAAAAAGCTCGGGGGCTCGTATTCGCCATAAATATATAAATGCCTTGGTTCAAAACCTCGCAAATATACAAATACAGTAAAGAGTCACCGAAACACTCGGGGGCTAGACAAACAGAAAAATATAATGATTGCTTTACAATATAGTCATGGATGACAAAGAAGAAATATCTACAAGAAGAAAATAACTAGTCTTGATTCAATATGTCATCAAGAGTAACTCTGTTTTCTTCAGGAGCAGCACCAAGAAAATCGGCATAATGGCCATCGGCAAAAAAGTCGGCGTCCATCCGAAGAAGGTCCTCAATCATTTCTTCGGCTATAGGCGTAACCTTCGTGTTAATCCTGTCAACACCAACTCTCCGACGTTTTACCTTTTGGTGAACCTTCGCGACAACTTGGGTAAGGTCAAGATTCGAGTGGCAGATCTGGAGCATGATAAGAGCAAATGCGCGCCAGCTACTAGTTGAGCTTTGACAAAATCATGGATACTGCGAGCATCCTTGAACCTTTCCATCAATTCAGGAAGAGTTTTTGGTTGGACGTTCCGAGGAAACATGGAGTTGTAAACCATGGACAAGGTCTTGGTACAGAAGTCAAGGAAGTCGCGAGTTTGAGAGGTGCGATCTTGAAATCTGACAATTTGGCGGGTCCTCTCTGGGGTAGCCCAAAACAAAGAACCATGGTCCAGGGAAAGATTAACAAGGAGGTTTGTCCTAGCATTTACCCTCTCTTCCTCGGCAGCAGCATCAGTAAAGGCACCTATCAAAACAAAGAAGTGGAAACCTTTAAGAGACAATAGCATGAAGATGAAAGATATCAGAGGATGAAACAGGCATACCCGACATATCTGCACTGGCTTCATTCATTAATTCGAGCATGAAATTTTCTCGAGTAGTCGCCTTTTCAGCCTCGGAAGCAGCAATTTCCTTAGCAGCCACGGCCTCGCGAGCTTGCTGGAGAGCAACTTTTTCGGCTTCAGATGACTTACGAGATTGCTCCATCATCACAAGTGTTTGCTTCTTCGCATACTGAAGTTGTTGTCGAAGTTCGTCCAGTTCTTGCGACAAGGTATCGTCGACAGGTGCAGTATCAGCAAAAGCTCTCCTCGCGCGAGAAGAAGAAGGCGAAACATTGGAAGGAGCGGAAGTTGGAGTATAGTTATCAAATATCAACTGAAATTTAAACAGGACAACATCAAACGACAAGCAAAGATAGAGTTTTTCATTAATCTCTCGGAATAATTACAAGGGCATTACAGTGGAGCTAAGGAAATACGTGTCGCCAAATGATTACTTTGGCGACAAGAGCAAAAGAAACAGAAAGAAAAACAGAGGCATGCAACTAGACCTCCGGCCTTGACGAGCTAGGAGTCGACGCTGGCTTAATCCCGAGATAGGCCAAGATCTTCTTCGTGTTGGGCTTGGCTGCCTTGATCAGCGACTTCCACCTTGATTGCTCTATTTGCTCGGTGTCGCCAACTTTCATCCAGTCAATAGTCTGTCGACTTTCAGCAACCAAAGCGACAGTGTTTTCAACGGCAACCTTCATATTCTCTTGGCGCATCTTCAGTCCAAGGTCTTCCGGCGTATTGAACATCTTGGCAAGGTTGAGAAAAGTCGCGGGCTCCTCTTTCTTCGGGAAGAAGTAGGGGAACAACGCCGACAATACTGCGTTAGCATTCGACACACCTTCACGAATCTCGGACCCATGAAGCTCCAGATAGGAAAGCGCGTCAAGGAGCGGGTCATCGACAGGATTCGTCAGATCAAACTCCTGGTTTGTTTGGACTGTCAAGGAAACAAAGCATTAGTGAAAAGACAAGAAACAACGATTCTCATAAAGATAGAAGGGATCAGCAACATTACCGAAAGTGCGGCGACTCTGAGTTTTCAGGTGCTTGAGGATTCCTTCTTCACGAGAAGCTTGCGCAGCTTTGTGCTCATCTAAGGCAGCTGTAGCATCCTCAAGTTTTTTCTGCAGTTCCTCGACACCAGCAGCTTTCGCCTTGGCTTCATCAGCTTCGGCCTTGGCTTTGCTAGCAGCGAGTTCGGCTTTCTTGCGAGCCGCCTCACTTTGCTCAAGTTTTCGAGCAAGTGCGTCGGCGCGTTCGTTGGCCTCTGCAAGTTTCTCTGTCGAGATATGGAAAAGAGAGAGAAGAAAGATCAAAAATCGCGACAAGCAACAGGAGTAAAAAATCAAGGAAAAACAGCAAGTGTAAAAGTCGTTACCTTCGGCTCTATTAGCATATTCACGGTACCCAATAAATTGGGAACCAATGCGGAGAAGATCTTTGATCATAGGCTGTTCAAGGTGAACACAACAAGAGAAACATCGGCATGAAAAAGAGAAAAGGTGTGAAAAAACAAAATAAGGAAAATATAGATGTCGACAAGCTTACATCATCTAAGAGCAGAGTCGACGAACTGCCCAACTGAGGGGCAGGTTCAACAATCTTTTCAACCCTTGTCCTTTTTGGTGAAGGAGCAAGGGGGCTTGATGGTGGAGTAGTGGTGACGACGTTTTGTTGAGGAGGCGAGGTTTCTTCTCCCCCAACTAGCGTGTCTGAGGCAAGTACAGTACGTGACGTGCTTGTCCGAGGAGCCACGTCAGTAATTGGTACTTCTTCCTCGTCATCACTGTTGGTAAAAAAATCGGCAGCATAAAAAGCAAGACAGGATAAATATTTCGAGTACAAAAATAGGGAGAAATAAAGACGACTTACGAGCTGACGAGGGATTCAACATAAGGATCGTAAGCTGCCTTCGGATGAGAAGGAACAACTTCTTCAGCCTTAGAGGAATAGAAGAACCTTGAGTATCTTCGGCGACGATGGCCAGTTCTTCGACTTCTCCACCCTCCGGAAGAGGAGGAAGGGAAGTCATAGTAGGATGGTTCTGTCAAAAATAGTGACCAAAGGAAAATTAAAGAGATGACAATACAATGAGATGCAGAGAAAGTGCGGAACAAGATAAAAACTCGGGAAGACAAAATACCTCGGGGAGTGGATTGGCGGAGCTGTACGGTTCCACGCGACAAGAGGAAGGAACTGGGTCCTTGCCCAGGCGAGAAAGTCTTCGAACCAACTTCTCCAAGTCCTTGGTGGAAAGATCACCGGAGATTCTGTTGGCGTCATTTTTACCAGAATACGTCCAAAGGGGATTTTTGCGAGCCTGAAGAGGCTGCACTCTAATCCTAAGGAAGTAGGCAGTGATTTGAACACCAGACAGCTCTTTGCCTCGAGTGTTTTGAAGCTGGCGAATACGAGACATCAGTGCCTCTGTCGCCTTTTTCTCTTCCTCGGAAGCTTCGGCATCCCAGGAGCGGCGGCGCTGAATTCTGGCACTTCCGTCGAAAGGAATTATGTTGTGCTCAACGGAGTTGGCGCTTTCTTCGTGAATGTAGAGCCACTTTTTGCGCCATCCTTGGACAGAATCAGGAAATTTGACGTCGAAATAGTCGACATCAGTACGAACACAGATAACAACGCCACCTATGTTATAAGTGACGTTGTGGGAGCCATTGCGGCGGAGGCAGAAAATGCGCTTCCACAGAGCCCAATTGGGAGGGATTCCGAGGAAGCATTCGCAAAGTGTGATGAAAATAGAAATGTGAAGGATGGAATTGGGGGTCAACTGGTGCAGTTGAATCCCATAAACGAAAAGAAGGCCACGGAGGAAATCGTGAATTGGGGTCGAAAGGCCGCGGATTAGGTGATCAACAAAACTAACCCGGTACTCCATTGGAGGCTTGGGGTAGCTTTCTTCGCTGGGAAAGCGGATGGCGTCCTCCTTCTTCATGAGGCCAAGCCTCTTCAGCATGTTGGTGTCTTGGTTGGAGATTTTGGATCTCTCCCACTCAAGATCCTCGGCGGCCATCTTGGATTCCGGAGTGCTGTGGCGAGTCAGACGCGCGCGCGGTGGCATCAACGGCAATGGGCAAAGCAATGTATGAGCGTGCGGAAGATCAGAGAAAGTTGGGCGCGGGGAAGTTTTGCGAAGAGGAACAGTGAGCGGCGCAAGCGAGTTGATGAACGGAGGTTGAAGAAAGGTTTATATAAGAATCGGGTGAAGCAGTGTGCCGTTGGATGAAGAAATCGTGTGGTGAGAATAGATATTCTAGATACAAGGGCAAAAAGGTATTTTTACTGAGATAGGCGTTACCGTACGAGCGCCAGAAAAAGCGGAGGACGTGTGTCCCCCACTTGCACGAAGTGTCAACGTGGTGGAAGCAATGGACCCACAGGGCAGAAAAATCACGACTATTCGAGAAGGATGAAGTAAATTTGATTAAGGGAAGCATGTCGACAAGAAAAATAAAAGAAGATTGGCGACAGGAAGAATTATTCAATACTTCGGGAGCCTTTGATCAAAAACAAGTTTTTGCCCAAATGCTCGGGGGCTACTTCGACAGAAAGTAAAATTTCGAGTATGGCAATATAGAAATTGCGGGAGCCTACAACCAAGCACAAGTCCTTGGCTGTAGCCTCGGGGGCTACTCCCATCGGGAGCGCTGTTCGCGCACCCGAGAGATAAAAAAAAAGAAGAGAAGAGAAGAAAGAAAGAGATCATATTGGGAAATATTGACAATATAGCGACAAGATGGACTACAACGTCGAGCCTACAACCAAGCACAAGTTCTTGGTTGTAGCCTCGGGGGCTACTCCCATCGGGAACGCTGTTCGCGTGCCCGATGAAATTATCAAATGAAAAATAGAAAAGTAAGAGAGTATATTTCGAGTTATAATTAACTCTACATATACTCCCATCGGAGAGCAATATAAGTCATATTTGACTCGATAAAATGTGCCATTCCAACAGCCGGAAAAGCACTCGACAATATATTCTCAGAACGCCGAAGTTGCGATCAATTTCTGAATGCCGCAAATTTGCGAAGATAAGACCCCAGATCCGTTCTGCTGGGCGTGGCATCGCCAAAGACTGCGCTCTGCTACTTTTATCCGTATCAACAGATACGAAGAAAAATCCTAACGGACGCGTTAGGTACCCGATAAATTTGACTGGGACTCGACAGAATGGTAAGACCTTAAGCGGCACCTGTCGAAGTTTACACCAGTATCCCGAGATCATGTCCAGGGACGTGATTTTGAAGTAGGTTTTTGCGGATTGCCACTAGAGCAGTTAACTAGTACCTGATCCGTCAGATGAACTAGCCCCAACTACCAAAAGATCCCTGTACAATATAGAATTTTATGTGAAGAAATATAAAAAAGTTAAAGCTTTCGAGTAAAAATAAACAGTGGAGATTTTCCCTGACTCTACGATTCAAGCAAAATCTCGGGGGCTACTGACATAGGCATCCCAAATGGGCCTGCCGAATATAGTACCCGGGGTTTACTGGAGGCCCAATACCCGAAGAATAAGAAGATTCGGGAGCCCAAGATCTATTAAGGAAAGATAGAGTTGTAATAGGAAGTGTTATTTGTAATCTGGCGGGATGAGTTATAAACCGTTCCGGACTCTGTAAACTTGTATAGCACGAATCCCTCGGCTCCACCTCCTATATAAAGGGGGAGTCGAGGGACGACGAATCAATCGAATCATTGTCTGTAAACCCTAGTTTTCATAATCGTCGAGTACTTTTCGGCTGAAACCTTCGAGATCTACTTACCCTCTACTTCCAACTAAACCCTAGCCTACAATCCATAGGCATTGACAAGTTGATACCTTGTCAGCCGGAGAGGGGAATCATCTCCCGGAGGACTCTACGCCTCCATGGTCGCCTCCGGAGTGATGTGTGAGTAGTCTACCCCTGGACTATGGGTCCATAGCAGTAGCTAGATGGTTGTCTTCTCCCCATTGTGCTTAATTTTCGGGTCTTGTGAGCTGCCTAACATGATCAAGATCATCTATCTGTAATTCTATATGTTGCGTTTGTTGGGATCCGATGAATAGAGAACACTTGTTATGTTGATTATCAAAGTTATGTCTATATGTTGTTTATGATCTTGCATGCTCTCCGTTATTAGTAGATGCTCTGGCCAAGTTGATGCTAGTAACTCCAAGAGGGAGTATTTATGCTCGATAGTGGGTTCATGTCTCCGTGAATCTGGGGGAGTGACAGAAACCTCTAAGATTATGGATGTGCTGTTGCCACTAGGGATAAAACATTGGTGCTATGTTCGAGGATGTAGTTACTGATTACATTACGCGCAATACTTAATGCAATTGTCTGTTGTTAGCAACTTAATACTGGAGGGGGTTCGGATGATAACCTGAAGGTGGACTTTTTAGGCATAGATGCATGCTGGATAGCGGTCTATGTACTTTGTCGTAATGCCCAATTAAATCTCACTATACTCATCATAATATGTATGTGCATGGTCATGCCCTCTTTATTTGTCAATTGCCCAACTGTAATTTGTTCACCCAACATGCTGTTTACTTATGGGAGAGACACCTCTAGTGAACTGTGGACCCTGGTCCAATTCTCTATACTGAAATACAATCTACTGCAACTGTTCTACTGTTTTCTGCAAACAATCATCATCCACACTATACATCTAATCCTTTGTTACAGCAAGCCGGTGAGATTGACAACCTCGCTATTTCGTTGGGGCAAAGTACTTGGTTTGTGTTGTGCAGGTTCCACGTTGGCGCCGGAATCCCTGGTGTTGCGCCGCACTACATCTCGCCGCCATCAACCTTCAACGTGCTTCTTGACTCCTACTGGTTCGATAAACCTTGGTTTCTAACTGAGGGAAACTTACTGCTGTACGCATCACACCTTCCACTTGGGGTTCCCAACGGTCGCGTGCTGTACGCGTGTCAACTCGCACGTGGCCTTCAGGAGGCACTTGCGCGCCTCTGTGGACAGAACGTGGTGCGCATCCTCGCTTCGCGCTTCGCGCTTCGCGCATCTCGTGAGGCGTGATGCCATGGGAGTGCCCATGGAGCTGCAGCCGCACCCGCAGTTGAGGCACCATGCTGAGCACCTGGACTTCATGCTCTACCAGACTCAGAAGGACCTCGACGCCACTCGCGCTTACGCGAACCAGACCCATGCTCACATCGTCGAGCAGGGTGAGGCGATCAAGCTACTCAACAACGACCGCAAGAGCCTTCACCAACAGCGTGCCAAGAAGGACGCTACGATTGTGCGCCTTCGCGCCAAGATCGCGTCTCTTGAGGCCACTGTCAAGGCCCAGGAGGATCAGATTAGAGAGCTGGAGGACGACGACGGAGGTATCAACCTTCAGGGAGGAGGAGCCTTCCTGAGCGACGACGACGACTTTGAGGAGGACGAGTTCACCAAGGAGGAGGACTACGAGTTCCTGGAGGCAGGACCTGACGACTACGTCCCGATCGACGTCGAGGATGAGGAGTAGTTGCACTAGTTTCACTTATGTAGGTGTAAGTTGTATCCCATCCTTTGTATCGTAGCATGAGAATGGTTCTTAAAACCATGGTAGTGTGAGTGTGTTAGTTTGTACTATGTGATGAATGAATGAATGTTATGTTTATCATGAAAAGATTACAAGTTTCCAATGTTTTCAAACTTACTCAAAATAAACCATAGAAATTTTCCCTCTTATCTCATGATCTTCTCTATCTTCAGATGGCCCCTCCCAATCGCACCAACGATGCGATGATGCAACTGCTGCAAACCCTGCTTGCCGACAGGGAGACCGAAAGAGCTGAACGCCAAGCCAACATCGTAGCCTTGCAGAACATTGCCAATCAGGGCCCTGGAAATCATGACCACCCCGGATCCAAGCTCAAGAACTTTCAGAACACCAACCCTCCGGTGTTTAGCAAGACTGAAGAACCCCTCGACGCCGACGACTGGCTCCAGACTATGGAAAATAACTTGGAAGTAGCCGGAGTGGAAGCCAATGAGAAGGTTTTGTTTGCAACCCACTATCTCGTCGGACCAGCCCGCGCTTGGTGGACAAGCACCCGTGCCATGAACGGAGGTCAGTTCATGACTTAGGAGGATTTCAAGCTCAAGTTCAGTAAGTACCATGTACCCCCGGGTCTTATCAAAAAGATGAGGGATGAGTTCCGTGAACTGAAGCAAGGTCGCTTGACGGTGGTAGAATACCGCAACAGGTTCCTTACCCTGTCAAGGTACGCCCCCGACGAGACCGACACCACCGAGAAGAGGCAGGAGAGATTCCTGAACGGACTGCATGATGAGATGCAGACTTACCTCGTCAACATCCCCTTCGCCGACCTTGAAGCCCTTGTTGACTCCGCCATCCAGATGGAGGGCAAGCTGAACCAAGCCAATGAGAACCGCAAGCGTCGTATGATGCATCAAAGTGGGTCTAGCAATGCCCAGAAGTATCGCCCCAGCTCAAGCGGAGGTTTCACTCCGAGAAACAACAACAACGAACCCCCGATGCAGAACTCGCGCCCCGGTTGTCAGAACCGGAGTGGAGGAAACTCCAAGCCAGGAGGCTACAACAACAACAACTACAACAACAACAACTACTACAACCGCGCTCCACCCAGAGCCCCCAACAACAACAACACCAACACCACTCCCAGAACCGGAAGCAACGCCATCCCCGTTGCGACCAAGGACAAGGCCACCATCACTTGTTATGAGTGTGGTGTAGTGGGGCACTACTCCAACGAGTGTCCCAAGAGGCTCGCCAAGCTCGCAGGCAACACCGCTGCACCTGCTCAGCAGCAACGTCGTGTCTCAACCGGCAAGAAGTTCGCCCCCAACAACCCCAATAACCGCAACGGCCGTCTCTACCACATGAACGCCGAAGAAGCCCAAGAAGCACCAGATGTTGTACTCGGTATGTTTTCTGTCAACCACATCCCTGCCAGAGTGTTGTTTGATTCCGGAGCATCTCATTCTTTTGTCACTGAAGACTTTGCATCAACAAGTAAAATTCAACCCATCAGTTTGAAGCATGTTATGATAGTTCAAATTCCCGGATCAACCACCAAAGCCAGAAAATTTTGCAAAAATGTACCCATCAAAATCCATGATGTAGATTTCTATGCCAATCTAATCATTCTGGGAACCAAAGGTTTGGAAGTCGTACTAGGAATGGACTGGATGTCAAAACACAATGGATTGATAGACTGTGCCAAGAAAGCCATCACCATGACTAGCAGCACCGGCATCATAGTAGAACATGTCTCTGAAAGACTACCCAGAAAATTCACCTGCAACCAAAGTGTATCCAAGCCAACTCTGGATCAAATCAGGGTCGTTTGTCGCTACCCTGATGTGTTTCCAGATGATCTACCCGGTATGCCCCCAGATCGGGATATCGAGTTCATCATCGAGTTAATCCCCGGAACTGGACCTATAGCCCAGAGAGCCTACAACATGAACGCAACAGAGCTTGTGGAGCTGAAGAAACAGATAGATGATATGTTAGCCAAAGGTCTGATTAGACCTAGTGCATCCCCCTGGAGATCCCCAGTTTTGTTTGTGGACAAGAAGGATGGTGCCAATGGTTTATGTACGGACTATCGTAAGCTTAACGATGTCACCATCAAAAACAAATACCCCCTACCCAAGATAGAAGACTTGTTTGATCAACTAACCGGAGCCAAAGTTTTCTCCAAGATAGACCTTAGAACTGGATATCATCAGCTGAATATCCGAGCCACCGACATTCCGAAGACTGCATTTACCACCAGATATGGGTTGTATGAGTACAACGTCATGTCATTTGGATTAACCAATGCCCCCGCTTATTTCATGAATCTCATGAATAAGATCTTCATGAACTTTTTGGACAAGTTTGTCGTTGTCTTCATCGATGACATTCTCGTATACTCCAAGTCCTAAGAGGAACATGAACAGCATTTGGAGACTGTCCTAGAAACCCTTAGACACCACCAGTTGTATGCCAAGTTCAGCAAGTGTGAGTTTTGGTTGGAGGAAGTAGGATTCCTGGGACATATCTTGTCTGCAGGAGGAATTGCCGTAGATCCCGCCAAGATCAAAACCGTTATGGAATGGCAAGCCCCAACCACCCAAACCGAGGTCCGCGCTTTTCTTGGATTAGCCGGATATTATCGCAGATTTGTAGAAGGCTTTTCGAGCATCGCTCGACCAATAACCCAACTGTTGAAAAAGGATAAGAAGTTTGAGTGGACTGACAAATGTGAAGAGAGCTTTCAACAGCTCAAGAGTAGACTGACAACAACCCCAATCCTGATCATGCTAGATATCGCTAAGCCCTTTGACGTATATTGCGACGCCTCCAAGACTGGTCTTGGATGTGTGCTTATGCAAGAAGGCAAGGTTGTATCCTACTTCTCAAGACAGCTAAAACAACATGAATAGAACTACCCAACCCATGACCTCAAACTTGCAGCCGTGGTCCTAGCCTTGAAATTTTGGCATCATTACCTCATGGGTAATCGATGCGAGATCTACTCCGACCACAAGAGCCTGAAATATATCTTCACCCAGAAGGAGCTGAACATGAGACAACGCCGATGGATCGAATTGATCAAGGATTACGACATGGAGATTCACTACCACCCCGGCAAGGCCAATGTGGTAGCGGATGCTTTGAGTCGACTGCCGTGCCAGTTGAACTCCATGATCGCAACCGAGCAGCCCAGCCTGTATCAAGAGTTTTAATAGTTCAGACTAGAACTTGTTAGTGAAGGATTCCTAGCCAGCATAGAACTGCAACCCACCTTGGTTAGCCAGATCAAGGAAGCCCAGAAGGGAAACGCTAGCATCGACAGAATCAAGAAACAGATAGCCGCAGGAAAAGCCCCGGGATTCACTGTTGATGAAGCCGGAGTTCTTTGGTACAAAGAACGCCTCTGCGTACCATCGGACTCAGACTTGAAGCAAGTCATCCTGCAAGAAGCCCATGACACCCTTTACTCAATCCACCCCGGAGGTACCAAGATGTATCAAGACCTGAAGGAGCAATTCTGGTGGCATGGAATGAAGAGAGAAATCGGCAGCTACATCGCCAAGTGTGACATCTGTTAGAGAGTCAAGGCAGAACATCAACGACCCACCGGACTGCTACAACCACTGCAGATTCCAGAATGGAAGTGGGACTCCGTAGGAATGGACTTTATCACCGGATTGCCCAAATCCAGCAAAGGCAATGATTCAATATGGGTAGTTGTCGATAGACTGACCAAAGTAGCCCATTTCATCGCCGTCAAGACCACATACCAAGGCCCAAAGTTAGCTGAACTGTACATCTCCAGAATAGTCGCCCTGCACGGAACCCCAAAGTCGATAGTGTCAGATAGAGGATCACAGCTCACCTCAAGATTCTGGCAGAAAGTGCATGAAGGACTAGGAACCCGTCTGAATTTCAGCACCGCCTATCACCCTCAGACCGATGGACAGACTGAGAGAGTCAACCATATACTGGAGGACATGCTGAGAGCATGTGTACTGGAATATGGATCCAAGTGGGAAGACTGCTTACCTTACGCAGAATTCTCTTACAACAACAGCTATCAAGCTAGCCTGCAGATGGCCCCCTTTGAAGCCTTGTACGGAAGGAAATGCCGTACCCCCCTAAACTGGTCGGAAGTCGGAGAAAGCCAAGTCTTTGGCCCAGATGTTCTTCGTGAAGCCGAAGAGAAGGTGCACAAGATTCGCGAGTACCTCAAGACGGCGCAATCAAGACAGAAGAGCTACGCCGACAAGAGACGTCGGGAGATGACCTTCGAGATCGGAGACTTCGTCTATCTCAAGGTATCCCCCTTGAAAGGAATGCAGAGGTTTCAGCTGAAAGGAAAGCTCGCACCCCGATATGTCGGACCCTTCAAAGTCCTCATCCGCCGAGGTGAAGTATCTTATCAACTGGAGTTACCCGAAGAAATGTCGGCTGTGCACGACGTGTTTCACATCTCACTCCTCCGGAAGTGCCTTGAAGTCCCTGAGAAGACCGAAGTGTTCAAGAACATCGATCACCGATCGGTGGATATCAACAAGGACCTGACATACCGCGAAGTGCCGATTCGCATCCTGGAGGAAGCTTACCGAACCACCCGCACCCGAAGCATCAAGTTTCTGAAGATACAATGGAGCAATCATACCGAAGATGAATCCACCTGGGAACGTGAAGACTTCATGAAGAAGGAGTACCCGGATCTCTTTAGTACCTAACTTTCTTTTAGATCTCGGGACGAGATCTTTTGTAAGGGGGAAGGGTTTGTAACATCCCAAATTTCAATAAAAAGAAAGTTAGAAGATTCCAGAGAGCAAAATTTCAAACCAACAAAAAAAAATTCAATTGCATATAGTGCCATGCATAGGACTTGTGCATTTGAGTGATATGCCATGATGATTGTTATTATGTGTATGTGCTATACTCTAAAAACCCTAATGTGATCATGTGAAGATCACCAACCAAATAAATCAAAAAGAGAAAGAAATCAAATAAAAGAAAACCCTAAAACCCTCACATATGGCTTATGCCATTTTTATAAATTTTGACCCTAGACCATTTTGGTCTTCACCATTAGTTGAATAATGTTACTAAACACTTAATACAACTTTTGGAATCAAAGAGACACAAATCAAATGAATTTCAAACTCAAATTTGGATCACATATGATAATGGTCAAATCTGCCATTTTTAGTCTGATCACTACTTTGAGCCCCTGCAATTCAAATTTTCCAAACTAAACTTGGTCAACTCTTTGCACCTCATCCAAGAGCACATCAAGGTGAACACTTTTTTGTAAAGATCACCATGCCAAATTCTTTGTAGATAAAATGCTATGCTCATCCAAAGTTGACACTTTTTATTAAGTGGAACAATCTCACACTTAGCCAAATTTGCAATTCTTTGAATTTAACAATTCCACCACCACCTCTCATCATCTCTGGTCAAATACAACTCAACCAAACACACACATTTCAAATTGGTCAACCATTTGAACTCACTAAAAAATTGGACAAATTTGCAAATTGCAACTATGGAACTATTTGGCACTATTTCAAATAGTGCTCTACCCAACCCTAATCTACCCCAAACTACTCTAAATTGTCCCCTGGTTCCCTCTCACACTTAATGATGCATAGCAACCCTAAGGAGAGAGGATGGCAAGCTGGGGCATGGCCATGCCGGCCATGTCGCCACCCCGACGCACCACCTCTCTCTCCCTTCCTCTCCTGCCCTGGCCACCGTGCCAAAGCTCGCCACCACACCACCCTAGCACCGCCTACACCAGCCATGGTCAAGGAAGCAGCGACCATCGCCAGATTTTCGCGCGCCAAGATCCTGCCAGCATGCCGCTCGCGTCGCGCGTGGACATGCCGCGGATGTCACTGGCCACGTGCCACCCCACCACATCGCTCTCGCTCTGGCCCCGCTAGCAACTCGTCGAGCATCGCTGCGCCACCACGACACCACCAGACATGCGTGGAACCGAGACCCTGGACCGCCGCCGTCAGAGACGATGACAAGATCCCGTAGACGCCGCCCGCAAACGCGGAAGCAATGCGAGCGCCACAGACGCCGCCCGACCGTGCCGTTGCTACCTATAGCTTCGCCTGGACGAGGAGAACGTCACTGCACCGTTGCCTAGCCCAACAGCTCGCCGGAATCGCCGCGCCATGGTCGACCTCAACCCTGCCCCGCAGCAGCCTCGCCCATCTATAAATAGAGCGTTCCCTGGACGAAGCTGAGCACACCATCTCACTCCCCACTCTTCACCGCTTCTCCTCGCACCATTAGCCAAGCCAATCGCCGCCGGAGTCGCCGCAATCACAAGCTCGGAGCCGCGGAAGCCCTGGAGGAATCGCCATCGATCCAGGCCGCCTCGAGCTCCGCCACTGCTACAGACTGCTTCACCGTCGTCCACAACTTCCTCGCGCACACTGCCAACCCTTGCTGGAGCCTCGGTGAGCCCTCCGACCCCCTAGGCTCGCCGCCAGACCCTCGGCATCTCGCCGGAGAAGACGATGGCCCTGCGCCGTCCGATTTTGTTTTAATCCAACGCTTCTCGTTGATGCGTACCGTTTCGGGTTTTATGACTCGCTGACGAGTGGCCCCCATGCTGTCAGCAAGCCCACGCGTCTGTTGACCGTGGTGGGCTGGGCAGGCCGTCCGTTTGAATCTGGCCCGTTAGAAATTTTCCCGCCGGCCTGATTAATTCAAAATCCGTTTAATTAAATTCAAACAATTTCAAAACTGGCTCCAACTTTGAAATTCAATAGAATCTATTTGGCTTGGCCAAATTTAACAAATTTGATATTTTTGGAAAGCTATGAAAAATATCTACAATATGCCACTGGTCCCATCGCAAGACTAGTTGTAGAATTAATCTGATAAAAAGGTGAAAGCAGGTACTTTTCCCTATTCAAATAATTATTAAAAATCAACCAAAATAGATATTCAGTTAATTCCAACTCCAATAGCTCACATTTGACTTACAATAATTGTTTCTGCAAGAAAATGGTGTGGTCACTTTGCATGATCATGCCCTAGTTTAATTAATGGACCATATGGCTAGTTTCTTAAAGTGATATTGTCCAAAACTATTATGCAAATCATATGAAGTATTTTACTTCATTTAAATCTTGTCCCAAATGAATTCATGTGATGTTTGCACCCCTGGTAAAACACTCTTATATGAATTACTTGGATATTTAAATCATTTGTAGAATTATTAAATGGTATGAGGTGGACTACCTCATTTAAATCATATTCTCAAATGATGATAATGAATGTTTGACTTAGGTCAACATAAATTCATGCATGATTGTTTGAGAAATTAAATCTTAAGAAGATTTCAATGAGAGGAAATTATTTCTCAAGAACCCTATGGAAACTATCATTTACATATTAAATAAAAGGAAATTATTTCTCCTCAAGCAACACAACCAATGCACCCAAATTAGATTAATTGTGTGCTTAGAATAGCTTGTGTGCATATATGTGATGTATGAAATAGCCATTGAATTAGTTGAGTGATTATACTCGTATTTAAATTTAGACGCTAGCACCGGAGAATACCCGGAAGAAGAAGGTTGCTACCCAGAGGAGGAGGAGGAGAACTTTGAGAACTACCAAGGCAAGCTAATATTCTTGCAAAGTGCAAAGCCCTTTGGGGCAAGGCACCATTAGTCTTACCTTTTCTTACCATAAGCCTATCCCAAGTTTCTACATTACAAGTTTTACTTGTTGTTTGCCAAGAGTTACTTTTATAGTTAACTTTGGTCAAAGTAAAGAAGTTTACTAGAGTAGTAAAGTTAGTCTAAATCAAGCAAAGCAAGATAGCACCCCTCATGATTTAGAGCTAGTGCTAATGATTAAAACTTGACTACTCTAGATGGGAACATGTGACTTTGAACTGAATTTTTGAAACCTTGGAATGGTGAATCATTTCATTGAATGAATTTTGAAGGTGAATGTGAACCAGAGAAGATGGTGATTTTTGATAAAAATGATATTGGTTTGAATGCGATACCTTTCCAATATTGAGTACCCCCACAATACCTGATTATGGGTAGGGCTTAACTGGAAGTTTATACATCTTGGTATGGGTTCCCTCTGAACACACATCATAGGGGTTATGCTTGAGGCTGCCTCCGTTGTTGAGAAATGATGTGAATCGAGGTGAATTGTACGGCCAAGCCCTGTGCAGTTCCCAGGTTGACAGTTGGTCTTCACTGGGAGGCCAAACTCATGGGGAGAGGTGCTCATACTAGGATTTGTAAGTGAAAGGTTACGGTTGATAATCCGCGTACTGTGTTACGATGATTCTGGGTAATCCCGATGGATGAAATCAAATGTTGTGGCACAAGTGTGCAACCTCTGCAGAGTGTCAATCTATTCGAATAGCCGTGTCCACGGATACGGACGGTTGGAAAGGCCATACAGTTTCCGATGTCAAATTCTTGAAAATGATGGTGAAATGAATTGTGAAGTGGTGAAATGAATTGAAAGCACAACTTGAATGGTGGGAATGACACTAATGTTCCCACTTGAGTTAGTTAGCACATGAATAAGCTTTTCTCAAATACTTGTGAACTAAAATTGGCTTTATGCAAATAAACTAGAGCTTAGCAAACCTTACTAGAAATGTCTAGCACTTACACTAGTATTAGTTTGCGAGTACTTGAAGTACTCACGACTTTGTCCCTGGCTATTCAAATGGCCAGAGTATGAAGATGAACAAGGAGATGACCAGCAGGACGCCTACGATAACTAGGAGTCTTCCGACGTCAAGCGTTGGCCTGTGGACTAGAGAGTCCTTGTATCTTACGCTTCCGCTATGAACTTGTGTTTGTTCGTTGATCAATAGATCAACTATTCATGTAATATGGATCATATGATTCCAATTTGTAAGACAATATGGTTTGTAATGAATGATAACTGTGATACTTAACTATTATGCCTCGCAACAACAATATTCCTAGGATTCCGATGTATGACATAATAGGCATCCGGACTTAAAAATCCGGGTGTTGGCAGCATCTTAGATTTTTTTGAAGTTAAACTTGATCAAGTTTAATGAAATATATATGAAAAAAATCTACATCTACAATGACAAATCAATATTATGAAATGTAATTTTCATGTTGTATGCATTTGCTATATGGATATAGTATTCCAACCCTAACAACAACAATACAACCACCACCAAGACAATACCTGAACTCCACACTCTTCAAAAGGGGGGCCTTCAAGAAGGGAATAGAACACAAGCACCATCGTCGCCCGATCAAAGATCTTAGGTATTCACCCTAAAGATAGTCCTCGCTCACAAAACAATACCTTTAACAAGGTCATTGCCAGGCATAACCAATTAAGGCCAGACCTTGGATTTTCACCCTGAAAGGTAGGACTCTGAACTTCACTTGTGCTGCCGCTCCCGCTTCCATATTGTTGTTACGAAACCCATAACTCCAAGCAAGTCCTCCAATCCAACCTTCATGATATTCTCGGCCTCTTTGTCTTCATCGTGGATCAAAATATCACTTGATGGTAACAGAGAGTAGAGCTTCGGGCCGCTCCCTCCAGACCCAAACGGTAGGAATAAAAATATGGGTGCGCACGACCGGATACCACCCGATCCAGCGAATTCCAGGCATAAGTGCACTGTTACATCTGTCGGCGGAGCCTTCCGAAACACACCACTCCAGCCAGATGAAGACGTACGGACCCGCCACATGGAGGTCTCCATCTTCGCACAAGAAGGACCATACGACCACCACCTTTATTCTCCAAAGCTGACGAGCAGGCCCCCATGCCGCCATCCGCTAGCCAACGATGACGAAGAAGGATTCAGTGGACGGTGGCCGCCGCTACCACACCATCCTCGCCCCACAAAATCGCCACCCCCTCCTCGCGCCGCCAGCTGAAACCGACAATGGATCTAGGCGAGCACTAGATCCAACAGCCACCACCACCATCCATTGCTGGCGAGGCCGTGGAGGGAGAAGCCACCGCCGCTCATCCAGGGTCTCCGCCCCTGAACGTCGTGCGTGTCGAATCCAGCAGCCACCGCCCCAGCCGCCACCGCGGGTCGCCTCCACCACCAACCCCAAGAGCATGTTTGGCGCCGACGACAGCGGCGGGGGGGGGGGGGGGGGGGGAGACCACGCGAGGAGGGGGGCTGGCGGCGCCAGGTTGGGGCCCTAGCGTCGCCCTGGGGAGCGACGCGAGAGGTGATTTTCTTTTTTGGATGTGTGCATCCGTACTGCCATTAGGGTATTGCGTTGTTATAGAGGCTGGATGTAATTGGTATCTCTTGATATTAACATATTCCCCTTATCATTTTTTTTACTATATTGATGTTAATATTATTTTTGCATCTAATTAGTCATTTACAAAAGTTTGGCTTTCATCTAAGATAATATGCTGTGTAATTTTAAATGATGGGAGTATATAACATATGCCTTAGCGAATTCGAATGGATATGCTGGGTTGTGCTAACAAATATACTAACAGACCTTTGGTAGTTGTACCTAGCAATGGTGACTGCCTCGTTATTCTTTTTTCATCTAAACGGGGCTTTCTAGTAATTTTCTTTTTGAAGGTATTGTCAGGAGATTGGGCGTAGGATATGTCAATATTAATTAACCGGAGGACGACAATGTTTGTCAAATCCCCTTCTTGGCAACCGATCGCTCGAGCGAGCGGTTCTTGTCGGCGCGGAGCGCTCGCGCGGCAGCGCGAAAGCAATTCCCTTTTCGCCGCGTCACGCGTGTCACGCTTGTTTCTATTTTTGGTAACCGATCGACTTTCCCTTTTCGGCCCGTCGTTTCCGAATTATTTCGAATCGATTTGGCGTTCCCCTCCTTCCGCCCGTTATCCTCTCTCCCCTGTTCTCGTCCCATTCAGCCCTGACGGAGAGGGCGACGGCGACGGCGGAGTCGACGCTCCGATTCCTCGTGGCTAGTGCGCGACCTAGATTTCTCCTGCCGTCGCTTCACTAGCAAGCTCCAGTCGAGTTCGGCGCTGTAAGGTTAGTATTCCAACTGGATCTAGTGGGGAGATCTAGGTCTCGCCGGCCGGTTTGTTTGTCCGGCGAGGGATTGTTTTCCACCGTGGATTTATTTTCTGATGGGTTTTTTGTTTGTCTGGCGATGGATTGTTCCGGCGAGGGTTTGTCTTTTTGGGTGGATTTTGTTCTCCGCCTAGGTTCCTGATCCGTCCCTCGGTTCACAAACCTCTGTTATCTGGGTCTCGCCGGCCGGTATTGTTTTGTGCGGCGAGGGATTGTTCCACCTTGGATTATTTTTCTGATGGGATTTTTGTTTTTATCCGGCGAGGGATTGTTCCGGCGAGGGTTTTTTTTTGGGTGTATTTTGTTCTTCGCCTAGGTTTCTGCTTCGTACCTCGTTTTTTCACAAATCTCTGTTATGGGATCGGCTGTAAATTGCGTTTTCACTATTTCAATGTTCATTGTAGTCCGATTTTTGGCCTGTTGCACTGCTTTTTGTCCACAATTTCTATGGTAATTGTAGCAGGAGAAAGCAGAGATCATGGGACTTGTTTTCTAGGGGTTCACAAATCCCTGTTATGGGGTTTGTTTTATCAACCCACTTATTCACTTTTCATCAACAAGTATCTCAACGTTTAACCAATATATACATTCTGAAGTTACCCACCTCTTTTTTTTTCCTGTGTTTAGGGAATGATGAACTCATTTTTTGTACTCCTGCATATGTTTTTTGTTTTGATGCTGATTTCTTCCTTTTTACAGTGGTGATTCTTGGTTGGGCTTGATATATCAACCAAGGCATTGTTATTTTGATTTCACTAAGAGTTTTTCTCATTATCATGGCATCTGTTTTTGTATTGCAGCGTTGTTGTTTCCATGGCGGGCAGCAAGAAACAAGGTGGTGATCATCTAGGTGTTCGCAAAATGCCCAATGCTAGTGAGCGCGCTAGGAATCGGGCCTCTCCTTTTCCTGTTGTCAGGTTATATGAACATCTAAGTTCTGATCAGAAGAACTCGATTGGGGATATGGATCTTGGTTCAATGCTTGACATCAAGTGCCATGTTCTTCACAATCCATTGATAAGCTGGCTCGCTCCTTTGTATGATAGTCATTCCCGAGAGTTTGTCATTCAAGGGCGTGGTAGAATCCCTCTCAATGCTGATTCCATTTACCGCACACTCGGTCTTCCGCGGGGGGATATTCCTGTTGTGTATGCAATGGATTCTGTCATAGAGGCTCGTCTAGGTCCTTTGTTATTTCCTGGCCATAGCAGCACGCCGAAGATTACTGGTGTGTTCACAATGCTGTCAGAGATGACTCAGTATGATGACATTTTCAAGCAAGTTTGGATGATGTATCTTGTTTGTACTTTGCTTGCACCAACAACGTCTAACAAAGTCAGCAACAGATGTTATCCTATACTGGTATATGTGTTATCCTCCAGTTTTTTAAAAAATCATTCAATTTTTTTATCAATATATGTGAACAATCATTTTTTACGCGGTGTTTACATTATTTTTTTGTAGGACAACATTAGCAATGTCAGGAACATGAACCTTTGTCAGTTTGTGTGCGACAGATTGCATGATGAGCTTTGTACTGGGAAGCCTTCTGGAGGCTGCCTGTTCCATATTCAGTTACTGTATGTTGACTCTTTGGATATTAGCTCTCTTAACCTTGACCTTCCAGATGGTAGATTTGTTGCTAATATATGGTCAAAGAAAGATGTTGATACTGTGCTTGATGCTGACTTGAAAAGGGATGGATCTGGTTATGGGAATCTCGAGGTTAGTTAATCTTTTTGTGTTTCTCATGTTATGACATGAACTTTTGTGGTCGATTTTGTGCAAGCTGATGCATTTTTTGTTTTTGTTTTGTCACTAATATCAGTTGAAGCCACACCTTGCTATAAATTTCAACTTGTTTGGAGGTGCAGCTAGCTTTGAAAGATGGGTTGAAACCAATACTGCACCTAACTGCCCGAAAAATGTATGATACAGTGATAAGTTTTTAATTTTAGTTTTTCAATTTTGTATGGTACCATTACATTTTTTTAGTATATCTCTTTTTTTAAATGAATTTTAACCTTTTTCATTTTTTGTGTGTTGTTTTTTGATGTAGCGTAAAGACAAGGTTGCTAGATTAATGGGTGAGTTTGCGTCTGGTCTCACTGGTCTAATGAGTAAGCTTGTGCAAGGTTTGACTGAGGTTGATGATGACGAAGTTGTGTATACTGCAAAATCTGATAAGACATTACGCTCTCAAATCGTTGCCTCTCGTTCATCGCATGATGGAGGTGCTGCAAACACAACCTCTCCTATTGCGCAATCAACTTATGATCGTCCTGATAAGATTGTAGGGAAATCACCAATACGCCGTCTGAAGAATGTGCCTTGCAACCAAACTGCTGATGCTACAGATGTTGGGGGGGGATGTGCCTTGCAAGCAGATTGCTGATGTTACAGATGTCGGAGGGGATGTCCTTTGCAACCAGAGTGCTGATGCTACAGATGTCGGAGGGGCTATTACTGCTGATCCATTGAATGTTGTTGATTCCGTTTCATCACCTGTCTCTGAGCAAACTAATGTTCTGGCCGAGGCCCGTGTTGTTGAGCAATCTCGTGTTACCAGGTCTGCTGCAAAAGCAGCTTGTGGTGCCAAAGCGCCATGTCAAACTGATAAGGTACCTGTTGTCAACTTCAGTGACAATATGTCTGACGGCGAGAGTTATCATTCTGGCAATGACAGTGATTATGTTGATGAAGCCGTTGCTGATCGCTTTGTTATTCAAAGCAGACACCATGTGGATGGAGGTGAGCATGGTGATACCGTGTTGTCGGAATGTGCAGGAGTGCCAAGCCAGACAACTCTTTCTGGTGTTGCGACAGTTGTTCCCGGTGTTTCTCCTGAACTGGTTTCCAGCAGTGTACCCATGGATATTGATTGTGCTGTTGCGGAACCATCTGATGCTGATGCTCTAGTACGTTTTATGGAAACTGATATCACCGTTGCATCAGCGAGAGAATAGGATTGTGTTTCGTGGTCTTGAAAATCTTGCAGAAACTGCTGCTATGCATATTGATGGTGTTGTTGATGAGCGAGATTTAGATATTGGGAAGCAAGTTTTATCTGAAACAAATGAAGCTGATCTTCTTCGTGCCAAAGATGCCAGTGCTGATGGTGCTGTCATTTCTGTCGGTACGAAGTCAGGCGAAGTTCTGAGTTCTAGCCTTGAGGTTGCTGTAATGAATGAAGGCAATGTGAAAGGATTATCTGATGGTTATGATGTTGTCAGTGAGACAATCAACGATGTTGTGAATGATTTGAAAAGGAGTAGGTGTGCTCTCGATGCTTCTGAAGCGAAACGTACTTGTGTTGTACGCGAGGATCGTTACGTTAATCACATGTACAGAATGAACCGTCATCTGCTCCTAAGAAGAAGCCCAATGTGAGAGGCAGAAGGTATTTTTGATCGACCCCGTTTGAAGTTACTCACCAATGTATTTCATGTGTAGCTATCAACATTTCTGTCGTTGCATTTTTCTTACATTTTTTCGCTGTAAATGTATTCATGTTTTTTCTTTTTTTGCTCCTTTTGTTTTTCGTGTAATTTTACCAAATACCATCTCATAAACTTACCAATGCCTTTTTCTGGTAGTTATCAAACGCTGGTTGTTTTGCATGACATAGTATGTTTTATACTTCATTGTTTTGGAGTTTTTTCTAATAATTTTAAGTTTTTTGCTTTTTCACAGGCAAGCTGTTTATAAAAGTCAGGTTGCTACAAGATCTTCACCACGACGACCTCCTAGAGGTACTTCTTCAGGTGTCGCTGATAACGTTGCAGTTAAATCAAAAGTGTCTACTTTGAAAGACCGTCTTGAAGGCTCAACAAAAATTCACGCTGCTGGAACATCTACTGTAGTTGAAACTGGTAGTCAGATTTCAGCAGAGGTTGTTTCTGACGGGGTTGTTTTTAAGGATGCTGTTTTCTCTTCCAAGTCTACAAGTGAAACTGTTCCAACAGGAAAAGAATCTGCACATGAGGATCCAGTTCAAGTTAGATTTGCAACTGGTAGCCAGATTTCAGTAGTTGGTGGTTCTGATGTGGTTGTCCCTTCTAAGTCTACAAGTGAAATTGTTCCAACAGAAAAAGAATCTGCACACGAGGAACCACTTGAAGTTAGCTTTGCAACTGGTACCCAGTTTTCAGCAGAGGGTGGTTCTGATGTGGTTGTTCCTTCTAAGTCTACAATTGAAATTGTCCCAACAGGACAAGAATCTGCACATGAGGAACCAGTTGAAGTTAGCTTTGCACCTCAAGATTCTGGTACCAGTGTTACAAATCAGATGGCTGATCCTGTTGGCGATGTTGACCATCATGCATCTACTTCTACTGGAACAACTGTTGTTGTTGCTCGTGATGCTGAACAAAATGCAACAGCTTCTCCACAAGGTATCTGCTCTCTCTTTTTTTCGTTGTATCGGTTTATGTTTTTTGTATTCATTGTTTTTTCATTCTTTCATTGTTTGTTTGACTTAGTATGAATCATTTTTTTAATCAGATCAAATTGTTACTGTTGTTAAGAGAGCTAAATTTGTTGCTGCTGATGGTAAACTGAGTCTCACTCCTGGCATCCCTATAGATCTGTCTGCTTATCATGTGTCTGTTGTAAATACATCTGCGTCTGATAAAAGCGCTTCTCCATCTGGTAATATGATTTTTTGTTTTGTGCTCTTTTTGATTTCTTTTTTTTAATATGTTTTGTTTGTCACGCTGCTGCTCACAATATTATTGTTTTTGCGCAGAGGCATTAGGAAATGCTGATGGCCATGATTCTACCATTTCTGCTGATGTTGTTAAAGAATCAGAAACTGCAAATGTGTCATCTATCCCTCCTACTGGTTAGATCACTTTTTCTATCTTTTTGTGGTTTATTTTTACAGTTTTTACTTTCTTTTATTTTCATTTTCTTTCTGTTTTTCACTCAACCTTTTTTTACTTATTACATGTTTTCTGTGCATGTCTTGTTCCATCAATTCATCTACGCCCGTTCCGCGTATTATCTCCCACTTGTAATCTATATATGCAGAATGCGTACCATCAGGGCAAGTAAATGCACGTATTCGTAATACGTTTTCAAGGAACAAGAGAGGGAGGAAGAAGAAGAATTAATTGTTATTTTACAAAACCTGCTTTTTTTATGGATCATTGGGTGTGGCGAAGTGATGGTGCTGTTGAGTTGGTCGATGTATTAACTTTTTATTTTATTTTATATGGGTGAACAATATCCTGTATGAACGCTATGTAATTTTATCCCTGTTTATATGTAATGGATGATTTTACCTTTTTGTTATGAATAATTTCGATATGTGTGAGTGAGTACTATTTGTTTTTTCTTCCCTCTCTCTTTTGTTTTTTTTGGACCTTTTTCTTTTTTCTTTTTATACCTTCATTTTTGTTTTTTATTTGTGGCTACATGTGCGGTGATGTTTATATTTGTCAATGAAGACGGAGGTGCAACTGACTTTCAAGAACATTGTTTTGATGACTCTGTAGACGGATTGCATCCTGTAATCGCCACCGAAATCAGTAACAATGAAGCTGGTATGTCCTACTCTATCTTAGTAGTTAAGTTTTTCATATAGAATATCATGTCCTTGTTTTTTTACATTTTGTTCACTTTCTAATTATCCTTTTTTTGATTTTCTCAGATGATTTGGAGGTCCTTTATATTACTCCAGCTTTGCCAGTGCATGTTCAGAATTTACCTGTTGCCAGTAGAACTCCAAGGACCAGGCTACGCATGGAAAGGGTCGTTCTTCCTTCGAAGTTCATGCTACCTCCATACAACCGAGTAACTTGTACCGATGAGCATGAATTGTTGTACCAGCAAGTTATAAAGCACAACAGCGACTCTGAACACTCTAAAATAAAACAGTATGTCAGTTTTCTCATGTATACGCAATGGTGTTCTTTTTAGATAATTCATTACTTTTTATCAACTTAGTTTTGTTCATGCATTCTTTTTTTTGGCAGATCAAGGTTCTTGATGATTGACCCTATGTGGGTTTCCACTGGTGACTTGGCTAGTAGCGTTATGCCTTCTGGAGAACTGTCAACAACGGTTGCCGAAATTGGAATTGCTGTTCTTCAGGTTGACTGTCCGAAGAAGAAGATCATTTTCCCATGGATAGTAACTGTTTATTTGCTTGAAAGAAGATTTAATTCAAGAATACTGCAGAAACATTTCAGGATGGATGATAAGTATAAACTTAGTCACCAAAATCTGGTAAACTTTTTCTGTGTGTTTTATGTTTTTCGATTTGTGTTACTTGTGAACATTTATTTTAATGTTTCTCTGACCCTTGTTTTTATCTTTTCTTTTTTTGTTTTTTTTTTCAGTTGTGTTTTGGTGTCCTTCAGAATCTTGGAACAGAAAAGAAGCCATGTGGTCATTGGTATTCACTGTTCTTGAATTTTGAGAAAAAAAGGTTTGAAGTTCTTGATTCTGCGCGTGGTCCTGATGATGAATCGCTCATTAATCATTCTAGTGATCTAGTCGATGCTATCAAGTGCATGTATCGTATAAATTACTCCAGTTCATCAAAACAGATTGATGACTATGAGTTGGTTTTCATTGAAGCTCCTAAGCAAAATAACAAGTATGTTCTCTTCTTTTTTATCTAACTTATGCTTTGTTCACTGTTGGATATTTCTTTGTATTTGATAGCTCACAGATCTTTGTTCTGTATCTTTTTTTTGAAGCATTGATTGTGGTTATTTTATGCTCAAGTTCCTTGAACTTTGGAATGGCCGTGTTGTACCTGCTATCACTTATGATCAGATACCAGAACTTAGGAAGGTCCTAACATGGAATTGGTTAAACCACCCTCTGAACAAGTTGCAGAATTGGAGGTACCTGTTGGAAAGCAATGCTCTGTGAGGTATGAACTACCAGATGCAACTCAAATAAATTACCACTTACAGCATAAATAAGCTACTTCTCTTTTTACTTGCAGTCTGATTTAATTAGCATTTTTTCTTATTCTTTTTGGCTTGGTAATTTGTAACATTAACCGTTGGTAAATATATGTTTTAGTGGTTGGTAAGGGGGGGGGTGGGGGGCAGGTTGGTATTTTGTTACGAGCTAAAATGTAATTTTTGTCTATTTTTTTTTTGTTTGTAACTTAATTTATTGCTGTTCGTGGAATTATCAAAAGGCTGGTAAACAACATGCTCAGAGGTTGATAAACACATTGAATAGCGGTTGATAACTTTCAAGAATTCGACCTGGTCAGGGGTGTTTTTTTGGGGGATGGTGTTGATAAGTTCATGTTCTTTTCCACAGCTGTTTTTCATAGGCTACTGGGTTGATAATTTTTCATGTTTTTACATTTGATAAACAACTGCTCGGAGGGTTGATACATAACTGGTCAGGGCGTTGATAAGTTCATTTTTCTTTTTGACAGACTACTGGGTTGATAATTATCAAGGATAGTTTTCATAATTTATGTAACGGAAAAATAATTATCCAAATTGTAGTATTACAAGTTCGAACGACAAACACAGCATGACCATTACACAAATGATTGTACTCCTTCTTTCATTGCATACTTCCATCCTGCTTTTCCCTCATCCTTCTTTGCTTTGTCATGGGTTCCCTTCTTCTTTTTGGGAATCCATTCCTGGTATGCTCATGCCAACCTGTGTATTTTTTTTACATGGGATAAATTTAGTAAATGGTAATAACTTTTTTAATAGTTTCTTTTGTACTTGTGTGTATATTTTTCTGTAAGTCAGTACAGTACCTTGTCTCTGTCTGGGCATTTTGGTCTCTTGTGTCCAGGCAACCTGCAAAGTCCACACAATCTTGGTGCAGCCTTTTTCTTTAGTTTTGCAGCACATTTCTCATGGAAATTCATAGGTCTTTCACCTAGGTTGAACCCTGGTTTTCCTGACTGTGGTGGATCCTTATAAGGGCGATGCTCATCTTCATTTTTTTCTTCGTCACTTGAATTTTTCTCCTCATGGTTTATCTGTTCATTGTTGTGTCCATGATTGTTGTCTTCTCTATCTTCATGATGCATATTGTCAGTATCTTGTTGAACTGGGTCATCAACCTTTTTTCTCTTACGTGTGACTTTTTCTTTCGTCTGGAAGCGTTCCATTGCATCTTTGCATATAGCTTTCTTCAGCTCAGCAACTCCTTCAGCAAACAAGTCGTATGACCTATCATCCGTGCAGACAGTAGATAGTATGTGTGATATTTTGCTCATTTCAATCGCGTGTCTAACAGCCAAGTGTGTGTTCTGTGATGCTGTATTGCTTCTTCTCTCCGTCAATCGCGCTACCTCTATCCCAGCTGCAGTAGTCCATCTAGGGTTGATGAAACTGACAGGAAGCTCAGTCAAACCAATATGACTAGCCACCCTCATGACATGGCAGCAGTGTATTCAATCGCGAGCCATCTTAGAGCACGAGCATCTGTACACATCGTCATCAGAGGAAACAGTAACCACATATATTAATCTTGGGAACTCTGCATTTCTATAGTTTGCAACCCTAATAACTCTGTACAATCTCTTCTCTTCCACAACTTCAACGTTGTAAGCAGTCCCCTTCCTTAGCTCTTCAGCAAACTTGCCGTATATTGGGTCTGTGTAGATTTTCATTGCTTCCCTTTCAAGAGGATTGAATCCCCAATTCACAGACTCCTTGAACTCACTTTTCTCTCTTAGGCGATCTAGGTCGGACTGTTTTTTTTCTTGTATTATGATATACTCCTTGAAGAATGTTGCAATCGAGTCCTTCCTTTTTACATAGTGTTTGAATAAGGAGTTTGTGCTCTCACTTCTCCCCGTCGATGAAGTGAATGGGAAGAATCTCTCTTTGAAATATGCTGGGACCCACTGAGCTCTGATGTCATATATCCTGTCCAGGTGTGGCTCTCCCAAAGCATTGTGACGCTCCAAAGAGATCATGCCAGCTATTTTCGAATTCCTCCGGAGTAAATGAGTTCCTTATAACCGCTCTTAGTTCTTCCTTCAGAGTCCCTCTTCTTTGCGAAGAATAGGGACAACTTGTCATCCAGGTTCTTGCTGATGTGAAAGTTGCGTAAACGGTGCAATCGTGTAAGGTAATGCTTCAGATATTGCAATCCTCATTGCAACGTCTTGGTCTGTTATTATAGTTTCTGGGTGCTTGTTGTCCATAGCAGACAGGAATTCCTCAAACAGCCACTTGAAAGTGTCTGCTCTCTCATCCTCGAGCAGTCCTACCGCGAACACGACTGTTTTGCCATAGTTATCAACCCCTAATATTGGAGCAAATGGCATCCCATACTGGTTGGTTGAAAATGTTGTATCAAATGATACAAATTGACCAAACTTTGAGTAGTTTGCCCTCCCTATTTGGTCTATCCAAAATATACTTTTCACTCTATTATCGCTGTCAACATCAAGTGAATGTCTGAATCCAGGCATCTTTTCACGTGCTTCCTTGAATAGTAGCAACAACTCTTCAATGTCCCTGTTCTTAATTTTCTTTCTTTCTTTTGCTAGCTCGTTCTCTAGGTTTTTTGTATCAAATGGAACTGCCCTGAAGCTTCCCCTTGTTTTCCTGAATATTTTCATTATGTTCCTGGGTGGAACTCTTGTTTCTTGTAGGATGTGGATCAGAGTCTTGTCTGATGCAGACATTGACCTGTGACACTTCATGAACCTTACTATCCACTCTGACGGAGCTAGGTTGTGGTTATGTTCTAGTCTTACGTTACTTATTGACCACTTTCCTCTGTATTCTTTCACAAACATTCTGACTTTGCATTTTGTCTGCACAATCCTGGAAGTCCGTCTCTGTCTGAGTGCACTGTCAACGTATGTATCGTCACGGCACCTGTTGCATGAGAATGTCTGTCTTGTTATTTCATTGGTTTTTCTAGACTCGTAGGAGGTGTCCTTTTTTATTGCAAATCCAACCCTTCTTGCGTACAATGCAAAGAAGAAGAATGCATCATCTTTTGAATCGAATTCCATCCCAACTGTGGGAGTAGATGCCTCTGATATCTCTTGCATTGTTGGATACTTCTTGTTTGCAAACATTCTGTCCATTTCAAGCTCTTCAGCAGTCGGTTCCTCTGGATTCAGATCGACTCAAGAGTTTCTTCATATTTTTCATCTTCTTTGTTCCCATGCTCATCACCATTTGAATAATCAGCATTGTCAGCTGGGCATGCATTCTCACCAGCAAATGATGCACCATCTGCATGCAATTCTGGGATGTTGCTATCAGCATATCCTTCGTTGTCTTCGTTCTCGAATTTGAGCACCTGGTTTTCACATAGATGCATCATGATTTTTGGGGTATCAGCTATGGTGTTTTGTTTAATGTCTCCCAAATAAACTCAATGTTTTTACTTTATTTTTGTTTGTAAATTATGTTACGTGAAGCAATTTGACATGTTACCTCATTTAAATCGAAGTCCTTGCATTTTTGTTTGCTCGCCCTTGTTATGTTTGATGACGTATGTCCTTCCGCTTCCGAGTTTTGTTGTGCATGTAAAAACTTTCTTCAACTGCTTGTAGCTCTGCCAAGCTTTCGAGCTCAGCTCTCTCTTTCCTTCTCTGAAGAAATGCCTGTAATGTGTAACAAAGACTTTTATTAGTTTTTCTTTTTTGAGGATATGAACAAATCCCATCTCTATAGTCTGCAGAGGTTCATTACCTGTGCAAATTTATCTACCATCCTCCGGCACTGTATCGGTGTCTTCCCTGTCATAGATCCAAATATACTTTCTGCAGCAGTTGTTCCATCCTCCTGTTGTGTTTTTCCCGACTCATTCGCTTTTGTTGTATCCATCTGCAAAAGAAATTATTGTTGTATCAGAGTTACTCTTTCTGTTTTACATTTGTTAGTCATAGTCACATGTTTATGTATATGAGTTTAAATCAATTTTTTTTTCATATCTGCCTTTTTCAGATAATGGAGGATTTAACTTTTTTGTGTGCAAGTCAATAAGAGTCTGTGGAGCTATGGACAAAGAATTTATGGACAGATGATACACAGTGTTACCATTTTTGTTCTACGTGTGCTGTGTAACTTTTAGTACACAGGAGGATGTTAACAGAGTTTTTCTTAATTCTGTCTCTTTTTTTATTTTTTTTCTCTTTGAGCTGTGTAAAGTGATCAATGTTCTGTAAGTTTCTCTATGTGATGTACATTGTACGTTTTTTCCCATGTAATATTCTACTATTCTGAACCTTTTCTATATTTTTCTATTATGGTAAATGAAGGTAATGTACATATGATTTTCTAGGTTTTCTAGATGAAAAATGCATGTGCTAGTTGAATTAAGTACTAACCTTTCCTTTTTATACCGTATGCTGGTGGGTGAATTTCCTATCTCAGATCAAGGACTCATCCCGTAAACCACTTGGATGATTTTGTCTATAACCTGAGCACCCTAAATCTCTCTCTCTAGAAGTTCTTCGTGAAATTTGTAGGATGATTCTCAGATTTCGTCCATCTGGTCCACTTGCTCCATTGCTTTTTGATGTGCACCAGGCGGAAGCTTTTTTGTTTGGTTGAGGAGAGAGATGGTGGCGATGGTTGGTGGCGGAGGAGATGGATCTGTCCCCGATCAGATCCTGGGGAAGAAGGAGTTTATCTCCTTCTTTTTTTTCGGTTTTTACTGATGAGGTTTTGATTATTGTGTACATGACCCTGTTTCTTATCTTCCTCTATCTTTCATTTCTATCCTTGTGTGTGTACATGTCCACCTGTTCCGTGGGTATTTTTTATACTTTATTTTTTCGAGGGGTTTTTTGTCAATAGGTAGATCCTACCTAACCCGACGGTCTCGTTTTGTCTGGAGTTCGAGCTGTCCCCTTTCCTCTTTCATTCTATTTCCTCTCCCGACCATTCTCCATCAATCTCGTATATTTTCCTCCAAGAAGGCGCTAGGCGTGTACGGAGGAGAAACCATGGGCAGATCCATCTAGGTCCTGTTTTCAGATCTGTTTTTTTTTGTCCTGCCCTTTGTTTCCTTTTCAATTTCTTCATACCTATACGTTTCTTCCAGCTCGTACGATCGCTGGTTTTCGTACCTCTTTTTCTTTGGCTTTTTCATCTTTTTGCAGATCCAATGATTTTTTGTTCCGCTTATCTTATGATGATTCGTCTATACTCCCCTGTACCTTTTTCCTGGATGATTTTTTGTTTTCCTCCAGGATTTTTTGTTTGGTTTTCTGTTCATATTGGTCTTCTTCTCTCAGCATTTCTTTTTTTCGAATGACTGATATATCAATTGTGTTAATCAAGGTACACCAACTTCTTTGTTTTTGCAGGGTGTATGGAGATTAATCTTTCAAACTAGCAATCCTTCTTCTTATATTTTTTCTTCCATCTGCAAGCCATGGATGGGAATGATGCAGCAACGGTATAACATGATTTTTTTGTGTTTGTCTCTTTTTTCTTTTTGTGTTTATCTGTTTTGTGTATGTCCCAAATTATATATGTTTTGCTTTTTCTGGTTGATCATTTATTAAATTTTTGTGTGCCTAGATCATAGTTGATGTTCATCAACCTGTAACGACTATTCGATGCCATGTGTACAAGGTAGTGTGAAAGTGCTGTCATTTGATGGATTGTTTGTGTTCATTATACGGCGTTTTATCTGTGCGTAGAAGGTGTCGACATGAAGTGTACTGTCTCTTTGTCTCACTGGGGTAGTACTGGTTTTGTATTGAAGAATATCTTTTACGGATTGTTCACTATTTACTGGGTATATGCTTTTCATTTCTTTTTTTTAATTGTGTGTGTGCTTGTTCCTCTTTTATAGAAAAATGAAGCACACAACATTGAATACTACATGTTCACATTACATTGTTAATAGTTGTTGTGACCTACTTTTTTGGTATGTTAAGACTACATACTTGCTGTTCATCAACATGTACCGACTATTCGATTATTTATTTTTTTAATCATGTAATTTGCAATTATCAGGGCTTTAGGTCCAAGCTCTCGCTTCCTAAGTTTCTTGGAGTGACTAGACGGTTGACAGCTAGTCAGAAAAAGCTTGTTGCTGATATTGGTCTTGAGCAACTGCTCTATGTGACCTGTGATTATCTTCCTAGGAGTCTCATCGCTTACCTGGTAGCTAACTTCGATTCGCAGACTAGGTTGCTCTCTCTACCTAATGGTCCTCCTGTCAAATTCAGTGCCTATTGTATCAACAAAGTTCTCGGCACACCCATCGGAGGTTTGCTGATTGGTAGGAAAGTCGATCCTCATTTAAGGGCAGCTATTGGTGATTTGACCAACTGCAAAGGACATTACCCTACCATTTCGAAATTTGGATAAAATTTTGACAAGTGAATTGGATGGAGACACTTTCAAAATTGTTTTCACTTTGTATGCCATGACCGCTTTTCTCTGTCCTTCTAGCCATGACGCTGTGAGTCCTGATTACTTACACATCGTGGAGAATCCTTCTGTGATATCTTCTTTCGACTTCTCAAGTGCTGTACTCCAAAAGCTCGTTTCTTCCATCGAAGCTTATAATGGAGGTACAACTTCGGTCTTAGGAGGGAATGGTACGTAATGTTCATACCATGGTAGAATTCTCCAAAAGGGGGGAAAAAGTCTGTATTTTAACATCTTTTCTGCTTTTGTGTTGTCATAGGCTGTGTACTTTGAGTTTCTTGACACTGAGGTGATTCTGCCACACTTGAAGTGCAATGTTCCTCGAATATCAATATGGTCTTCTTCTTTGGTTTCGGAAATCGAGATGCTAGATTGTGTTTGCAAAGACAAAGCAATATTCGGTAGCTTGCCTGTATGTTTTCCTTTTTCCAGACTTAGTTTATTTCGTACAAATTTCATTTTTCTCACACAATTATGCTTCAAACATTGTTGTTTTTCTTCTCTCATTCATTCAGACGAAAGATGTTGCAAGGACCCCTTTTGGAAATTCACTTAATGAAGGTCAAACCATTGAGAGTAATTCATATGAAGACCTTCTACAATTTGTCTTGTCAACAACACCTTTGGAGTCGCATGAAGAGGTATGTATGCTTCTAAGATAATTATAATTCTGTGATAGCACCAACTGCTTTTGAAGAATTCTACCCTGGTCGGGGGGGTGGGGGGTCTTTTTTTTGGGAGGATGGTGTTTTTCTGCGAGGGAGTTGACATGTTCACGTTTTTACGCTTTGGTACGCGATCGGGTTGATAATTTCACGTTTTTACATTTGATAAATAACTTTTCGTGGGATTGATACATAACTGGTCGTGGGGTTGATAAATACACTTTTTTCACAAAAGTGCGACATGTGGTTGATAAATTGACGTTATTACACTTGATAAATAACTTATATGGCGTTTGATACATAACTGGGCAGGTGGTTCTTAAATACACCTTTATTCATAGGCAGGCTACTGGGTTGATAAGTCCACCCTTTTACAGTTGATAAATAACTGATCGTGGGGTTGATACATACCTGCTCAGGTGGTTGATAAATACACTTTATTTTTGCCAGGGTAGGCTACTGGGTTGATAAATTCACCTATCTACATTTGATAAATAACTGATCGATGGGTTCATACATAACTGGTCAAAGGGTTGATAAATACACTTTTTCTAAGTCTGTTGTTCAATAGTTCTTTTTTATACTAGTTGCATTTTTTTTTATTAATGTGTCTTTTGTTTTTATTTTTGTTTTGTTCATAAAGGTTAAGGCACAAGTCGCTTTGTTAATAAGCAAAATGCAGAAAGACATAATGGACTCCATACAACCAGTAATTGTCAAGAATGTCATGAGTTTTCTTAGGATGACTTCAGTTAGTTCATCCTTGTTGAATACTGATGAGAAGCATAAATGTCAGAGTGGACCTGTGTGTTTCAAAGTACCTTCGCATGGTTCTACTGTTTACCAAAGTCCATTAGTTCAGTCGGACACTATGTGTATTCCTGGGCATGCAGCAGCATTAAAATTTTCTGATCCTCTGACTATGTCTGATGTGGACTGTGAAATAGAACATGTCTGCAATGATGGGTGCTTGTTACCAGTTCCTGACGATGATACGCTTGAGAGATTGAATAAAGAAGCTATGAAGGATGGTCAGGTTCCTGATATCGCCTCCATTATTTCTGCTATGGAATCTCTTGAATACCCAAGCGGTCTAGGTGAACTCACCTGTAACTTTGAGTTGTTGGAGCAGATGATCCCGCCCAAGCCTGACTTCTCTCAGTTTTATGATTCTGCATCACCAGGACTTGACATGCTTCAGTATGTTATAGATCAAGCTGCAAAAGAGAGGAAACTTATGGATGCAAGGGAATTGCAGTCACAGCTGTTGTTTGAAAAAGTTCACTTCTCTGTCGATTTGGACAGTGTCAGTAGTTTCAGGAGACCCAATGGCGCAGGGTACTCTTGCAATGAAATATTATCCTCCAACAAAAGAAATGCAATGATTTCAAGCAATGATTTTGGTTATGAATCTGCTTGCTTGATAAAGAGGCTAAGGATGTTTGGAATTAAAGAAGAAGCTGCAGTTCAGAGCATTGATCCTGCTGGTATAGATAATACAAAGGAAACTCGTTTTAATGATGGAGAGACATCCTCTATATCTCCCATCAACTGTACCATATCGCACAGACATGTTCAAGCTCCTGAGACCTCGTATTCATGGGATGAAAGTGAGTTTGACAGGGAGTTATTAAGAACAACACTTCAAGCAGAGGCTGAGCACGAATCGAAGCTACGTTCGACGCAGTTTCCAAGTTATGAAAATCAAGCATTCAATGTTACAGAGATCAGCCCAAACAAGGTCATATAAGAGTTCAATTCTACACTGGTTGAACAAGATGTTTTCAAGGACATTGTGCACAGAGTCCCCAAAACTGCAAAAGCAAAGACGTAAGTTGATCTCACATTGATCATTTTTTTTATCGGCAGTACTTGTTTCTTATACTGTCCATCCTTTTTTTTATGTGTTTGTGTTCACTGTCTTTATTTTGTTTTTGTGTTTCGTTGTTTCTTTTTTGGCAGTGTCAATATTGTGCGAATGGGTAGTACTTGGGCCGAGCACCGTGTTTTTGCTCTTAGTATGCAAGTGTATGGTAATGTGAACAAATACGTTATCAACATGTTGGGGAAAGCTGTCATTGTTGAGGATACTGAGAAGCGTTCACTGAAACTTTTACCTGAAGACCATTGGAAACGATATTTCATCCCTTTTGATGAATCTGTAAGCTTCTTTTCTTTTTCATCTCTCTCTCTCTCTATATATATATATGCTTGTGATACATATAGGTTGGACTTTTTTTTCATAAACCTGTATTGATGTTTTCATTATCAATATGTAGGCTCTGTTTGCAAAACCTTATGAGAACCCTGGAACCCTGTCTAGACTCATATCACATGAAATGATTGGTTTTAAGCTCGATTCAATGGATCTGGTATGTTTTTTATAAACTTTTATATGTGTTCTGAAATAATGGCTTTATAACCCTCTTTTTATTTTGCCTTATTGTTTTTCAGCAGCTTTTGAAACTTTTTATCTATCAGATGTTGTATTTTATCTTCTCACACTTATTATTGTCCTTTCCTTGTTATGCCTTTTTTTTTATCGTAGGTGCATGTTCCGTTGATGACATCTGGGTTCTACTACCTTCTTCTTATCAACTTTAGGTTAAAGTTGTTTGAAGTGTTATACCCTAACACAAAATTCAATCTTGTGTCTGAGCATGTCGAGGTTGCAATTAAGAATTTTAAAATGGGATTCAATTTATCGTACAAGCACTCATTGATCAAAGTTGATGGCATGCAAACAATTTACAGGAGTGTATGTTCTTCTGACAAAGAGTATGTCACAATTTCCTATATCTGTTTTCACATGTTCTATATGTTTACAGAAAAAGAAAAAAAGAAGGAGGTAATAAAAGTTATCAGGGGTATTGTTATGTAGTTACCATTGGTTTTGATAGTATGTTACCAGGTCATTCATTATATAGTTACCAATGGGTGGGGGAGGGGTGGTGGTGCAAGTTATGATTCTGTATAGCTTTTCCCTTTTTTATAGGTTATTGTTTTTTTCAGTGTTCTCAAATTATGTTGTTTTTAAGAAGGTGTCAGGCCATTTTTGATTGTGTCGTTACGAGGGCTTTTGTTTCCTTTTCTTTTATGTATCCTAATGCTATACAAGTTCTACTGTAACTTTTTATCCTTTCTTTTTAATGTATTTTTTCAGTTGTGACAGTGGTGTGTTCATCATGGAATTAATAAGAAATCAGAAGGGAGGAAACAAACTCTGTTTTGAACCAGTATGTTTTTCTCTTTTTTTTGTTAATTACTTATCATATGTGTTTTTTCATTTCCTTTTTCATTTCTTTTTTGTTACCGATGAATGAAATATATTTGTTAAAATGTTTATTTAATATATGTATTCTTTATTGTCTTTTTTTAGAACCATGCAAAACCATTGCGCGAAAGTCTTACTTACTATATGGTTGCTCATCCTTTCAATGAGAAGATGCCACTGGAAACAAAAGAAATCCTTAGGAAGCATGTACGTTTTTTTCACATTTTTGATTTATCTTTTTTAATGAATTTTCTTAATCTTTTTTATTGATCAATCTATTGATCAGTATTTATTTTTCTTTTTTTTGCCATGCATTTCATGATACAGGGAATCCCATTTGACCACCAGGTTTGTATTTCTTAAATCTAGTTTTTATATGGCTTTTTTTCCCATATCATTTTGTTTTGTTGTTTGTTTTTGCACACAATTGACTGTACTTCTTTTATTTCAGACACCAGGTTACTATCCCTGGATGCACGAGCAAAACAAGCTTGTTAATGGTGAATATCACATAGTCCTTTTTGTCATATCTTCATTTTTTGTTATCTGTTTTGTTCATATTTTTGCAATTAAATTTTTATTTATTTTTTGCATGATATGAGTTGGCTGTCTTTTTTTTTGAATGCAGATGATACTGACTCCATTGAAGAAATGCTTATTTTCTGATCCTTTTCCATGTTATGAGTGTCCGATTTTGCTGTGAAGAGGAGATGAGATGCGACCGATAAGATGTAGTGTAGACAATTTTTTTTTTATCAATCATTTTATGTTTCTTCTTCTTTTTTAAATTAATTGACTAGTTATTGTTCTAGTTTTTGTGGAAGTGTAATGACTTTTAAATGTCGACATATCCATCCGGGGTTGGAATGTGAGTGAGAACCTTGTGTTTGTCAAATAATAATCGCAACTTATTCCTCTTATTTCATTCTTTTTTGGGGGGTTCGCACTGTGTTTGGCCCATCGTGGCCCAGTAATTAAACTCCTTTGTTATCTAGTCTTTTTTTTTGTTACTGGGCCGTCTCTTCAGGTCCAGTCCAGTAAACAACTTCTATAAGTATTCCTGGTCTGGAACCGACGGAGCCCCCACATCTACAGTTTCCGCATTTACAGTTCTTCTCGCCCGAGAAGTGGGAGGGGCGGTTCAGAGCAAGCGGATAGAACGGTGGTGTAAGTTCAATCTCAAATCTTCCGCCGTCATCTCTCTTTTCGATCTATATTTCTTCTCACTTTTCTTTTTTCGCATTACTGTCTAGTTGCTTTGTAGCATTTTCTCAAGTTTCTATGGTGTTTTTCTTGCTGGAAAAACCAATCTATGTATCTTTTTGGTGTTCTTTTTTGTGGAATCTGAGTTCTCTCTGTAGCTTTTTTTTGTTGTCTTTCGTCCGGATCTCATCCTAATGGTCTTTTTCCTTCTAATATATTCTACTTTTTAATCGACTATCTGATGTATCTTAGATTTTTTTATTTTCGCAGGTGAACAGTAAGTGCGAACAAAAGGGTGGTTTTCTCTTTCTGGAGGTCGTTGCTGTTCAAGTTTTTTTGGTGGAGATCTGCTTTTTTGTTCGTCGGTGGTGAGCACTTTCCCCTTTTTTTTATGTATTTGTATTACCTTTTATCTATATTTATTTTTCTTATCTGCATGTTTTCATTTAATCATTATCCTCCTGGCAGTAAGTCAAGAAATTGGGATCCAATATTTTTTTTTTGTAATCTTTCTTGCGTCTGGAATCCTGGTTATGTGTCAGTAGTAAAGTAGATATCATGGTAGGTATCAACAGTTATACATTGTAGTCATCAAGGTGCTTTTTTATAGTGCTTTTAGTTTCATGTTCTTCACCTTCAGTTTTACATTGACAGCTGGTAGTCTGTTAGCATAACTCTAGATATCATAGTAGTTATCAACATTCCTGTTCTGTAGTTATCAAGGTGCTTTCTATCCACTGCTCGTTGGTGACCTTTAACTGTTAGTTTTAAACATTTTTTGATATTTTGTTTTGATTAGTGCTTTTTGTACATTTCTAGGAGAGTGAAATTCAGTATGTCTACTTATGTGACTGAAGAGACGAGGGTTCAGGTGTCTAAGTTCCTTCTTAGTAAACTAGGACTTACTCCTGGCCCAGTCACCAACCTGTTTCTTGTCAAGAACCTTTCCTGTTTTCAGCCTGCTGGAGTCTTCAAGTGTCTCCATGTCATCAACAAGCTGGTCGGCACAGAGTTTGATTTCATAGTTAATCAAAGCCGCCAGTGTGAAGTCTTTGTTAGGTGCATGACCCCTGTTGCGTGTACGAAGCTTCACGATGTGCTTCCTTTAACCTTTAAGTTTGATGAAGCTCGCGTGAAGTTTTGCAAGGTTAGCTTCCTTGAAACACTCCCAGAAGATGAAGACATTTTCCTCAAGGAACCAGCCAAGACCTTTTCAGCCAGCATGGAGAATCGTAGTATTACTCAACAGAAGCTTCTAGGTTACCCTGCTGGGTACTCTGATGCAAGCCTTGACATGGATTATGAGGAGAACATCAGAATGACGGACACCATGATGAAGATTCTCGGTGTTTCTGAGGGTTCTCAAGAGGGTCTAGTTAGAGTGAACCTAAAATATCTGCTTTCACCTGAGTACATTGCCCATGCATACTCTGTTGTGCAATCCCCAGACCTTGTCAAGTTTGCTGTTGAATACAACTCCAAGCTTTATATGAAGTTCAAGATCCCAATGATGGCTGAGGTGATGACCAAGAGCCACTACTTTGTTGATAGATTCATGATCAAGTTCTATTTAGTCAAGACTGTCAGGAAGTGTTCATTCATGGAAGATATTGGCAGGAAATGTCCAGTATACAGTAGGCTCAAGAATGAAGACCATTTCGAAGACCATTTCGAGTCTGCTTGATTTCTTAATAGACGATATAGTGCCTTTCCCTTTCCCTAAGTGTTTTTTAGAAGCACACTATGAACTCCATGTAATGTGGTGCTTTTGTATCAAGGCATAAAGCCCTTGATGTTTGATTTGTGTACTATATACTTTCTGTGTCTAGGTGGTTTGATGAAACTTTTTTTTTAATGCTGCTTTTACGTCGTGTGTAATGGATGCTATTTATTTGTACTTTTTTACGTAAGTCTGTGCTGGTGATGAGTGTGTGCTGACATTTTTATATGCACATGTGTGACAAATCTGAGTGTCACACATATCTTGCCTGATATACAATCTCTTTTTTTTAACCTATCATTTTTGTTTTCTGTTCTTTTTTTAACAGGGTATGTCGTACATCACTAAGATGAGGAGGCCATCAGTTACTCGTCATGTTATGAGTAGGCTTGGAGAGTATCCTGGGAAAGTGCATGATCTTTACCTTTTCCGTGTGATGGATACTCGGCTTGATGGTATATTCATTTGTCTTGCACTAGCAAAGAAGCTGCTCACTAGGGATTTTCAGTACACTGTTAATCAGGGCAGCAAAACCAAAGTGTTCATCAGGCCCAGTGGGACAGATGATAAAGCTACTCTTCTAGCTGCTTCTGAATTTAAGTACATGCTGAATCACTATCATGTCAAGATCATCAAGATAGAAGAGCTTCACTACAAGCTAGTTTCCAAGGATTTCTCTCTGAAGAAACCAGTGTCGACATTCCCTTGTTCATATGATCATCTCTCAGTTGAAATGATGACTGAATTATCTTATCCTGTTGGTTTCTCTAGCCAAGGTGATAACATTGATGGTTTTTGCAACACAATAATGTCAGAGACGACCATGAGTCTTCTGGGTATTTCTGAAGGAGTGCAATCTGGTCTTCTCAATGTCATTGTCAAGTACTTCGTTCAACCTTCAACCATTGGGCTTGCACTTGAAGTTATCCCTACAGACTTTGAATTCAAGTATGCCATTGACCAGAATGGATCTTTTTACATGAAGTTCAAAAAGCCCGAGCAAGCTGAAGCTATTGCTAGGAGGCATTACTTCATTGGAGGCAAAATGATCAAGTTTTACTATGTGAAGACTGTCGAACAGTTGGATGAACGAGATGACACGGGCAAACTGTCTTTCCACAAGAAGCATCATACTGATGATTTCTATGTGCTTTTCTAGTCAATCTATGACTGTGTAGTCGTGCTTTCGTGTCGTTAGTCACCTGGTGCCTTTTGTTTTGTTTCTAAAAACTTGTCATGTAATAAGTAGGTAGCAAGGACTTTACATGTTTTTTTACTCTTTCAGTGATGTATTTTTGCTTTATGATATCTGCAGTCAGTATGTTTTTTTTTTCTCTTGGACACTATGATGTAATAAGTCTGTAGCAAGATATGCTATGTTATTTTTTTAACCTTTTTTTCACTGTTTTTTTTGTTTCTCTTTTTTGTATGAGTGGTTTTATTGTTCTTCATTTGTATCCTTTTTCATCTGTCTTTTTTTTTTGTCATTTTGCCCCTGTTTTGTATTCAAATCTTCTATTTTTTTTACTGGATGTCCAAAATATTGTCTAGCTTGCCGTCATTTTTTACAAGCAGTTATGAATATATTATAATTGTTCATGACGCCGGCATCTAGTCTATATTTTTTATTCTTTTAAAATTTTACAGTGGTTTTCTTTTAAATGGTTTTTCCATAGGTGGACAGATAAAATGGTTCTCTTTTTTGTAATGCATCGGTACTTGATACGTCTCCGACGTATCGATAATTTCTTGTGTTCCATGCCACATTATTGATGTTATCTACATGTTTTATGCACACTTTATGTCATATTCGTGCATTTTCTGGAACTAACCTATTAACAAGATGCCGAAGTGCCAGTTCCTGTTTTCTGCTGTTTTTGGTTTCAGAAATCCTAGTAACGAAATATTCTCGGAATCGGACGAAATCAACGCCCAAGTTCCTATTTTCACCGGAAGCATCCAGAACACCCGGGAAGGACCAGAGGGGGGGCACTGGGCCCCCAGACCATAGGCCGGCGGCCTGGGCCGCGCCGCCCTATGGTGTCGTCACCCCTTCGACCCTCCTGCGCCGCCTCTTCGCCTATATAAAGCCCCTGGATCGAAAACCCTGATACGTTCGACAAAAACCACAGAAACCTTCCAGAGCCGCCGCCATCGCGAGGCCAAGATCTGGGGGACAGGAGTCTCTGTTCCGGCACGCTGCCGGAGTGGGGAAGTGCCCCCGGAAGGCTTCTCCATCGACACCGCTGCCATCTCCACCGCCATCTTCATCACCGCTGCTGCTCCCATGAGGAGGGAGTAGTTCTCCATCGAGGCTCGGGGCTGTACCGGTAGCTATGTGGTTCATCTCTCTCCCATGTACCTCAATACAATAATCTCATGAGCTGCTTTACATGATTGAGATTCATATGAGTTTGTATCACAATTTATCTATGTGCTACTCTAGCAAAGTTATTAAAGTAGTTTTGTTCCTCCTGCACGTGTGTAAAGGTGACAGTGTGTGCACCGTGTTAGTACTTGGTTTATGCTATGATCATGATCTCTTGTAGATTATGAAGTTAACTATTGCTATGATAATATTGATGTGATCTATTCCTCCTACATATGCATGAAGGTGACAGTGTGCATGCTATGTTAGTACTTGGTTTAGTTGTATTGATCTATCTTACACTATAAGGTTACTTAAATATGAACAAATTGTGGAGCTTGTTAACTCCGGCATTGAGGGTTCGTGTAATCCTACGCAATGCGTTCATCATCCAACAAAAGTGTAGAGTATGCATTTATCTATTCTGTTATGTGATCAATGTTGAGAGTGTCCACTAGTGAAAGTGTAATCCCTAGGCCTTGTTCCTAAATACTGCTATCGCTGCTTGTTTGCTGTTTTACTGTGTTACTACTGCTGCAATACCACCACCATCAACTACACGCCCGCAAGCTATTTTCTGGCACCGTTGCTACTGCTCATATATATTCATACCACCTGTATTTCACTATCTCTTCGCCGAACTAGTGCACCTATTAGGCGTGTTGGGGACACAAGAGACTTCTTGCTTTGTGGTTGCAGGGTTGCATGAGAGGGATATCTTTGACCTCTTCCTCCCTGAGTTCGATAAACCTTGGGTGATCCACTTAAGGGAAAACTTGCTGCTGTTCTACAAACCTCTGCTCTTGGAGGCCCAACACTGTCTACAGGAAAGGAGGGGGAACGTAGACATCAAGCTAATTTTCTGGCGCCGTTGCCGGGGAGGAAAGGTAAAAGGTACTCACACTCCGGACCTCGGCTACCAAGCTATTTTCCGGCGCATTGTAAGTACTCAAAGCTATTTCCTTTAGATCCTGCAATTGTAACTTTTTGTTTCTTGTTTACACTAGTAAGGCATAATGGACAACAATGAGCTTTTTACTCTATTTCCTGATTTAAGACATGGATGGTTTGATCCAAAAATTAAAAAACCCATGGAACATATTAGCATGAACACATTGAACACTATTGTTGCTAATGATATGGAAAATTCTAAGCTTGGGGAAGCTGGCTTTGATGAGCATGATATTTTTAGTCCCCCAAGAATTGAGGAGAAAATTTTCTTTGATGATACTTTGCCTCCTATTTATGATGATTATAATGATAGTAGTCTTTTGGTACCACCTGTTATGGGGGATGAATTTGATTATGATTACAATATGCCTCCTATATTTGATGATAGCTACTTTGTTGAATTTGCTCCCACTACAACTAATAAAATTGATTATGCTTATGTGGAGAGTAATAATTTTATGCATGAGACTCATGATAAGAATGCTTTATGTGATAGTTATATTGTTGAGTTTGCTCATGATGCTACTGAAAGTTATTATGAGAGAGGAAAATATGGTTGTAGAAATTTTCATGTTACTAAAATACCTCTCTATGTGCTGAAATTTTTGAAACTACACTTGTTTTATCTTCCTATGCTTGTTACTTTGCTCTTCATGAACTTGTTTATTTACAAGATTCCTTTGCATAGGAAGCATGTTAGACTTAAATTTGTTTTGAATTTGCCTCTTGAAGCTCTCTTTTGCTTCAAATACTATTTCCCGCGAATGGATTATTAAAACTGCTGAGCCCATCTTAATGGCTATAAAGAAAAGAACTTCTTGGGAGATAACCCATGTGTTATTTTGCTACAGTACTTTGTTTTATATTTGTGTCTTGGAAGTTGTTTACTACTGTAGCAACCTCTCCTTATCTTAGTTTAGTATTTTATTGTGCCAAGTAAAGCCGTTGATAGAAAAGTAAGTACTAGATTTGGATTACTGCGCAGTTCCAGATTTCTTTGCTGTCACGAATCTGGGTCTACCTCCCTGTAGGTAGCTCAGAAAATTAAGCCAATTTACGTGCATGATCCTCAGATATGTACGCAACTTTCATTAAATTTGAGCATTTTCATTTGAGCAAGTCTGGTGGCCTAATAAAATTCGTCAATACGAACTGTTCTGTTTTGACAGATTCTGCCTTTTATTTCGCATTGCCTCTTTTGCTATGTTGGATGAATTTCTTTGATCCACTAATGTCCAGTAGCTTTATGCAATGTCCAGAAGTGTTAAGAATGATTGTGTCACCTCTGAATATGTTAATTTTTATTGTCGCTAACCCTCTAATGAGTTGTTCTAAGTTTGGTGTGGAGGAAGTTTTCAAGGATCAAGAGAGGAGTATGATGCAACATGATCAAGGAGAGTGAAAGCTCTAAGCTTGGGGATGCCCCGGTGGTTCACCCCTGCATATTTCAAGAAGACTCAAGCATCTAAGCTTGGGGATGCCCAAGGCATCCCTTTCTTCATCGACAAATTATCAGGTTCCTTCTCTTGAAACTATATTTTTATTCGGTCACATCTTATGTGCCTTACTTGGAGCGTCTGTATGCTTTTATTTTTGTTTGTGTTTGAATAAATTGGATTACATCATGCTTGTGTGGGAGAGAGACACGCTCCGCTGTAGCATATGGACAAGTATGTCCTTAGGCTTTACTCATAATATTCATGGCGAAGTTTCTTCTTCGTTAAATTGTTATATGGTTGGAATTGGAAAATGATACATGTAGTAATTGCTATAATGTCTTGGGTAATGTGATACTTGGCAATTGTTGTGCTCATGTTTAAGCTCTTGCATCATATGCTTTGCACTCATTAGTGAAGAAATACATAGAGCATGCTAAAATTTGGTTTGCATATTTGGTTTCTCTAAGGTCTAGATAATTTCTAGTATTGAGTTTGAACAACAAGGAAGACGGTGTAGAGTCTTATAATGTTTTCAATATGTCTTTTATGTGAGTTTTGCTGCACCGGTTCATCCTTGTGTTTGTTTCAAATAAGCCTTGCTAGCCTAAACCTTGTATCGAGAGGGAATACTTCTCATGCATCCAAAATACTTGAGCCAACCACTATGCCATTTGTGTCCACCATACCTACCTACTACATGGTATTTTCCGCCATTCCAAAGTAAATTGCTTGAGTGCTACCTTTAAAAAATTCAAAATTTATCACCTCTGATTTGTGTCAATGTTTTATAGCTCATGAGGAAGTATGTGGTGTTTATCTTTCAATCTTGTTGGGCAACTTTCACCAATGGACTAGTGGCTTCATCCGCTTATCCAATAAATTTGCAAAAAGAGCTGGCAATGGGATTCCCAGTCCCAAATTAATTAACAAAAATAGACACTCCTCCATGGTATGAGATTGTTGGACGGCACCCGAAGGATTCGGTTAGCCATGGCTTGTGTAAGCAAAGGTTGAGAGGAGTGTCATCATAATAAAACTAAAATAAAAAGGCACTCCTTCATGGTATGAGATTGTTGGCAAGCACCCGAGGATTCGGTTAGCCATGGTTTGTGAAAGAAAGGTTGGAAGGAGTGCCATCCAAAAATAAAATAAAATGGGAGCCGCTCTTTGAAGGTTTGTCTGGCAAGGGGGTTAGAGTACCCGCTACCATTCGTTGACAACAACATACACCTCTCAAAACTTTATTTTTATGCTCTCTTTATGTTTTCAAAATAGAAGCTCTAGCACAAATATAGCAATCGATGCTTTTCCTCTATGGAGGACCATTCTTTTACTTTCAATGTTGAGTCAGTTCACCTATTTCTCTCCACCTCAAGAAGCAAACACTCACTAGTAGGAAAAGCCTCATCAGTGGCGCACGAAAATTCGATTCTGTGGCGCATGGAGGGTGCGCCACAGAAACCTCGCCACAAAAATAAGCTTTCTGTGGCGCATCTGGCCGTGCGCCACAGAATTAAGGTTTTTGTGGCGCACTCGGGCCGGTGCGCCACAGAAATAAGTAGTTCTGTGGCGCATGTGATATAGCTGCGCCACAGAAATAGGTGCGCCACAGAATTATTTTTTGGTGCGCCACAGAACTATCTACAGGTATACTCGATTTTGTGCTCCCTGGTGTATTATACAGGTTTTATACTGGTTTTATACACAGTATACAGGTTATATACTGATATAATATAGACAGATATAATATGGACATATATAATCATCACATCATCATCACATTACTTAGAGCCCGATCGAGTTATACATATAGCTCCATACAACTCATAATCCATGCAAATTAAGAAAGTTCTCATCATCTCTAGATACAAACGAAGTGACACCGGCCGCCGCCTACACTAGGATGAAATAGAGTACCGCCGCGACGATGGTGAGCAAGAGCGAGAGCACAAGGAAGGCCTTCATCTTGCTCTTGTTCGCTTGGTGCACCCTCCACTTGGCAACCGCCTCGTGTCTAGTCGGGTACCCTTTGTAGCGATTGCCGCTGAACTTGTGCACTGCTTTCTTGCACTCCTCCCACTCCTCGTACACTCCTCGGAACCCGCCCCTCGAACACGACGTAGTACGTCATCTCTATGGACACAAGGCATATTAGTATATAACGCAATGGAAAGAGTTAGAGGGTTCACATGCATACATATTCACAAGAATTAAAGCAAGGAAATAATAATAAACCTAAAAGAAATATAGCATCGGTATCACATAAGTAATATGGTTCAACGATAACGACTACAATAGAAATTGAAGTCCAACAACGACGACCACCGTTTCGAGCAAATTAAGCAAGTTTAGTTTACAACACGGTACAAATTGTCTATCGATTCAAAGTAATGCTAGCTAGGCACACCGGCCTCGGTCAACGAGACGTCTTCTTGAGCGGCTCCGGGAACGGCTTGTACAAGTCCTTCGTCGTCCACGTCCTTCCATCACCCTGCCTATGTAGGCGTTCTTCGATATCCCTCTTAGGCAACGCTCTGGCTACGTGTAAGAGCCCCGATCCGTTGGATACATCTTGTAAGATAATTTCCGAGAGCTTTACTTGGATGCGATGGAAGTCTTCTCTAAGATCATCATCACTGATTTCCCAGACATTTTAATGGGGTCTCGCTTACTAGGTGGCAGAGACATCATCTCTGCATCCTCGACAAACCCTTTAAGGTGATGGAGGACATAGAAGGCCTCCTTAATGCTGCCACTGGCTGCTTGATACAAGGGAAGTTGATCACGTGCTTGAACCCGATCTTTTTAGTGTCCGGCCTGATATATTGCCCATTCTTGTCGAAGGTGCCTCCACTTTTGGAGTAGCCAAGGATAGCCTCATCGAGAACACCCCTTATTCTCGTGTAGTCTTTCTTCGTCGTCGTACTCGACGAGTCGAAATACTGGGCTAGTGACCACTTTGGATCTAGGATGATGAGTGTGCAGTATTTGTCCCTGCTCAACACATGCAATTGAAATGGAATGTTGGAAATGATCGGCAATGGAAGAAATATATAAGAAAGCATAAGTTACGACGGCCGTGAGCGGATGTGTACTTACTCGGGAAAGACAGCAGAAGAATGGTGTTGCTCTCTTTGTGCATGAGCATGAAGTTACGGAGGTACCGCACCGCCTTGGTCCGTGTCCTTGAGCCGTCCTGGAGCTGGCTATCGCGCATGTAGTAGGGATCCGCTACCGCGATGTGGCGGGGTCTCTCTGTTGATCTTCATCTGAAGATTGATCGCGTATAGGCGCACCAAGTTATAGTCGAGCCGTTTCGAGTGAAATAGATTGAAGACGTCCTCGAACGCTATGAAGAAGATATCCGCGGGGTCTTCATTGACGAAGCTCTGGTCGGACGGCACCTTGACCGAGAACACCGGGTAATTTGGATCCTTTTCTTTAAGAAGGACGCTCTCTTGATAATGAATAGAGTGCTGCAAAGGGAGCATTTGTCCACTTGCGAGGTGTTCCATGTCCGGAGGCAGTATAGGTTTACCAGCCTCATGACACCGGGGCAAGCCATCCGGGGTAGGTGGTACCATGTCGTCGGCCCGGATCCTCTTAGGAGCAGGCTGGCTCGAAGATGCGCCCTTCTTGGGTCCTCTCTTCCTTCCCTTCTTCACCTGACCTACTGGGGGTGCTTGTGGTGCTGATGGTGGTGCTTCGGGTGCTGGTGGTGCTTACGAGGTGGCTGGGGTTGATTTGGGTGGCTCCCCGATGATCGTCTTACGCAGCGTGTTAGGGCTGAAAACGGTAGCAGGCTTGACTTGAGCTGGATTGCCAGCCTCCGGAGGAGTGTCTTGAGAAAGACCCGTGAAGACCAGCCGCTGCTTCGTGACTGTAGGGGGACGAGTAAGTTGATCGCCGTGTGTGCGGAAGGCTTGTTCATCCATAGGAGGCATGTACATATCTTGGCTGCAGGCGCCAGTGTTGATGTAGGCATCGATGTCATCATCATCATCTACATCGTTGCCATCAAGTGGCGCCATGTCCTGGACCTTAGGTGGTGGCGGTTGCGATGCCGCCGCTTGGCGTACCGCGTGTCTAGTAGACGGTCGTTGCGGTAGCGCTCCCAACAACTGTTTGTGGCGTCTGGTGGTGACGGCGATCGTCGGTTCCTTCCGGGTGGCGGCGGCGACCGCCGGTTCCTTCAGGGTAGTGGGGGCGGCGACCGCCGGTTCCTTCAGGGTTGGGGGGGCGGCGACCGCCGTTTCCTTAAGGGTGTCGTCGGCGCTGGCGATCTTGGGCCGGATGATAGGGGAGGTGGCGCCGGTGCTTTTCTTACCACTCGGAAGACCCCCCCCCCCCCCAGACGAATCTGGTTCTTCGGCCATGTCATAAGCCATGAGGTGCAAACCCCAAGGGGGAAAACGTCGCCTTCGTCTGTGCCCGGAGGTTGAAAGGGGGGGAGGGCGTAGCGGTACTCCGGCACTACCATTACCAACTTGACCTTCGCCACGTCTTTCGCCAATGTAGTGCCGTGCATAACGCGGGAAGCCATGACATAGCCGCTAGCAACTTCCACCAACTCGCCGCCGGGCTCCACCGTTTGCAGAAGTATGCATTGTTCATCCTGAGTCAGGGGCGCCATGTTGGGCATCGTGAGATGGCAGTCACGAAAGGCATATATAGTTAAAGAAGATGACGCGAAGGAGTAACTAATGAGTTTACCTCCTTGATGGCGTCGATCTCGGCTACTGTCGATACAAGGGCGGCGGTTGGGGGCGTCGATGCGACCAGTTGGAGCTGCGGCGGCGGTTGGAGCTGCGGCGGCGTCTGGTGGAGCCCCGACGCCGGCGTCGGGTGGAGCGGCACCGTCGGCGACACGTGGAAGCTTGAGTTGCTGCCGCTAATGCTGGGCACATGTATCGGCCCCACTTGACCTCCCGCATTCCAAGCAGCTAACCCCTCCATCAACCCAGGGGGGATGATCTGCCGGATCTTCTCGTCCAATAACTTGTTCATCATCTCCGTGTTCTCCAGAGGCTTTTCGGCCACCAGCTTCTCTAGTGACTCCACCTTCTTCTTCAGCTCCTGAACCTCGGATTTATCCTTTGCCGATGACCTCCTCTCCAGCTTTCTCGTCTTGGCATCCGATCCGTAGTACTCGGATAGCTTCATACTTGTGCCAAAGCCGGACACACGGCCACCCGACGTCGGTGGCTTGTCTAGCTCCCTCTCCTTGTATTTGTTCATCGCCCTGTTGAAAGGCATGTCCCACGGTTCCATCGACCCCTGGGACGACGGGCCAGCCTTCGTCAACTCTTCATCCTTCAGACTAAGGAACTTAAGGTTAGCCCATTTGGCTTCATTGCCTAATAAGATGAGCGAAATAATATAGAACTATCCTTACCAGGTACTTCTCGAAATCCTTCACGTCTTCGTGATCCGTAATAAATTCCGCCGTCTTCACGTCTAAGTAGTAGCGGGCCCGGACAAAGTTCCTAGCCTGTTCATCCTGGATTTTGTGCCGGGGTTTTCTTTCCCGCACGTACCATCTCGGCATCCTCCTTGTCCCAAGTGGGCTGTTTTCCTCGGTAACCGCCGCTTCCGCAATGGTGGGTCCCTAAGTTCAAATCCCGCATTTTCTTCCCCCAGGCGGTCCATTTTTTAACATCGTCACTCTCTAAGTAAGACTTGAATGCATTAAAGTCTTGTAAGGAGAGCGACGGTTCTTTGGTACTTATCCTCTCCCAGCTTTCACCGGCGTCGATCTTTTTCTTCAGCCGGTTCTTCCAGCTGCTCAAGGCGGTGCTCATCTTCGTGAGAGCTAAAGAGTCCACCTTCTTATTGAACGGCTCCGGGAACGTGTATCGTTGGTGAAGCTTCTGGAGGAGGGATTGGACGATAGCCTCGTTCTCCTTGCTTCTGAGGTCATGAGTTAGGATCGGCACGGTTTCACGGACGATGCACCCTAGTTGCATGCCGTACCCTTTGGCAACCCACGAAGGCTCCATCGGTTGGCCACTTGGGGAGACTACCGTGACAACATCGGTGACGTTGGCGAGCACTTGCGGCCTCCGATCCCTCCTCGCCCTCCTCGCCGTCCTCTTCTTCTTACCCTCCTGAGGGTTGCCGCCGCTATCACCTTCCGTGCGGTTGGCCGCGTTCTCTTCACCGGTCGTCTCTTCACCGGTCTGGGCGGCGTCGTCCCAGGTATCTTCATCGTCGCCGGTGTCGGCGGCGGCCCCCCGGCCCTCTCCCTCGGAGGCAGTGTCCCGGCCCTCGTCCTCATCGTCGGGCGACTCGGCGGCGGCCTTCCGGGGCTGCTCGTAGTCCTCCCAGAAGTCCTTGTTGGCCTCTCTCGCTTCTTCGTTCTGGCTCCTGGGCTTAGAAGTGTTGCCCGACATGTTTATTTTTGCACTTCATTAAAAAGAGGCAACAAGTTAGTACAAAAGTGAACCAAAAAATTCGGCATGACCTTTGCTATTTTTTCTACGTAGGAGTGCCCATTTCTCAACCGAAACGGAAGTTAATCAACGCTTCGGGAGAAATGGGCAACTCAATGAAATCCCTGCAAAAATATCCACCATATACACCATATATCCACCATATACACCATATATCCACCATATCCACCATATCGCTTAGTACTACAAACCAGAAACCTTGAGCACTAAAAAAAATTACCCTGTAGTACTACAAACCAGAAACCAGGAGCACTACAAACACATATAGGTCCTATTTTTTTTAACCTGGAACACTACAACAAATTAACCCGAAGCATCTACAATACATCAAACAAAACCTGGAGCATCGACAGGAGGCATTATTAACCTAGAGCATCAATACAACAGATATTATTAACCTGGAGCATCTACAACAAATTAACCTGGAGAATCTACAATACATCAAACAAAACCTGGAGCAATCACCTGGAGCACTACAACAAACCTGGAGCATCTTTTTAACCAACTGTTAGCATATTTAGTGCAGCCAAGGCAGTAGCTAATGACTTAGAAAAATGACTTCAATAGTAGGCAGTAGCATTTCATTCAAAATCAACTAGGCAGTATCATTTCATCATTAGCTTGTTCATTTTTTCATTTGTATTAAAAAACCTATTGCATTGTATTAAAAAACCTACTGCATTGTTCATTTTATTGAACCATGTACATCAACAGAGTAGTAGCAGCTTCATTTTAATTTTCATTTAAACAAACTTCATTCTTTTTCAGAGAGAACTTCAAGAACTTTATTAGCTCTACTGCATTTTCTCAACGAACACAGTTCATATATACTATATATACTGTATATATACTGCAACCATCTATGCATTTAATCATGTATTTAATTAGTGGTCATATGTGAACTAAAACCATCTATTTAATCAGTGGCCAAAGGTGAACTAAAACCATCTACATTCAAAACATTACCTAGCAGTAGTAAATTTGTATCTACATTCACTAACTACATTCAAAACCTAAATCAACCAATTCACTAACTACATTCACTAACCAATTTGTATCTGCCAATTCACTAACTACATTCAAAACCTAAATCAACCAATTATTTGTATCTACATTTCTCTGCCAATTCGAATTTAGAAAATGAGCATGAGCTATTGCTAACATAGCATTACCTACCAATAGCTAGCATAGCATTACCCAGCAGTAGCAAATTTAAATCACCAAATTATATCAACTAAATAAACCTACTGCTGCTACTTTATCAACTAATTAAAATTGTCCTAAAATTGTATAATTGTTTACTGCAAAACACAAGAGACCAATTAATTGTTTACTGCAAAACCAATTAGCTCTAGTGCAAGCAATGAATTAAAAAAAACAGCAACCAATGAATTAAAAAAATTGCAAGAACTTTCTACATCTAGCTATGGAGCCCCTGAATTTCATCACATAGAAAGAATATAATGCCATAACCAAGAAATTAGCTACTGTTAGGATCATGGCAATTCTTTGATGGCTTGGATGGCTTGGATCATGGCAATGCAAACAACAAGAACATGAGACAATACAAAATCTGACCAATGTTGCCCTTCTTCTCCGAAATTCGGGCACAAGACAGTGGGGAGGGGGACAAGGGAGTGGGGAGGGGAGAGGGAGTCTCACCGAACGGCGGCGGTGGCAGGGCGCGGTGGTGATGGCGTTGTACGTCCTCCTCCTCTGCGGCGGCGGCTCGGGCTGCGCGTCCTCCTCCTCGATCTGCGGTGGCGGCTCGGGCTTGGGCGTCCTGCTCGGCGGTGGCGTGCCCGTCCTCCTCCTCCTCCTCCTCGGCGGCAGCGGCCTGGGTGGCGGCGTGGCGGTCCTCCTCCCTCCTCCTCTCGCGGCGGCGGCTCGGGCTCGCGCGTCCTCCTCCCTCGATCTGCGGTGGCGGCTCGGGCTTGGGCGTCCTGCTCGGCGGTGGCGTGGCCGTCCTCCTCCTCCTCCTCCTCCTCGGCGGCAGCAGCCGCTAGGGTGGCGGCGCTTGGCGGTGGTGGTGGTTGCGGTGGCGCTAGGGTTGTCGGGGAAGGAAACCGCTGTTGTGAGTGTGGGGAAGAAAGGGTCGATCGATATTTCACCAAGTGTCTAAATTCTGTGGCGCACCCCTCCATGTGCGCCACGAATTAAGCATTCTCGTGGCGCACCAGCTCGACATGCACCACAGAATCCCTTAATTACGTGGCGCACCTAAAGGGCGTGCGCCACGTAATTTAGGCACTTAGCAAAACAAAATGGTTTACCGCTGTGTACCGACAGTTACTTAGCACTAGCCCAAAGTGGTTAAGGTCAATGTTAGCCCATTTGTACCCAGGTTCGAACCCTGGCTGCCACACAATTTTTCTTCCTTTTTTTCACATTTTAGTTACATTTCAATAAATAACACAACATTATTTAGTAATTAGTAGAGTATTATAAATTAATTGTCTCATACAAACATGTACGTTCTTGTTTCTCTCACACACACATGGATGTACTTGTCTAACACACACTCACACACACATGTGATAGACCAAAAAAAGATCTTCTTCGTCCCGGCTTCGAGCTCTAGCTAGCGTCTCTTCGCAATCTTCTTGCCCTTTCGGTTGTCGGCGGTTGAATACTTTATGCCGGCCACCTTGAGATTTCTTCGCGTGAACGGACAACCTTTAGAGGGTAGGGAGGTCTTCCTTCTTACTTTACTAGTAGTAGGCATGTCGAAGTGCCTGTCGAATTCCTCCTCAATCTTCGGGTCACTGTTCTTGTCCAAGTCTTCCTCGTTGGCGTCTACTTGCATTCCTATGATGCTCCTCTTGCCCCTCCCGACGACAACACGGCTAGGCCTCGACGGATCGGTGATGAAGAAGCATTGGTCAACTTGGCTACCGAGTACCCATGGCTCATTTTTCGCGGATGCGTTCTTCGATTTTGCATCGGGTATAACCATGGTTGTGAAATATCGGCCTTCTTTTTGACCTTCTTGGCCCATCTCACACGAAACATTGGCACCGTCTCTCCACAGTAATTGAGCTCCCATATCTCCTCGATCCTTCCAAAAAATCTTTCATTGACATTAGTCTCGTCATCGGCGTATGACAGCATAGTTACTCCTGAGTTTTGATTTTCACTATTTCTGTCCTTCTCCTCGGTGTAGAATCTGTAACCGTTGATGTCGTACCCTGATAGGTCCTTACGTTATGCGCGGGTCCACTGTGATAAGGTGTATATGAGTTTTTCATCTTCGGTAGAAGGCGTATTTCTCTGTGCTTCAAGCAGTTGTGTTTGCTTGAACCAACGCGTGAAGCTGGAGTTGTGCTCTTTGGTTACGTCTCCCATCTTCCTCGGCCGGCCCATATCGATGTAATTCTGCTCGACCATGCTTTTGTGCTCTTGCACGAAAGGTTCGATCAGTTTTAAGTGTTGTAGCGCGACCCGGTGAGCCCTGTCAAAGTCGTCGCATCGATTTTCAATGCCGAGCATGGATCGAGCGGTAGCCCTCGCGGTGACCGACTCCAGCGAGCCTCCCGAGGTGTGTCCCGGGGGTAGACCAACATGATCCTCGTCGTCCTCGGTGCTTAGATAATTCTGGCGAAGGAGATGCACTCGTAGGTTAGAACCCCCTTGGCCATGCTTGCGTCGGGACGGGCCCTCTTGCGAACGTATCCATTCATGACACCGTTCTGCCTTTCGAATGGCATCATGTTGTGGAGGAACGGTGGGCCGCGCTGCTTGATGTCTTCAACGACCTGGAGACGGAGATGGACGCATATATCACATAATGCAGGCGGGAAATAAATCTCGAGCTCACATAGTATCACCACGATCTCATCTGTAGCATCTTGAGCTGCCTCACGCCGATCGACTTCCTGGTGATAACGTCAAAAAAGTTGCATAGGCCAAACAGCGTATCACGGACGTGCTCGTCCATTATGCCTCGGATCGCAACGGGAAGTATCTGCGTCATTAGCACGTGGCAATCGTGAGACTTCATCCCGGTGAACCTCTTCTTCGCTACGTCCATATATCTGCTTATATTCCCCGAGTAACCGTGAGGAACTTTCACTCCTAGGAGGCACCTGAAAAACTGCTCGAGCTCCTCCGGACTCGTTGTGAAGGTGCAGCGGGAAGCTGCACCGCGTTCTTCTTAGCCCTTTTACGGAGACGTTGAGTCCCTTCCGTCCGATCATCATCATCATCATCATCGTCGTATCGGGGCTTGAAGATCTTTCCCGATGCCAAAATGTTTAAGATCGTATCTTGCTTTCGGTCCATCCTTGGACTTTTCTGAGTTGCAAAGAGTGCCAAGCAGACTCTCGGTAACGTTCTTCGTAATGTGCATGACATCGAGGCTGTGGGGCGTGTGGAGGACCTTCCAGTACTCCAAGTCGTGGAAAACAGACCTCGCTTTCCATACACCGAGCAGCGGCTCTGGCTTCGGTCGCTTCTTTCCCGGCGCTGGGCACTCCTTCCAATTTTTCAGAAGATCATCGATTTCTGCGCCGCTCCTCGGGCGTGGGGGTCCATCGGGCTCATCTTTACCATTGAACATATCACCGCGTTTTCTCCACGGGTGATCCAAGCGAAGCCACCTTCGAGCACCTGGGTAGACGGTTTTCGAGGACCCGGGATCCCTTGGTAGTTGTAGATGCGGGGTATCGTCCATGCACTTCACACAGCCGTTGAATCCGTGGCCCACCTGGGCAGATACATATGCGTAACCAGGATAGTCCGTGACCGTCGTGATCAACGCGGCTCTCATATCGAAATAAGTTCTAGTGTAGGCGTCCCACGTACGGGGTGGCGTCTTCCACAACGTGTCTAACTCCTCTTTCAGCAGCCCGAGATACAAATGCATGTCGACGCTCGGTTGTTTCGGCCCCCGAATGAGAATACTCAGGTGTATGTACCTTTGCTTGGTGCACAGCCACGGGGGTAGGTTGTAAGGCCATACAAACACAGGCCAGGTGCTATGCGTGCTACTCTGGTTGCCGAACGGATTGAGTCCATCGGTGCTCATACCCAGCCTGATGTTCCTTGCGTCGCCCCGAACCTAGGGAAGGCGATGTCCAATGTTTGCCACCTGTTCAGCGTACGAAGGGTGTGTCAAGATATAGCCCATCTCCGGATCTTCTTCGGGCTTCTGCCTTTCCACGTGCCATTGCATGAGCTTTGCTTCCTTAGGGTCCACGAAATACCGCTGCAGACGGGGAGTGATAGGAAAGTACCATACCACCTTTCGAGGTACCTTCTTGTTCCCAACCTTGTACCGTCCGTGGCCACACACCGGACATGTGGTTCTGTCCTTGTACTCGCACCTATAAATCACACAATCATTAATGCAGGCGTGGTATTTTTCGTGCGGTAGGTCAAGGGGACACACGACTTTCTTGGCCTCCTCGGTACTACTTGGCAATGTGTTCCCCTCCGGGAGACGATCGTGCCAGAATTTTAAGTTCTTGCTGAAGCTGGAATCGGTCCACTTGTTCTGCGTCTTCATCTGCAGGTAATCAAGCGTTACATGCAAGCGCGTATCCTGCGGACGACACCCAGGAAAGATCGGAGTCATCCCGTCTTTCTCCATTTGCGACAGCTTGGCTCTCTCTCTAGCTGCAACTCTATCGTTGCTCGTCTCCTGGAGGAGAAGATCTTGAACATGAGAGTCCCGCAAGGCCGAAATTAGCGGGGTCGCGCCGGAATCTTCTTCTTCATCATGATGATGTTCTCCGCCGGCATCTTCTTCTTCATGATGATCTTCTCCGCCGACTTCTTCTTCATGATGATAGTCCCCGTCGGCATGATGATAGTCTTCTTCATGATGATAGTCATCTCGCTCGACATGGTCTTCATGCGCACCATTTGATGGGGCCGGCCGTGCCTGGTTGTCTTGCATGAAACCGCGCCTCAGCAGGTGCTCCTCCAGTTGTCCGGAATCAGGGTTGATCCAGCGCTCGAGTTTGCATGATCGACACGGACATCTTATCTGGCGCCTATTGTTCCGAATCATGTCCTCCTTCGCGTCTATCTTGTATCTAGAGATTCGAGCGGAACTCATCGAGAGGACCATGCTTGCCTGCAAATGATATACATAGAACAGGAAATTAGAACCGCACCAAATGCACACACATGCATGGGCCGTACCTCTCCTCAAGGTATTACATGGAGCGGAAAAATTCGGCATGACCTCTCCTCAAAGTAGGACATATGGGTAGTGCAAAACTTGCCGAAACGGAAATGAATCAACATTTCGGCAAACATCCATGCACCACACCGACACACACAAGCGCTTCACCTGCAACAAGCATCCATACACACGACGGCCACACAAGATCAACAAGCATATGCATGTCTCCTCCAAGCATATGTATGTCTCCTCCAACTACTCACCTTCTAGATTCGATACCGAGACGAGACCGCGATCGATGAGTTCGAGAGGAGGAGAGAGTATGGAGAGCCTTCTCCTCAACTCCAATTAAGTATCAACCAAAGTAAGTGCAATAAATACCCAAGCAAGTGAAAAGTAGAGTCAAAATGGTATGAGAGAGAAGGGGGGGACGAGCTAGATGGAGGAAGAAGAATGACTTGTGTAGTGTGGTAGGTGGGAGGTTGGCTCACTTTTGTAGATCTGGTTCGCTAATTCTGTGGCGCACCTGAACAAATGCGCCACAGAATACCTTATTTCTGTGGCGCACGAGCCAAGCTGCGCCACAGAATAGCTTATTTTTGTGGCGCACCGTGGCTGTGCGCCACAGAATAGCTTATTTTTGTGGCGCACCGTGGCCGTGCGCCACAGAATATCTTATTTTTGTGGCGCACTGCGGTACATGCGCCATAGAAATAGTAAAACCAATGATTGGGGGTATCAGCTAGTGGGGCCCACCAAGTTTTTGTGGCGCAGGGTTCTTTGGTGCGCCACAAAATTAAGCTATTTTTGTGGCGCACCTTGCCTGGTGCGCCACAAAAAAAGTGTCTGTGGCGCATATTTAGTGGTGCGCCACAGAACTAAGCTTTTGCCTATAAGGGTTTTCCTACTAGTGACTTGTGTGAACTGTGCATTGATTCCTACATATTTGCATATTGCATTTGTTATATTGCTTTGCATTGACAATTATCCATGAGATATACATGTTATAAGTTGAAAGCAACCGCTGAAACTTCATCTTCCTTTATGTTGCTTCAATACCTTTACTTTGAATTATTGCTTTACGAGTTAACTCTTATGCAAGACTTATTGATGCTTGTCTTGAAAGTACTATTCATGAAAAGTCTTTGCTTTATGATTCAGTTGTTTACTCATGTCATTACCATTGTCTTGGATTGTTGCATTCATTACATATGCTTTACAAATAGTTTGATCAAGGTTATGATGGCATGTCACTCCAGAAATTATCTGTGTTATCGTTTTACCTGCTCGGGACGAGCAGAACTAAGCTTGGGGATGCTGATACGTCTCCGACGTATCGATAATTTCTTGTGTTCCATGACACATTATTGATGTTATCTACATGTTTTATGCACACTTTATGTCATATTCATGCATTTTCTGGAACTAACCTATTAACAAGATGCCGAAGTGCCAGTTCCTGTTTTCTGCTGTTTTTGGTTTCAGAAATCCTAGTAACGAAATATTCTCGGAATCGGACGAAATCAACGCCCAAGTTCCTATTTTCACCGGAAGCATCCAGAACACCCGGGAAGGACCAGAGGGGGGGCACTGGGCCCCCAGACCATAGGCCGGCGCGGCCCAGGCCCTGGCCGCGCCGCCCTATGGTGTCGTCACCCCTTCGACCCTCCTGCGCCGCCTCTTCGCCTATATAAAGCCCCTGGATCGAAAACCCTGATACGTTCGACAAAAACCACAGAAACCTTCCAGAGCCGCCGCCATCGCGAGGCCAAGATCTGGGGGACAGGAGTCTCTGTTCCGGCACGCTGCCGGAGCGGGGAAGTGCCCCCGGAAGGCTTCTCCATCGACAACGCTGCCATCTCCACCGCCATCTTCATCACCGCTGCTGCTCCCATGAGGAGGGAGTAGTTCTCCATCGAGGCTCGGGGCTGTACCGGTAGCTATGTGGTTCATCTCTCTCCCATGTACCTCAATACAATAATCTCATGAGCTGCTTTACATGATTGAGATTCATATGAGTTTGTATCACAATTTATCTATGTGCTACTCTAGCAAAGTTATTAAAGTAGTTTTGTTCCTCCTGCACATGTGTAAAGGTGACAGTGTGTGCACCGTGTTAGTACTTGGTTTATGCTATGATCATGATCTCTTGTAGATTATGAAGTTAACTATTGCTATGATAATATTGATGTGATCTATTCCTCCTACATATGCATGAAGGTGACAGTGTGCATGCCATGTTAGTACTTGGTTTAGTTGTATTGATCTATCTTACACTATAAGGTTACTTAAATATGAACAAATTGTGGAGCTTGTTAACTCCGGCATTGAGGGTTCGTGTAATCCTACGCAATGCGTTCATCATCCAACAAAAGTGTAGAGTATGCATTTATCTATTCTGTTATGTGATCAATGTTGAGAGTGTCCACTAGTGAAAGTGTAATCCCTAGGCCTTGTTCCTAAATACTGCTATCGCTGCTTGTTTGCTGTTTTACTGTGTTACTACTGCTGCAATACCACCACCATCAACTACACGCCCGCAAGCTATTTTCTGGCACCGTTGCTACTGCTCATATATATTCATACCACCTGTATTTCACTATCTCTTCGCCGAACTAGTGCACCTATTAGGCGTGTTGGGGACACAAGAGACTTCTTGCTTTGTGGTTGCAGGGTTGCATGAGAGGGATATCTTTGACCTCTTCCTCCCTGAGTTCGATAAACCTTGGGTGATCCACTTAAGGGAAAACTTGCTGCTGTTCTACAAACCTCTGCTCTTGGAGGCCCAACACTGTCTACAGGAAAGGAGGGGGAACGTAGACATCAGTACTCATACTCTTAGTTTGTAATAGCTATCGAGCGTGACTGTATGTAGTTACCAACGCTGGTCTAATGTATTTACCGACACTTGGCATTACAGACATTTCTTTTTTGCACGTCCTCTTTTTTATTTTTTATTAGATTATAAAATAGAAATGTTGGATATTTTTTTCACTTTACTTATGCATAGCTCATTCCTTTTTATAGTGGTTGTTTATTCTCTTTTTTTTCAGCTCAACTAAAGGAGCCAGTTAGACGCTTTTTTGTTCACTGCAAATTTTTTAATGCTACAGTTGGTGGAAGGTGAGATGACTACGCCTCAATAAATAGAGACCCCCTTATCACTTCTGCATCTCTTCTCACCCTTGGCTATTCCATTCTCCGTCTTTCTAGGTCAACACATCCACATCGAGCCATTGCTCTTAGTGCTTCTTCTCCCTCAGTCCAGGCGGAAGGAATCCTCTTCTATCTATCTTTTTTTTGGTGAATCTTTTCCAAAGATGCATCTGGACGGCAAGGCTTTTGTTTGCTCCCTTTTTCTGCCCCCCGCGCCCCCCTCTGTCTGTTGACCTTTTTTGCTAAATCTAGAAAGTACCTGGACAACAACTTTTTAAATATATAACCAGATTCTGAAGATTTAACTCTATTTTTAGCAGATCTACAACAATATTCCTGTAGATCTAGTTTACTTTTTTGTAATCTATGAGAGCTCGTCTTCTATTTCCCTATAGTTTTACTCACAGATGTCCCTTTTTTTCATTGCACGGGGTTTTCCTTTTGCTCTTTTCAAGATGGTCTGCAATGTATGTGGTAATCCAGATGGACCATGCAGGGCCAAAACGAGGGATTGCTCTTTTTTCATATCAGAGTTATTGGTTACCTCTGAAAATTGGATGGTACATTTTAATACTTTATTCTTCGTTTTTATACTTTGTTTTTGTGAGATTTATTTGCTGATTTCCTTTTTTATCACTGCACCAATGTATTTTTTTTGTTCTACATATTTTTTTGTTTTGCATGTTGTTCACTATACTTTTTTACTTTTTGGCAGAATGTTCCATGCTATGTTAGGAACCAGATAAACATGATATGTGCTGGCAGAACTGATATCTCTGTCTCTGATGAGTTTGGAACCACTCACACTTTCAATGTAGCTATGAATGAGTCGGTAACAAGTTTTTATGGTTGGGGGTGGAAGGAATTTCTGATCACGTCCAATTCCAAACCTGGTGATTTCCTTATGTTTCAAATGACCAATAACCCTGAGATACCAATTAAAGTAGGATGTTGCAAGTCAGCAACAATGTCTCAGTTCAGTAAGGTGCAATCTGGTACGTTGAATGATTCTGATAGTGAATCAAGTGATGAAGAACCAGATCAAAGTGATTCAAGTGATGGAGAACCAGATCAAGGTTGTACGATTTTTGTTTTACCTTTTTTTTACACATTTCTTTTACAGATGATGCAAAATGCTTAGACCTTAAACAACATTAACTTATTCATTCTTTTCTTTTTGTTTTTTGATTTTCTTTGTTATCAGTGTATGATCGACATAGTGTTGTTGTCATGACAAGGCCACTTGATTGGACTATGAATCTCTTGGCTAGCTGGAGAGCAATTGTTAACAGGAGAGGCATTGGTTTGGGACCATTGTTTCTGCACAAACTCACCGCCACAAACATTAACAATTCGCTGATGGTATGTATGTAATTTGTGTCTCTTTTTATATGTGTCCCTTTTTAAAATGTTTAATTTTTGTGTACTCAAGATCATTATATGAACATGCATGTTTATATATACTCAGGGTTGTTTCTTTTTTGTTGTTTGTACTGTGCAGAAAATCCCAAGCATGGTTGTCCAGGGTCTTAATCTCGAACCATCAGGTTCCGTGGTTCTATCAGCGGACAACACACCAGATGTCCTTGGACAGTTCCATCCCTCCACTGATGGTAGGATGATAATAAGTGTTCAAGCATGGGGAGAGTTTGCTGAAAAGAAGGGATTAGCAGCTGGTCAAGTGGTGATGTTTCTCTTCCATCAATATGGTGGTATCATGACACGCAGGCAGGGTGTTGTTATTACTGTCGATGTTATTTGAATATGTAACGAATCTGTGTATGTTGGAACATCGATCAAGTCCTTTATGTATCGTTTTGAAACACCTTTGTTATCCATTTTCTATGTAACTGAACTATGTTTTGTAACTCAACTTTGTTTTGAGATCAATGTTTTTTACCAACCCATGTCATCTTTTTTTACCTCCTTCTTTTTATTTCTCTTTTTCTGTAGACAAACGTGGTCCTTTTTGTTTTTTAAGTGAACAAGGGAACCTACTTATCAACCCTCCCATGCACTCTTCATCAACAGGTGACTTAATGTTTTACCAACCCATCAACTCTCTTGTTACCATCTTCTTTCTTTCTTTTTCTATAGACAAAGGTGGTCCTTTTTGGTTATTTAAGGGAATAAGGGAACCTACTTATCAACCCTCCCATGCACTCTTCATCAATAGGTGGCTCAATGTTTTACCAACCCATCTACTCTTTTGTTACCTCCTTCTTTTTTATATTTTTCTGTACACAAAGGTGGTCCTTTTTTTTAAGGGAATAAGGGAACCTACTTATCAATCATCCCATGCACTCTTCATCAATAGGTGGCTCAATGTTTTACCAACTTATCTACTCTTTTGTTACCTCCTTCTTTTTTTTCTGTTTCTGTACACAAAGGTGGTCCTTTTTGTTTTTTAAGGCAACAAGGGAACCTACTTATCAACCCTCCCATGCAGTCTTCATCAACAGAGTGACTCAATGTTTTATCAACCCATCTACTCTCTTGTTACCATCTTCTTTTCTTTCTTTTTTCTTACTTGCTGATGCAGGGCCTTATGAGGTTGTCACAAGAGTTGGGCCGGACGAGGGGTGTGTAGGGGAGAAAGGCACCGAGTCGAGTTGGTTAGGAGGTTGTGGGGGGTGTGCGCAAGGTTTGCGGCGACGGGCGTAGGGGCGAGTCGGTGGTGGCCGAGAGAAGGGATACGGGAGAGTTCCGGAGCGCGAGGAGGACAGAAGGGAGCTGCAGGCCGCGAGAATGGAGACGGTGGCGGTTGTGAGAAGGACAGGATGGAGGATGGGTAGGGGCAGTCGTGCAGCGAGGGAGATGTGCGGGGCAGACGCAAGTTTCCGAGTTTTTCTAAGGGTGAGACTATTTATCAACCCACTTATTTTTATCAACCCTCTTATTCAGTTTTCACCAATACGTTATTCAATGTTTTTTTGTCAACTTTGTTTTTTATGTCTAGCGTCTCTTACTCTCTTTTTTGGGCCGTCCCTTTGTTTTTAGGCCCAGTCCAGTACAAACACTACAAAGCATGCGTCTTCTCGAATCGACGGAGACCCCACGCGTGCAGTTTCTCCCATTTACAGTTCTGGTCGCTTGAGAAGTGGGAGAGGCGGTTGATACGAGGCGGATAGGACGTTGTTGCAGGTTAAATCTCAAATCTTTGCCCATCCAATCTCTTTTCGATCTTTATTTTCTTCTTAATCTCTTTTCGCATTTCCTGTCTTAGTTGATTTTCCTAGCATTTTTGCAAGTTCTTAGGGCTTTTTGCTGGAGGAACTAATCTATCTCTCTCTGTTCCTTTTTCTGTCGAATCTGTGTTGCCACTCAAGTAATTTCTTCATCTCTTGTTTGTTCGAATCTTATCCTAATCGACTATTCTCTTCTGCTCATCAATTTTTACATTTCGCAGGTGAACAGTAAGTACGAACAGAAAGGGTTTTTTTTCTCTCTGTAGATTTGTTGCTGTTCATCTTTTTCTTTTGTCGGGGGAGATCTGCTTCTGTATCTAGGCGGTGAGTACTTATCCTTCTTTTTTATGTATTTTTCATTAGCTTTTATGTAGATTTTAACTTTGCAATCTTCATGTTTTTTTAGTATGCATTGTTCTATTTCTAGGGGGTAAGCCAAGAAATGAAATCCAATACTTTTTTTTGGTAATCTAATGGTCTCAAATCCATGTTATTTTACCAGCAGCAAAGTACATATAATGATAATTATCAACATTCATTCATTGTAGTCACCAAGGTACTTTTTCTTTAATAATCTGCTCATTGATGTTCTTCCCCGTCAGTTATTTGGGGTTATTTTTTAGATAAACAACAGTTATACTTGGTTATGTATGACATTTTTTTTTGCAGAGTAAATATCTTTTTATGTTCATGTTTTTTATTACACATTACTTTGCCTAGCAGCAAGCCAACAAAATGTGATCCTATATATTCTTTTTCTCCAGGGGCACTCCGCAGCAAGTTATCTCCCTTTTGCTGTTCCTTCTCATCTTTTTTTCTTTTTTCCAGTGACCTCTTCGTGTCCCTCTCATAATGGATGAGGAAGGCAAGTTTAGCAATCCCAGCAGTGACAAGGATCAGGAAGAAGTGGTTAGCAATCAAAACAGTGATACGGATGAGGAGGTGTATGTTAGGACTGACATCACTGAAACCCGTAAGATGTTTGCACACACGGCTGAGATTGAGGTTGTCTATACTGATGACACCCATAAAGCAGCCGAGATTATCGACATGTACGAGCAATGGCTTATGAAGGAGAAAGACAAGTTCGTGGGTCTTGACTTTGAGTATTGTGACCCAGAATATAAAGGTGACTATCGTATTGCGGTTGTTCAACTGTCGATGAACAATCATGTATTGGTATACCAATGGTCTAGGTATGATATTTCAACTTGCATTTATTTTTTGTTGTGTGTTTTAATCAGTGTTGAAAGCAGATTTTTTCATATCTTATATCCTTCTGTTTTTATGTTTTTGCAGTAGCCTGAAGTGGTGTCCGAAACTTATGGATTTCTTACGCAGCGGCGTACATTTTGCTAGTGTTGACATAAGGAATGACAAAATAGCAATCAAGCAAAGTTGGAATATTGAGATACCAGCTGAGTGCCACATTGATCTTCAAGACTTGTTCAAGCTCGATCGTGACAGATCGGTATGGCTGACATGGCAGCCAGCCTCATAGACAGTAGCTACAAAGTAATGAAGCAGAAGTTCCCATCTATTTAGCACAAGTTCTGGGAGAAGAGTCCGCTTGATGATATTAATATTGAGTATGCAGCCAGAGATGGTTATGTTGCGTATCAACTGTATCGTATAATTCTTGCCTGCAACTATGGACAGCGGCACATGCTACCTCCGCAAGCAACACCAACAGCATTGCAACCCAGTTCAACGGGTGGCACAGAGGCTTCTTCATCGAGCATCTGCAAAGTAAAAAAAGTATTGGTTGGCACGAAGCGACCAAGTGGGGATGAAGGGTGGACACAAATTCGCATGACTGATGGGCATGAATATTGGAGTGCCGCGTCCTGGAAATTTCCCATGTATTATGAAACAAGCCCTCCTCATTATCTTGAGGGCCAGTGGGATGATTGGCCAGAGGACAAGAAGCCGAAGATAGATTGGAGTGATGCGCCTGCCGACACACCCGTGTTCTATGCTCCGTGAAGTGTGTATGTTCATACTAGGCTTTTTGTAAATGGGTTGAACTACTTGTCTAAAATGCAAAGTGTGTGTTTTGCACTTGAAAACATCTTCAAGGAATTTGCTGTGTGTACGTCGAAAATTCAAGTGTGTGAGTGTGTAGCTGAATAAGGGCTACTATGTTTTTGGCGTGTGATCCTTGTTACAAATGCAAACCCTGTCTCTACACCTGAACAAATCTTAAACGTTTTAATACCCGTGTTCATACTGTGTTTTTATGTATGTATCTGAGATGTTTACTCTTCATCATGAAAAATGATCAACAAATATGTACCAACCCTCACATGTACTTTTTATCAACAATTGAGTTAATGTTTTACCAACCCATCTACTTTTTTGTTACCTCCTTCTTTTTAGTTTCTCTTTTATTTTGTTGTAGACAAAAGGTGGTCCTTTTTGTTTTTTAAGGGACCAAGGGAAAAAATAATTATCTACCCATACATTCAGTATTCATCAACACATGAGTCCACGTGTTACCGACCCATTTTCATTATTTTTAGCTGCATCTATTTTTTCTTATATATGAACTTTTTGGTTTCTTTTTTGTTTCTTACGTGAATAGGGTGAACCTACTTATCAACCCTCCCATGCACTCTTCATCAACAGGTGGCTCAATGTTTTACCAACCCATCTACTCTCTTGTTACCATCTTATTTTCTTTCTTTTTCTATAGACAAATGTGGTCCTTTTTGGTATTTTAAGGGAATAAGGGAACCTACTTATCAACCCTCCCATGCACTCTTCATCAATAGGTGGCTCAATGTTTTACCAACCCATATACTCTCTTGTTACCATCTTCTTTCTTTCTTGTTCTGTAGACAAAGCTGGTCCTTTTTGTTTTTTAAGGGAACAAGGGAACCCACTTATCAACCCTCCCATGCACTCTTCATCAATAGGTGGCTCAATGTTTTACCAACCCATCTACTATTTTGTTACCTCCTTTTTTTTTCTTTTTCTCTACACAAAGGTGGTCCTTTTTGGTATTTTAAGGGAACAAGGGAACCTACTTATCGACCCTCCCATGCACTCTTCATCAATAGGTGACTCAATGTTTTACCAACCCATCTACTCTCTTGTTACCATCTTCTTTCTTTCTTTTTCTATAGACAAAGGTGGTCCTTTTTGGTTTTTTAAGGGAATAAGGGAACCTACTTTATCAACCCTCCCATGTACTCTTCATCAATAGGTGGCTCAATGTTTTACCAACACATCTACTCTTTTGTTACCTCCTTCTTTTTTTCTTTTTCTGTACACAAAGGTGGTCCTTTTTGTTTTTTAAGGCAACAAGGGAACCTACTTATCAACCCTCCCATGCACTCTTCATCAACAGGTGACTTAATGTTTTATCAACCCATCTATTATCTTCTAACCATCTTCTTTCTTTCTTTTTCTGTAGACAAATGTGGTCCTTTTTGTTATTTCAGGGAACAAGGTAACCTACTTATCAACCCTCCCATGCACTCTTCATCAATAGGTGGCTCAATGTTTTACCAACCCATCTACTCTCTTGTTACCATCTTCTTTTTATTTCTCTTTTTTTGTAGACAAAGGTGGTCCTTTTTGTTTTTTAAGGGAACAAGGGAACCTACTTATCAACCCTACCATGCACTCTTCATCAACAGGTGACTCAATGTTTTATCAACCCATCTACTCTCTTTCTTTTTCTGTAGACAAAGGTGGTCCTTTTTGTTTTTTAAGGGAACAAGGGAACCTACTTATCAACCATCTCATGCATTATTCATCAACAGGTGACTCAATGTTTTATCAACCCATCTACTCTGTTGTTACCATCTTCTTTCTTTCTTTTTCTGTAGACAAAGGTGGTCCTTTTTGGTATTTTAAGGGAATAAGGGAACCTACTTATCAACCCTCCCATGCACTCTTCATGAATAGGTGGCTCAATGTTTTACCAACCCATCTACTCTTTTGTTACCTCCTTCTTTTTTTCTTTTTTTGTACACAAAGGTGGTCCTTTTTGTTTTTTAAGGGAACAAGGGAACCTACTTATCAACCATCCCATGCACTCTTCATCAATAGGTGACTCAATGTTTTATCAACCCATCTACTCTCTTTGTTACCTCCTTCTTTTTATTTCTCTTTTTTTGTAGACAAAGCTGGTCATTTTTGGTTTCTTAAGGGAACAAGGGAACCTACTTATCAACCCTCCCATGCACTCTTCATCAATAGGTCGCTCAATGTTTTATCAACCCATCTACTCTCTTGTTACCATCTTCTTTCTTTCTTTTTCTGTAGACAAAGGTGGTCCTTTTTGGTTTCTTAAGGGAACAAGGGAACCTACTTATCAACCCTCCCATGCACTCTTCATCAATAGGTCGCTCAATGTTTTATCAACCCATCTACTCTCTTGTTACCATCTTCTTTCTTTCTTTTTCTGTAGACAAAGGTGGTCCTTTTTGGTTTTTTAAGGGAATAAGGGAACCTACTTATCAACCCTCCCATGCACTCTTCATCAATAGGTGGCTCAATGTTTTACCAACCCATCTACTCTTTTGTTACCATCTTCTTTCTTTCTTTTTCTGTAGACAAAGGTGGTCCTTTTTGGTTTTTTAATGGAATAAGGGAACCTACTTATCAACCATCCCATGCACTCTTCATCAATAGGTGGCTCAATGTTTTTCCAACCGATCTACTCTTTTGTTACCTCCTTCTTTTTTTCTTGTTCTGTACACAAAGGTGGTCCTTTTTGTTTTTTTAAGGGAACAAGGGAACCTACTTATCAACCATCCCATGCACTCTTCATCAATAGGTGGCTCAATGTTTTACCGACACATCTACTCTTTTGTTACCTCATTCTTTTTTTTCTGTAGACAAAGGTGGTCCTTTTTGGTTTTTTAAGGGAATAAGGGAACCTACTTATCAACCCTCCCACGCACTCTTCATCAATAGGTGGCTCAATGTTTTACCAACCGATCTACTCTTTTGTTACCTCCTTCTTTTTTTCTTGTTCTGTACACAAAGGTGGTCCTTTTTGTTTTTTTAAGGGAACAAGGGAACCTACTTATCAACCATCCCATGCACTCTTCATCAATAGGTGGCTCAATGTTTTACCAACACATCTACTCTTTTGTTACCTCATTCTTTTTATTTCTCTTTTTTTGTAGACAAAGGTGGTCCTTTTTGTTTTTTAAGGGAACAAGGGAACCTACTTATCAACCCTCCCATGCACACTTCATCAATAGGTGGCTCAATGTTTTACCAACCCATCTACTCTCTTGTTACCATCTTCTTTCTTTCTTTTGTCTGTAGACGAAGCTAGTCCTTTTTGTTTTTTAAGGGAACAAGGGAACCTACTTATCAACCCTCCCATGCACTCTTCATCAATAGGTGGCTCAATGTTTTTACCAACCCATCTACTCTTTTTGTTACCTCCTTCTTTTTATTTCTCTTTTTTTGTAGACAAAGGTGGTCCTTTTTGTTTTTTAAGGGAAGAAGGGAACCTACTTATCAACCATCCCATGCACTCTTCATCAATAGGTGACTCAATGTTTTATCAACCCATCTACTCTCTTTGTTACCTCCTTCTTTTTATTTCTCTTTTTTTTGTAGACAAAGGTGGTCCTTTTTGGTTTTTTAAGGGAATAAGGGAACCTACTTATCAACTCTCCCATGCAATCTTCATCAATAGGTGGCTCAATGTTTTATCAACCCATCTACTCTCTTGTTACCATCTTCTTTCTTTCTTTTTCTGTAGACAAAGGTGGTCCTTTTTGGTTTTTTAAGGGAATAAGGGAACCTACTTATCAACCCTCCCATGCACTCTTCATCAATAGGTGGCTCAATGTTTTACCAACCCATCTACTCTCTTTGTTACTCTTTTTATTTCTCTTTTTTTTTGTAGACAAAGGTGGTCCTTTTTGGTTTTTTAAGGGAATAAGGGAACCTACTTATCAACCCTCCCATGCAATCTTCATCAATAGGTGGCTCAATGTTTTACCAACCCATCTACTCTTTTGTTACCTCCTTCTTTTTTTCTTGTTCTGTACACAAAGGTGGTCCTTTTTGGTTTTTTAAGGGAATAAGGGAACCTACTTATCAACCATCCCATGCACTCTTCATCAATAGGTGGCTCAATGTTTTACCAACACATCTACTCTTTTGTTACCTCCTTCTTTTTTTTCTGTGACACAAAGATGGTGCTTTTTGTTTTTTAAGGCAACAAGGGAACCTACTTATCAACCCTCCCATGCATTCTGCATCAACAGGTGACTCAATGTTTTATCAACCCATCTACTCTCTTCTAACCATCTTCTTTCTTTCTTTTTCTGTAGACAAATGTGGTCCTTTTTGTTATTTCAGGGAACAAGGGAACCTACTTATCAACCCTCCCATGCACTCTTCATCAATAGGTGGCTCAATGTTTTACCAACCCATCTACTCTCTTGTTACCTCCTTCTTTTTATTTCTCTTTTTTTGTAGACAAAGGTGGTCCTTTTTGTTTTTTAAGGGAACAAGGGAACCTACTTATCAACCCTACCATGCACTCTTCATCAACAGGTGACTCAATGTTTTATCAACCCATCTACTCTCTTGTTACCTCCTTCTTTTTATTTCTTTTTTTTTTGTAGACAAAGGTGGTCCTTTTTGTTTTTTAAGGGAACAAGGGAACCTACTTATCAACCCTCCCATGCACTCTTCATCAACAGGTGACTCAATGTTTTATCAACCCATCTACTCTCTTGTTACCATCTTCTTTCTTACTTTTTTCTGTAAACAAAGGTGGTCCTTTTTGGTTTTTTAAGGGAATAAGGGAACCTACTTATCAACCATCCCATGCACTCTTCATCAATAGGTGGCTCAATGTTTTACCAACACATCTACTCTTTTGTTACCTCCTTCTTTTTTTTCTGTGACACAAAGATGGTGCTTTTTGTTTTTTAAGGCAACAAGGGAACCTACTTATCAACCCTCCCATGCATTCTGCATCAACAGGTGACTCAATGTTTTATCAACCCATCTACTCTCTTCTAACCATCTTCTTTCTTTCTTTTTCTGTAGACAAATGTGGTCCTTTTTGTTATTTCAGGGAACAAGGGAACCTACTTATCAACCCTCCCATGCACTCTTCATCAATAGGTGGCTCAATGTTTTACCAACCCATCTACTCTCTTGTTACCTCCTTCTTTTTATTTCTCTTTTTTTGTAGACAAAGGTGGTCCTTTTTGTTTTTTAAGGGAACAAGGGAACCTACTTATCAACCCTACCATGCACTCTTCATCAACAGGTGACTCAATGTTTTATCAACCCATCTACTCTCTTGTTACCTCCTTCTTTTTATTTCTTTTTTTTTTGTAGACAAAGGTGGTCCTTTTTGTTTTTTAAGGGAACAAGGGAACCTACTTATCAACCCTCCCATGCACTCTTCATCAACAGGTGACTCAATGTTTTATCAACCCATCTACTCTCTTGTTACCATCTTCTTTCTTACTTTTTTCTGTAAACAAAGGTGGTCCTTTTTGGTATTTTAAGGGAATAAGGGAACCTACTTATCAACCCTCCCATGCACTCTTCATCAATAGGTGGCTCAATGTTTTACCAACTCATCTACTCTCTTGTTACCTCCTTCTTTTTTTCTTTTCCTGTACACAAAGGTGGTCCTTTTTGTTTTTTAAGGGAACAAGGGAACCTACTTATCAACCATCCCATGCACTCTTCATCAATAGGTGGCTCAATGTTTTGCCAACCCATCTACTCTCTTGTTACCTCCTTCTTTTTTTCTTTTTCTGTACACAAAGGTGGTCCTTTTTGTTTTTTAAGGGAACAAGGGAACCTACTTATCAACCATCCCATGCACTCTTCATCAATAGGTGGCTCAATGTTTTACCAACCCATCTACTCTCTTGTTACCTCCTTCTTTTTATTTCTCTTTTTTTGTAGACAAAGGTGGTCCTTTTTGTTTTTTAAGGGAACAAGGGAACCTACTTATCAACCATCCCATGCACTCTTCATCAATAGGTGGCTCAATGTTTTACCAACCCATCTACTCTCTTGTTACCTCCTTCTTTTTATTTCTCTTTTTTTGTAGACAAAGGTGGTTCTTTTTGTTTTTAAGGGAACAAGGGAACCTACTTATCAACCCTCCCATGCACTCTTCATCAACAGGTGACTCAATGTTTTATCAACCCATCTACTCTCTTGTTACCATCTTCTTTCTTTCTTTTTCTGTAGACAAAGGTGGTCCTTATTTGTATTTTAAGGGAATAAGGGAACCTACTTATCAACCCTCCCATGCACTCTTCATCAATAGGTGGCTCAATGTTTTACCAACCCATCTACTCTTTTGTTACCTCCTTCTTTTTTTCTTTTTCTGTACACAAAGGTGGTCCTTTTTGTTTTTTAAGGGAACAAGGGAACCTACTTATCAACCATCCGATGCACTCTTCATCAATAGGTGGCTCAATGTTTTACCAACCCATCTACTCTCTTGTTACCTCCTTCTTTTTATTTCTCTTTTTTTGTAGACAAAGGTGGTCCTTTTTGTTTGTCAACTCTACTTATCAACCCTCCCATGAACTCTTCATCAACACCTTAGTCCATATGTTACCAACACTCCCATTCAGTCTTTATCAACATGTATATGGAAGCTTAACCAACACCTACATTATTATGTTACCAAGAAGGGAATTGCGGAAGAAGGGAATTGTCATGTTGCAAGTCGTAGTTCATTTCATTTGCAAGTGGATTATGCTGCTCCCCTCCCTTTTTTTTAACCCTAAAATTTCACTAGCCCAAAAAGAGAATAAGGGAATAGTTAATATTTTACTACGTGAACATGTAAAGGGAATTGCCCACGTGCAGCAAGCAAATTAACGTACGACAACCCAACTTGTGTCACGAGCGGAAAGGGAATTGCCACGAAAGAGAATTGCCACGAGCGGAAAGGGAATTGCCACGAGCGGAAGGCAAATCAATTAAGGCACGTAACCTCTGTGGTCCACAATTACCACGAAAGGGAAACGCGTTTTTATGGTTTTATTCCCAAATTGGGTTGTCCGAAACCGATCGCTCGATTTAATCCTAGCGCGCGAGCGCCAGCTAGGGCCGCCCAATGTTTGTGCACTAATACCTTCGTTGAAGCACCGCTTTTTAGAAGCTATTTTCGAGTTGGGGTGTCGGCAACACTAGTGGTTTTATGGCTGTTGCGAATCTCTGAGTGCTACAGCTGGATCTTTTGGGAGGTGCTGTTTTGTCACATAGGTGCATATGAACCTATTATATAAAATATAGAAAAAATAATATTTAAAAATGTTAAAAATTTCCGAGATAAAATTTTGCGGACATCTATATTCGCACACAAGTTTTCGGAGGAAACAAATATTTTATGTGGTCTATATAAAAAATAAAAAATATCATGTGAATAGTCATGTTTTGAACATTAAAATTTGTCTTTTTACATGTGACACAAAAAATATTCCTTTTTTCCCGAAAACTTGTGTGTCAATATAGAATGTACAGATGTGCATACACAATTTTATTTCAGTATTTTTTGATATTTTAAAATATGTTTTCACATAGTGGGTTCATATGCATCCGTGAGCCGAAATGAATATCCCGATCTTTTGTTTCTTCTATCTTCTTGTTTATTTTTTCGGTTGTATGAACCCTTGAAGTCTAGACTTGCTCTATTCATTAGATTTGTTGCAGAGCTTGTGCATGACTGTGACTGATACCATCTTATTATTAGTATATCTGTTTGTAGAAAAAAAAAATGGTATATCTATATTCGCGAGATATTTTTGTTTCACAATTTTCTGCCAAAGCCCATTCCGAGTCTCAAACTTCCACCACCACTTAGGAGTATGATGATTTGTTCTCTAAGATCTTTAACACCAAGCCCCCTTTATTCCTTGATCTACACATTCTATTCCATTTAATCATGTAACAGGGTTTTTTCTTCTTTTTTTCAGCCCACAAGAATCTCCTCCTATATTTATCTATTTTTGCAATAAATGTTTTATTGAGTAAAAGGATAGATATATAATAAGAAGGAATCCTAGGCAAACATGAATACAAAAGAGTGAGCCGTGCACCAAAATTAGGAGAGTCACAAATCCATTCATCAAGTTTCTTAATTGACTTTTCATCCAAAAAAAATGGCACCCAATGTTTTTCAAATTTGGAACCTCAAGGTAGGAAGTTTCCCAACTTCACAATTAAACATGTCAGCATAAAATGACCCCAAAACATTGTTATCCTACCAATAGTAATAACCTCACTCTTGAGATAGTTTATCTTTAAATGAAACATCATCTTAAACAGATACATAATAAATTTTAAATTAACAGCTTGATCAAGATCATGCTGAAAGCCGAATGCAAAAAAACAGTACCATCAACATATTGTAGGATAGCTACACCCTTATCAATCCGGTACATGCACAACTAGCTTGACATCTGTTTATGGAGAAATTGAGATGGAATGCACGTTTCTTTTTGTTCCACAGAATGTGTTTCCTGGAGAGTGCTAAAACCTTGAAATAGGCAAATATATGTACACCATATATAACAATTTCTTACATTCACAATAATCTATTCCCCCGATCCATAATTAGTGTCAGAGTTTCAATTTCAAATAACTTAAATTTGAACTAAACCTCCGGCATTTATTATCGATCTAAGGGAGTATCTTTTTTCATCTTATGCAATATCACATCATGTCATACTGATCTATGCAGCAAAGTTAATTAGATATTTAAACGACCAACGGAAATGTAAACATAACACCATACAGGATGATTCATGAATGAATGATCAAATCAATGGACTACCAGCGGCAGTAAGCGGTACGTAGCACGTCATCTCCAATTCTCCATCACGGCCGTACTTTAGTGCAGCGCCGGAGGGGAGCATGTCACCCGAGTGTCGTGGGACCGGCACGACGACCCGGCCGTGGAGTCCGCCGTCGCGCCTCCCTGCAGAACCCGGCGCGCCAGCTTCGAACTCGCCGTTGTTATCTGCACGCGCTGCACCACCATAGGTCTCCCACCCATCTGCTTCGGCCCAGCACCATCCCCGCCCAGCGCCGAAGGCGCCACAGCACCATCAGCGTCTGCTCCACGGTGACCAGTCACGCCCTGCTCCGTGGAGGGCGTGCCGTCGTCGCCGTGGAGTGGCTCGGCGGCGCCATGAACCACCGGAGATAGGAGGACCTCCTCAGGCTTCTGTGGCTCCCCAGGCGGCGACCTCGAGCCGTAGGAGTTCTGGACGAGGGCGCATGCCAGAAGAAACAACGGGAGCAAAGCGCGCGAGCACCGTGCCATTTGATCAAGGGTTTCGGCGGGAGGCAGTACTACTCCTCTTTCCCCGATAAAGGCAGCGCGCACGTCCCTAGGCGAGCTTTGCTTGAAGGTCCTACAGGCTCTATTCTCTTGCGATGCAAAGATACCACACGATCGAGTATCTGTCAACAGTAGGAACAATACAACTGTTACAATGCAGATTCAAAAGCAAAACGTCCTACTTATAGGAGGGTGTCTGCAGACTGGCGTTCGATCGACGGAAATGGCAGGGCAATTGCAATAAAATGTGCAGCGCAATTTTCACCGAGCTGAGCATGCGAGGCCTTGCCAATTAGCGTGAGTGTGGGCGAAAAACACAGGAGCATACCAGCACTGTACCTGTACGTAAAGTACGTGGACAACAGTCCAACTCAAACTCTGAAGAAGTTCAAAGTTCAAACGGACAACAGTCTGCCAGGAAACTACTCGTGTCTCCGGCCGTGTCTAGCATATCAGACGCGCATGCAGTGCTTTGTCGGTGGATTTCTACTTTATAAATACTACTGTGTACAATTTCTACGGCAGCTTCTTGCCAGGAATATACTGCCACGGTACTTGCATAGTAAGGATCCGCTTAGTTTGGACTTTGTTTACACGCCCGTATATATGCTTGACTATGTGCACACGGTGTCAAAAGTGCTGCTAGTAGTACTAGCAATATTCAGCAGTCAGAGCCGACAGAGTGTCGCGTAGTAATTAGCAGGAGTATTAGTTTTCTTTCTATAGGCAGCTAGCGGCCAAAATACATGTTTGCTGGCCGGTATCTTCTGGGAAAGGGACGTCCCCAGTGGCTGGGGGAGTCCATATTGCTTTCCACGCCTCAGTCACCATTTACCAAACAAGGAAACACAGAGTGATCGGGGGAATATTTCTATCTGAAAATATATATTAATAATTATCACAGAAATAATAAAAATAATAAATATGTTATTGGACACCCTAGTGACAACTAAAAGCACTAGAGATATCCTAAGGCATCCTGCTGTCCTCGTCGTCATCCCCCCCCCCCCCCCCCCCACCAGCACATCGAAATTATGCAAAGATTGTCTGCTTGTAGAGCTAGTTGTTGTAGATAGACCAGAAATCGCTACACTAACCCCTCAAAAAACCAGCGTGTCAAAGTCGCAACCATGGCTAAAGATGATAATCATATGTCGGAAGAATCTGACCTGCGACCACACAAAAGAACATGAAAACTAATGTGAATTGTCGGTCCGGCACACAACTCCACGTGTGCTACACTGGTGTTAGATGCATTGCCGGAGCTAGGAGGACCTTAATTTGGCACCATATTAAACTGCCGTGTGATTTGAAATGGTGGGAGTATATAACATATTTGGCCGATTCAAATTGATATGTTGCGTTGTGCTAACAAATATGACATATCTTTGTTGGTTGTATCTAGCAAAGGTTGCTCCATAGTTATTTTTCTTAAAAGTATTGTGAGGTGATTGAAAGTTCTCTAGGGTGAACACCAACCATCTAACCATATGCCCTCTTTGCAACCAAGTACAAGAGACGGCGGACCACCTCATGTATAAATGTCGCTTCACCTTGCGGGTGTGGAAAGAGATCCTAGCTTGGTGTGGTATTCAAGATTGCCCCCCGGAGTCTTGGATAAGTGAGCCAAATGTCGATGTGTGGTGGTCCAACATTGCCTTACGAAGAGGGCAACATAGGAGAGCCTTAGCTTCCTTGCTCATGCTAATCTCGTGGGAAGTTTGGAAGGAGCGCAACGCTAGAATCTTCCGACACCATCATTCCGCCACAAATGTCATCATCGCCAAGATCAAAGATGAGGCCCGGGCTTGGTGCTTGGCCGGCGCTAAGGATTTGTGCAATGTAATACCGGGAGAGTAGGCTCTTGTTAAAGTCCTAGGGCTTGTCCTAGGCATTTGTTATGAAACTCTAAAACTTCTTCTCTATTAATGAAAATGGCAAATCTTTTGCCTCGTTTCAAAAATATTGGATAGAACGGACGACGATGGTGTTTGTGCACTATTACCTGTTGGAGGGCATCGTTTTGGAGTAGTTTTTTTTTTAAGTCGGGGTATTGTGAAACCTAGTGGCCATAGAGACTTTCGACTCATCTTGGAAATGCTTTTATATAATTGATATTATATTTGTATTGACATATATCCCATTATCGAAAAAATTCAAGACATATCCATACCAAAGTACATGAAACAATGTACATTCACAACGAGTCCTTTAATTTCATCTTTACGCTATGGTGATCACATCATGTCATAGACGACTAATTAACGGAAATGCTAACAAAAGAAAATAAATCAGATGGATCGACCAGGAGAGGACTGTAAACACTAGCGTGTCGCGTGTAGGCCCGGCCATCACGGCCGGACGTTCCTTAGTGCAGCGCTGGAGGGGGGCATGTTACGCTAGCGTCGTTGGAGCGGCACGACGACTTGGCCGCCGAGTCCCCCGCTGCACCTTCTTCAAGACTCCGGCGAGCCAGCTTCGAACTCAGCACCATCCCTGCCCCTCCCTTCTTCTGCACGGACTCTACACCACCGTCGTCGACCAGCGGCGCCAATGTTGTCGCACCATCGTCGTTTACTTCTGCCGTCCCGTCGCGGTGGCGGGGTTCGCCGCTGCCGGGGTGGAGCACCGGAGATAGGACTACAGACTTCTCCCCCGGAGATGGTCTGGAGCCGTAGGAGCTTTGGATAAAAGCACATGCGAGAAGAAGTGCCAGGAGCAAAGCGAGCGAGGACCGTGCCATCTTCTCAGCAGGGTTTGGGCGAGGCACTAGCTACGTGAGAATGTGAGATCTCTTTGCAAGGTACCTACTGGCAGTCGGCTACTGCACTGGCTCTGCTCGTTCTTTCCGCTCTCTTGTGCGCCGGAGGTGAAGATGACACTAGGCTAGAAGGCACGAGTGACAATGACGGGCGAACAGCGGGGATTTATAGGGGCGTAGAGAGCGAAATGACATGGTAATCGCGCGGAAAAGAAGACATGAGCAGACCATCTGCAGCACAGCAGCAAAGTTTGAACTTCACACGGACAACAGTCGGCCTCGAAACTACGCTTGTCCCCGTGCCTAACATGTCAAACATGGCCGCATGTACTTGTCTGTGGTTTTATGCCATATGCTGCTGCTACGAGGAATATACTACAGAACTGATCTAGAATACTCGCGTATCAAGGATTCACATAGGTGTACGTGCATGTAAGTGCACAAGTTTCTCAAGGTTCACACCAGTTCTTCGCTTATGGTATCCCGTTAACTTGTAAAGCATTGGTTGGTAAGATCGCTACGCGCACGCCCGTGTTTGACTGTACCTGCACAGGGAATCAGCAAGTGCGTATTCTAATTGGGTAGAGTACTTGGCAATACCGTAATAGTACTAGTTGGTGCATAAGTACGATGTCTAGTGATTTCCACCCAAACACTTCACTTGCATAATACGCTGATTCTCCATACATATGTTATATTAAAAGTTTTGATTACATAAGAAAGCAATGAAACTATGAAATAGAAAAAAACAAGAAAACATTGATAGGCAGTGTGATACAGCTGTAAAATCATAAACACACAAAGAAACCAATAGTGGAAATAAGAAACGTCCAAGAAAGAAAAAAAATCATAAGAACTTGTCAAAAAAACCACCAATATTTTACAGCTGCTAGAGAATAAATACCATTGGAAAAAACAATTCACCCACTAAGATGGAAACATCATCGAACGATATATCAATTGCATTCATCAGTTCTGAAACCAGCTCGAACTCTAGACGGCCACACACACGCTGTTTACAAACTAATCACAAGAAGCTAGCTTAACTGAAATCGATCTCCTAAACATATTTATTTTTTCCTAAAACGAATGGCCGACGCATGAATGAATGGCTTCCTAGTTGGGGGCGAAGAAGATCTCGGAGTCGAGCCTCTTGGACCGGAACAGCTTCTCCATCTCGGGCGTTGTGTTGAACGCCGCCTCCAGCACCTCCGGGGAGATGGCCTTCCACACCGAGGTCTTCCCCGCCAAGTGGCTGAAGATCGGGCTGGACAAACACAAGAACATCATCAGCACGATCACCACGTGGATAAACGACAATACAATGCAATGCCAACAAACAGATTGCGCTTTTTACTTGGGCGTGGTGATGATTGAGAACCACTCCATGCCGGAGGCATCAGCGATCTTGGAGACGACGTGGAAGCGCGGCACGATGAAGAGGCTGCCGCCCTCGATGCGGGTCTCTAGAACACGCTTGCCATCAGGGCCGACGACCTGCACCCGACCACTGCCACGGACAATGTAGGTCACCTGGTACGCCGAGTCGCAGGAGAAGCCTGGGGAGCACATGGAGTGGGCATCGATCCTAACGAGATCGGCACCCAGCCCGACCTCCTTCACCAGGGGCAGGTTCACGGTGTTGAGAACCACCACGCGGCCACCGTTTGGGATGTCCACGTCCAGCTTGGCCTCGAGGCAGTTGAGCGCCATGTCCTTTCGGTCCTCAGGGACTGGCTCCGGAAGCTTCTGACCGGCGGCGAGCTTGACGATGCCTGAAGCAGGCTGCGTGGAGACGAGCTTGGCAGCGTCCGCGTCCTTGAGGTCCCAGGCGCGACCAACGAACTCCGTGGAGAAGCCAGTGAAGATGCCGCTGGAGCCAGTGAGCTGGAAGTTGGTGAACTGGCCAGACTTGTGGCCCTTGGAGGTGTCACCGAGGAAGAGGATGATGAGCTCAGTTGCGGACTCAGGGGTGTTGTGCCACCAGGTTTGTACGCCAAAGGGGAGCGCCAGAGCGTCGCCCTCCTTCACGGCGACCACCTTCTCCTTTGTGGCCTCAGGCAGGACGATGCCACAGGTTCCCTTGCCTGATCAACCAAGGATCATAAGTGATGTATCATGTTAACAACAATCCAGTACAAAAATTTACAGAAACTACAAAATAGAGCGAATGTAACAGCAGTACTGGTTGCTTCTAGTGTTTTGATCGGAGGAGCAAACATGATTCCAAGTTGTGACATCACGCAAAGGCTGAGAGATATGTTGATTTCAAAAACACCACAACATTTTAAACAAGTAGATTTAATCAAATAAATATCCAGAACAATTCATTGTATTACTCCCAATACTAATTGTTGTCAAAATAATTTGGCTACGAACATATATTGTCATTGATTTTTAATGAGCGCGATCTGATCTGGCCGAAACAAATAACCTGACAGAAAACTAAACAATTTCAGAACTAAACCGTATCGTGCATGCAGACAAGACAACTACTACTTGAGACAGAGCCGATCATGTTGTGCAGAGCGGCAGCTCCGTTCAGTTTCAATCTAATAGTGTTGCGTACCTGCGATCCGGATTTCATGCCGTAACAAAACACAATTCGAGTCCCACACAGAAGCACAAACAGTATCCAACAATTGGGATCGATCGCACTCCGAAGGGAAATTCCAGACAATCAATGGGTGATCAACAGAGAGGGCAGGAGCGGATTGGCTGTTTAATGATACCTTGGAGGACGTAGGCGACCTTGGCGGAGTCGGAGTAGCTGGGGAGGGACATGCCGCCAGCGGCGAGCGAGAGCTTGGCGGCGCCAATGGATGCGACGCCGAGCATGGGCAGCTCCGCGGGGCTCCACTCGTAGTAGGAGCCGCCATCGCCGCCGTACGCCTTGCTCGGCTGCCTTGGGGTCAGATCAACCGCCATTGCGAAACGAGAAAAGAAGAGTATCCAAGATTTTTGGGAAACAACGGGAGCAGGAGGAGGTTGTGATGAGGAGAGGTGGGATCGGGCCCCTCGTTATATAGCGAACCACCAGGAGCCGGAGGCCGATGTGCTGGATATGCACGTTGGATTAGGATTAGATGAGTTTATCGCAAGTTTAGGCAACGGAATAACTATCTACGAGATGATTATGGAACAAGCAATTACTGTATTCTTCAAGAAAAGAAGAAAGTGCAAAACGAACCACCCGCCGCTGCCGCTTCTTCGTCTCTGGCTCCGCGCGCTGATCCCTGACCACCTGCCACTCAGAATTCTGCTATCATGCATGGAGTAGAAGCAAGTTTCAGCTCGTAGCTCGAATTTTAGATCCGACACACGTACTGTATATTATTCACGTACAAATTTCATTTCAGCCAAAGAAAAAAAATAGAGTACCGATCTAATGCCAGCATTTAAATTCTACTCAGCTATACACGTAATGGTTTCTACAAGCGGATGGTTTCTACAAGATGCATATCATGTCAAACGACTAAGGGGCTAGTGATCCAAACTTTATTGCAGTTTCAACGCTAGCTAATCAATCGAAGCAAGCAACTCCATTGCCGCCGGTTATCAATGAGCAGCAAATGCAACATATAGAATCATGTGGTTAAAATAGCCCGTTATATCCCAACTATAGCCTTTCACGAGGCTGCGGCTACGTACAGCTATCAAATGCTAAAATAAAAATAACCACTAATAGCCCGGCTAAGACTATTTAGCCCCAGTTTAGCCCATCGCACGGCGAAAGGCACCTGGTGAGAGTAGCTGCTGCTGCTGCTGTGCTACCTCCAACTATGAAGTTCAGCACATGAACAATACAGAGTACTTTGTTTCAAAAAACAATAGAGAGAAGAAAACTAAAAAAATTTAAAGCCATAGAGGATAACTTCCCCTTCAATGGGTCTGAAATTCCAAAATTTTAGCATGGCCCATTTCTTTGGCAAAATCCCCACGAGGCTAACCATGGCGGCGCGCAAACTAGGCAGGGTAGGAGAGAGCGACCATGGCGGCGCGCCCTCGTTGCTAAACCTGACCGATGTCGCTGCTGAACCTGGATTCCCTCGCTGCCGGAGGTGATCAAGCTCTTCACCGCGCTGCTGAGTGCAGAGTTGGCGAGGTGCTCAAGCTCTTCCCGGCTCAGATTGATTGCATGCATGTCTTTGGTTATCTCAACTTGTTGTTGCCATGTAATTCATGGACAAAACTATATCCTAAACTGCTTAATGATGTTATAATATTTGGACAGAATTATGTATTTAACTATATTTGAACTATGTCTTGATACTGTGTATCTCTCATGTGAAGATGTTATTATGTTATGCATCTATGAATTATGTTATGTTATATGTTGTCCAAATATAATTTTTATTATTATTTAGCGAATCGGATGTATGGGTTTAGCTGTGCTATAGCCCGGTTATAGTCTTTCATAGCTTTACAAATTGTTCCGGCTATCGGCTATAGCCCGTTATTTTGACGAGTGATAGAATCAATGATGTGAACTAAGTTGGCTACTCATCTCACAAGTGTCTGGATTCAGTTTTGGCATGGTTATAAAGTTGGTTACAGCAAGGCATGGCCTGGCAACTGAAAGAAAGAAGATGAAAGGTGCCATCGATGAATAATGCACATGAAGATTCAAGAAACCCAGGCTTGATAGTACCGAAGCTATGAGAGTATCTTCCCGGCGGCTTCACTGTTTTATTTGCCTGACTGGAGAATTTTCCATCATACATGCATGATTCTTGTTGATGCATATGTAACCTGATACGGTTATTGCACTGCCAGGAGAGAACGAGACAACACTTGTGCAATCTACTACCTCCATTTAAAAATAAGTTTTGTTTAGATACGGATATATGTAAAAATATTTTAGTTGTAAATACATCTATGTCTAGAAAAAGCTGAGACACTTATTTTAGGAGAGAGAGAGAGAGAAAAGTCATTGATTTGCATATACCACACGGTGGGCGTACAAGGTAGTGCGCTCATAACTAATTTTGCCTTGTCTTTGATCAGTCACTACAGGAATAGCTCGCTGCGCCGACGGCCGTGGCGTACGCCGACGGCCAAATGTCGGGGCCGTCGGCGTACGTCCGGTCCATGGCAGCGGCCCCTCTAGCCCCTCGGCGTAGACATACCCTCGGCGTAGACATACCCCTTGGCAGATTCCTGTAGTGAGTTGGTACTCCTTGAGTCGGTGAGCTTTTCTAGTGTATGCCAGCTGAGAGTAAAACACATATTTCTATTGAATGGAATGTTTATGCGAGATTTGGTGCTAATTTCACTTTTAAACCAACTAGAAACACTCCACTGTGTAGTACCACTTCACGAAAGAACTCCTAAGGCTATGGAGGACCAGGTAGAGATCACAGATTGTTTTGTCCCATGAATGAGTACACCGGTTTCACGTGTTTTCCCAAAACCCCTCATTCCGAGGAAGTGAATTTTCCCCTATGTATAAAAAACATCTACATGCCTATACCGCAAGACGTGTCCCACCTAGGATCTCAATGAAAAAGTGGCTAATATCGTAACGATTTTAAATAAAGATGCCAGCTTCATGCACTCCATAGACTACTATATAGATATGGCAAGATTTGAGAGAATAGGTGACCCTTGGATAAGAATTGCAGTGTAAAAATGTTAAGGGCAAGTTTTGAGCCAAATAAGAGCAAAAGATGGCTGAAAAAAAGTGAATGTTGTTGTACTTGGTAGGTAAATTACTTAGGCCAATTTATAATTGGCAAGGTATATAAGAAGGAACACACATGAGTAACATTTTACTTTGCATCTACAAGCTAAATTCCCTGGACGGATGGTATTGGAATAATGACTATATTGTCAACCAAAATTCCAGTATATGCATGTTATACTACTAACTAATCTTGGTGAGCATGTACCTATTTTTCTTCCAACAAACATGATGAAGAAATACGCGTACAAATATTGACCCACATGTGGGTTGAAAAATAAAGCAAGAAATATACAGTCACTACGGGAAAAAGTCTCACTGCCGTGCGCGCCTCTTTGCCGTGTGCCTTTGCCACCCTTTGTCGTGAGGCAGTTCTTTGCCGTGCGCCGCTCGCACGGCAATGACAGCTTTGCCGTGCAGCAGCGGAACGACGCACGGCAAACAAAAGACGCACGGCAAAGATACAGCTCGGCGCTCGGCAAAGCATCCCCGCACGGTAAAGCAGCCAGATGGCGCACGGCAAAGTAACCCCCCACGGCAAAGAGGCCACGAAGGCGCACGGCAAAGATGCAGGCACGGCAACGACGGCTTTGCCGTGCAGGCCACCCCTTTGCCGTGCGTTTTTGCACGGCACAGAGTACAGTTTCATTTCTTTCCCCTCTTTTGTAGTATTCATATTTATATTAATACTTATATTTGTTGTAAAATTAGTTTTTACTTTTTGTAGACTATTTGTTAGTGTTACTTAATACAATCTGTATACCGATAAAACAAGTAATCTACATCTTCATCGACCCCTCCCCCTAACATATCAGTGTTTCGGAGCAAATTAACGGGGGTTCGGTGTCTGCTAAGTGTTATCGCCCCCACATATTTGGTGCAATTTCTTGCAGCTTTACACCTTACACGACACTTCCAAATATATTCTAGGTCCACATGAAAGTTTGGCTGGGATTCAAGTGCTCCGGAGGTCTTCCCCCCCCCCCCCCCCCCCAAAAGGGCGGTCTATATATGGGCCCGGCGGTCTACCCCCCCCTAGATTTCTCCGCGCGAGGTTCCACCAATGTACTTTTTCATAGGTTTAGTTTTGTTTAGACCATATACACATGGAAAGCTAGGTTTGGCACACTTTGGCACACTATAGCCACCGGTATACCCGCAGCGGGACACTTCAGCCTACAAGTCGAGGAATCTTCCAAGTGTTATCGCCCGAAAGAGAGGAATGCCACACATGGGAGCTATGCCTTGCACCATTTGGTGAATCACACCTTCCAACACACTTTGGCACATATCCTAGGTCCACTTGCAAGTTTTGGTGGCACATACACACGGCAAAGGTTGCCCTGCTGTGCACTGCGCGGCTGTGGCAGTTCTGCTGTAGTATGTTTGCCGTGCGGGGTGGAGGGGAAGCGCACGGCAAAGAGGAGACTTTGCCGTGCGGGATGGGGGTGGAGCACACGGCAAAGCCGGCCGCACGGCAAAGACTGAAGGCGCACGGCAACGACATTCGCACGGCAACGCTGGCCCAGCTCACGGCAAAGCCAGTGCGCACGGCAAAGGCCTTTGCCGTGCCATCTTCGCGTGGCGCACGGCAAAGCCGGCTTTGCCGGGCGGTTCATTGCCGAGCAGTCTTTGCCGTGCAAGCCCGCACGGCAAAGGTTTTGCCGAGCGTATTTTGGCCTTTGCCGTGCGTTCCTGCTGCACGGCAAAGCGCAGTTCTCCCGTAGTGAGTCATCCAACAACCAGTTAACCATATAGTGTCCATACACTAGTGTTCTACACGGTAGGGTCTTGACTCATGTCCTTGTCTTTTCTAAACTATGGATCATCTACCCGGCCTCAGTTTTGTCCCCATGTCAATGTCATCACATGTTTCTGTAACGCAACAAGACACAGAGGACATGTTTGGATCGAAAGTTTTTATTGTGCAAGCTTCGATGGCTATTTCGAATGTAAACTAAGAAAAAAATATCTTTATAAAGTAACACTCCTCTTGCAAACAGCCCCTAAGTATGCCAACAATCCACTACCCAATTGCTAAAACCTGCATGGAAGCCACATGACATGAAGTTTTAGTGAGAAAATTTGAACACAAAATTTAGTGGATACATCTCGAAATTCTACACGTTCACAAACTGGTTCCACAGAAAACAGACATTTTGAGTGTCATATGTAAAAAAGACCAATTTTTCTGTAAAAAAAGTTGGGTACGAGACGTTTTGTTTGTATTTTTCAAACAAGTCACAAAAAATGTCGGTTTTCGCAAGACTTGATGTGCGCACGTAAAATGTTGATACATAAGTGAGAAAAATTTTGTTCGAATTTTTTTTAACATTTCAAAATGTTTTTTCCTGTAGCGGGAGCAAATGCTCCCATGTGCCTAATTGAATTTCTCGGGAAGTTATCAATTGCTCGGCAAGAGTTTTGAGAAGTAGTAAGCAACATTCCATAGAACAATAAGATGTTATAAAGCGAGGGGAGCCTCAAGCCATGTGCCATATTTAATATATAGAGGGCAAGATGTGGCTGAGAAAAACTGAATGATGTTGTACTTCGTAGATAACATTAGTTAGGCCATTAATTACAATGTGGCTAAGGTTTCAAAATGAGGGGGAGGGGGGGTATATTACTTTTTGCATATAATAGAGATAGTTGCATTGTGTTTCTCCTTTTAGGGAGAGAGAGAGAGAGAGAGAGAGGGAGAGAGAGAGAGAGAGAGAGAGAGAGAGAGAGAGAGAGAGAGAGAGAGAGAGAGAGAGAGAGAGAGAGAGAGAGAGAGAGAGAGAGTCTACAAATCCAAAATGTCGAATGAGCAAGGAAGAGCTTTCTTTAGTCAAACATAATTTCTAACTTAATAAATTTTGCAAACACATGTTATATCTACACTAGGACCTTGTGAGAAGATATAAAATAGCCTCTCCTATTTTAACTCATGGGCATGTCTCACCAAAATTCAGTTCAAGAACTAATCGACATGTGCATGCATTCACCTAGTCAACCAAAGGTAATTAACAACACTAGTCTGATACTTCCTCCTACGAAAAATGTACATCTTTCTAGAGTTAAGCACAAACATGTAGGTACAATGCCAACATTACCCTTAATCGGATGGGCACGCACCGATGGTGGCGGAAACGCGACCACCGATGTTGTGGGCATAGCAACGAGGATGTTGTCAGTGGTGGCATCACAGATAAGACGGGCGGTGGTGGCAGCAAAACTGCCTGCGCCGCAAGCTGTCGATGGCGTAGCGGAGGGGACGGAGGGCGGCGCAGCTACAGAAGAAGACGGTGGCGGTGCGTGCGTACCACCACGCGCTGACCACGTGTCGCGGCCAGCAACGCGAGCCTATGGAGTATGTCGGGGCCAGCGTACATTCTGGGTGTGCTGTCCCCATCGACATCCCGTCTTCTACAACGACGGCCCCTATGCCACTTCCGGGTGCGTGGCGCCAAGCTTGTCGCTGTGGTACGAGGATACGCTGCCGCAAAGCAGCTTCAACCCCAACGCCGTGTTCTACTCCCCGGCGTACGACCAAGTGCCCCAGCCCGAGCCAGGCCCTGGTGCGGACGACGCCCCGTTCACTGGCTGTAGGGACTCGCACGATTTCGAGGGCACTCGGAAGTCGCGACGATGCATTGCTATAGCAAGCTCAAAACGAACGAGAAAGGGCGGTTGACGCGTCATTCGTTGTCAAAGGGAAAATATGTCATTGATCTGGATGCGCCGCTCGCGACATCGGCAGGGCGCCTTATCGGCAACAAGGCTGCCAACGCCGGCTTGGCCGAAGCTGTGTCGACCGAGAAGACGCAGGCGTCGATCACGCAGTGCCTCGCCGAGGTCTCCTCGACCCTGCTCTTACGCGACAAAAAGACCGACGAAAGGTGGGCGGTGCTTCTCAAGAGGCAAGAGAAGAAGATGGAGCTCAAGAAACGCAAGGAGGACATGTCCATGCTGACAGCGTCGACAGGTGGAATGTCTCCCTGGACGCGGGCGACACACAACTTCTACAAACGCTGATCCTCAACGACATCGAAGCCAAAATGGCGGCGGCCGAGGCAGCAGCAACCCCGCTCCCGGAGCAAGAGCCGACACCAGCAAACCCATCTGCGACAACGTCTGCTAGCACACCAGCGTCAGTGGCATCAGCATCTGCCTCTGCGACGGAGCAGGCACACCGGGCAGAGCACGACGAGGTCGTCGTGATCGACGGGCCTACGTCGACTCAGGATGCGCAATCGGCGTCTCCCAACCCCTTCTTCAAATTTACGTCTTATTACCTTGCACCACCGGTCTGTAATATGATCGCGCGTCTAGTACTTTCATCGCGTCTACTTCGATCGCGGCGACTTTGACAGGAACGATCTCTTTTGAATGTAACTATTTGAATTTCTGTTTGGTGGCGTTTTTTGGGAGACGCGGCTGGGGAGCGACGTCTCCCAAATGCGGCATGAAGAAAACACGTCCCTCAAATGCTCGATTCGGCGCCATTTGGGGACGCTTTGGGGACGTGGCTGGAGATGCTATTATATAAGAGGCTAGATATATAAAGAGGAACACATGTGGGTAATTGTTCACTTACTTTCCATCTACATGTTAAATTCCATGGACGCGTTGCATTTGAATTACTCTATTTTCCCAACCAATTTCTTATACAGTATTGATGCTTCACATATTGCTAAACCTCCTACTATCAATGGTAAAATAATTGGTGTTGGCAATATTTCTACTTCTACTACAAAGCGTGCAAAATTGTCTGGAACTGCAGAAACTGTTTGTGATAAAAGTGCTGAAATTTTCAAAATGTTGGGGACAATGGTCCCATTGCTTTAGATCATAATGATTTTGATTTTGATAATCGTCATATCTCTGAAGTTATTAAGTTCTTGCAAAAACTTGCTAGAAGTCCTAATGCTAGTGCTATAAACTTGGCCTTTACAAAACATATTACAAATGCTCTCATTAAAGCTAGAGAAGAGGAATTAAAACTTAAAGCTTCTATTCCTAGGAAGTTAGAAGATGGTTGGGAGCCCATCATTAAGATGAAGGTCAATGATTTTGATTGTAATGCTTTATGTGATCTTGGTGCAACTATTTCTGTTATGCCTAAGAAACTTTATGATATGCTTGACTTGCCACCTTTGAAATATTGTTATTTGGATGTTAATCTTGCTGATAATTTTATAAAGAAACCTTTGGGGAGAATTGACAGGTTAACAATAACCTTGTCCCCGTTGATTTTGTTGACCAACCTGCCAGCAAAGCGGATGCTCCAGGTGCCATAGGCCAAGCTGCGCGCCGCAGCTGCGGTCTCCTAGCTTCCCAAATCAGGGACGGTGACATGCGGCCTCACCGGTGGACCATGCGTGAGCATCGATGCCTAGGTCTACCATCGCCTGCAAGACCATGGTTTGGCAAGCATTGAAGATGGACAGCAAATCCAATGGATTGGAGATTTGGGTAGGGCCGAATCACTTAGAAAGGGACATTTCACGAGATGTACAGATGAGTGGCTGGTCTGTTCTTTACGGTGGTTGGAATGTTGACAAATGTATTTTTACCAGGTGGACGAAGGCGGAGGCGGAAGCGAAGGCCAAGGCCAAGGCTAAGGCGAAGGCGCAGCCGACGAGCACCGTTGACGACGAGGAGGACACAACTTCCTCCAACGCGTCGACCGACACCGCCTCTTCGGAAGAGGTGACGAGCAGGAAGCGCCACTGCGAGGACGAAGAGGCGGGGCCATCAAAGAAGGAGTAGTTTAAAAAAATTATATGTAATTTGTTTCTATTTTTCAAAGTTTTTATATGTAATTTGTTTATGTTGCACCAATTTGAATATTAGTACAGAGTTTTCTTCTATCTAATAAAATAAAATACAGTGTTTTAAAGTTTTGGGGGCGCGTTTGGGGGACGCGGCTGGGGAGCGACGTCCTCTAAGCGCGGCACGAAGGAAACATGCTCCCCAAACGATATATCCGGCGCCCTTGGAGGTCCGCTTTGGGGGACGCGGCTGGAGATGCTCTAAGGCTTGTTCATGCGTTGTAACCGTGGATGAGAGTGATTATTTATAGGATATATTGATTAGAGTTTTTTTTGTCTCGCTACCGATCTGCCTTAATTTTTTTGGTGATCTGATTTCTTTAACCTAATAATCTATCATTTACTACATAAAAATGGTTATTAATACATTACGTGTATCACTATTATATTTTTTTGTCTTGCATGTTCCATGTGCACTGCAGTATCTCTTTCTCCAAGTTGGAGCATACTTCCTTTTTGTCTTGCATGTTTTCTGTGCAGTGCTGCATCTCTTTCTCCATTTTTGTTAGTGCTTTGGCTTCAGAAGAATTAGAAAGGAAGTAGTTGTCAATTGATAATGTACGTATGAAGATTTCATCTGAAATAAGTGAGTTGTCGATTGTAATTACCAAACATGACAATTAAGTTGAGAACCGACTCTGAAGGCTACCCATGCATGACTTTGATATTCATATCTCTGTCGTTCCTCTATAGCTTGGATTTCCGTTGCTATGATAACTTGAATCTCCGTCAGATTGAATCTTCACCGACCTGGATATTCGCTAGCGTCGAGCTGCACCTGACGCCACAGGCCAACTTCAATCTTATTGGTGGTGTGTAGATCAAGTCTGGTTTGAATGACTTGGATTTTCTTATCAAGGCCCGTGACTTGGATTTGGTTGGACGTGAGTCGTTGACGCGTCAGGCTCGCGTCTCCTCGCCTCTCGTTGTCTCCGGCGTGCCTGAAGCAACTCCTGTGTAGCGGGGATGGAATCGGGGCGCCGGATACCGTATTGGGCCGCACCAGACGGAAAGAGCCTTTGGGACGCGCGGTTGGGATCGATTTTTTGTCCGGCGCTCCCTAAATCCCTTTAGGAGCTGCTTTGGGGGACGCGGCTGGAGATGCTCTAAGACAAATGACGCCCATGTACAGACCTCAAACTTTTTGGTGCCGTGACCTAGCAGAGTGTTTTGACGTGTTTCCCAATGCCCCTTATTCCGAACGAGTGAATTTGCGCCTATGTTTCTTAATCAGCTCTATGTATGCATCGTAAGAAGGGTCCACTGATCAAGATCTTGATGAAAACGTGGCTAATCTCACGGTGATTTCAACTACAGATGGCAATTTTAGGCACTCTCCATATATATATATACAACTATATGGGTACAACAAGAGTTGCGGGACAAGGTAAGACCATTTCGATAAGAACTGCATTGTGAAAATGTTAAAAGGGAGTCTTTAGCCACATATGAGCCAAATGGTGGCTGACACAAGTGAATGGTGTTGTACTTAGTAGGTAAAGTATTTAGGTCAATTATAAGGGGCTAGATATATAAAGATGAACACATGGGGGTAAATTTTCACTTACTTTGCATCTACATGTTAAATCCATGGACAGGTTGCATTGGAATGAACTCTATTTTCTCAACCAAATTCTTGTATAAGTTGTATTATTATTAATCATGGCGAACATGGGGTAAATATTGAATGGAGCGAGGGATTATGAGGTCACCGCCTTCAAGTTTCGAGATGGGCTACTTTGGCTATTTGACATATTTCGGATTAGGCCTACTGATGCCAGCTAACAAACCCCAACCAGAAATTTATTTATATCATATTTTATTTCCCCACGCCCCAAAAAAAAAGTCGAAATATTTATGTTATATTTTCATTCCGAGTCCTAGTACCCATGAAACATGCAGAGCAGTTCATGTATACCTACTTCTACTTGCCGCGTGCGTAGTTCTAGTTGGGTAGCCACAGAAGTTTGACAAGCTCGATCATCACTTCTGCTCCAGTGTTCCCTTAACTGATGCCAACCAGTGCCCTCATCACTGATCATGATATGCTTTTTTGAGAAACAGACTTGCCATAGCGCAACCCGAGATTGAGACTCGAGGGTTGTAAGATTAGGATGCCAAGGGAGTTGGAGGTTGAAAGCTGGTTCATGAGGGTTGAGTGCTCAACTAGGTAGACTTGCCAGGCTAAACGCCAGCATTCTAGTCTCTTTGTTGATAGGTGCTCCTTTGTGGCTCTTGTCAGGCTATGGGTTTAGGTTCTGAAGAGCTAGCTGAGGAGGCTTTGTGGCTGAACTCTGGCCGTGAGAAAAAACATGGACGGTGAAGATCTTTTCATACCCCTTCATAAGCGGGGCATGATTGCAAATTTAAAAATCTGGCATGCACATACTACCTTGTAGTGGTCAGTATGGATCGTGTTGTTTTATACGAGTAATTTTTGTACGTATAGTGTACTAATACGTCCCACAATATCGCTAGCGATGGTAACAACCGGCGCACCCTTAACTAGCAGGATCCTTCCGGCGTAGCGATACCATCGTCCGACGGCGCTGTTGTCGGATCCCAGTGGATGCGTACGCATCTAACAGGTTTCGAAACCGCATGCACGACGTGGGGTGGTAGTTAGGCAACTAGGATGGTTACCTGGTCACGTAACCTCTTTTTTCCAACACGGCGTATATATATCATATGATATATGTATACAAACGTGTATACATAAGCTTGATATAGATTTCGGTGAACCTAAAAGTAGGAAGAAAAAACTAGAATATAACCCCTTAGGGCATCTCCAGCGGCGCGACGCATTTCGGACGTCCAAACGGACGTGTCGCGTCGGCCCAAATGGTTGAAATCGTCCGGGCGTCCATTTGCATCGGGGTGGCTCCAGCGGCACGACGCATAATTTTTTTTCTATTCATGAAGCCATAATTTACATTAATACAAAACATAAAAAAACCATAAAGGTGTGGTGAAAGTAGGTGCTGCCTACTGCTCGTCCTCGCTGACGAGGTCAATGAACTCCGGCGTGGGCCATGGAAGCTCGTACGCCGGCGGTGGAGGAGGTACTGCCGCATGCGCAGGAGGCTGTGGCCAGGGAACCCACGCCGGAGCATCAGGCGGAGCACGATCGTTGGAACGCGTCGGCGTGGCCGGAGGAGTCGTCGGCCTCTCCTGGGCGAGCGCGGACTCGCCGAGCTGGATTGCGAGCCCATCCCACAAAGCGAGCTCGTTGAGCTCGTCCTGCTCGCTCTTGGCCAGTGCCATGGCAATGGCCTCCTCCTCTGAAATATTCGGTGTAGGATAACGTTGCATAGAAAACAAAAAATTTCCTACCGCGAGAATGCAATCCAAGCCAAGATGCAATCTAGAAGACGGGAGCAACGAGGGGATGATCAAGACTAACCCTTGAAGAGATTCCAAAGCCTATAAGAGTAGGCTCTTATTGCTGCGGTAGACAATCACTTGCCGCTTGCAAAAGCGCGTAGAAGATCTTGATCACGGTGCCACAATCGGGCAGCACCTCCGTACTCGGTCACACGTTCGGTGTTGATGAAGACGACGTCCTTCTCCCCGTTCCAGCGGGCAGCGGAAGTAGTAGCTCCTCCTTGAATCCGGCAGCACGACGGCGTGGTGGCGGTGGTGGTGGAGATCTCCGGCGGAGCTTCGCTAAGCATATGCGGGAGAGGTGGAGGAGGAGAAGTAGCTAGGGTTTGGGGAGAGAGGGGGTTGGGCGCCGGCCCTCTAAGGGGTGCGGCCAAGGCTGAGGCTTGTAGTGGTCAGCCCCCTCTCCTATGCCCCTCATTATATAGGTGGAAGCCCCAAGAGTTCTAGTCCAAGTCTTCGAATAAGACCCCAACACTAAAACCTCCCATATGTGGAAAACCTACTCAAGGAGGGAGTCCTACCCAAGGTGGGACTCCCACCTTTCCTTGAGGTGGGTTGGCCGGCCACCCTAGGGGAGTCCACCTTGGACTCCTCCCCTTTAGGGTTGGCTGGCCATGCAAGGTGGAGTCCCTCCGGGACTCTACTTTCCATGGTGATTTCTTCTGGACTTTTCTAGAACCTTCTAGAACCTGCCATAAATGCACCGGATCATTTCCAAACTTGGAATATGACTTCCTATATATGAATCTTATTCTCCGGACCATTCCGGAACTCCTCGTGATGTCCGGGATCTCATCCGGGACTCCGAACAGATATTCGAACTCCATTCCATATTCAAGTTCTACCATTTCAACATCAACCCTTAAGTGTGTCACCCTACGGTTCGCGAACTATGCGGACATGGTTGAGTACTCACTCCGACCAATAACCAATAGCGAGATCTGGAGATCCATAATGGCTCCCACATATTCAACGATGACTTCAGTGATCGAATGAACCATTCACATACGATACCAATTCCCTTTGTCACGCGATATTTTACTTGTCCGAGGTTTGATCTTCGGTATCACTCTATACCTTGTTCAACCTCGTCTCCTGACAAGTACTCTTTACTCGTACCGTGGTATGTGGTCTCTTATGAACTTATTCATATGCTTGCAAGACATTAGACGACATTCCACCGAGAGGGCCCAGAGTATATCTATCCGTCATCGGGATGGACAAATCCCACTGTTGATCCATATGTCTCAACTCATACTTTCCGGATACTTAATCCCACCTTTATAACCACTCATTTACGTAGTGGCGTTTGGTGTAATCAAAGTACCTTTCCGGTATAAGTGATTTATATGATCTCATAGTCATAAGGACTAGGTAACTATGTATCGAAAGCTTATAGCAAATAACTTAATGACGAGATCTTATGCTACGCTTAAATGGGTGTGTCCATTACATCATTCATATAATGATATAACCTTGTTATTAATAACATCCAATGTTCATGATTATGAAACTAATCATCCATTAATCAACAAGCTAGTTAAGAGGCATACTAGGGACTTTCTTTGTTGTCTACATATCACACATGTACTAATATTTCGGTTAATACAATTATAGCATGATATATAAACATTTATCATAAACATAAAGATATAAATAATAACCACTTTATTATTGCCTCTAGGGCATATCTCCTTCAGTCTCCCACTTGCACTAGAGTCAATAATCTAGTTTACATTTGTAAAGATATAACACCTTGGCCTTCTGGTGCTTTATCATGTTTTGCTCACGGGAGAGGTTTTAGTCAACGGATCTGACATGCTCAGAACCGTATCTATTTTGTAATTCATTTGCGTCTCAACGCATCACTCATTTCCAAATGAGTCGGCATTAAATATGTTTGGTCTTCTGGTGGAACCTCAATTCCGCAGTCTGAAATATGTCACTAATATTGTCACACACAATATAGCTTCAAAGTTCTGACTCTGTCGGAACTACACCAAGCTCTCAAAGAACTTCTTGACTTAACATCCTCAGTCATTGTCAAAACAATAACATACTCTGCCTTTCGTTTGTAGAATCCGTCACAATATTTAGAACTTTTCTAAATCTAACATAGACAACTTCTAACTCATTGTGCTACCTTTTAAACAACACTTAGTCAAATTTGAGATTGAAATTATATTTTATATGTGACAAAACCAATATCGGTGCAACACCTTACAGCGATTTGTTTTGTCATTTCTCCATACAAAACTATATATATATATATCCTTGGTTCTTCTCAAGTACTCAAGAATATTCTTACTGTTTTTCAATGATCATCACATGAATCATTCTGGTACATGCTCATAACAGTTTTTAGAGCACAGGACATCTGATTGTGTACATATTATCCGTGATCTATAATCACTCATGTGTTTTTACTCATTGAGTGTCAGATACACTCAAGTCTTGTTAAACCTTCACATGATAAGAATATTTTCTTAATATTGCTATATTGAACTACTTCAATATCCATTCTATGTACTTTGACTTAAACTTATTATGTGTTTCAATCTATCTTCATAGATCTTGACACTAAATTTGTTTCAGTCCATATCCTTTCATTGAAGTTAATTTCTCAATGAAACCTTTTTAATCAAGTATATAATTACATCATTTATAACCAATTATATGTCATCTACATAAAGTATTATAAATATGTCTCAGCGCACCCACTTAATTTCTTGCAAATGCAAGCCTCTTCATCGTTTCTGATGAAATCAAAAACTCTTTGACTATTTCATCTGGTGAAGATTCCAACTCCGTGATACTCACTTCATCCAATTGAAGTTTGTATATCTATCTAGTATTCCACGGACTAGCAAAACAATTGGTTGTATCTTGTATACACCTTTAATACACACGTCTGATAAGTAATGTATTTTGCCATCCTACTAGCATATCTCATAAAAGAAATATGTAGTGATTACTAGAATAATCCACATAGACTATAAGCATTGCTATGGAAGATCTAATCTTATCGTAGTCAACTCTTTGAACTTTGTCGTAAACAACTTTTCGACAAGTCGAGCTTCTTCAAGGATATTTCATCCAAGTCCATCAATTTTATAGATCCATTTACTTTCAAAAAGTATTCATCTATCTTGGATTTCATGGCGTATAGCCATTTTAACGGAGTCAGGGCCCATCATAACTTCTTTGTTTGTAGTTAGTTTATCATTGTTCAAAATCAATCCTTTGTCCACAAATCATTTATTTGATCACAAAGTAAACCATACCTACAAGGTTCAATATGTACTTCGATCTCCATGGCTAAAACACTTTGTAGTCATGGGAGCCATGATCGTCGTGGCCGCTTCCGAAACCAATTCCGATGCTGCGCTACTCTGATCATTATGCTCAGGTTCATAAACCTTATCAAATTATATTGTCCTCCCACTCAAATACTTCACTAGAAACAATTTCTTGGAAATAAGAAACATTGACAAACACTTTTGTCTTTGTCTCATGGGAAGAATTCCCAATTAAATCTCTGGGATAACCAACAAAAACATTCATCCGATTTTGGTTGTAAACTCTTAGACCAAAATTTAAAGAAAAGACTATTAGGGTTTATACCCATACCATAACTCGTATGGTGTCATTTCTACGGATCATGATGATGCTCTATTTAGTGTAAAAGCGGTAGTCTCTAAAGCATAATCCACAAAAAATATAATGGCGTCATAATATTTTATTTCATCATTAATCCAACAAGGTTTGGATACATATCTCGGATACTATATCATCATTATGATACTCCAAGAAATGTGAGTTGTGTAACAATTTCATAACTCTCTTAGATGTTCGCTAAAACTCGTAATTCAAATATTTCCACCATGATCCAATCATAGATATTTGACTTTTCTATTACGATGATTTCCACTTCATGCTGAAATTTATTTGAATCCATTCAAATGTTTCAAACTTCTTCCTTATTGAATATATCCACATATATATACTCAATTCATTGTTGAAAGTTTTCATGAAGTAGAAGAATCTCCCGCACACAACTATGCCCAGTGAACCACATACATCATCATGTATTTTTTCACTAAGTTAGTTGCCCGTTCAACTTTTGGCCTATGAACGGTATTTTAATCATTCTCTTTAGAAAAGATTTGCAAGCGCCAAATGATTCAAAAAATCAAATGACTCCAAAAATCCATTTGCATGGAGTTCCTTCATGCGTTCCTTTCTAACATGACCTAAATGGCGGTTCCACAAAATAAGTGGAATTCAAATCATTTGCCTTATGGCATTTTAGCGTCAATTTTATGTATGTGTGTTTCACCATTAAGATTTATAATAATTTATCCATTGTACATGGAGTAATGTCATAATCTGAACAACTCATTGTTTTCATTTGACCAGAGCAAAATAACAATTATTAAGTTCTTTATTATAAATTCTAATGGCTAGATAGAATGCCAATGACGAACATAATAACACTTTATTTTGTTCCAGACGTGCATTCCTATCATATTCCTTGTCAGTCACTTAGGCCATTGTATTCTTGTATTGCGTTGTTTTGTATGACACTTTATACCAACCAATATGGTACTAATACCCAAGAATTTCATTGTGTGACTTAACTAGGAATACAACCATAACATGTATATCATTTATATACACCTGAGCTAGACTTTCTAGTCTTTTCTTTTCTTTTTGCCAAAATATCTTTTGCAGTTTCTCTTTTAGCTTTCCTCATTATTCAGAAAAACACTTCAACATCAATAACTTCTAGGTTTGTTGGTCAAATACCAATAACCTTGAGGTTCTTACTTTGAAGTTGATCATCATATGACAAGTGTTTCAGATTTCACTATTAGTAACTTTGTACTATGATGAACAATTTCACTCATAATTTTATCCATCATATCATGACGACTTTTCGAGACCATGTCTGTACATGCTAGGCTCGTAAAGTTTTAACCTTGGTATTCGCATGTGCAAATCAGGCTTGCACCCGTTGTATGCACACGTAGAATCTATAACATCCGATCATCACGTGATGCTTTGAAACGACGAGTTATAGCAACGGTGCATACTAAGGACGATCACTTCATGGATATGCGAATATCGTTTAGTGCCCCAATAGTTGGAGGATTGGGACGTCTTGTGTCTTCAACCTTCGTACATTCCCATAAAACTTATGAGTTCATGTATTCTCACCAAATTATATTCTATCATCTTGCAATAAGGTCTTAGATATCACATATATCTCATACCTTGATTATTTCTGAAAACTAAATTTTCAGCTCCTTACTTTTCAAACAGATTTGAACTTCAAGTTTTACGGAGACAAGATAACTTTAGGTACTAATTGAAACCACAACTATTTGAATCGACAATGTGAGGTTTACTAAAAGTTTGCAATAGGACTTAATCAATTCTTGATTCTTTAACAATACGGTACCAATCCGTAAAGTTTCTTGTCAGATTTTAATAGTATTTCTATCTCAATAACAAGACTAGCGCATAGTAGAAAAACGGATGCCAATACTACAAAATTAATTCAAAATACTACTCAGACTATGTTTATGATAATTAGTTCATGTTTTAATCTAATTACTAATGAACTCCCACTCAAAACAATATCCCTCGCATTGTCTTAGTGATCACACGAACCAAATCCGCCGCACCTATGTCCGATCATCACGAGACAAGGTGTGATTTCAATGGCGAACACTCAAAGTGTTCATCATATCAACCATATGATTCATGCTCTACCTTTCGGTATCATGTGTTCCGAGACCATGTCTGTACATGCTAGGCTCGTCAAGGCCACCTTAGTATCCGCATGTGCAAAACTGTCTTGCACCCGTTGTATGTACTTATTGATTCTATCACACCCGATCATCACGAGATGCTTCGAAACGACAAGACTTGGTAACGGTGCTACTAAGGATGAACACTTTATTATCTTGAGATTTTAGTGAGGGATACTCTTATAATGCTACCGTCGCGATCTAAGCAAAATAAGATGCATAAAAGGATTAACATCAAATGCAGTTCATATGTGATATGATATGGCCCTTTTGTCTTTGCGTCTTTGATCTTCATCTCCAAAGCACGGACATGATCTCCATCATCTTCAGGCATGATCTCCATCATCGTCGGCGTAGCGTCAAGGTCAATGGCGCCGTCTCCATGATTGTCCTCCATGTAGCAACTATTACAACTACTTTGAAATACCTCTCAACATGAAATTTAAAGACAACCATAAGGCTCCTGCCGGTTGCCACAATACAATAATGATCATCTCATACATATTCATCATCACATTATGGCCATATCACATCACCAAACCCTGCAAAAACAAGTTAGACGTCTCTAATTTGGTTTGCATATTTTACGTGGTTTAGGGTTTTCGAGAGAGATCTAATCTACCTACGAACATGAACCACAACGGTGATACTAATGTTGTCAATAGAAGAGTAAATTGAATCTTCACTATAGTAGGAGAGACAGACACCCGCAAAGCCTCTTATGCAATACAAGTTGCATGTCGAACGAGGAACAAGTCTCATGAACGCGGTCATGTAAAGTTAGTCCGGGCCGCTTCATCCCACTATGCCACAAAGATGAAAAGTACTCAAACTAAAGATAACAAGAGCATCAACGCCCACAAAACCATTGTGTTCTACTCGTGCAACCATCTATGCATAGACACGGCTCCGATACCACTGTAGGATAACGTTGCATAGAAAACAAAAAATTTCCTACCGCGAGAACGCAATCCAAGCCAAGATGCAATCTAGAAGACGGGAGCAACGAGGGGATGATCAAGACTAACCCTTGAAGAGATTCCAAAGCCTATAAGAGTAGGCTCTTATTGCTGCGGTAGACGATCACTTGCCGCTTGCAAAAGCGCGTAGAAGATCTTGATCACGGTGCCACAATCGGGCAGCACCTCCGTACTCGGTCACACGTTCGGTGTTGATGAAGACGACGTCCTTCTCCCCGTTCCAGCGGGCAGCGGAAGTAGTAGCTCCTCCTTGAATCCGGCAGCACGACGGCGTGGTGGCGGTGGTGGTGGAGATCTCCGGCGGAGCTTCGCTAAGCATATGCGGGAGAGGTGGAGGAGGAGAAGTAGCTAGGGTTTGGGGAGAGAGGGGGTTGGGCGCCGGCCCTCTAAGGGGTGCGGCCAAGGCTAAGGCTTGTAGTGGTCAGCCCCCTCTCCTATTCCCCTCATTATATAGGTGGAAGCCCCAAGAGTTCTAGTCCAAGTCTTCGAATAAGACCTCAACACTAAAACCTCCCATATGTGGGAAACCTACTCAAGGAGGGAGTCCTACCCAAGGTGGGACTCCCACCTTTCCTTGAGGTGGGTTGGCCGGCCACCCTAGGGGAGTCCACCTTGGACTCCTCCCCTTTAGGGTTGGCTAGCCATGCAAGGTGGAGTCCCTCCGGGACTCTACTTTCCATGGTGATTTCTTCCGGACTTTTCTAGAACCTTCTAGAACCTGCCATAAATGCACCGGGTCATTTCCAAACTTGGAATATGACTTCCTATATATGAATCTTATTCTCCGGACCATTCCGGAACTCCTCGTGATGTCCGGGATCTCATCCGGGACTCCGAACAAATATTCGAACTCCATTCCATATTCAAGTTCTACCATTTCAACATCAAACCTTAAGTGTGTCACCCTACGGTTCGCGAACTATGCGGACATGGTTGAGTACTCACTCCGACCAATAACCAATAGCGGGATCTGGAGATCCATAATGGCTCCCACATATTCAACGATGACTTCAGTGATCGAATGAACCATTCACATACGATACCAATTCCCTTTGTCACGCGATATTTTACTTGTCCGAGGTTTGATCTTCGGTATCACTCTATACCTTGTTCAACCTCGTCTCCTGACAAGTACTCTTTACTCGTACCGTGGTATGTGGTCTCTTATGAACTTATTCATATGCTTGCAAGACATTAGACGATATTCCACCGAGAGGGCCCAGAGTATATCTATCCGTCATCGGGATGGACAAATCCCACTGTTGATCCATATGTCTCAACTCATACTTTCCGGATACTTAATCCCACCTTTATAACCACCCATTTACGCAGTGGCGTTTGGTGTAATCAAAGTACCTTTCCGGTATAAGTGATTTATATGATCTCATGGTCATAAGGACTAGGTAACTATGTATCGAAAGCTTATAGCAAATAACTTAATGACGAGATCTTATGCTACGCTTAAATGGGTGTGTCCATTACATCATTCATATAATGATATAACCTTGTTATTAATAACATCCAATGTTCATGATTATGAAACTAATCATCCATTAATCAACAAGCTAGTTAAGAGGCATACTAGGGACTTTCTTTGTTGTCTACATATCACACATGTACTAATGTTTCGGTTAATACAATTATAGCATGATATATAAACATTTATCATAAACATAAAGATATAAATAATAACCACTTTATTATTGCCTCTAGGGCATATCTCCTTCAGTCTCCCACTTGCACAAGAGTCAATAATCTAGTTTACATTTGTAAAGATATAACACCTTGGCCTTCTGGTGCTTTATCATGTTTTGCTCACGGGAGAGGTTTTAGTCAACGGATCTGACATGCTCAGAACCGTATCTATTTTGTAATTCATTTGCGTCTCAATGCATCACTCATTTCCAAATGAGTCGGCATTAAATATATTTGGTCTTCTGGTGGAACCTCAATTCCGCGGTCTGAAATATGTCACTAATATTGTCACACACAATATAGCTTCAAAGTTCTGACTCTATCGGAACTACACCAAGCTCTCAAAGAACTTCTTGACTTAACATCCTCAGTCATTGTCAAAACAATAACATACTCTGCCTTTCGTTTGTAGAATCCGTCACAATATTTAGAACTTTTCTAAATCTAACATAGACAACTTCTAACTCATTGTGCTACCTTTTAAACAACACTTAGTCAAATTTGAGATTGAAATTATATTTTATATGTGACAAAACCAATATCGGTGCAACACCTTACAGCGATTTGTTTTGTCATTTCTCCATACAAAACTATATATATATATCCTTGGTTCTTCTCAAGTACTCAAGAATATTCTTACTGTTTTTCAATGATCATCACATGCATCATTCTGGTACATGCTCATAACAGTTTTTAGAGCACAGGACATCTGATTGTGTACATATTATCCGTGATCTATAATCACTCATGTGTTTTTACTCATTGAGTGTCAGATACACTCAAGTCTTGTTAAAGCTTCACATGATAAGAATATTTTCTTAATATTTCTATATTGAACTACTTCAATATCCATTCTATGTACTTTGACTTAAACTTATTATGTGTTTCAATCTATCTTCATAGATCTTGACACTAAATTTGTTTCAGTCCATATCCTTTCATTGAAGTTAATTTCTCAATGAAACCTTTTTAATCAAGTATATAATTACATCATTTATAACCAACTATATGTCATCTACATAAAGTATTATAAATATGTCTCAGCGCACCCACTTAATTTCTTGCAAATGCAAGCCTCTTCATCGTTTCTGATGAAATCAAAAACTCTTTGACTATTTCATCTGGTGAAGATTCCAACTCCGTGATACTCACTTCATCCAATTGAAGTTTGTATATCTATCTAGTATTCCACGGACTAGCAAAACAATTGGTTGTATCTTGTATACACCTTTAATACACACGTCTGATAAGTAATGTATTTTGCCATCCTACTAGCATATCTCATAAAAGAAATATGTAGTGATTACTAGAATAATCCACATAGACTATAAGCATTGCTATGGAAGATCTAATCTTATCGTAGTCAACTCTTTGAACTTTGTCGTAAACAACTTTTCGACAAGTCGAGCTTCTTCAAGGATATTTCATCCAAGTCCATCAATTTTATAGATCCATTTACTTTCAAAAAGTATTCATCTATCTTGGATTTCATGGCGTATAGCCATTTTAACGGAGTCAGGGCCCATCATAACTTCTTTGTTTGTAGTTGGTTTATCATTGTTCAAAATCAATCCTTTGTCCACAAATCATTTATTTGATCACAAAGTAAACCATACCTACAAGGTTCAATATGTACTTCGATCTCCATGGCTAAAACACTTTGTAGTCATGGGAGCCATGATCGTCGTGGCCGCTTCCGAAACCAATTCCGATGCTGCGCTACTCTGATCATTATGCTCAGGTTCATAAACCTTATCAAATTATATTGTCCTCCCACTCAAATACTTCACTAGAAACAATTTCTTGGAAATAAGAAACATTGACAAACACTTTTGTCTTTGTCTCATGGGAAGAATTCCCAATTAAATCTCTGGGATAACCAACAAAAACATTCATCCGATTTTGGTTGTAAACTCTTAGACCAAAATTTAAAGAAAAGACTATTAGGGTTTATACCCATACCATAACTCGTATGGTGTCATTTCTACGGATCATGATGATGCTCTATTTAGTGTAAAAGCGGTAGTCTCTAAAGCATAATCCACAAAAAATATAATGGCGTCATAATATTTTATTTCATCATTAATCCAACAAGGTTTGGATACATATCTCGGATACTATATCATCATTATGATACTCCAAGAAATGTGAGTTGTGTAACAATTTCATAACTCTCTTAGATGTTCGCTAAAACTCGTAATTCAAATATTTCCACCATGATCCAATCATAGATATTTGACTTTTCTATTACGATGATTTCCACTTCATGCTGAAATTTATTTGAATCCATTCAAATGTTTCAAACTTCTTCCTTATTGAATATATCCACATATATATACTCAATTCATTGTTGAAAGTTTTCATGAAGTAGAAGAATCTCCCGCACACAACTATGCCCAGTGAACCACATACATCATCATGTATTTTTTCACTAAGTTAGTTGCCCGTTCAACTTTTGGCCTATGAACGGTATTTTAATCATTCTCCTTCGAAAAGATTTGCAAGCGCCAAATGATTCAAAAAATCAAATGACTCCAAAATCCATTTGCATGGAGTTCCTTCATGCGTTCCTTTCTAACATGACCTAAATGGCGGTTCCACAAAATAAGTGGAATTCAAATCATTTTCCTTATGGCATTTTAGCGTCAATTTTATGTATGTGTGTTTCACCATTAAGATTTATAATAACTTATCCATTGTACATGGAGTAATGTCATTATTTGAACAACTCATTGTTTTCATTTGACCAGAGCAAAATAACAATTATTAAGTTCTTTATTATAAATTCTAATGGCTAGATAGAATGCCAATGACGAACATAATAACACTTTATTTTGTTCCAGACGTGCATTCCTATCATATTCCTTGTCAGTCACTTAGGCCATTGTATTCTTGTATTGCGTTGTTTTGTATGACACTTCATACCAACCAATATGGTACTAATACCCAAGAATTTCATTGTGTGACTTAACTAGGAATACAACCATAACATGTATATCATTTATATACACCTGAGCTAGACTTTCTAGTCTTTTCTTTTCTTTTTGCCAAAATATCTTTTGCAGTTTCTCTTTTAGCTTTCCTCATTATTCAGAAAAACACTTCAACATCAATAACTTCTAGGTTTGTTGGTCAAATACCAATAACCTTGAGGTTCTTACTTTGAAGTTGATCATCATATGACAAGTGTTTCAGATTTCACTATTAGTAACTTTGTACTATGATGAAAAATTTCACTCATAATTTTATCCATCATATCATGACGACTTTTCGAGACCATGTCTGTACATACTAGGCTCGTAAAGTTTTAACCTTGGTATTCGCATGTGCAAATCTGGCTTGCACCCATTGTATGCACACGTAGAATCTATAACATCCGATCATCACGTGATGCTTTGAAACGACAAGTTATAGCAACGGTGCATACTAAGGACGATCACTTCATGGATATGCGAATATCGTTTAGTGCCCCAATAGTTGGAGGATTGGGACGTCTTGCGTCTTCAACCTTCGTACATTCCCATAAAACTTATGAGTTCATGTATTCTCACCAAATTATATTCTATCATCTTGCAATAAGGTCTTAGATATCACATATATCTCATACCTTGATTATTTCTGAAAACTAAATTTTCAGCTCCTTACTTTTCAAACAGATTTGAACTTCAAGTTTTACGGAGACAAGATAACTTTAGGTACTAATTGAAACCACAACTATTTGAATCGACAATGTGAGGTTTACTAAAAGTTTGCAATAGGACTTAATCAATTCTTGATTCTTTAACAATACGGTACCAATCCGTAAAGTTTCTTGTCAGATTTTAACAGTATTTCTATCTAAATAACAAGACTAGCGCATATTAGAAAAACGGATGCCAATACTACAAAATTAATTCAAAATACTACTCAGACTATGTTTATGATAATTAGTTCATGTTTTAATCTAATTACTAATGAACTCACACTCAAAACAATATCCCTCGCATTGTCTTAGTGATCACACGAACCAAATCCACCGCACCTATGTCCGATCATCACGAGACAAGGTGTGATTTCAATGGCGAACACTCAAAGTGTTCATCATATCAACCATATGATTCATGCTCTACCTTTCGGTATCATGTGTTCCGAGACCATGTCTGTACATGCTAGGCTCGTCAAGGCCACCTTAGTATCCGCATGTGCAAAACTGTCTTGCACCCGTTGTATGTACTTATTGATTCTATCACACCCGATCATCACGAGATGCTTCGAAACGACAAGACTTGGTAACGGTGCTACTAAGGATGAACACTTTATTATCTTGAGATTTTAGTGAGGGATCATCTTATAATGCTACCGTCGCGATCTAAGCAAAATAAGATGCATAAAAGGATTAACATCACATGCAGTTCATATGTGATATGATATGGCCCTTTTGTCTTTGCGTCTTTGATCTTCATCTACAAAGCACGGACATGATCTCCATCATCTTCGGGCATGATCTCCATCATCGTCGGTGTAGCGTCAAGGTCAATGGCGCCGTCTCCATGATTGCCCTCCATGTAGCAACTATTACAACTACTTTGAAATACCTCTCAACATGAAATTTAAAGACAACCATAAGGCTCCTGCCGGTTGCCACAATACAATAATGATCATCTCATACATATTCATCATCACATTATGGCCATATCACATCACCAAACCCTGCAAAAACAAGTTAGACGTCTCTAATTTGGTTTGCATATTTTACGTGGTTTAGGGTTTTCGAGAGAGATCTAATCTACCTACGAACATGAACCACAACGGTGATACTAATGTTGTCAATAGAAGAGTAAATTGAATCTTCACTATAGTAGGAGAGACAGACACCCGCAAAGCCTCTTATGCAATACAAGTTGCATGTCGAACGAGGAACAAGTCTCATGAACGCGGTCATGTAAAGTTAGTCCGGGCCGCTTCATCCCACTATGCCACAAAGATGAAAAGTACTCAAACTAAAGATAACAAGAGCATCAACGCCCACAAAACCATTGTGTTCTACTCGTGCAACCATCTATGCATAGACACGGCCCTGATACCACTGTAGGATAATGTTGCATAGAAAACAAAAAATTTCCTACCGCGAGAACGCAATCCAAGCCAAGATGCAATCTAGAAGACGGGAGCAACGAGGGGATGATCAAGACTAACCCTTGAAGAGATTCCGAAGCCTATAAGAGTAGGCTCTTATTGTTGCGGTAGACGATCACTTGCCGCTTGCAAAAGCGCGTAGAAGATCTTGATCACGGTGCCACAATCGGGCAGCACCTCCGTACTCGGTCACACGTTCGGTGTTGATGAAGACGACGTCCTTCTCCCCGTTCCGGCGGGCAGCGGAAGTAGTAGCTCCTCCTTGAATCCGGCAGCACGACGGCGTGGTGGCGGTGGTGGTGGAGATCTCCGGCGGAGCTTCGCTAAGCATATGCGGGAGAGGTGGAGGAGGAGAAGTAGCTAGGGTTTGGGGAGAGAGGGGGTTGGGCGCCGGCCCTCTAAGGGGTGCGGCCAAGGCTGAGGCTTGTAGTGGTCAGCCCCCTCTCCTATGCCCCTCATTATATAGGTGGAAGCCCCAAGAGTTCTAGTCCAAGTCTTCGAATAAGACCCCAACACTAAAACCTCCCATATGTGGGAAACCTACTCAAGGAGGGAGTCCTACCCAAGGTGGGACTCCCACCTTTCCTTGAGGTGGGTTGGCCGGCCACCCTAGGGGAGTCCACCTTGGACTCCTCCCCTTTAGGGTTGGCTGGCCATGCAAGGTGGAGTCCCTCCGGGACTCTACTTTCCATGGTGATTTCTTCCGGACTTTTCTAGAACCTTCTAGAACCTGCCATAAATGCACCAGATCATTTCCAAACTTGGAATATGACTTCCTATATATGAATCTTATTCTCCGGACCATTCCGGAACTCCTCGTGATGTCCGGGATCTCATCCGGAACTCCGAACAAATATTCGAACTCCATTCCATATTCAAGTTCTACCATTTCAACATCAAATCTTAAGTGTGTCACCCTACGGTTCGCGAACTATGCGGACATGGTTGAGTACTCACTCCGACCAATAACCAATAGCGGGATCTGGAGATCCATAATGGCTCCCACATATTCAACGATGACTTCAGTGATCGAATGAACCATTCACATACGATACCAATTCCCTTTGTCACGCGATATTTTACTTGTCCGAGGTTTGATCTTCGGTATCACTCTATACCTTGTTCAACCTCGTCTCCTGACAAGTACTCTTTACTCGTACCGTGGTATGTGGTCTCTTATGAACTTATTCATATGCTTGCAAGACATTAGACGACATTCCACCGAGAGGGCCCAGAGTATATCTATCCGTCATCGGGATGGACAAATCCCACTGTTGATCCATATGTCTCAACTCATACTTTCCGGATACTTAATCCCACCTTTATAACCACCCATTTACGCAGTGGCGTTTGGTGTAATCAAAGTACCTTTCCGGTATAAGTGATTTATATGATCTCATGGTCATAAGGACTAGGTAACTATGTATCGAAAGCTTATAGCAAATAACTTAATGACGAGATCTTATGCTACGCTTAAATGGGTGTGTCCATTACATCATTCATATAATGATATAACCTTGTTATTAATAACATCCAATGTTCATGATTATGAAACTAATCATCCATTAATCAACAAGCTAGTTAAGAGGCATACTAGGGACTTTCTTTGTTGTCTACATATCACACATGTACTAATGTTTCGGTTAATACAATTATAGCATGATATATAAACATTTATCATAAACATAAAGATATAAATAATAACCACTTTATTATTGCCTCTAGGGCATATCTCCTTCATTCGGCGGCTGGGTCTCCGGATCCCACGCCGGCCCGCCGTCGTCATGGTCGTAGTCTGCCATGTCCACGTCCTCGTCCTCGTCCTCGTCCGCGTCCTCCTGGTCGTTCTCTTCTTCTTCTGTGGCGATCTCGCGGTCGAAGTAGTCCACGTCGCCGAGGTAGCCAGCGCGGCGGCGCGCGTCGAACTCCCACGTCCCGAATGAAATCCAGTTGTAGGAGTTCAGCGCGTATGCCTGATCCTCCCGCCGATCCGGCGGCAACATCGCTTGGCGGCGGCGCACCTCGTCCCGCCGCTCTCGGCCCTCGCGCGGCACGGGGGGACCGACACACGCCTCAAGTTGAGGTACCAGCCCCCTCCCGGCAAGTTCGCGTCCGGCCATGGTACCAGCCGGTTTTCCTCCAATAGCTGCCGCGCGAGGTCGACGCGGACGTACCGGCCGACCCGTGCCTTCTTGCCGGACCGCGAGCCGCTAGCCTCGTGATCGTTCTTGGTCTTGCGGAACGGCCAGCATTTCTGCCCCATGGCGTCGGTGTGGTGGATAGTGTGTGATCTGGCAATGGTTAGGTCGGTGAAATGGGCGCCGACAGCGTCCCTTTAAGAGGCTCGGACGCCATCTCGCCTTCAATGGACTGCCACTGCAACGCCGCCTAACTGTGCACGCTCGCGGAAGCCGAGACGTGCCATTAACGCGGCCCTGCAAAGGCTGCTGCGCGCCGCCCGCAAGTAATGCCGCGGAAGACGAAGCAGTTGTGCCCTTGCCAGGCGGGCCCGTGCGAGGACCGAACGGACACTTTGCGCGTTCGCGCAGCGTCCGCAGAGACGCAAACCTGGTGCATATTTGGGCCAGGTTTGCGTCTCCACGGACGGCCCGTTCACTTTGCGTCACGCCGCTGAAGGTGGTGCGAGACGCATTTTCGGTCACGGCAGACACAAACGGTCGCTCAGCGTCCGTTTCCATCGTGCCACTGGAGATGCCTTAAGGGCAAGGCATCTCCAGCGGGGCGACGCAAACAGACGTTTTTCGTCCATTTGCGTCTGCGCGGACAAAAAACCCCCTCCAGCGGGGCGACGCAAAACGTCCGCAGTGTCCGTCCTGACGCAAACATGGACCAAATATGCGCCAGGAATGCGTCTCTGCGGACGCGTCCGCGCGTCCGTTTGTGTCCGGTTGGTCTGCATGCAGCCCTCTCTCCTCCTTTAATCACGCATGCCTTCATTCCTAGCCACACAAACAGAATCTTTCCCTCTCTCTCCTCTCTAATCACGCATGCGGTCAAATAAATGCGTCCCTGCCGCTGGAGAAGGGGCAGACGCATGCGGACATGCGGACGTTTCTTTGTGTCCATGCCCGACGCAAACGGACATAAATATGCGTCGTCCCACTGGAGATGCCCTAAGGGCATCTCCAACCGCGTGACCCAAACGGACGCGCTGGGCCGTCCGTTTTGGGCCGTTTGGGTGGCCGAGCGGACGCGCGGATGGAGCCCCGCGTCCGCGCGTCCGTTTGGGTCGCGCCCTGCGCCCAACGCGGCAGGTTTGGGTCACGGCCCCGTACAGTACTTTTTCTTGTAAATCCACTATAAAAACACAAAATAAATTGTAGAAAATATATAAAATAGTTCAAATGCTCAAAATTTATTACACATTACATTGTCCACGTAATGAAGGATAAAGTATTATTCAAAAAAATGAAAAAACGATACAAATGATCTAGGCTTCCGGATTTCCTTCATCATCGTTGTTTGCAGCATTGTTGCCTACATGCTGCCAGACGTGCTCGATCAAATCTGCCTGCAGCTGGTTGTGTACAGCTAGATCTCGAATTTCATGGTGTGCATGAAAAACTTCCTGGAATGATGCCGGGCCACGTTGAGGAGTAACCAACTCTCCCTGGCCCTCCCAGTCATTATCATAGAGTGAATCATCCCGCTCTACCTCAACAATCATGTTATGCATGATTACACATACGGTCATCACCTCCCACAGAGTTTGCACATCCCAGGCTCTGGCAGGGTGTCTGATGATAGCCCAACGAGTTTGGAGGATGCCAAACGCCCGCTCGACATCTTTCCGGGCTGCCTCTTGCTCTTTAGCAAACCTTGCCTCCTGCACTGAGTTGGGTTTTCGGATTGTCTTCACGAGTGTAGCCCAAGGTGGATAGATACCATCAGCAAGGTAGTACCCCTTGGTGTAGTGGTGGCCATTGATCTCAAAATCCACATCAGAGTACTGACCGTACGCTAGCCTATCAAACACCGGAGAGCGCTGAAGCACATTGATGTCATTGTGCGAGCCAGCCATTCCGAAGAATGAGTGCCAAATCCATGTATCCTGTGAAGCAACAGCTTCAAGAATGACTGTGCACCCCTCAGAATGGCCACGGTATGCCCCCTGCCAACCAAAGGGGCAGTTCTTCCACTCCCAGTGCATGCAGTCTATGCTGCCAAGCATCCCAGGAAACCCCCTGGAAGCGTTGATTGACAACAGACGAGCTGTGTCCTCTGCATTAGGTTGCCGGAGGTACTGTTCTCCGAGCAGACCGATCACGGCTACGCAAAACCTGTACATCGCTTCCAATCCGGTAGACTCACTCATGCGCGTGTACTCATCTACGAAATCACCGGCAACGCCATATGCAAGCATCCTAATCGCTGCCGTGCATTTCTGGTACGAAGAGAGGCCTACCTTGCCAATTGCATCCACTTTCGCATGGAAGTAGTCGTCGTAGAGCTTGACGCCATCCATTATCCGCCGGAACAACGGTCTGGACATCCGAAAACGACGGCGAAACATGGCCGGCGTGTACAATGCTTTGGGGTGGAAGTAATTGGTGAAGAGCTGGTCCTGGCCGCGTTCTCTTTTGCGGTCCAAGGCGGCGGCGCGCCCCGGCAAGGACCCCCGGTGCACGGGGATCTGCGAGACAATGTGATCGTGGATGATCAACGCAGCATCCGTGAAAAATTCGTCGTCCGAGTCCTCGTCGGACGACGTGTCGATGAAGTTCTTGAAGAAGTAGTCGTCGTCGCTGTCCACCATGATCTACAGATGAAAAGGGACAAATTTTAGTATGCCCATTTCATCAAACACGTCGCACGCGGAGGCCATCCGGTGCGTCCGTAGGGACCTGCAGGCCATGGCCGTCTCGGCCGACTTGCGGTCTGCAAACACGGTGCACGAGAGCTCACCTCCGGCGGCAACGGCGCAGCTGCGAACGGCGGGAGGTCTCGCGACAGTGGGAGGACAGCGGCGACGGCGACGGCGTCCTCCGACTCTGCTACGACGCGGCGAAAGCAGCGCGGGGCCGCGACCTATGCTTCCGCCCCGCTTGCCGGCGTGTCGACGACGGTGGCCGGCGTCGACGCCTCTCCCAAATCGCCGGTCCTTGGCTGGCGGCGGAGCGGCGAGAGATATGTGCGAGGGGTTTGTGTTTTGGGACACAGACAGGCGGGCCAGGGGCGGACAAGGGGAGGACGCGAGCGACCAGCATCCGGCGTCCGCGGCCACGCAAACTCGTCCCAGATTTGGGCCGGGTTTGGGTCGTCCCGGACGCCGCGGACATCCGTTTTAGGGATAGGTCCGCGCGCTGGGCCGCGTTTTTGTCCGGCTCGACCCAAACGGACGCGCGGGCGCGGTTTGGATCGCGCGGTTGGAGATGCACTAAGTCCTTAACTTTCTGTTAGGGAGAGCACCGGAGCATGACTCCTCGACCATATTTTCCACGGCCCACGGCCGCGCGCGTAAACTGCAGCGCCGCTCACGGCGAGGTCCTAGGCAGCAACTCTTGGCTGACGCACGTAACCACTGCAGCAACTCTTGGCTAGCTGCATCTTTCTGTGAACTGACACTGTTACTACATTTGCAGGAAAGGGAGCGAGACGCCACTTTTCCAATCAAGTACTACTCTATGTCTCTATACCTTGGTAGCAAAGCAATGACATCAGTACGAAAAGGCTTGGAATTATGGCGGGCGTACAACGGTCAACGTACCATCCTTATATTTTTCTTTCTGGTCGTTGTTATGACTATACTCTTCTAGCTATGAGTACTACGCTCGAGCAGGACATCGGAAACAAAAACAGGTCGGAGAGACGAAAATTTGCACTACGAGACGACGAGTATTGCGGAGAAATGTCCTCTCTTCCAGAACGCAATAAGCGCTGGTGATGATCTCGATAACCTTCTCTCCTCAGGCACGGCCAATGCATGATCTGAACGCCAAACAAAAAAGTTTGGCACGATGTTAAATCCAAGGCTACTACTAGTAGGAAGGACAAAAATAAAAAGAAGAAGTTGAAAACAAAAATTAAACTCATACGTAAAAGCAAAATCAAAGTACTAGGGCGGCGGAAGTAGACAAAATGTTTGGAGCAGACCAAACAAAGACTTTTTCCCTCTTATAAATTGTTAGGGATGGCCCAACTATTGAAATATGGAAACTTGAGAGGATTTCGGGAAATAAAATAGGGGTATAAATAATATTTTGACATGCTGTTAGGGGCCTGGCCATGCCTGCCCCCATCTCCGCCGTTGAACAGAGACCCCTAAGCTCGAGTCTCATATGCTCCCCATTAAACTCTACCCTCCCTCCCCAACCGTCGGCCTCCGCCGCTTCTCCTCTACCACACCCCGCCATCGCCTCCTCTCCCAGCACCCCCCCCCCCCAACGATTCATCAGCCGCGAACATGGACGCCGGCTGTGAAGGTTGCGACATATGCGGATGCTGACCCATATATGTCGAAAATGGAGACGAGCGGTCTGAGGCGAATACGGAGATGAACGATGTAGAACACGGGGCAACGTTACTGCCAGATGAAGAGGATGAGCGGCGATGACATATTTGAGTGTTGCACGGGATCTCGTTGATGTATGTATGGCAAACAACCCGACACGAGAACGAGAGTGGATGGCATACCACTCCCTTGCTCGATCTCTTCTCATCTCGGGTCTCGCACAAACACACATGAGCAAAACACCATTGCCCTTCCTCGACGCGCCCTGGCTCCTGAACGACGTTGCCATCCTCTGCTTCGTTTCGTGCGACCTCATCGCCAAACACGGCCGAACCGAGTAAAATGGCTAGTTCCACATAGGGAAGGAACTACTAGAGGTAAAGAGGTTGAATAGAGATATGGCAGGTGTGGGTCAAGTTAGTGAGTCATAAAATTGAATTACTTTTTCTTGGAATTCTTGTCTATAGTAAAAAACAAATCCAAGGTTTAAAATAGACGGGAATTGACAAATTCGATGTTCCAAATTCAGGAATTGGGAGTTAGAGTTCAATTTAGCTTTTGCCTGTAAGTTTAAAGTTTGTTTCAGACATTTTTTTAAAAAAGAAAAACTATCCCAAATCCGAGAGATGACAAATGCGCAAATGGCATGTCCGTGGACCGTGGTGCCACCCGGCCAGATCCCGTTGCGCGGCCGGTCCACCACCACTGCCGTACCGCGCCCGCGCCGACGACGACGCGCATCGCCATCTGCCCTGCCGTGCCGCTCGTTACGTTACAAAAGTTGCCCGCACGACTGATTCGGCACAGCAGCCAGAGCTACCTGAAAGTACGACTGATTCGGCATAGTAGCAGTTGGGAGCCATAGAAGAACTGTGATAAGCTCGACCATGTTTTCCACCGGAATACGGCGGCGCGCGTACTTCTGTTAGTTTATTACCCATCGCTCAATCAGTGGCACGCACCTCGAGGTCACGGCCAACTGTGATTACGCAGCCGCTCACAGCGAGGTCCAAATCTGCGCTGCCGCAGGCCACCGCAGATATAGGAGCTGCATCTTTTCGTGAACAGATGCGGTTACTGCATTGCCGGAAAGGAAGCTACTAGACGCTACTCTTCCAATCCAGTACTACTGTAACTACCTTGGTAGCAAAGCAATGACATCAGTACCACGAAAAGGCGTGGAATTATGGCCAGCGTACAACGTACTACTCACTCCGTCTACAAATAAGTGGACGTGCGGTGACATAGGCATCTTTGATGGGCCTGCCAAAGATGATACTGGGGTTTACTGAAGGCTCACGAGTCAAAGAATATGAAGTTCGGAAGCTCAATTAGTTGGTAAGGAAAGATAGAGTTGTATTAAAAATAAAGAGATTTGTAACTTTACGGGTTAAACTCAAAGAGTCTCCCGGAATATGTAAACTTGTGTAATACGAAACCCTCGGCTCCGCCTCCTATATAAGGGGGAGTCGATGGACGAAGAAAGGATCGAATCATTGTCAACACAACCCTAGTTTTTATAGCAGTCGAGTACTTTTCCGGCTGAAACCCTCGAGATCTACTTGTCCTCTACTTTCAACTAAACCCTAGTCTACAATCCGTAGGCATTGACAAGTCGATACCTTGTCATGCAGGATTTTCAAGGCAAATTAGTGAAAGGAGAGAAAAATTGCATTGGGAAGATGCAACCGACATCTCTCTCCTCTTTAATTATTTCACCTCCAATAGGCTAAGTGCATGTATAAAATTAAGAGAACATGTGCTAGATATTATTGGGTTTGATTTCCGTGCAATGAGAGAGAAACAACTTTTGCTAATTTAAAGTGCACTGGGAATATAGAAATACACTCTTTCATGGACAAAGAGATGTCCACTTATTTGTGGACGGAGGGAGTATGCTCGTAATTTTTTCTGGTCATTGATCATGACCATACTCTTCTAGCTAGTACTAATACGAACTCGAGGAGGACTGCGAGAAGAACAGGTGGGAAAAATTGGATCCACGACTTATACTACCAGACTAGCGGGGAGTATGTTGTGGGCAGAACGCAATTACGCCAATGGTGACCTCACTAACTTCCTCTCAGGCACGACGAGCGTCAAAAACAAGTTTGGCACAATGCCAAATTTTAAACTAGCGAGAAAATATCGGATTAAACAATGGTAAAAGCAGTGACATTAGAACTCTCAATCCAAATGTCCAGCGATTCAGCATATAGCAGCTGACCGCGGTGCCGCCCGACCAGATCCTATTGAGCATTCAGCCCACCAGCGCTGGAAGACATGTCTCGATTCGGGGTATTTTTCATGTGAGATTTGATCTTCATTGCCCGTATAAACTGAACAACAAAAAATGCTTTAGCAAGTAATACACTTTTTCCAGAATCCACCTACTGCTACCAGGTACCAGGTACAGGCCACCATCTTATTGGTGCCGTGACCTAGACCAGTGGTTTGACGTGTTTTCCCAATGCCCCTCATTTTCAACTATTCCTATGTATCATAATCATCTCCATCTATACAGCGCCAGTTTCGGCCCACTCAAGATCTGGATGAAAGAATGGCTAACTTCAGATCTATTTTAACTACAGATGTCAATTTCACGCACCATAAATATACAACAATATAGGAATGACAAGAGTTACGAGACTAGGTAAGAGCATCTCAATGAGAACTGCATTGTGAAAATGTTAAAGGGGATCCTTTAGTGATATATGAGCAAAAAGGTGGCTGAAAACAAGTGAATGTTGTTGTACTTTGTAGGTAAACTATTCAGGTTATTTAAAGTGGCTAGATATTATATAAAGAGGAACACAAGGGGGTGTGTTTTCACTGACTTTGCATCTATGTTAAATTGCACGGACGGGTTGTATTTAAATGACTATTTTCTCAACCAAATTCTTATATACGTTATATTATTATTAATCATGACGAATTGTTTTTTTAAGATCATCATGGCGAACATGGGTTAAATATGGAAGCTTCCTTGAACGGGGGAAGGGATTATGTGCTCACCATCCTCTAGCTTCGAGATGAGCTACTTTGGGCATTTGACTTATATTAGTCAGAAATGGGAACTTCGTTTTCTCTTCTGTTCTGCTGCGAAAGACCGTTTACATTTTCGTTCCACGGAATTTCATTTCCCTTTCTACGGCCGGCGAGCTAACTCTCTGCTGCCACACGGCACCGCACATAGCTGCATCTTTCTGTGAAGTGTGAACTGATGGGGTCACTGCATTGTCGGAAGCTAGACACCCCTTTTGTAATCCAGTATTACTACTTAATCTATATAATACCCCGCGCTGTGCGGCAGAAATTAAAAGCAACATATAAGTATCGATATTTATTTAGTGAAGAAGATTAGTTCAACCGACACTACTATAGCTAAATGATAAAATCTGTATATTGGAATTACATTTACTTTATTGAGGAGCTGCAGCAAAGCTGCTTGCCAGGAAAAAATATGACGTGGACGCATGATAATCTAGGAAAATTATGTAGTAGAGGTCTTCTATCTTGGATAATCGAGGAGAACTACGGGAAAGATAACAGGTCGGAGAGACGGAATTTTTCTGTTTATCCAAGACTTGTACTGCCAGACTACGGGGAATATGGCAGATAAATGTTGTGGCTTCCAACGCAATTTCGCCCATGATGATCTCACTATCTTCTCTCAGGCACGACAAGCGTGTGTGCTGTGCGCCAAAAATGAAGTTTGGCATGATGTCAATCCTAAACTAGCGAGGAAAATCGGACTAAACAATATTGAAAACATTTGAAATCTCAATCCAAATTTCCAGCAGTCCAACAAATGGCAGCTGACCACGGTGCCACCCGACTGGATCCTGTTGTGCGGAAAGTCCACCACCACTGAAAGACATGTCTCGATTGTGGGTATTGTTCATGTGAGATTTGGTTTTTATTTTGCAAATTTAACCTAAACAAAAGTACTTTACCAAGTTGTACACCTCTTCCAAAAGCCTTCTATGGCAACAGGCATCCGCGTACAGGCCCCAAACGTTTTGCGGCCGTGATTTATCACAGTGGTTTGACGTGTTTTCCCGATGCCCCACATTCCGAACAAGCGAATTTGCGCCTATGTTTCATAATCATCTCCATGTATACAACGCAACATGCGGTCCAGGTAAGATCTCAATCAAAAAGTGGCTAACTTCACAATGATTTTAACTACAGATGTCAATTTGATGCACTCTCTCTATATATACAACTATATAGGTATGACAAGAGTTGCGAGACTAGGTAAGACCATTTCAGTAAGACCTGCATTGTAAAAAATGTTAAAGGGGAGCCTTAGCTATATATGAGCAAAAACGTGGCTGAAAACAAGTGAATGTTGCTATACTTGGTAGGTAAAATATGTAGGTCATTCATAGGAGGCTAGATATATAAAGAGGAACCCATGGGGGAAATTTTCACTTGCTTTGCATCCACATGTTAAATTCCATGGATGGGTTGCATTGAAATGACTCTATTTTCTCAACAAAATTCTTATATACGTTATGCTAAATTTAGCATCTGGTTTCGTATTTTTATTCAGGTTTCATTTTTCCCCCAAAAAAGATAAAATATTTCCACTCTATTTTCATCACTATCCATGAACGCGTGCGGAGTTGGGGTACGTTGGGAAGCCATACACTTGTGACAAGCTCGATCATATTTGCCACAATTCCTCAGCCGCCGCTCACGGCAAGGTCCTAGGCAGCAACTCTTCGCTGCCGCACGTAACCATTGCAGCTAGCTGCATCTTTCCGGATCTGATGATCTTAGAGCATCTCTAGCCGTGTTCCCAAAGCGATCCCTAAACAGCGCCGGATCGAGTGTTTGTGGGCGTGTTTTTTTCGTGTCGCGTTTGGGGACGTCATTCCCTAGCCGCGCCCCCAAACACAGCTCCAAACTTATTTTTATATTAAAATATTTTTTTGCATTTTCATTTCAATAAAAATGAAGAAATTACACAAACTACATACCAAACTTGTTTTAATATTAAAATAATCTTTTTTGCATTTTCATTTCAATAAAGAGGAGAACATTACATAAACTAATACATACTAAACTTATTTTTATATTAAAATACTCTTTTTTGCATTTTTATTTGAATAAAAAGGAGGAACATTACACAAACTAACACATAGTTTGGCACATGGTTTCCATAAATTAAAATATTGCAAAATAAGGAAACCTAACTATAGTTGGCCTCGCAGATTTCGTATGTCTGCTGCCAAGAAAGAACACTCTCACGCACTCTTAGTCACCCAAACTGGAAAATCCAGCCGGTAATGAGAGCCCTCTTCATCCTTTGTACGAAAATATACAGAAACCTTCGTGACCATTTTCGCTGCGAAAAAAGAACACTTGGTGTGTTCAATCGTCCTCCTCTTCGTCGTCGCCGTGGTAGTGCCACCGGCAGGATGTCGTCGAACACCTTCACGTTCATCTCCTCGTCGCCTTGGTACGAGAATGTGAGCACGCAGCCAGCTTGGAGGTCGTGAAAGCGAGCGAACTTCTCCCAACCGGTGTGGAGGTACATCTTGTCGCGCCTGTCGAAGAGCAGGTCCACCGGCCACCGGAAGAATCCGCAGCCAGCCTCCCGCAGCTGCAGCTGGCCGGCTCGTTACCGGCGACGAACTCGGAGAATTTGTCCGGTAGCCTCTGGACGCCGAGTGGGTCGCCATTGAGGACGACGATGAACTCGAACTCCACTCACCCTCGGAAGACGACAACGTTGCAGGAGACGACGACCATACAGGCCTTGCTGCTCCAGCACGGCCGCGACCTCGGTCTCGACCTATACTAGCCATGGAATGGTCCTCGACTCTTGAGATGGTGGTAGCTAGGTTTGGGAACAGAGGGGCTAGGATTTGTGTGTGAGGGACGATGCAAGAGCGCCCCATTTTATAGGCCGGAAGGAGGCGAGGGAGCGGTGAGGCTCATTAACACTGGCACAGAGAGCTAGGCCCAACGAGATGCATCGCTGCGGCTCTGCGGAAACTGCACCATCGCTGCACGTCAATAAATTCCGTCGGGAAGGTAGGTGACGATTAGGTTAAAACTTGAATGTGTCGCTGACGTGACGGTCCTGCGTCTACTCGCCTCGCTTTTCGTTATGTCCGATGTGTCCGGAGCGTCTCCTATGGACCGGGAATAGGCTCTGGACGTCGACACAGTATTGAGCCGCGCTAGATGGAAGGAGGCTTTAAAGAACGCGGCTGAAAAGGAAAAAATATCCAACGCACCCCAAATATCTTAATTTGGAGGACACTTTAGAGAACGCGACTAGAAATACTCTTACTATATTAGAGGAAAGGAAGCGGCACGCCACTTTTCCAATCCAGTACTACTACTAGAACCTAGTACCTCCTTGGTAGCAAAGCAATAACATCACTATGAAAAGGCGTGGAATTATGACCGGTGTACCGTGCTTAAGTTTTTTTCTAATCATTGATCATGAACGACTCTTCTAGTTTGAGGAGGCCGGAGAGACGAAAATTTGCACTACGAGACGACGAGTATGGCGTAGAAATGTCCTCTCTTCCAGAATGCAATAACGCCCGTGATGACCTTCATATCCTTCGCTCCTCAGGCTCGACGAATGCATGAGCTGTCCACCCAAAAAAAAAAGTTTGGCACAATGTCAAATCTAAGGGTACTACTCAAGGGAAAAAAATAGCACGCTAAACAAAATAAGTGATCTTTCAAAATACGCTATCAAGATTATAACCTGCTAATAGCGCGCTATTTTACAAAATAGCGTTTCACAGAAAATTAAAAATAATAAATGTAGTATGTATACTAAAGATTTCAGTAGCTCAAAAAATTTCCACATCACAACGATCAACAAATTAAATTGATGAAGTCCTGATCACACCGAAAGATAAAGATTTGTCAGTCCTACAAGTAGACAAGTGGACAAGTAGATAACTAATTAACGTGCCAACATGTAAACAATTAAAAAGACAACTACATAGTAGAAGTAGTAATTAATCAAAATGAGATGAACTAGATGGATAATGCATTCGGTCATCTTCTGATTCAGAAGAAGAACCGCATATTGCAGCTCATCATAAAATAAAATTAGAAGCAACTTCATCTTCTTCTTAGGTAGATTGCATCAGTACCTTTTACTCATTGTGATGTTTTCAACATGTACGCGTCGTGTGAGGAGGAGTGGGAATTTTCGCGTGCTTCTATGGTTTCCAACGGGTTGAATGACTATGGTTAGAATGAGGATTTAGGAAGCTCGTGAGCCAAAAGATCCAAAAAAGCTAGTCGGATGCTCGATTTCCATGTAAATGCTATAAAAATAGCGCGCACAGCGCCACTAATAGCGTGATTAGCGCTTTAGCGAGCCAAATGTGCATAATGTAGCATTTACTTTCCAAATACGCTATAGCGCCGCTGTAACACCGAAATAGCTCGCTATTTTTTTTCGTTACTACTAGTGGGGACAAAAAGAAAGAAAAAGGTTCAAACCAAACCTCGAACTTATAGGTACAAGCGAAATCAAACAAAGGGTGGAAGCAGGCAAAATATTTGGAGGGGGCCGATGAGAGATTTTCCCACTTATAAATTCTTAAGGATGTCTGAATATAATCCCTGAAATTCAGAAACTCGAGGGGTTTTGGGAAACAAAATAGGGGTATAAACAAAATTTCTGCATGTTATGGGGCCTGGCCCATGCTGTCCCTACCCATCTCTGCTATTGAACCGAACCCTCAATTTCCAACCTCAGAAATTAGAACTTTGAACTAGTCAATCCCAGTCTATTCCGAACAATGGACCTATTTGACACACCGGTAAAGTTATGATCCCAACCAAGATTATAGTTTACTCTCACTAACAAGCCAACCCCACATCTAAGAATCGTCTTCCCCAATCTTAGTCTCATCTACTCCCCATTAACCTCTACTCTTCATCCACAACCACACATCGTCGGCATCTCCTCTCCCAATCCCCACACGATTCATCGGTCTCGGACGTGGACACTGAACGTGAAGGTCGCCACGCCACGAGTGCAGACGTGGGCCCATACATGTCAAACATGGAGAGGATCGGCATGAGGCGGCTATGAAGGAGAATGTGGCGAACGAGAGGACGTTGTTGAAGTGGAAGAGATATATGACATGTGGGTCAACTTACTCATTAGCATAAGTGAATTATTTTTTCATGTAATATTTTTTTCTAATCAGAAACAGATCGAAGGTTTAATAAAATGGACCGGGATAGACAAATTCGATGTGCCAATCTTTGGAATTTTGAGTTACAGTTCAATTTAGATTTTGCATGTGTAAGTTTAAGATCTGTCTTAGACTTGTTTTTCATCAAAAGCAAAAAGAGCAAGGGTAAATAAACTAACCCTAAATGCCGAGCATTGACAAATCACAAACGCGCAAATGGCAGGTGAGATCCCCCTTTCGAACCCCCGCTCCTCCGCTCCCGTCGCCCCCCTCCCCCCCCCCCCCCCGAGGGCGGCCGGGGCGCCGCCGCCCCACGCCCGCGTGCCCCTTCCCCCTTCCCTCGTCGCCGCCGCCGGTGGGAGCAGCCGGGCAAAGCCCTGGCGGTGCTGGCGGCGGCGGCCTTCTCTCTCCCGCGCAGGGACGCTCCGTCGGGGCGGCCTCGTTTCTGCGGTGGAGGAAGGCGCCGGTCCTAGCCCGGCTGCTGCGGGCTCCCGCCATGGCGTAGCTCGTGCATGGGCGCGGTGGTGGAGCCTCTGGCCGTCGCCGCCGGTGCTGCTGGGGGTGCTCCTGGGGGCGGCCAGATCTTGGCCCGCGGGCCTAGATCTGGGCTTGGTGGGCCCGGTCTCCCTCACACCCTTGCCTTCCCCATCGTGGCCTCCCGTGTATGCTGCCGTCGCGCGGCTGGGGTTGATGGTGTGGGCTGAGCAGCGTGTTGTCCGTCCTGCGCGGTGGCCGGGGTCCGGCGGCCCTGCTCAGCTGTGTCGGGACCTTGGGGGTTTCGACTGTTTCGTTGCCGTTGTGGGCGACGTTCTTACCGGCCATCCAGGAGTGGGTCCTTGGGCCGCGCGTGTTCGCCGGGGTAGGCAGCATGCTCGCTGCTACAGCTGCTCTCGCGGCTTTGGTATGCTTCCCCTCCGACCAGTTTGGTCGCGTTCGCGCAGGTGGTGATGCTCTGGGGATGGTGGGGTTGTCGGGTTGCCGCCGATCTAGCATCGTCGACGTCTAGATCTGGGTCTGGCCGGGCATTGCCAGCTAGTCTGCGCTCACCTTGCGCTCGAGTCTAGTTGGGGCTAGTGCTTAGTGCGGCTTCGGTTGGGGGCGCGGCAGTGATTTTTGCTTTGTCTGCTCTACGCCCTCGCGATGGCGTCCGGAACTTTGATCGGGTTTTTGGACCTCAGCGAAAGTTGCACATGGCAGTGGCCTGTGCTGGTGACGGCAGCAACTGCGGGTGTCGCTCCCTTGTTGAAGGCATCCCGATGTTGTCTCTCCTGTTCGAAGTGATGGGCTCCATCCCTCCGCCTCAATCTGCTCTCCTTGGGGACCTCGCTTTGGGCATGCCTCTCTGGTAGTGTCTTGTGGATCACCCTGTGACCTCTTGCTGGTGTTTCTGCCCTCTCGCAACGTCGGCTTGGCTGTTTTTACACGGCTTGCTGCGATGTCCTCCCTAGCGCCTTGGGGGCTTTGCTAGGTCGGCATCTGGTCGTAGCCTTTGTCGGTGTGCTTATCCCAATTCCACGGGATGATGTTGTGTTCCAGGTCTGGACCTAGCTCGAGCTCCAGGGGTGGTGGCTCTTGAGTCTGGGTGAAAACTTTGCAGGACCTTCTGTTTCTGCTGGTGACGATGGCGCACTCTGATACGTCCCAAACGTATCTATAATTTCTTATGTTCCAGGCCACATTATTGATGATATCTACATGTTTTATACACATTATATGTCGTATTTATGCATTTTCCGGCACTAACCTATTAACAAGATGCCGAAGAGCCGATTCTTTGTTTTTATATTTTTGGTTTCAGAAATCCTACAAAGGAAATATTCTCGGAATTGGACGAAATCAACGCCCAGGGTCCTATTTTTGCACGAAGCTTCCAGAAGACCGAGGGGGAAAGGAAGTGGGGCCACGAGGCGCCGCCACACTAGGGCGGCGCGGCCCAGGTCTCGGCCGCGCGGCCCTAGCGTGTGGGGCCCTCGTGTGGCCCCCCGCGTTGCCCTTCCGCCTACTTAAAGCCTTCGTCGCGGAACCCCTAGTACCGAGAGCCACGATACGGAAAACCTTACTGAGACGCCGCCGCCGCCAATCCCATCTCGGGGGATTCTGGAGATCGCCTCCGGCACCCTGCCGGAGAGGGGAATCATCTCCCGGAGGACTCTTCACCGCCATGATCGCCTCCGGAGTGATGAGTGAGTAGTTCACCCCTAGACTATGGGTCCATAGCAGTAGCTAGATGGTCGTCTTCTCCTTATGTGCTTCATTGTTGGATCTTGTGAGCTGCCTAACATGATCAAGATCATCTATCTGTAATGCTATATGTTGTGTTTGTCGGGATCCGATGGATAGAGAATACTATGTTATGTTAATTATCAATCTATTACCTATGTGTTGTTTATGATCTTGCATGCTCTCCGTTATTAGTAGAGGCTCTGGCCAAGTTTTTGCTCTTAACTCCAAGAGGGAGTATTTATGCTCGATAGTGGGTTCATGCCTCCATTAAATCTGGGACAAAGGATGAGAAAGTTCTAAGGTTGTGGATGTGCGTTGCCACTAGGGATAAAACATTGATGCTATGTCCGAGGATGTAGTTATTGATTACATTACGCACCATACTTAATGCAATTGTCTGTTGTTTGCAACTTAATACGGAAGGGGTTCGGATGATAACCTCGAAGGTGGACTTTTAGGCATAGATGCATCTTTGGATAGCGGTCTATGTATTTTGTCGTAATGCCCAATTAAATCTCACAATATTTATCATATCATGTATGTGCATTGTCATGCCCTCTCTATTTGTCAATTGCCCGACTGTAATTTGTTCACCCAACATGCTATTTATCTTATGGGAGAGACACCTCTAGTGAACTGTGGACCCCGGTCCTATTCTTTACATCGCATACAATCTACTGCAATTGTTCTTTACTGTTTTCTGCAAACAATCATCTTCCACACAATACGGTTAATCCTTTGTTACAGCAAGCCGGTGAGATTGACAACCTCACTGTTACGTTGGGGCAAAGTAGTTTGGTTGTGTTGTGCAGGTTCCATGTTGGCGCCGGAATCACTGGTGTTGCGCCGCACTACATCCCTCCGCCATCAACCTTCAACGTGCTTCTTGGCTCCTCCTGGTTCGATAAACCTTGGTTTCTTTCTGAGGGAAAACTTACTGCTGTGCACATCACACCTTACTCTTGGGGTTCCCAACGGACGTGTGTTTCACGCGCATCACACTCCAGCGCCATTCACCTTCTTGGAGGCGTCGCCGCAAGACCCCCTTCATTTGGCTCCTCAAGCTCTGTTAGGTGGTCGGCCCGTCGTTGAGTTCCCCGTGGATTGCAGTCTTGGTGCGGTGGAGGTTTGTTGGTGCGGACATGGCCGTGATTGCTCCGGTGCTGCAGAAGACAAAGCTTCCTTTTCATGGTTCAAGTTGGCGCTCCGGCGGGCTTGACGTTACTTGTGTTGTCTTCTGTTTTGTGTTTCGGTTTGCGCTTTGCGCGTGTGGGTTGTAATTTTTAGTGTAACTCCTAGCCGGCCGGTTGATGGCTTTGTAATTCAAAGCCGGGTCACTTCGAGCCTTCCGTCTAATTGTCTAAAAAAAATTGGCAGGTGACCGTGGTGCCATTCGACCAGACTCCCTTGCGCGGCCGGTCCACCACCACTGCCGTACCGCGCCCGCGCCCGCGCCGACGACGATGCGCATCGCCATCTGCCTCTGCCTGCCGTGCCGCTCGTTACGTTACAAAAGTTGCTCGCACGATTAATTCGGCACAGCAGCCAGAGGCCAGAGCTACCTGAAAGCAAGCACCTACCACTACCGGACTCCTCATCTCCCGGCCCAGTCCACCCCTCCTCTCCTCCTCTCCCTCCGCTCGCCGACCGACACACATCCGCAGGCGCAGCGCCAAACTCCCCCGCCCCTCCTCTCCAGCGCTCAGCCTCGAGATTCCCGGCCGCGGCCCAGATCCCGCAATGGAGGTGCGTGAGCACCGACTCTCGTTTTTTCCCCCTGGTTTTATCTCCTTTTTACCTGGAGGCGTTGCTCCCCTGTTGTGCTCGGTGGCGCTGGCACCCGCGTGGTAGGTGGTCGTTGGGCCGCCCGTCCCTCCTCGTCGTGCGTGCGTGCGTAGCGAAACTCCGGGTCGGAGGTCATGGGGGATGCTTCGGAGCTACCGTTCCTCCGCGGCGATTTCGCCCGACTTGGTTCGGGGAAATTCACAACAAGCGACCGGAAACGAGTCTCATTGCTGGTTTCAGCCAGATTCAGCGTCTTCTCCTGAACAAGGTCAGCGGGCTTAATGACCACAATGCGGCTAGTTGCTTGCTCCTCGGTAAGACCGCCGCAATGCTGCAAAATCTCGTGATGCAGAGGAGGCCAGGGCCTCCAGCCGTCGCTCTGTTCCCCATTCTATTGGTGCTTGCTACGTAACCGGTTGGTGGGGAATTTGGATTAGCTCCCTATAGGGTGGACTTGCTTGTGGTTTTCCAAAGGATCCTTGATTCTGAATCAAAGATAGTGCCTCTGATTTGGAGTACTGTTAATCGACTACTACTGTCCTAACCGACGGTCCTGGGTTAAAGACAGTCCGATAGATCTGATAACTTTTGCGGTTTAGTTTCTGCCTGGAATTGCTTTTCTGATTTTTTTTTTTTGCTTCAAGCAATAGATGATTTGTGCCATGGTGGTAAGATACCAAACTTTTCTACATAAAAAAATCCCATCTTTCTTATGATGCTCTCTGCCTGTATCTGTATCTTCTCTGCTTCGGGCCTTCATTAGCAGCTTTTAGCTGGAATCAATTATGGAAATTATGTTTCAGGTCAATGAATGCTCTTTTTGATTACTACCTACTCGAAACAGGAGCATTCATATTGTATTTGCAGAAATTAATCACTCCTGGCAATAACACAGCTGGCCTGCATTACGTTTGCCGTCCTACACAACAGCACTATCGCTCTTGACCTGTCTGTGATCTAATCTGTGCTGTCAACGTTATCTTATTCGTTCTGTGATTCCCCTTGGATTTACATTGGGCTATTTTAATTGCATACACTTTCTGTGCGTTTAAAAAAATAGTTTCACAGCTTAAATTCGAATGGTTAACAATCCTGATGTTGTCAAGTGGAAGCGTCAGGTTCAAATTAAATACACAAAAGGCGTAAAGGGAATTTATTTAAAAATAGGTTTGGGCTATTTTCATTGTATACTTTCTGTGCGATGTTAAAAGTATCACAGCTTAAATACAAATGGGTCAACTACCGTTACAATCCTGATGTTGTCAAGTGGAAGAATCAGGTTAAAATTAATAAATGTACAAAAGGCGCTAATCACATTTATTTAAAATTGTGGTTCCTGGAATCATATTTATTTAGCCAAAGTTTAGCATGTGGTATCCTATTACTAGTAATTGATTTTCCCACTTGGAAACTACATCGCACTCTGCATTTTCATGAGTGATGTCGTTCAGCATATGCCATGGAAATAGACATGTTACATTCTGATTAAAACAGAACCAAGGGGCAAGGGGACAATTCTACTTGTCAGACAGCATTCCTGTCACAGCGCATTTTGATCCATCATGTACGTTGTTCAGCATATGCAAATCCTTCCTTGTTGAGTAAATAGAATATAAAGGACAATTTTCTTAGTCAGCAAACATTTCTGAGACTTCACGGATGTGTTGTTTCCTACGTCGCTGCATTGATACGTGTCGCTGCATTGATACATGTAGCCGGCTCTGTTTGACAGTGTCCTGCCCTTCCTACTTGTATTTTTTTTTTGTATCATTGAGTAAACTTTCGAAAGATTGCATTTCACACATGCTAAAATGAGTTCACTTTATTTCAACTAATGTACAATTACTACAATGCTGCATCTTATTCCACCGTTGTGCTAGAGTACCACTGTTGATCTCATCCCATTTGCTTATCTTTTACAGGTGAGAACAGTAAAAGTTGCCAATATTTCGTTGAATGCCTCGAAAAGAGAGATCACAGAGTTCTTTTCTTTCTCTGGGGATATAGAATATGTTGAAATGCAAAGGTAATTCACAATTACTTATTGCACTGCCGGTATGTGTAGGATTGGATGAATATTTCTTAATATTTTCTTATGTTTTCATCAGAGAATCTGATTGGTCACAACTTGCTTACGTCACTTTTAAGGACTCACAAGGAGCAGACACTGCTGTGCTTCTCTCAGTATGTTCAAGTTCAACTTATTTTTTTTTATCATATTGATTAGGGTTTTCTATGACCTTAGGCATGCTCTACTTTTTGTTAATTGCAGTTTTATTTCACTATTCTTTTTCTGATATATGGCTTACAATCATCTGATTATGACCTACAGGGGGCAACAATTGTTGATCTTTCTGTCATTATAACTCCGGTTGAGAACTATCAGTTGCCTCCTGAAGCCAATCAATCAACGGTAAGAATTTTTATTCGTACTTGAATTGCACCTCATTATTTTTTGTTGCATTAAAAATTGGAAAAACTTTGAGTCCAGGTGTTCCTTCAGTCTCTTAAACTAAAGAAGAGCTAGATGATTATTCTTTTGAAGGGTGAGCTAGATGATTATTATAACTGTTCGCAGTGAAGTTATTCCTGTAAAGAAAGCAGTTGTTTATTTGGACCAATGTCCTTATTTGCCAGAAATGAGCTTCGCAAGCGAACTCATTATGGTGCATTCTTTTAGTAGTGCTTACATAAAAATAAAAGTAGAATCTGTCTTGCTGTTACTAACCAACGATTTTCTATGAACTTGGTTTCCATGGGTGGATTGGCGTTTGTCTGTTTTGGCAGTTCAATGACCAAATATTTAATAAATATTTAACTAACATTGATTCAGCTTCTTACCACCGTAAGAAAATTTCTGAACTAACATATCATTTTTTTCCTACAGAATTAGTTAGTTTCTACCTGGCAATGTTTTGAGTGATGTTTCACTCTTCTGAATTTTTGTGCACGTCCTTGCTGGTGCAGGGACAAAGATCAACATCTACTGAATCTGCAGTCAGGAAGGCAGAGGATGTTGTGAGCAGCATGATGGCCAAGGGTTTTGTCCTCAGCAAAGATGCTCTCAACGTAGCAAGATCTTTTGACGAGCGTCACAACATCCTGTCCAATGCTAGTGCCACCGTCGCATCTCTAGACCGTCAGTATGGCCTGACCGACAAGATCAACCTGGGCCGGGCTGTTGTTGGCAGCAAGGTCAAGGAAGTGGATGAGCGCTATCAGGTCTCAGAAATCACAAAGTCTGCTTTGGCTGCTGCTGAGCAGAAAGCCAGCATTGCAGGCTCTGCTCTCATGGGCAACCAATATGTCTCAGCTGGTGCTTCATGGCTAACCAGCGCATTTGGCATGGTTACCAAGGCAGCAGGTGACATGAGCTCAATGACCAAAGATAAGGTAGACAGAGCTGAAGAGGAGAGGAAAGCAATCATGTGGGAAGAGAGGAATGGGCTCGTCAGTGACTATGCGAAGATCCATCTTGATGAGCACTCTTCATGGGAGCCTGCAGTTCTTCCCGTGGAATCAATGGATGAGCAGAAGCTCCAGGCTGTGTGATCCAGCAAATAGAATGTTAGTCGCGTCATCTCGTGTTTCATTCGTTTATTGTTACTCGTTCCATATATAGATCCTTTTACGCCACTGTACTGGAGCAAAAACAGGGTGTTTGTCACCTATAGTGTGATGTAAATTTTAGAATGCTACCCCTCATGTTCCCATCAGCTTTCTTATACTAGACCACCGGAAGGTTTTCTTGTTTTTCGATACAATAGAGAGAATGCAACTTTTGGTTAAATATATAGTTTCCTACTATGAGATGTATTGTGCTAACTGTGTGGTAACTGAAGTTCCATTTGTATTAACCCCTCTTGTAATTTGAGAATATAGTTGCAATTGCAACGTTACCCATGAGGTCTTGCTTGAAAGACAAATGCAGTGTTTTTTTTTTTTGGTCAGAAATGGTGGAGCTTGGATATTGCAAGTTCCCACGTTCTGAACTCCTAATTGCCTTAAACCGTATGGTGTTGTGAGAACTAAGATTAAATGGGATGTTGCATTTGAAGTAACATCGCAAGTATGAAGAAACTATCAAGACCTTTTCTTCAAAGTAAGAATATAGCCATGACCTCTGATGAATTTTTCTCTGGAACATACTTGGGTAAATGGTTTTTGCAGTATAATCTGAACGTTGGCACTCCTAGAGTCCTAGGTGCGCGGAGGCCCCTTGTGCTTGACGACGAGAAAAGCGAGAGAAATCACGACGACTTCTTCCCGGCTATTGTAGCGCAGCTGCCAGCTGGTTAGACGATCATCATCCACTGCCTGATTACGTGTTTACGTTATGTTGTCAATGCCAATGCCACTGACTTCTGCCTGCTGGTCAGAAGGCGATGTCGATGTGGATTAGGCTTTAAGGAGAATGCAAAGCTTCAGATCAAAACGTAGCTTGCACTATTAGGCTTCACGTGAACAGAAACCATTGGAAATAACTATCCATTGTATTTATCGAGGGCTACAGTTGGTCATCCGGTCACCCCTTAACTTATCAGTTGGGAGATTTGCATTGATCCATCATTGGAATGTCCACAAATAGGAGTTTTCCGGCTTTAGGCTCCGTGCCCCTTTTCCAAAGGGGCGTTTATTAATCTCCAAGAGTTGTTATCATTAAGAAAATCCTAGAAAACATGTTTGGTTGTAGGATTTGGAAACCATAGAAAACTTTCACATGGAAAATACATAGCATTGCAATTTTGAAGGTAATCATCGAGTATGATTTATTGGAATTTTTTAAGTTTAAAGTGTAGGATACATCTAATTGGTCAGAAACATCCTCGCGTTTTCCCCACGGCGTAATCAAACACCATCTGATACAAATTCATGTTTTATTTTATTTCTTGCAGGGTTCAATAAATCACCATGAGAGTGTATCTAAGTGTCCTGGTAATCCTATCACACCGTTAATGTCTAGTTGATATGCCAACCGTTGTTATATTTGCAAGAAGTACAGTCTATTTGTTAAAAATTGGCCCGTAATCCAATCTTCTCTTTTATCGACATCAAACCGCAATTCATCTCATTCGGCTTCATCAAGTTTCGGATATTTTCCAAACTATACATTTCCTATTTGAAACTTTGATGAAAGGCGGGGTTGGGTTAGTTCTGATATAATGCAAGTTTTTTTTTTTGCAAACGCCAAAAAGATTTGTGCCATTCTCTTCTCCATCCAATGACAAGAGCCGGAAGTACTACACAGCAGGGTAACTAGATCATTTCCCATGTTATACAACTTCTAATACTGTTCTGTTTTTTAATTCCTCCAAGTCAGAAAAGCTTTAAATGGTTTTGTAGCTTGCTACGGCTATTTCATTGCAATTTTTTACCTCGTTTTGATCAGGTTTAGCCTGTGCATATGTGTAGTAACCTCGTTTAAGTTGTGAAACTACGTTGAATGGATGCACTAGGCGCCGAAAACTAAAGATTGAGCTGATGAAAAATTCTATACAATATATTTTAACAATTCCTCTCACGACTAGGTCCCTTTATACCTTAAACGTGAAATCAATAAATGATCCTAACTATATTTTATATTTCGACAAACTGTTCGGTCTTTCTCAGACCAAAACTGTATTTCTTAGAAGGATGCAATAGCAACTGGCGAAACTTTTGCATTATCAGATTGGGCTCCCACACCCACACCCACGGACACCCTTGGTTATCTCGCTGAAGTTTTTTTTTTCTTCGAAATGAAGCCATATGCCATCCTCTGCATCAAAAAAATGCATATGGCCTCATTATTTTCTTATATACCGACATAAGCAAAGATGCCGCCCTAACCCCTCCCTCCTGTGCGCTCCCTAGGGCGCCGCCGGGGGGCCAAGACCCGTCCACCGCCGCCCCCTCCCTCTGCGTCCTCTCTCCCTCCGCCGTTGCCGTCGGCTAGCCACGGTGGCGGCCGGCCCCGGCGCCAAAGTGCCTGGGGGATGATGGAGGCGGCGACCGGCTGGGGCGGCGGCCACCGGTTTCGACGCGCTCCGCATCTAGGGCGGCGGCCCTGCACATGCGATGTCGTCTCCTCCTCCGCGGCCCCCGGCGATGGATGGTGGTGGTGGCTGTTGGATCCTGTGCCCACCGAGATCCATCGTCGGCTTCTGCTGGCGGCGCGAGGAAGGGGGCGGCGATTTGCGGAGCGAGGATGGTGTGGTTGAGGCTGCCGCCGTCCACCGAAGCCTCCTTCGTCATCGTTGGTCAGTGGATGGCGGCGTGGGGGCTTGTTCGTCTGCTTCGGGTTATAAGGTGGTGCTCCTAGGGTTCTTCTTCTGCGAAGATGAAGACCTACCGGATGCTGATCCTTTTCATCTAGCCGGAATGTTGAGTTCCGCAAGGCTCCGTCGGTGAATGAAACATCACATCTTTTGCCTGGAGTTTGCTGGATCGGGTGGTATTTGGTCGCGCGTACCCATGCTTTTATTCCGACCGTTTGGTTCTAGAGGGAGCGAAGCGAAGCTCTTTTTCTATGTTTACATCAAGTGACTATGGATCCATGATGAAAGTCAGAAGAAGAGAATATCATGAAGGCCGGATGAGAGGACTAGCTAAGGGAGGTTCAAGTCTCCGCGCTGTTGAGGGACTTGCTTGGTGTTCCGAGCTTCACAACAGCGGTATGAAACTGGGAGCGACAACACATGTGAAGTTCAGAGTCCTACCTTTCAGGGTGAAAACCAAAGCTCTGGCCTTTCTGGTTGTGTCTGACAATGACCTTATTGAAAGCACTATTTTAAGAGCGGGGACTATCTCCAGGGTGAAAATCTAAGATCTTTGGTCGAGCGATGATAGCGTTGGAGCACTGTTTCCTTCTTGGAGACGTAGCTTTTGGAGAGTCTGTATTTTAGATATTGTCTTGGTAGTTGATTTATTGTTGTTGTTAGGCCTGTAGCGGGACTTTCATTTCTTAGTTTTTTCTTTTCTATTTTCTGGTTGTGTGCATCCGTACTTCCATTTAGATGTTGCGTTGTTGCAGAGACTGGGGTAATTGGTATTTTTGATATTAATATATTCTCTTTATCGATTTTTTTTCTTATATCTCTGAAGCTAAGGTTAGGGATGTTTGTCTCTGACTCTCTTTGGACAGCTGCGGAGGCAGTGGGAGAAGAACAATAAAGGAATGCTGACGTGTGATACACTTGCTGCTACAGCTTGTACATTGTATTTGGATCATGCTAACACGTGTAATGAGCAGAAATGATTATATTAACGCAATGAAGATCAGATCCACGACCCAAACCAGTCTCGGACCAACCTGGTGTGCTAAGCTAAATTAGGCGTGCGAGCGGTCGTTCCTGATGGGCCTGCTGCGTTGCAGCCGCGTTTTCCTTGAAGGATTGTGATGAACTCGATATGATCTGCTGGTCCAACAATGGCGGCATCCGTCAGCGTCTCTCCGTCCCAGTCCTACCTGTCATGCATCTTCAGTTTTATTTATTTTCATTCCTTCGACCGCCCGTCTGCATCTTACTCCAGTACTACTGTAAATATCCCCTCCGCTCTCCTTGGAGAAAATATCTTCTGGATGAGGCCTATATTTTTTCCACTAAGCTTACCGATTAAGAAATGCAAATCCACGTCACCATTCAAAAAAAGATGCCAAGTGTTCGTTAGCGACGGCGGTAGCCCCCAAGCCCGGAACGTATTGGGTTGATATCGAATCAGATTTTAGTTGGTTAATTAATCTCACTGTACCGCACCACCATGATGCTACTAGTATAATCTTTGTGGAATGGATAAACATCTACTCCGAGCTTATTATCGGCCGCTGGAGTACTTGCACAGGATAGGGAGAAGATGATGATTCATTGCTCGTTGTATGCATCGGTTTAATCGTGCGGTGACGTCTAAACCGTGCACGTGATGATTGTGAGACGCATAGTTGTCAGAGACTCAGAATCATGATTTTGCTATGCGATTGCACAACTTTACGATCCAAATATATCCCATCATTTTAGGCTGTTAAAAAATTAATCAAATGGATGCAAAGAAAAGTAAGGACCCTGCATCCTACTCTCTCTGTATCACAAATACATGTTTTTTTTTTTTTAGTAATTTCCCCTCGCGCTCCCCCTCGCGTCGCTCCCCCAGGCGACGCCAGGGGCGAAACCTAGCGCCGCCAAAGCTCCGCCCCGCCTGGGCCTCCCCCGCCGCTGCCGCCGGCGGCCTCCTCCGCGGCGGTGGCGGCACCCCGGCGCCGAAGGTGGTCGGGGAGTTCCTGGGCGCGCGGTGGAGGGCCGGCTCGTGGGGGCGATGGCGGTCGGGGCTCGAGGATGCCGAGCCGGCGGGCTCGGGCGGGGGGCTGCGGTGGTGGCTGCTCGCCGGCGCTGCGGAGGTCGCGGCTGTTCTGGCGGCGGTTGCCCTCGGCGCGGGGCCCTGCGGGGCGGCCTGGTCGGCGTCCTCCCAGATCGAGATCCGCTCGATTTGGGGGATTCCAGGTCGGCCTCGCTCAAGGAGGCCAGGGCGGCGGCCCTGGGACGCCTGGATGGCGTTGGTGGTGTCGGGGCCGTGCCCCCGACAACGGGCAGCCGGCAGGGGAGGCCGGTCTGCATCTTCGGCGCCGACGGCTGGCCGGAGAAGAGGATGCCTGGGCAGCGGCCCCGGGGACGCGGTGGCGACGGGAATGTGTCGGCCCAGCTCCTCCTTGGCGTGGCGGTCGCGTGGAGGTCGGAGTTCGGGCGGCTGCGGAGGGCCACCGTGTGTGGCGGCTGGCTGGGTGCGGCGGCCCTTGCCGATCTGCAGGCTGTGGCGAAGGTGAGCCACGGTGCAAGGATGGCGGCGCGGCGGCGCGGCTCGGGCGGGCGGGCGCTGATCCCGGCGTCTCGGGACGGCGACGAGGTTGACGCGAGGGGTCGGCTTTGTTGCGCGTGGAAGCCGGAGCGGCGGCTCCGGGAGCGAGGTGGTGTTGCTGCTATGCCTCTGGCCGCGTGGGCGGCAGGGCATGCTTCCGTTGGCGTGGGCGGCGTCCCTGTGGCTGGTGGTCTGTGCTCGTCCGGCATTTTGGGTTGTCCTCGCGATAGCCCAGTGGAGGTGGTTGTCTTGGGTCTCCGGATGAAAATCTTGCCCGACTTGGTCGGTGCCGACAACGGCGTCGCCTTCGGGCGTCGCTTTCCTTCTTGAAGGCGTTGTCGTGGAGTCCAGGCACCCCTCCGCCCATCATTCCAGGGTGAATACCCAAATCCGGCTTGCCGGATTGGATGACGGCGGCGTCTTTGGATGTCGTGACCTCGTTGGAGGCGTCATTTTTTGGAGTCTTGGTAGCCTCTTGTTGTCGATGCTTGCACCACTGGTTTGGGTCGCGGTCTTCGGGTACCGTCGGTGTGCGAGTGCCGCTGGCTTGCTTCTTGCGGCCTGCCTCTCCCCGCGAAGCTTGAAAGGCCTAGCCGTTCCCTTCGGCTCTGACTTCCTTTCCAGGGACGTGGACCGGGCAGTCGTGGTGCTTGCCGTTGCCGTCGTGCTGGTGTCATTCGACGGCGCTCCATACCTAGTTGAGCTAGGTCGTGTGGCCAAGTGTGGTTTTCGCCGGTTTTCCTTAAAACTGTGCCGTGTAGGTTTTTCTTTGTCCGGTCTTCCTTATAAACCGGACACGGGTGTCGAGTTTGTATCGGTTTTCGGTCGGTTTCCCTCATAAACCGGCTAAATTTCCCTCTTCTTAATGAATAGGCAGAGCTCCTGCCGGTTGCTCTTCAAATACATGTTTTTTTTTACATTCTTCGATCAATTTTTTTTAAAATTTGAATACAAATGCAGTTTTAATCATTAGAATAAGATATTGTATCATATATATGGACTTGTCTCAAGAAATTGAGCTAGAATATTACACATTCGTGTTTAATTTATACATATATTACATATATGAATTGATGATCAAAGTTGCATCTTGAATACCATGTCAATTCTAATACTACATCGATTTGTCTTGTGATGGGAGTATAATCGCTCGCTCAGTATCTATTCTATTAACTGCGTACTCTTAATACTACCAATGATTATGCATTTTGTCTTGATATGTTTCCTTTCTACTAGTAATTTCTATTTGAAGCTACATGTGTTTTATTTTAGGCCAAATCAAGTTTTATAAAGTTTTGCCAAAGCTACATATTAATAATTCTCTACTATATAATGGTGTGCTTACATATTAATTGTTTTTCTTCCTGATACCTTCTCCGTGATATTACAAAGTTGCATTGCACTCCTGATTTTTCTGCGAATTTAATTACAATTGCAATGCCACAAAATCATGTCTAAAATTGAATAGGTGTACCTAGACCGTAGGTGCCATTCACAACCTTCTCCTGCAGGAATTTGCACCATGTAGGTCTCCATCCTATGTGTATCCATCAAACGTTGAATCATGAATTTCCTCAAGTTCAATACTCAACAACTCCATTAATATCCACTTCTTGCACCAGGTAATTATAAAGATTTTACGTCGTTTTCGAAACAAAGATTTAAAAAGAACAGAAGTTCAGTTACACATCGACATCACAGCACGGCCAGCAAAATCAAGGTACTTGCGCCGCCAGCCACACCAGAAGTATAAATCAAGGATCATCCTCTCTCCACCGAAGACATCATCTAATCAATCTCCTCGCAAATTCTCACTTGCCAAGAACATCATCTGAAAAACGCAAGGTGGACGGCGATCAGTATCATGGCAGCTGCAAGAGAAAGAAAGCTTCCCCAGCTTCACCTCAAGCTTGATGTACCCACGTCGTGTGCCTTTCGGTGCCCCGCCCCGGCTCCGGCCGTCACCGCCGAGACACCGTCCACGTCGGCGGCCGCTCGGCCGGACGGCGAGTTCCGCCAGCTCGACTTCGACAAGCTGTCTGTTCTTGGGTCCGGGAACGGCGGGACCGTCCACAAGGTCTCGCACCGCCGCACGTTGGCGCTCTACGCCCTCAAGATCATCCACCGCGGCCACCCCGGCGCCGCCGACGAGGTAGCAGTCGTCCGCCGCGTCGACTCGCCGCACATCGTCCGGTGCCACTCGGTCCTCCCGACGGCGTCCGGCGACTCCGCCTTGCTCCTCGAGCTGATGGACGGCGGCTCGCTCGACTCGCTCGTCAGCGGTGGCTTCCCGGAGGCGGCGCTGGCGGAGGTGGCTGCGCAGGCGCTCTCCGGCCTGGCATACCTCCGCACTCGCCGCGTCGTCCACCGCGATATGAAGCCGGCCAACCTCCTGGTCAGCAGGACCGGGCAGGTCAAGATTGCCGACTTCGGCATCGCCGAGGTCGTCTCCCGCGCCGGCAGCCACCGTGCGGCATACGAGGGCACCGCCGCGTACATGAGCCCGGAGCGCTTCGGCACGGAGCGGCCGAACGACGGCGAGGAGGAGGTCCGTGTCGACCCCTATGCCGCCGACGTTTGGGGCCTGGGCTTGATCGTCTTGGAGCTCTTGATGGGCCGGTACCCGCTGCTCCCAGCTGGGAAGAAGCCGACCTTTCCGGCGCTTATGTGGGCCATCTGCTTCGGCGAGCTGCCGGCAATTCCCGACGGCGCGGCGTCGCCGGCTCTCCGGGATTTCGTGGCCGCCTGTCTGCACAAGGACCAACGGAAGCGGGCTACCGTTGCGGACCTCCTTGCGCACCCATTCGTCACCGGAAGAGACATGGCAGCGTCGAGGCGTGCGCTCTGCCAAGTGATCGAGCAGCGGTGTCGATAAGGATTAGGCTGTCGTGTAGTCAAAATGTAGGTAGTTGCATATACTTTGGACTCTGGAATGGACGGTCTGGTTATGAAATAGATTGGGTTTTTTTTTCCAAAACGGGGAATGAAACCCCGGCTTCTGTATCATGATGATGCACACGGCTCTTTATTAAAAGTATAAGAGTACATAGTTATAACATCTTAGATATCGCCTAGAATTGATACAAGAATCAACTAGCGAAAGAAAACAAAATAAGACGGACTACACATCATTGTATTCGTCTATTGTGCCGCCAGCCAGCCAGACACAAGATATCCTGAGCGACCATCTATAGCCGTGTGCATCCAGTAGCCATAGCATCCCGCTGTCCCTACGGTGACAGAAGAGCCCACAACTGGACCCAATGTGACACCATATGGATAACCTGCAAAAATGAAAAGAAGGTTTTTTGTTAAAAATAATAGGGAAAATTTGCCACAGGACACCGTTATTTTTTAGCGTTTGCTGAAACGCACCGCTCGATTGTGTCTTTGCCAGGTACCATTACAATTATGTGGCATATTAGAACACACCACCTAGCTAAAAAGGGAAAGTTTTGCACTTTGTCTTCAAAACCAGTCATCACAAAAAAAGTACAAAACTTTCCGTTTTTAGGCTGGTGGTGTGTTCTGGTAACAAAATTATAATGGTACCTGGCAAAGACATAATCGGACTGTGTGTTTCAGCAAATGCTAGAAAATAACAGCGTCATGTAGCAATTTTTCCCAAAATAATATCATTCCTTGTCCTCCAGATAGACCAACATAAGGCAGAAACCCCAATACGGATGAAAGCCTTTGATTGTCTATCAACTCCATTTAGCCAATTACCAAACATATTGGTAATATTGGTTGGAGGTGTGAGAGTAAAAGTAAAATTAATCGTACGCCAAAGAATTTTAGCTAAAGGACAAGTGATGAACAAATGATCAATAGTCTCCTGCTCACCACAAAAAATACATTTTGTACAACCATTCCATCTTCTTTTCGCTAAATTGTCTTTAGTAAGTAAAACTTTATTGCTTAAGAACCACATAAATATTTTTATCTTTAAAGGAACTTTAACTTTCCAAAGATACTTTCGCATAAAAGGGGTATGGTCATTCATAAGATCCTCATACATAGATTTCACTGTAAACACGTCATTTGTTGTTAATTTCCAAAAAAACTGATCCTTCTCATCAGATAAATTAATCCTCATAAGGCTTCGACATAACTGCAACCATAAAGACCATTTGTTTCCCACCAACAGCCTTCTGAAACTGATATTCAGAGGCGTTTTGGCTAACACATGAAACAGATTGGTGTCTTTGTGTTGCTTTCTTCTTCTTTTTTGTGCGAAAATTAGAATTTATTTCGTTAATCCTCTTAAGGCTTCGACATAACTGCAACCATAAAGACCATTTGTTTCCCACCAACAGCCTTCTGAAACTGATATTCAGAGGCGTTTGGGCTAACACATGAAACAGATTGGTGTCTTTGTGTTGCTTTCTTCTTCTTTTTTGTGCGAAAATTAGAATTTATTTCGTTAATTCGTAAGAAGTACAAAGCACCTAAAACCTAATAAAAATTACATCGAATTTGGACCACCTACAGACCACTATTGTTATCAGAGGGAGCCGCCGACGCGCCACTGTCGTCACTCTAGAGCATGATGTTGTTGCTGCTGACAGTCAGAAATTCTTCATGCACATGCTCCTAAGGACCGGCGCCCAGACCTAAAGTTGTCGCTATTGAATCTTTGAATTGATCATAATATTCTAACCCCAAACATATAACACAGTAGACTGGAGGAGATCCACCACTCCATGAAAGTAGCGACCAGATGAATGCCCACCCTCCTCAACGTCACCGGCGAGATCGCCGCTGGAAAGGTGGATGAAGAGGCGGGTATACCTTATTCTTGTCCCGAACAATGCCGCCATAGCCACCATAACAACGATGCCGATTGACCAAACTCTAACTTTAGGGACCGTTCTACATCGCCGGCTACAGGTCTGAGGTCCCCACTCCTTCCCTCCGTCTGAGCGGCTAGCAGAGGAGGCAGGGACTCGTCGATTCCCGGTCGTAGACGAAGAAGACGCGGCAGACGATGGCGGATGCTCGGGTTTTCACCCTAGCCGCCGCATATGCTTCTTTCACGGGAGGATGCAGCAGGTCTAACAGATCTCTGTCTTTGTGTTGCTTTTGTAGAATGATCTAATATCATTGATAAACTAACTGAAGTAAATGTCGAATCGAATAAACTCACAAACTATCAAGTTGCCAACTTTAGAAAATCAAATGATCCGGTACACATTTCTTACTTCATTTTTTACTACATGATTCACAGAGTAGAAAATTATTTTATCATTGGGTAAGGTTTGAAACATCGGATGGCGGGTTTATATTTAAAGAAACAACTTCAATATTGACATTATACTGCTCACATTAGAGTAGAACTGCATGATAAACTCTTGAACATTCAAGCCATAGTCATTGTATGAAATTTTGGGTGGAGCAAGGTTCCGGGTCAATATCTCCAAGAATAAATTTTGACCACTCTTCTCTTTGTTTTATTGATCCGGCGTGTTTTCTTATAGATTCTTCATCACATTATTTTCCTTTTTTTTTCCTTTGGCGGCTACCGAAGCCATAACGTTCTACACTGCCACTGAACTGTTAATAAAGTCGCAGGTGACATTGCCAACTGCCAATGCGAATACAATGGTTCAAATTTTTCTGACAGAACCATATGCACAACTCCTCTAAAATCCAGAAATTTTTCAGAAGAAATGGAAGTTCGAGATCCTATTGAGAATTTTGCACGAACCATGGAGCCGAGAATAGTCCGAGAACCAGCCGAGATTGCAATCCTTTCCTAGGAATCTTAGGATACCAACCGTCCATTGCTAAACCCGACGAATCACACCAGAGTCTCAACATCCCTGCATTGTGTGCATCGTTCTGCAGTTGATACTTGATAGCTTCTAAATTCAAGCTTACCTAGGACCGTACTCTAGGGTACTTCCTGTCGATTTCTTCAGATATACCAGCATAGGTTTTGCCAAGCAGCAGCAGTATTATAGGAGATAAATTTTAGCTGATGTGTTAGTGTAAGGTATCTTGTGAGTTCATATATGTTATGTTAATGTTTTTGTACTTGCAGAGAAAGGTACGTTCAGGTACCTGCTGAAATCTTTCTTGTGCGCAATCTTGCTATTTGTTGAGATAAACTAATAAGCACCATGTCAGTCCAAGGGTAATGCCATTTCTTCTCCATTGATATCCATGCACGATTAACGATTTCAACATTAAGATTTACCTCTCGCGAGGACCCCATACATGCATCAAATTGAGCCAAAGTCACTTTTGATGACCTAATTCGGAACTCTGTTTGGGCTCAGTTGCCCGAGCTGAAGTCAGTCAGTTTTCTCTACCGAATCAATGCAAGTACTATTCTGAAAGCTCTCCCTAGATATACGAACAATCCCTTTCTCAATGTCCCTAATGACTAATTAGCCAGTGAGGCAAAACCAGGTTTACATTGTTACGCATAGATCGATGGTGACAGTGTGCAACTGCAAGTACCACTTAACTGACGTCTAGGTTCTATCAACAATGTCGTTGTCGATCAGAAGACAATTTAGTGACGGCTGCAAGCGAGAAACCCGACGATCGATGCAAGTGCCTGGGGGATTGGACGTCGGGTCGATCTAACGCACGCACGCACGTAAGTACGTGTTGACGGTGACAGTAAACGCCTCTGACAGAGAATGTATGTTCAGTTATTCAGGGAGTAGCCGTCAAACAGTAGCATTGTTCTAGGCGTCTGTTTTGGATGATCTACCGGATTATGCTCCGTCTTGATCCCAGGAATTACAACGCGATGCAAGGTTAGCCTTGGTGATTATAACAGAAATTTACTTCACTAGTGGAAAACAGGGCTTCCGTGGGAGCCTTTTGTCGCGGGCGCGCCTGCACCCGCGACAAATGGCCTGGCCACGTCGCCCCGAAACCATGTGGAGCGCGCAGAGGCTTTTGTCGCGGCCTTTTGTCGCGGGCCGTATTACGACCCGCGACAAAAGGGGTAGGAGCGACGTGGCCACCCCTTTTGTCGCGGGTCGTAATACGGCCCGCGACAAAATGTCCATGCCTATATATATAGAAGCAGCCAGCCACCCCCCACCTCATTTTTTCCTTGGTGGTGAAGGTGGAGGTGTATGCTAGCTCATTTTTTCTACATGTGCACAAGAGGTGTTTGATGGAATGCTTGTGAGAGGGATGCCACTTGGTTTTATTTGATAAGATTTCTCCTCTTTTTGATCCTAAAAGGTTAGCAACTATTTTCTCGACTATATATATATGCATAGTCCGTACAATACTAATTTTAGCAAGGTGATTGCATCTGATACATATATAATTGTACTTATGATGCAGATGAGTCATCCATGGATGTACGGTAACCGATGTGCTCCCGCTTTCAGAGAGGGCGTGAATTCTTTCCTGCTTGTGGCCGAGGCCAACAAGTCGAAGCAAGGTTTTATGTGCTGTCCATGTCTAAAATGTAAGAACGAGAAGGATTACTCTTGCTCAAGAGATATTAAGAGCCACCTGCTTCGGTTTGGGTTCATGTCCAGCTATAATGTTTGGACCAAGCACGGAGAAGAAGGGGTTATGATGGAAGACGGCGATGAGGAAGAAGATAATGATGAGAAGTACCGATCTATGTTCTCTGAATGCTTTGATACCGCAATGGACGACAATGAAGAAGAAGGAGGTGAAGAACAGGCATCAGATGATCCTGTTGATGATGATCTTCGTCGGGCCATTTCTGATGCAAGAAGAGACTGTGGCACGGATAAGGAGAGGTTGCAGTTCGACAAGATGTTAGAGGACCACCACAAATTGTTGTACCCAGGTTGTGAAGATGGGCATAGAAAGCTGGGTAGCATATTGGAATTGGTGAAATGGAAGGCAGAGGTCGGTGTGACTGACTCGGGATTTGAGAAATTGATGATAATATTAAAGAAACTGTTTCCAAGAAATAATGAATTGCCCGTCAGTACATATGAAGCAAAGAAGCTTGTCTACCCTCTAGGATTAGATGTGCAGAAGATACATACATGCATTAATGACTGTATCCTCTACCGCGGTGAGAAGTACGAGAATTTGAATAAATGTCCGATATGTGGTGCATTGCGGTATAAGATCAGAAAAGATGACCCTGGTGATGTTGAGGGCGAGCCACCCAGGAAGAGGGTTCCTGCGAAGGTGATGTGGTATGCTCCAATAATACCACGGTTGAAACGTTTGTTCAGAAACAAAGAGCATGCCAAGTTGTTGCGATGGCACATGGAAGAACGTAAGAAAGACGCGATGTTGAGGCACCCCGCTGATGGTCGGCAGTGGAGAAACATCGGGAGAGAGTTTCCGGATTTCGCAGGTGAGGCAAGGAACTTATACTTTGGTCTAAGTACAGATGGCATGAATCCTTTTGGGGAGCAGAGCTGCGATCACAAAGACTGGCCCGTGACTCTATGTATCTACAACCTTCCTCCTTGGTTGTGCATGAAGCGGAAGTTCATTATGATGCCAGTGCTTATCCAAGGCCCAAAGCAACCGGGCAACGACATTGATGTGTACCTAAGGCCATTAGTCGATGAACTTTTGGAGTTGTGGGCCAAACCAGGTGTACGTGTGTGGGATGAGCACACGGAGCAAGAATTTGACCTACGAGCGTTGCTATTCGTAACCATCAATGATTGGCCTGCTCTCAGTAACATTTCAGGACAGACGAACAAAGGATACAATGCATGCACACCCTGTTTAGATGAGACTGAAAGTAAATATTTGGGAAAAAGCGAGAAAAGTTGTGTACCCGTTCAATCGTCGTTTCCTTCCGCGCAAGCATCCCTTAAGGAAAAAGGCAAGCATTTCGATGGCGAGGCAGACCGCCGTCCGAAGCTTGTCCCCGTAGTGGTGCTGATATATTTGACATGGTCAAGGATTTAAATGTTATCTTTGGAAATGGTCCGAGCAGTCGACTGTTCGAAAGACGATGACGGACACGCGCCCATGTGTAAGAACAAATCTATTTTCGGGGAGCTATAATTTTGGAAAGTCCTGGAAGTCCGCTCTACAATCGACGTGATGCACCTGACCAAAAATCTTTGTGTGAATATTCTAGGTTTTCTGGGCGTGTATGGAAAGACAAAAGATACAACAGAAGCACGGGAGGACCAGGAACTTCATAAAGGACGAAACGGCAATCATCCAGGGCAGTTTGTAGGGCCTGCCAGCTACGCTCTTATCAAACAAGAGAAGGAGATCTTTTTTGAAGCCCTATTCAGTATCAAGGTTCCGTCTGGTTTCTCGTCGAATATAAAGGGGATAGTAAATATGAAGGAGAAAAAATTCCAGAACCTGAAGTCCCATGACTGTCACGTGCTTATGACACAATTGCTTCCGATTGCATTGAGGGGACTTCTACTAGAAAATGTTCGACTAGCCATTGTGAAGATATGTGCATTCCTGAACGCAATTTCTCAGAAGGTAATGGATCCGAAACTTTGTCGGGATTACAGGAAGATGTGGTCCAATGTCTTGTCGCCTTCGAGTTGTTGTTCCCACCATCCTTCTTCAATATTATGACGCACCTCCTCGTTCACCTAGTTGAAGAGATTAGAATTCTCGGTCCTGTATTTCTACACAATATGTTCCCCTTCGAGAGGTTCATGGGAGTCTTAAAGAAATATGTTCATAACCGAGCTAGGCCGGAAGGAAGTATCTCAAAGGGCTACGGAACTGAGGAGGTCATTGAGTTTTGTGTTGACTTTCGATCTTCCTGACCTTAAGCCGATTGGTGTTCCTGAATCTCGGTATGAGGGGAGGCTGACTGGAAAAGGCACACTAGGAAGGAAAGCAACGGTGTGGAGGGACAAGATTTCTTTCAATCAAGCACACTACACAGTTCTATACAATTTCAGCTTGGTGGCTCCGTACATCGAGAAACATAAGAATGTTTTACGAGAAATAAACCCGGGCCAGCCCGAGTCCTTGATTACACGTCAACACATGAATACCTTCGGCAGTTGGTTGCAAAGACATCTCATTAATGACCCATCTGCGGTGGAGCAGCTGTACTTGTTGGCCAGGTTACCATCTTCAAACATATGTACATTCCAAAGGTACGAGATAAATGGGAATACATTTTACACGATCGACCAAGATAAAAAGAGCACCAACCAAAACAGCGGTGTCCGCTTCGATGCAACAGACGAGAATGGGCAGACCACCACATATTATGGATACATAGAAGAGATATGGGAACTTGACTATGGTCCCACTTTTAAGGTCCCTTTGTTTCGGTGCAAATGGGTGAAGCTCAGCGCTATACATATTGACGATAAGTACGTTATGATAACAGTGGATCCCAACAATCTTGCGTACCTGGACGAGCCTTTTGTCCTAGCCAGCGAGGTGGCTCAAGTTTTCTACGTGAAGGACATGTCTAGCAAATCAAGAAAAAGAAATCAACAAAAGAATACATCAACCGAGGAGCCAAAGCGCCACATAGTTCTTTCGGGGAAAAGAAACATCGTGGGAGTGGATGACAAGACAGACATGTCAGAAGATTATAATAAGTTTAAAGAAATTCCGCCCTTCACGGTGAAAATTGACCCAAGCATCTTGCTAAATGATGAAGATTCTCCATGGCTACGGCGTAGAAGATCACAACACTAGATGGCGATGTAATAATGTATTCTTCATATATAGTTCCCAAGACAATCTCTACATTTATGTAATAATGAGATCCCTTTCCCCAACACTGTTAGAGGAGACGGAGTCTTTCACGGGCTTGCATGGAAATTTTTCCGAGGAGCAGCTTCCGAAGATGCCGTAGGGCGTGTGCACGAACGACATCTTCGAGAAGCTGCGCCACGGGAGATTTCCCAACCCTTTCCTTCATCCATGGGAATGAAACTGTGCTTGGCTTGTTGATCTGCTTGGCAAGGCGTATCGATGCTCCTTTTATAGGCACGGCACCGCTTCTACTTTGTCTTATTCCTTCGACAGGCCGTCGTGCGCTACATGCTTTATCTCATCGAGCAGTGCGTCCACCCACGCGTCCTTATCCTGCCGACACCTTTAGTCGCGGTTGCAGCCACCAACCGTGACAAAAGGTTACCGACACATCCTTATCCTGCCGACAGCTTTAGTCGCGGTTGCAGCCACCAACCGTGACAAAAGGTTACCGACACATCCTTATCCTGCCGACAGCTTTAGTCGCGGTTGCAGCCACCAACCGTGACAAAAGGCCCTCCTAGATAAGCCTCTCCCAGTCTTTTGTCGCGGTTTGAGCCTCCACCCGGGATGAAAGTTTCGCGCGCCACTTCGTTCCCGCCTATTTTCTTCCCGCATTCCCGCCATTTTTCCACTATATATATGTAGGCTTGGACTCATATCTGCAAACCTCATCACTCTCTCCCATGGCTTCCATCGTATGTCTAACACCCCGGGAGGCGGAGGCGCTTTGCGCCTCGAACTACCCCTGCCCGCCTGGCTACCGCGTCCCGACCGGCTGGTTGCTGAGCGTCGGAGGAGTACCGGTCCCTCCTATCCCTCTTGGTGTGCCACGCGAGATGGCTATCACGAACCACTACTATTTCGAGCTCACGCCTGAGCAGCGGAGGAATCCCCAGTGGCATCCCGACTACAGCCCGACTTGGGACAGCTTCTTCATCAATCGGCGTGAGAGGGCGGTTGCAGTACGAGGAGGACGGCCCGCCTCCTTCGAACTTCAACGAGGCCGGCCGTCGGATGTGGTGGCGCGGCCGGACTCTCCAGAGCGTCCTGGCCTATCGTGGCCCCCGCCTGCGCTACCCTCAATCCTAGCCCACGCGTGCTCACCCGCCGAGGTTGGACAACCGCGACCCCGATGCTAGCGACGATGACGTCGGCGACTATGATGACTACAGTGGCGAGTATTATAGGGCTAGGCACGACTATGATTGAATGGCTCCAACATTCGAATCTGGCCATGTATCTTAATTTTCAGTTGAGCTCTGTACTTTAATTTCAGTTCAGTCGTAATAAATTTCGTGTCAACCACTTTATTGAACAAACAACCGTCAACGACTTTATAAACTAAATTTAAACTAATAGAACCGACAACGACTTTATTGAAATTACAATAAAATAGATAAATTACTAGTCTAGTCTCAGTCGTCGTCGGAGGTTGTCTCCGTCCAAATGTCATCCCACCGAGGGTCGTCTTCGGTCCAAGTTGTATTCGGGTTCTCGAGCTCGAAGTTGGCGACGGCCCGACGGTGGCGCCTGTTGGACCTGCGTTGTGCCCTAAGGATAGCGAAGAACGCGTCGGTGTTCTCGACGTCGTTGGGGAACTGCGCCCTCCACTGGCGCATCAACTGCTCGTCATGCTCGGCGATGGCGATCTGCGCTGCACTGGCGGTGCCGTCGACGGTCCTCGTCGTCGACGAGGCACGGCGGTGGCGCGAGGAACTCTGCCTCCTCTAGCGATTCAACATCCGGGAAGTTCATGTCGCGCCGTGGCCACCGAAAACGCCACGCCGCCGCGTCGTAAGCGCGCGCCGCCAGCTCCGGCGTGTTGTACGTGCCGAGGGTGAGGCGGAAGCCACCGGCGCGTATCTCGGCGTAGAACCTACCGCTCGGACGCACTCGAACGCCACGGAAACCGGACGCCCCTCGACGACGTGGAGGCATCCCGGAGATGAATGAGCGGAGGAGGCGGTGGCGACGTGTGGTTGCACCCGCACTCGTCGCTATATATAGCGCACGCGGGGCATGGCACGTGTAAGCCACGGCTACACACGTCGCACGCCGGCGTCGACGGGTGAGGCACGTGGAAGCGGTGGCCACACGTCGCACGACGGCGTCGGCGGGTGAGGCACGTGGAAGCGGTGGCCACACGTCGCACGACGGCGTCGACGGGACGCGACACGTGGCACGGGGACGCGACACGTGTGGCACGGCGGCGGTGCACAGGGGTGAAACATACCCGACTATCAACGTTTCATATGACGCGAGATGCAAATAGGTATATGGATGTCATATTCATGTTCATTACCTTTTTCTGATCAATATTCATATATAAAACATTTGTATTTGAGTTACCATTCAAAAGTTATTGAAATAATAGTTTTATTAATTTAAAATACAAAAAATAAAGGGTGAAGAGGCCTCTAGATGGGCTGATCCGTGGCACAGCCCATCCAACGGCTCTAGGCCGTTGGATTCAAACGGCCAGAGCCGTTGGATGGGCTGTGCCGCGGATCAGCCCCAAAGCCTTTTGTCGCGGGTGGGGGCTTGACCCGCGACAAAGACCCCTTTTGTCGCGGGTGGTGGCACGACCCGCGACAAAAGGGGTCTTTGTCGCGGGTCGTGCCACCACCCGCGACAAAAGGGGGGTAGGTATAAGAGGGGCCGTCGCGGGCGGAGCCGCCACCCGCGACTCTGGAGGCCAACACTTAGACGAATTTGCGCCGCCAGGCTGCCCAAGTCGCCGCCGCCGCCGTTCGCCGGCGTTCCCTCGTCCTCCGACGCGCCGCCTCGACCTCTCTGCCGCGCCGCCGCGCTCCTCCTCTGCTGTGCGCCGCCTCGACCTCCTCCGACGCCGCCGCGCCGCTCGACCTCCTCCTCTGCCGCGCCGCCGCGCCGCGTCGACCTCCTCCGACACCGCCGCGCCGCCTCGACCTCCTCCTCTGCCGCGCCCCCGCTCCGCGTCGACCTCTCAGGTAGCACACCACGCGGCGCCACGCCGCCGCCGCCGCCGTGCCATTGGCCTGCAGTACGCCGCCGGCGCGTTTCGGCCATTTTTTTTTAATTTTTTAGTTTTTAGTTAATTTGTTTTATGTAATTTTAGTTAATTTTAGTAGTTAGTAGTTAGTTTGTAGTTAGTTAGTTAGTTAGTTAGTATAGTTTTAGTTTTAGGTTTAATTAGTTAGTATAGTTTTTGTTAGTTACTATATATAGTTTTAGTTTTAGATTTAGTTATTATAGTTTTAGGTTTAGTTAGTATAGTTTTAATTAGTTTTAGGTTTAGTTAGTATGTATTAAGTTAATTAGTATATGTATTAAGTTAGTTAGTTTAGTTAATTCTTATATTTATGTATTTAGTTAGTTAGTATATGTATGGATTTAGTTTGTAATTTAGTATATGTATGTACTTAGTTAGTATATGTATTTTGTATAGTTAGTTTATAATTAGTATATGGATTTAGTTTGTGCTTTAGTATATGTATTTGGTATACGGACGACTCCTCCACCGACACCCTCTCTCGCAAACTAGCTAGCGTCGCCGACACCCTCTCTCTCGCAAACACGCGTCCACCGACACCCTCTCTCTCTCTCTCGCAAACACGCGTCGCCGACACCCTCTCTCTCTCTCGCAAACACGCGTCGCCGACACCCTCTCTCCCTCTCTCGCAAACACGCGTCGCCGACACCCTCTCCCTCTCGCAAACACGCGTCGCCGACACCATCTCCCTCTCGCAAACACGCGTCGCCGACACACTCTCCCTCTCGCAAACACGCGTCGCCGACACCCTCTCCCTCTCGCAAGCACGCGTCGCCGACACACTCTCCCTATCGCAAACACGCATCGCCGACACCCTCTCCCTCTCGCAAACACGTGTCGCCGATTAGGGTTAGGGTTTGGTTTGTGTTTGATTAGGGTTAGGGTTTGGTTTGTGTTTGATTAGGGTTAGGGTTAGAACATGTACTTATCGATTTAATTCTTTTGCAGAAACAATGGATCCATTCGAACGGGACTTGGAACAGGAAGACATGTTCGCGGACATAATCCGCGATGGTACAGAAGCCGACCGAGAAGACCGCGGCTCCGGTGATGGAGAAGCCCGCGGCTCCGGTCATGGAGAAGCCGACGGCTCCGGTCATGGAGAAGCCGACGGCTCCGGTGACGGAGAAGCCGACGGCTCCGGTCATGACGAGGTATTAATGGAATTCTATATGTACATATGTATTGAGGCATTAGTATAGAGGCATTAATGCAATTCTATATGTATTCTCTTAGGCCTCCGAAGATAAGATAGAGAAACGAGGCCCGGCAAAGAAGTTGACCAAAAAAGACCACTTCACAATTGAAGCTATATCACCGGAAGGCCAACCGGTGGTACCCGAGAATGTCGGAGTGAAGTTCAAAAATCAGTGCGGAGTTGTGGTTAGAGATCGTATCCCGATCACTGTCAGAGAATGGAACAAGACCAAGAATGTGTCCGAAAATCAGGTTGCCGATAGGTACAAAGACACACTTTTCAGAGACCTCATGGCACATTTCACTTTGCCAGATTTGGGATCGGAGTCTGAGAATGCTAAGCAGCGGGCGCTAGTGAAGAAATGGGCTCTTAAGAAGATGGGGGAACTTTTCCGGGCGTATAAGAACCGGTTATGGAAAAATTATAAGAAAGACAAGAAGCCTCCATTATTCGAGAACTACCTAGCGAAGCAGGAGCATAATCGGGAAGAATTTGTGAGGTACAAAGAATCGAGAGGAGGCTGTGAACCTGTCACAACGAAAAACAAGAAGAATGCAAGCGAGAAGAAATATCACCATCATACGGGGCGAGGGGGCTACGGAAGAGCCATGCCTAAGTGGGATGCACAAGAGGCTGAGATGGAGCTGAACGGGATCACTCCAGAACCCACGCGAGAAGGATGGGACACTAGGGCTCGAAATTGGTTCCTCGCGCATGGCTGTGAGTATGACATGAAGACAGGGAACATTGTTGAAAGTGACACCAGGGTTAGGGTACCCGTGCAAAAATGGATTGAAGTGACGACAGATATAAAGGCGGGAAAACTAACGCTTGCTCCCGATAGAGAGAAAGACTTGCTGACGCTTGTCCTCGGTAATCCTGAGAAGGGAGGACGAACAAGAGGCTTCGGCCCTAGTGTTCCGTGGTCGCTTGGGTTTCCGGCCGACGCGGAGACTTATAGAAGCCGAGCGAGAGCTAAACAACGCCAGCTGGAGGTGCAGAATGACCGGATGGCCGAGTTCCAACGCCGACTTGACCAGCAGCAGCGGGAGCTTCAGCGGCCGCAGCGGGAGATAAATGAACTAAAAGGACAGCGCCCGCCGAGATAATACCGCCGACATATCTCAGCGACGAGACAGCAGCGTGGCCGACTCGGAGGCCCCTCCTACACGGATGATGATAGATGCCGGTCTGGCGACCCCTTGGGTGGAATCAAGGAGCAAACACCTTGTGATCTCCATGAGGTGTTCAGGAAGGTTTCGTTAAGGTGGCGGTCGGCTATGTCTTACCGGCATTTGGACACGAAGGTGAGCCGGCAACATGGCATGGCAATCCGATTCCAGCTGGCTATGCTCGTGTCGGGGTGGATTCGGTTGTCCCGTCGTGGGAGACATTGGAGCTCGATATCCCTGGAGGTGATGGGGGCTTACACTCAGAGAGGTGCTGGGAGAAATCATTCTCTGGGAAAAGAAGAACATCAGGCTGCCAGGCTGGGTAGCACCTAGTACCAGTCGTCCCAGCAGGTCACCATCACCTCCTCCAGGTGATCGCAGGCCACCATCACCTCCTCCTACTGATCACATGTCGCCACCATCACCCCGTGGGTACGACGTCGACCACGACATCGGTAGTCCATCTCCATCTCCAGCGCCGCCTCCGCCCACTAAGACTCGGAATGCACCCAGCCGGAAGCGTTTCAAGAGTCCTGTCCGCAAGAAGTCGCCCCTCCCAAAAGTACCAAAGGTTCCTCCCCCCCGTCCTTACGATCGTACCCCGGAGGAAAATGATGCCATTGTTAAGAAATACAATTATGATTTTTTCATAAGCCAAAACCTCCAGCGCCGAGCCATACACAGAGAAGCAAATAGAATATGCTACTAGTTTTCTGAACACACCATCGCAAAGATGAGTTACACGAGAAGAAGGATGACTATACACGCACTCTTGCGAAGGTAATTGACCAAAAGAAGGATGAAAAGGCTAAGGAGAAGGACATTGCTGGCACGAGCAAATCATCAGCTAGAAGTGCAGCTGAGAAAAAGTCAAGTTCAACAAGTGCACCCCTCAAGGCCAAGCAAATGACAAAAGGCAAAAAGAGAAAGGAAGTTCCCCTCCTCGGTGGTCAGCCCAAACAATCGATCCCAGCACTCAAAGTGCTTAATGTTCCCAAGCTGTACCAGGAACATCATGGTGGTATCGATATGGAAGAAGCTGCAAGGCTAGCGCCTGCTTGTTCAGTTACCGTGGAGGAATTGCTGTCTGCAGCAGATGCTGCACTACCCACTGCTGATATAGCTCCTAAATTTGTCTACGGGGCCGACTTGGTCAGCAGAGAGCAGCTGCATAAACTGCCAACACATATGCGGAATTTGCATCAGTGGTACCTTGATGCATGCAAGGAGAACATAATGTACATCGTGGCGAGTATACCATGGGAATATTACTACCGAAAAGAGGAGATCCATATTGAGATGAATGAACTCTGGCAGTTATTCAATCTAGATGCCCTCGACAAATCTCTCATGAGTTGCTATTGCTTGTAAGTTGTTAACTACATATAAGTTCATTTTCATTCAGTTCATGTTCGTTTTCATTGCATATATATACTCATTATATCTTATGGGTTCTCTTATGCATCGAAGATCAGTGAATGCAAAAGTAATAATATTATCAATGTTGGGTTTGTTGACCCAGATAAAATACATGTTGAAACAGTGAAGCATAAAAGCGAAGAAACGGGGGGAAACCTACTAAGGTTTTTGGGGGAGCAATATTTCTGTGATTCAATATTGTTTCCTTACAACTACGAGTGAGAGTCTTAATGATCTTTTATGCACATTCAATTTTTCTTACTCGATGTTAAGTGTAATTCTTGACGTATATGCATAACATGTGCAGCTTCCACTGGATTCTACTAGACATTCAACCTGATAAGGGAATAGTTGAAGTAAAAGACCCACTGAGTAGAGGCGTGGACGGGTTCCAGGACTTGCAGAAGTTGCTCCAAGTGTAATTTCCTTCATCGCCGCGCTTTATCTTTCGTGAGATATCAATTAATTATCCACTCATTCAATCATTCTTTTGCCTGGCAGGGCTTGGCAAGCTTTGAAGAATCTTCATAAGGAGATTACCTTTGCAAAGAAGCTAACATTTACTCTGTATCGTGCCCCCAGCAGCCACAAGGGACGAATCTATGTGGATACTACGTTTGCGAGTCCATTCGCATGTTAACCACTGAGAAGCAGAACAAAAATAAATTCGACGTAAGCAATAACATTCACAACTTTATTTATTATCATCAATATTTCGTTATCAAGACTGATATAGTCATACTCATCTCATTTTCGTATATAGGTCGACTTCATGCGGGACAGACTCCAACCAAAGGAACACGCACTAGGAATCGCGGAGGAACTGGCGGGACTTTTGGTTAGAGAAGTAATAAACAACAAAGGCTTGTTTAGTCCAAATAGATGCTCTACCTCCAAATAGACGGTCGTTAGTACCGCTTGTCGATCGTGAGCTCCATGTATATATGTAGGGAATCTACGAATATGTGTAAGGGGAATCGACTTTTGCTTCCAATATTTGTTTGATCGATCTATATATATATATATAATGAATGAACGTGTACAACTTCTAGTAGCGTACAAATATATGCAACTTTTATTTTCGAACGAAAAAAATGAAATAACAGGCGGTCGGTGGCGGGGGGGGAGGGGTGCTGCACCCCTCAAACCCTAAAGCAGCAGCGTTGTGCGCGCGCCACGTAGAGGGCCTTTTGTCGCGGGTGGTAATACCGCCCGCGACAAAAGGGCCTGTGCCCTGCGCGCCCCGCGGCTGCCACGTGGTGGACCTTATGTCGCGGGTCGTAAGCGACCCGGGACAAAAGGCCTCCCTTTTATCGCGCCTTGCTTGTCGCGGCTGGCCGCCCGCGACAAAAGACCCTTACCACCCGGATCAAAAGGCCTGTTTTCCACTAGTGCTTGTTTCTTCTGGCCTCCTGTAATGCTAGAATTTCCAGGAAAGTCTGCAAATGTTTCTCTCTCAAGAAAGGTACAGTTCAGATCCTTCAAACATACGTTTGTCAATCATGTGCTAGTGTATAGGTCTCTAATGTGTGTGTTCCGGCAGATTTCTAGAGCAGATCACCATAGATATCCTATCCATAGGGTAAGTTACCCCCCCAAAAAAAGACTACTCATACACACATCATAGTCTTAGATTTGACAGATAACTATCCTAGGTGACTGCATCATTTGATACGAGAGCTTAAGTGACAGCTTTGATTGATTTTTTTTTCCAAGCGATCCTCGAAGGATCGATTTTCATTACCCACCGATAATGAAAACGTGATTGCTCCGGTGTTCCCCCTTCAGCTCCATGGTTCTAAAAAATTGGAGCCGCTCCAGATTTTTTATTTTGATCCATGGAGTTGCTCTAGCTTTTGGTACAAATACGTGTAGTTGCTTCAGCTTTTGGTACAAATACGTGGAGTAGGTTCCGCAGAACACAAAAACATGGATTTGTTGTTTATTTACGTCCCACTGCCACTGATAAGTGACCAAAATATTACGCACGTTTTATCTTTCTCCCCCTCATCCTCTCGGGCATGTTTCCAATGCCAAGACTCTCCCCGATTTGACTTCACCGCAGCGTGATTCACGCCTGCCACCACCGAATCGAGGTCGCCGGCAAACGATTGAACTTACCTTTAGCCGGAGTTAAACTTGTCTGAATCATTCTTTCTATCGTACAAATCGATTTGTAGCTGGTTGCCGCCGCCAGAAACTTGTTGTGACCGCCTCAACCAACTTCGTCGTGGGTGAGGCGGCGCGCGACGTAGTGGCGGCGACAGCAAGCTCCTGGCGGTGGCGGCAGCAAGCTACAACTCAATTTGCGCGGCGGCGAGAACGAATCGGACAAGTTTAACTTCAGCTGAAGGTACGTCGACTCGTTCGCCGGAGTCCATGATTCATTAGCGACAAATGTAAATCTCGTTGCGATGAAGTCAAATCAGTAGCAGTCGGATGTAAATTACGGCGCTCCGTGTTTTTTGTGTTTGTGTACCAAAAGCTAGAGCAGCTAACTTTTCAAATACTTCTCCTCTCTTGAGAGAGTTTCAAGATTTCTAATTACCTGGTGTTTGGGAACATCACGGCAGTGCCGGGTGGTTCAGCGCCGCCGCCATAGCCATCCTCACCGTCGTGGCCAGGCCAACTCCACCGCCAGAAAATACTTCGCCACGGGTCTGATGGACTTCCAGCCAAAGATTTAAGCGATCACGCGGTGCGTTCCAGTGCTCTGTATTTTTATATTTCACGAATTCAACTTCACGTAATTATACCAAAAGCTGGAGCAGCTCCAACTTCTCAGAACCGTGAAGCTAAGGGGGGACACCGGAGCACACCCCTAATGAAAAACATGTTTGTCAGAGGTCTTTTGCCATATTTAGAACCGGGAACCAAAAGCAGCAACTAACTAAGGACTATTCCAAAAGGAAAGCACGTGGCTGGGTGGATGGGTACGATTTTGTCATACGCTGCTAGAATAACCTTGATATAATCTTGTCTGGCAAGTATCCTGTCTATTTACTTTCGGCTATTAAGTTTCCTTCTTGAGCGATTAAAGCAATCAATTCTCAAATGGGACACTGCTTGTGGGATAACTATGAGGGGCATTATAAGTATCACGTTGCTAACTGGGAGTTGGTCACTATAAAAAAAGAGTATGGCGGTCTGGGTATCCATAATATTAGAGAGCTTAATCTTTGTCTTCTGGCCTCGTGGATCAGGAGGTATAGTTTAGATGACAACAAGCTTTGGAAGCAAATAATTGACTTCAAGTATGACTCTGAGAGTCCTATTATTTTCAAATGTAGAGAAACATATGTTTCTGCTTTTTGGAAGGGTGTTCTTTGGGCCGCTAGAGCCACAAAACTAGGCTATCAGTGGTCGGGCGGTAAAAGAAACAAAATCCGATTTTGGGAAGATCAGTGGCTAGGTAATTCGAGTTTGGCTATCATGTTTTGGGACCTGTACTACGTGTGTAATCAACAAGATGTAACAATTAAAGAAGTGTGGGATGGAAATGTGTTGAAACTAACCTTTAGGAGAGTTTTCAGCCAAAAAAAGATGGATCAGTGGTATCAACTGGAACAAATTGCTTCTTCTATCCGACTTTCAGATGTGGAAGATAGTTTAGTGTGGAAGCTTCCTAGCTCTGGCGTTTATAGCTTTCAATCGTTGTATGCAGTTCTTAATTACCGTGGGGTGACTCCGATGTTTATCCCTGCGGTGGGCAAGCTTAATGTGCCCTCTAGGGTCCAAGTTTTTCTCTGGCTGTTATCACACAATGCTTACCCGTGATAACCTTGCCAAAAGGCAGAATATTCCTCATAAAACTTGCTTTTTATGCTCTGAAAAGGAAACTGTTAACCATCTGTTCTTTTCTTGTGATATTATGAAAATCATGTGGATAGACGTTTCAACTTTGCTTGGAAAGAACCTTGGGGTCAATTATGAAAGTATTGCCAGGTTTTCGATTAGCAATCAAAAGAATGTCGTTACTAAGATGATTGTTGCTGCTCTTATGTGGTCAACTTGGAAACATCGAAATGACGTTCTGTTTGGGCGTTGCTCTTGGTCTGGGATGCAGGTGCTATGGATGCGTGTGGTGAAACTACTGAAGAGATGACAGATGCTATGTCGAGCAAAAAATTGGAGTTCTTGAAAGGATGCGTGAAACAATTGCAAGTGAAGATGGTGGCAGCCCCAACTCTTACAAGCAACTGAAGAAGCGTAAGATGTTACTAGTGGCTGGCCCAAGGACACCAGATGCGCTGAAGCCGTGGGCACTGGCAGGCACTCGCTGGAAAAAACGTGATGTGTGCCAAAAACCGTAATATGGGTGTCAATTTTGCTTTGTTCTGTCTCTGGGGATTTGTCCTGGTTTTAGATGGGAGTATGCTATAAGTTAAGCTGTTGTTTTGTACTATCATTTCATTTTCTATGGAAATGGAATGGGGCGGTGGCATGTTGATCTAAAAAGAGCATGTGGCAGGGACACCGCAAGCTACAGCTAGTGTTCGGCGAGAAAAGGAACTAAGAAGTTTTCCCCTGCTGCAGCAGGATGAGCTACAAGGAACAAAACGACCAAACATGAAGAGCCACGGAGCTGCCGATGCCAAAAAAAACTCCATGTTACAACCATGAGGTCCCCAGGTGAAGAGCCTCACGCTCCCACATCATATGTATCTTCGTTATCACCATCGATCTCCATATCTCCTTCCGAGCGATCCATCAGCCGGCGCACCCCACTTGTATCTGCAACATTCCTTCTGGCATCAGGTCCTAGGGCAAGATTAAGAAGCGCATCAGCACCCTTGCTGGAGTTGCACAACATCAGCTGTAGAGTGTAAACCTGTCCAGTATTTCATAAAAGCCACAGATTGACAAATGAGATCAATAGAATTTTTAAGAATTTTTTTTCTAGAAACAACCTTTGTTACGCGTTTTCCATATAGCCTAGCAGATGGCAGCCATGCCAGCTATCTGAACATTGCGGCTAGCCCGAGAGAACTGAGACATCCACCAAAAGAATTGTGCAAAAGACATGGCGAGTCTGTACACCAACATCAGTTCCCACCTGCAGGGCAAGAGACTTTTTATCCATTTCCATCTTGGCCTGTCCACTGAATCATTCAATATCCCCTGATTCAATATACTGACAAGTCCACAGCATTGTTTGTGGAGGTCAGCAGAGAGCCATCTCCTGAAAGACAATCTCCAGTCTAGGTTTGCAGCTGCAGCTATAGAATTACTCCGTTCATTGCAAATAGAGTATTACGAGAGTTAGCATACACAATAGCAACAACACATTGATGTCTACGCACGCTTCTATTTTTGTAGACAGTATTGGGACTTCAAGTGCAGAGATTTATAGAAAAGCAACAAGTTTCCCTTAAGTGAACCACCCAACGTTTATCGAACTTAGGGAGGTAGAGGTCAAAGATATCCCTCTCAAACAACCCTGCAATTAAGATACAAGGAGTCTCTGAATTCCCCAACACACCCAATACACTTGTCAGGTGTATAGGTGCACTAGTTAGGCGAAGAGATAGTGAAATACAAGTAATATGGATGATTATAAGTGATAATTGCAATCTGAAATAAAAATGGCAGCAAGCAAACACGCAACAGAACTGGTTGTAAACGGTGTTTCAATGCTTAAAAACAAGGCCTAGGGATCTTACTTTCACTAGTGGACACTCTCAACAATGATATCATAATTGAATACATATATATCTTCTCTTCACTATGCAACTCTGAACCACTATCTGGTTGCATAACGAACACCAATTCACCGCGTAGGGCTGCAAAAGCACACCTTAAAGTTCGCATTCCAAACCTAGGGACACCCCAGTCCGTCACTTTGAGCATGCAAAGATAGTACTAACTGTTGGAGATATGCCCAAGATGCAAAAATAAAGTGGTTATTATATATCTTTGTGTTTATGATAAATGTTTGCATACCATGCTATAATTGTATTAACCGAAACATTGATACATGTGTGTTATGTAAACAACAAGGAGTCCCTAGTAAGCCTCTTGTATAACTAGCTTGTTGATTAATAGATGATCATGGTTTCGTGATCATGAACATTGAATGTTATTAATAATAAGGTTATGTCATTAGATGAATGATATAATGGACACACACCCAAATAAGCGTAGCATAAGATCACGTCATTAAGTTCAATTTGCTATAAGCTTTCGATACATAGTTACCTAGTCCTTCGACCATGAGATCATGTAAATCACTTATATCGGAAGGGTACTTTGATTACATCAAACGCCACTGCGTAAATGGGTGGTTATAAAGATGGGATTAAGTATTCGGAAAGTGTGAGTTGAGGCATATGGATCAAGAGTGGGATTTCTCCATCCTGATGACGGATAGATATACTCTGGGCCCTCTCGGTGGAATGTCGTCTGATTAGCTTGCAAGCATGTGAATAGTTCACAAGAGATGATATGCCATGGTACGAGTAAAGAGTACTTGTTGGAGACGAGGTTGAACAAGGTATGGAGATACCGATGATCAAACCTCGGGCAAGTAAAATATCGCGTGACAAAGGGAATCGATATCATATGTAAATGGTTCAATCGATCACTAAGTTATCGTTGAATATGTGGGAGCCATTATGGATCTCCAGATCCCGCTATTGGTTATTGGTCGGAGAGGAGTCTCGACCATGTCTACATAGTTCACGAACCGTAGGGTGACACACTTAAGGTTTGATGTCGTTTTAAGTAGATATGGAATATGGAATGGAGTTCGAATTTTGTTCGGAGTGTCGGATGGGATCCAAGACATCACGATGAGGTCCGGAATGGTCCAGAGAATAAGATTCATATATAGGAAGTCACTTTCCAAGTTTGGAAATGATCCGGTGTATTTATGGAAGACGCTAGAATGTTCTAGAACCTTCCGGAAGAAATCACCATGGAAGGTGGAGTCCCGGTTGGACTCCACCAACCCTAACTTGCCAACCAAGTGGGAGGGTGGAGTCCATGGACGACTCCACCTCCTTGGCGGGGAGAGTCCCTGTCCCTCTAGGTTTCGTCCATATGGAAGTTTTTGAATTGGGGTCTTATTCGAACACTTTGGGCAAACCCTTGGGGTTCCACCTATATAATGAGGGAGAGAGGGAGGGGGCCGGCCACCACCTTGGCCGCACCAACCAGAGGCACCAAGGCCGGCGCCCCAGCTGCCCCCTCTCCCCAAACCCTAGCCGCCCCTCTCCTCATACATCTCCCGTAGTGCTTAGGCGAAGCCCTGCCGGAGATCTCCACCAACACCGCCAACACGCCGTCGTGCTGTCGGGATTCCGAGGAGGATCTACTACTTCCACTGCCCGCTGGAACGGGGAGAAGGACGTCGTCATCAACACCGTACGTGTGACCGAGTACGGAGGTGCTGCCCAACTGTGGCACCGTCAAGATCTTCTACGCGCTTTCGAAAGCGGCAAGTGATCATCTTCTGCAACAACGAGATCTAATCTCGTAGGCTTTGGGAATCTTCGAGGGTTAGTCTCATGATCTTCTCGTTGCTCCCATCTTCTAGATTGGATCTAGGCTTGTTATTCGTTCTCGCGGTAGGAAATTTTTTGTTTTCTATGCTACGAATCCCATCAGTGGTATCAGAGCCGTGTCTATGCATAGATTGGTTGCACGAGTAGAACACAATGGTTTTGTGGGCGTTGATGCTTTTGTTGTCTTTAGTTCGCGTACTTTGCATCTTGTGGGATGGTGGGATGAAGCGGCTCGGGCTAACTTTACATGACCGCGTTCATGAGATTTGCTCCACGCTCGACATGCAACTTGTATTGCATAAGTGGCTTTGCGGGTGTCTGTCTCTCCCACCATAGTGAATATTCAATCTACTCTTTCTATTGACAACACTAGTATCACCGTTGTGGTTCATATTCGTAGGTAGATTGGATCTTACTCGAAAACCCTAAACCACGTAAAATAGGCAAACCAAATTAGAGGCGTCTAACTTGTTTTTGCAGGGTTTGGTGATGTGATATGGCCATGATGTGATGATGAATATGTATGAGATGATCATTATTGTATTGTGGCAACCGACATGAGCCTTATGGTTGTCTTTAAATTTCATGTTGTAGTATTATTTCAAAGTAGTTGTAATAGTTGCTACATGGGAGCACAACCATGAAGACAGCGCCATTGACCTTGAAGCTACGCCGACGATGATGGAGATCATGCTCGTTGATGATGGAGATCATGTCCATGCTTTGGAGATGAAGATCAAAGGCGCAAAGACAAAAGGGCCATATCATATCACATATGAATTGCATGTGATGTTAATCCTTTTATGCATCTTGTATTGCTTAGATCACGACGGTAGCATTATAAGATGATCCCTCTCTCTAAATATCAAGATAATAAAGTGTTCATCCTCAGTATGCACCGTTGCTAAGACTTGTCGTTTCGAAGCATCACGTGATGATCGGGTGTGATAGATTCTACATGTGCATACAACGGGTGCAAGCCAGTTTTGCACACGCGGATACTAAGGTTGCCTTGACGAGCCTAGCATGTACAGACATGGTATCGGAACACGGGATACCAAAAGGTAGAGCATGAGTCATATGAATGATATGATGAACACTTTGAGTGTTCGCCTTGGAAGCTACATCTTTTCTCGTGATGATCAGAATTGGTGTAGTGGATTTGGTTCGTGTGATCACTAAGACAATGCAAGGGATATTGTTTTGAGTGGGAGTTCACCTAGTTAATTTAAGAATTAAAATTTGAACTCAATTTATCATAAACTTAGTCTAAACTCTTTGCAAATATGTTGTAGATCATGGCGCCCCCCTCCATCAATTTTAACCAGTTCCTAGAGAAAGAAAAGTTTAAAAGCAATGGTAGCAACTTCATCGACTGGTTCCGTCATGTGAGGATTTTCCTCAATGGTGGAAATATGCAATTTGTGCTCGAAGCACCGCTAGGTCCCCCACCACCACCTGCAGTATCTGAGGATGTAAAGAATGTTTATGAGACTCGGGTGATTCGGTACTCTCAAGTTCAGTGTGCCATCCTGTGCAGCCTAGAGGCGGAGCTCCAAAAGCGTTTTGAGCACCACGACCCTTATGAGATGGTCCATGAGCTAAAAGCTATCTTTGAAACTCATGCGGCCGTTGAAAGCTATGAGGCCTCGAAACACTTCTTTGGCTGTATGATGGAAGAGGGCAACTCCGTTAGTGAGCACGTGCTCGCTATGTCCGGGCATGCGAAGAAGCTCAGTGACTTGGGGATAGTGATTCCTAACCAGCTAGGTATTCATCGTGTCCTCCAATCACTGCCACCAAGTTACAAGAACTTTGTGATAAACTACAACATGCAGAACATGAACAAAGAGTTACCTGAACTCTTCTCCATGCTGAAATCTGCTGAGATTGAGATACAGAAAGAACACCAAGTTTTGATGGTCAACAAGACCACCAGTTTCAAGAAGCAAGGAAAGCCTAACAAGAAGGGCAACTTCAAGAAGGGCGGCAAGAAAGTTGATGCGCCTCCTGAGAAGCCTAAGGTTGGCCCTAAACCTGATACTGAGTGCTATTACTGCAAGGAGAAGGGGCACTGGAAGCGTAATTGCCCCAAGTGGCTGATCTGAAGAGCGGCCTTGTCAAGAAAAAGAAAGGTATATTTGATATACATGTTATAGATGTCTATCTTACTGGTTCTCGTAGTAGTGTCTGGGTATTTGATACTGGTTCGGTTGCTCATATTTGTAACTCGAAACAGGAACTACGGAATAAACGAAGCCTTGCGAGGGACGAGGTGACGATGCGCGTTGGAAATGGATCCAAGGTCGATGTGATCGCTTTCGGCATGATCCCTCTACATCTACCTTCGGGATTAGTTTTAAACCTCAATAATTGTTATTTGGTGCCTGCGTTGAGCATGAACATTATATCTGGATCTTGTTTAATGCAAGAAGATTATTCATTTAAGTCAGAGAATAATGGTTGTTCTATTTATATGAATAATATCTTTTATGGTCATGCGCCTGAGATGAATGGTTTATTCTTGTTAAATCTCAATAGTAGTGATACACATGTTCATAACATTGATGCTAGGCGAATTTAATTGAATGATAATTCTACTTATATGTGGCACTGTCGTCTTGGTCATATTGGAGTGAAGCGCATGAAGAAACTCCATTCCGATGGACTTCTTGAGTCACTTGATAGATGCGAAGCATGTCTAATGGGAAAAATGACTAGGACTCCATTCTCTGGTACAATGGAGCGAGCTACAGACTTATTGGAAATCATACATACCGATGTGTGCGGACCAATGAGTGTAGCATCGCGCGGTGGTTATCGTTATGTTCTAACCTTCACGGATGATCTGAGTAGATATGGGTATATTTACTTCATGAAACATAAGTCCGAAAACTTTCGAGAAGTTTAAGGAATTTCAAAGTGAAGTAGAAAATCAACGTAACAAGAAGATTAAGTTTCTGCGTTCTGATCGCGGAGGCAAATATCTGAGTTATGAGTTTGGCATGCATTTAAATAAATGCGGAATACTTTCACAGTTGACACCGCCGGGAACACCACAGCGCAATGGTGTGTCCGAACATCGTAATCGAACTCTCTTGGATATGGTTCGTTCTATGATGTCTCTTACTGATTTACCGTTATCGTTTTGGGGTTATGCATTAGAGACAGCCGCATTCACTTTAAATAGGGCACCATCTAAATCCGTTGAAACGACACCGTATGAATTATGGTTTGGGAAGAAACCTAAGCTGTCGTTCCTTAAAGTTTAGGGTTGCGAAGCTTATGTAAAAAAATTTACAACCTGACAAGCTAGAACCCAAAGCGGAGAAATGCGTCTTCATAGGATACCCTAAAGAAACTATTGGGTACACTTTCTATCACAGATCCGAAGGCAAAATCTTTGTTGCTAAGAACGAATCCTTTCTTGAGAAGGAGTTTCTCACTAAAGAAGTGACTGGAAGGAAAGTAGAACTCGACGAGGTTATTGAACCTTCTCTCATAGATCAGAGTAGCGCAGTACCGGAAGATGTTTCTGTGCAGCCTGCACCGATAGGAGAGGAAGCAAATGAAAATGATCATGAAACTTCGAACGAGGAAGCTACTGAACCTCGCAGATCGACGAGGGAGCGTACCACTCCTGATTGGTATGATCCCTGTCTAAATGTCATGATTGTGGACAACAATGATGAAGACCCTGCGACGTATGAAGAAGCGATGATGAGCCCAGATTCCAACAAATGGCAAGAAGCCATGAAATCCGAAATGGGATCCATGTATGATAACAAAGTGTGGACTTTGGTAGACTTACCTGATAGCCGCAAGGCTGTCGAGAATAAATGGATCTTCAAGAGAAAAACAGATGCTGATGGTAATATTACTATCTATAAAGCTCGACTTGTCGCAAAGGGTTTCCGACAAATTCAAGGAGTTGACTACGATGAGACTTTCTCACCTGTAGCGAAGCTAAAGTCTGTGAGGATTTTGTTAGCAATAGCTGCATTTTTCGATTATGAGATTTGGCAAATGGATGTCAAAACGGTGTTCCTTAATGGTGACATTGAGGAAGAGTTGTATATGGTACAACCCAAAGGTTTTGTCGATCCTAAAAATGCTGACAAGGTATGCAAACTTCAGCGTTCCATTTATGGACCGAAGCAAGCATCCCGGAGTTGGAACCGACGTTTTGATAAGGTGATCAAAGACTTCGGGTTTATACATTGTCATGGAGAGGCATGTATTTACAAGAAAGTGAGTGGGAGCTCTGTAGCGTTCCTGATATTATATGTAGATGACATATTATTGATTGGGAATGATATAGAACTATTAAGCAGTGTAAAAGGTTATTTGAATAAGTGTTTTTGAATGAAAGACCTTGGTGAAGTAGCGTACATTTTAGGCATCAAGATTTATAGAGATAGATCAAGACGCCTAATAGGGCTTTCACAGAGTACATACCTGGACAAGATTCTAAAGAAGTTTAGAATGGATGAAATCAAGAAAAGGTTCTTGCCTATGTTGCCAGGTAAGGTCTTGAGTAAAACTCAAGGTCCGGCTACGGCAGAAGAAAGAGAGAGGATGAACAAGATCCCTTATGCCTCGGCAGTAGGCTCTATCATGTATGTCATGCTGTGTACTAGACCGGATATCGCACATGATGTTAGTTTGACCAGCAGATATCAAAGTGATCCAGGAATGGAACACTGGACGGCGGTCAAGAATATCCTGAAATACTTGAAAAGGACTAAGGATATGTTTCTTTGTTATGGCGGTGACCAAGAGCTCATTGTAACCAGTTACACCGATGCAAGTTGGAACACTAATCCTGATGACTCTAAGTCTCAGTCTAGGTACGTGTTTATATTGAATGGTGCTGCAGTAAGCTGGAGTAGTTCCAAGCAGTGCACAGTGGCGAAGTCTTCAACTGAATCGGAATACATAGCGGCTTCAGAGGCTTCATCGGAAGCGGTATGGATGAAGAGGTTCATTGTTGAGCTTGGTGCGTAGTTCCTAGTGCATTGGACCCATTAGTCATTTATTGTGACAACATGGGTGCCATCGCCAATGCACAAGAACTAAGGTCACACAAGAAGCTGAAGCATATCAAGCTGCGTTTTCATTCGATTCGTGAGTACATCGAAGATGGTGAAGTAAAGATTTGCAAAGTACACACAGATCTGAATGTGGCAAATCCGTTGACTAAAGCTCTCCCTAGGGCAAAGCATGACCAACACCAGAATGCCATGGATGTTAGGTACCTTACAATGTAATCTAGATTATTGACTCTAGTGCAAGTGGGAGACTGTTGGAGATATGCCCAAGAGGCAATAATAAAGTGGTTATTATATATCTTTGTGTTTGATAAATGTTTGCATACCATGCTATAATTGTATTAACCGAAACATTGATACATGTGTGTTATGTAAACAACAAGGAGTCCCTAGTAAGCCTCTTGTATAACTAGCTTGTTGATTAATAGATGATCATGGTTTCGTGATCATGAACATTGGATGTTATTAATAACAAGGTTATGTCATTAGATGAATGATATAATGGACACACACCCAAATAAGCGTAGCATAAGATCACGTCATTAAGTTCAATTTGCTATAAGCTTTGATACATAGTTACCTAGTCCTTCGACCATGAGATCATGTAAATCACTTATATCGGAAAGGAACTTTGATTACATCAAACGCCACTGCGTAAATGGGTGGTTATAAAGATGGGATTAAGTATTCGGAAAGTGTGAGTTGAGGCATATGGATCAAGAGTGGGATTTGTCCATCCTAATGACGAATAGATATACTCTGGGCCCTCTCGGTGGAATGTCGTCTGATTAGCTTGCAAGCATGTGAATAGTTCACAAGAGATGATATGCCACGGTACGAGTAAAGTGTACTTGTCGGAGACGAGGTTGAACAAGGTATGGAGATACCGATGATCAAACCTCAGACAAGTAAAATATCGCGTGATAAAGAGAATCGGTATCGTATGTAAATGGTTCAATCGATCACTAAGTTATCGTTGAATATGTGGGAGCCATTATGGATCTCCAGATCCCACTATTGGTTATTGGTCGGAGAGGAGTCTCGACCATGTCTACATAGTTCACGAACCGTAGGGTGACACACTTAAGGTTTGATGTCGTTTTAAGTAGATACGAAATATGGAATGGAGTTCGAATTTTGTTCGGAGTCTCAGATGGGATCCAAGACATCATGAGGAGGTCCGGAATGGTCCGGAGAATAAGATTCATATATAGGAAGTCACTTTCCAATTTTGAAAATGATCCGGTGTATTTATGGAAGGCGCTAGAATGTTCAAGAACCTTCCGGAAGAAATCACCATGGAAGGTGGAGTCCCGGTTGGACTCCACCAACCCTAACTTGCCAACCAAGTGGGAGGGTGGAGTCCATGGAGGACTCCACCTCCTTGGCCGGCCAAGCAAGGGGGGAAGGGGAGAGTCCCTGTCCCTCTAGGTTTCGTCCATATGGAAGTTTTTGAATTGGGGTCTTATTCGAACACTTTGGGCAAACCCTTGGGGTTCCACCTATATAATGAGGGAGAGAGGAAGGGGGCCGGCCACCACCTTGGCCACACCAACCAGAGGTACCAAGGCCGGCGCCCAGCTACCCCCTCTCCCCAAACCCTAGCCGCCCCCTCCTTACACCTCCCGTAGTGCTTAGGCGAAGCCCTGCCGGAGATCTCCACCACCACCGCCACCACGCCGTCGTGCTGTCAGGATTCCGAGGAGGATCTACTACTTCCGCTGTCCGCTGGAACGGGGAGAAGGACGTCGTCATCAACACCGTACGTGTGACCGAGTACGGAGGTGCTGTCCGACTGTGGCACCGTCAAGATCTTCTACGCGCTTTTGAAAGCGGCAAGTGATCATCTTCTGCAACAACAAGCTCTAATCTCATAGGATTTGGAAATCTTCGAGGGTTAGTCTCATGATCTTCTCGTTGCTCCCATCTTCTAGATTGGATCTTGGCTTGTTATTCGTTCTTGCGGTAGGAAATTTTTTGTTTTCTATGCTACGAATCTCATCACTAACAAACACCAAAATTTCATAGAGACATCCAACACAAATTATAACTCATGATAAGTATTTATGTACTCTTTAGCCTAAGAGCCACACATGGTGCGCACACGGTCACCTTCACACAGTGGGACAAGGTGTCTCCGGAAATCACATTAATAAAACCACTTGAGTAGCATAATAGATGAAGAGTAACATCTACTTATTCAACTTGATTATAAAGCTCATGATCACATAAAGATCACACCATGGGAGAGAGAGATAAACCACATAGCTACCGGTAAAGCCCTCGGCCTCGGGGGAGAACTACTCCCTCCTCATCATGGGAGTCAGCAACATCGATGAAGATGGCGGTGTAGTCAATGGAGATGGCTCCGGGGGCAATTCCCCGTCCCGATAGGGTGCCGAAACAGAGATTTCTATCCCCCGAAACTTGTCTTCAATGGCTTTGGAGCTACGGAACTTTTCGTGGATGGAGGCTGATTGATTTAGGTTTTCGCGTCGGGAGCAATATATAGGCGCTGTCGGTGGGCGCCGGGGGGGCCACACCTTGCCTAGGCGCGACCAGGGGGGCTCGCGCCTAGGGGTGGTGTGGCTGCCTCCCGGCTCTTCTCCTCCCCTTTGGACTCCGTCTTTGTGACCGAAAAATAGGAACTACGGCTTTTGTTTCGTCCAATTCTGAGAATATTTCCAGAACAACTTTTCTGAAATATAAAAACAGCAGAAAATATGAACTGCCACTGTGACATTTTGTTAATAGGTTAGTTTCAAAAAAATGCATAAAAATGCCACGAAGTGTAAACAAAACATATAACAATTGGTGTAAAACAAGCATGGAGCATTAAAATTTATAGATACGTGCAACGTATCACACATACACATACCCTCTGTGCACCGGGGATCGACGACAAATCATGAGAGAGTTGTCTCACCACAATGGTTTAAATTTTTTATGAAGGATAATACATTCATATCAAGTTGATATCATGTACACTTGGCACAGAATATCAAGTTTCGCTTATCTACTCTTTTGCATAACTTAATGTCCTATATTGTAATATGTTTGAAAACTAGTCCTGAACATTTCTTTTTGTACTCTGCCGATGGTGGCTTTATTAATTTAAAGCAGGGTTCCCCTAGAGCCTGTCATCTATCTTTTGCAGATTCAGAATTTGCTATCACTTGACGCTACATGTGCACGACGGCGAGGAGGAGGTCCGCGTCTATCCATCGCCGCTGATGTTTGGGTCATGGGCTTGATCGTCATGGAGATCCTTATAGGCCACTACGCTCTGCTCCCAGTCGGGCAGGAGCCAACGTGGGAGGCACTCATTTGTACCATCTGTTTCGGGAAGCTGTCGGCAATTCCCGACGGCGCGGATGTACTATTGCTGCCAGGGCTGAAATACCGTAGGAGGATTTTTTTTTTTGTAATTCTTCTTTCTTTTTTGCGCTGTGTGCATCCGTAATGCTATTAGAGTATTGCGTTTTAGCTGGGTGTAATTGGAATCTTCTTGATATTAATATATACTCCTTATTGAAAAAAAAGCACATGAGTGTAAAATTAGGCTGTTGCATTTTCCAACTGTAATACACAATTGCACATACAGATAGAAGAACATACTTTGGAGGTATGGTTATGAAAAGAATTCGGCCCTGTATTTGGTCTCAAGTGGCTGTCTAATGATAACTCGCCCATCAGGTTACAAAACTATCAAGTCGCGAACTTTATAAAAATGGAATGCTCCATTGCACATTTTTAAACATAAAATATTTACATGTTTTGAAAAGTGGGAAATATTTTACCATTGGATGAGGTTAGAAACCTTACATGGTGGACTTACATTTCAAGAAGTAATTTTAATGGTGAGTGGCGCGCTCAGTAGGGTAGAAATGCGCGGTAAACTCTTTAACATTTAAATCATAGTCACTGTACTAGAAAAATGGATGAGGAGGGTTCGATTTGATAATTCGAAGAACGATTTTGACTAGCGTTCCCATTGTTTTGTTTGTCTTGCGTGTTTTCTTATAGATTCTTCATCTTCCTCTCGTCGCTTCTTGTCTTTGGCAGCTACCAAAGCCATCAGATTTAGCCGTACAGATTCTATCAATTCTGAGCATCGCCTCCTAACCATATTACATTTTGTGCCTCTTGCCATTATCCTTCATCACTAAAATCAACAACCAACATCATCAACCCAAAATATCCCTGAAACCGCCCTCTTCTGGGTCATCTCTCCACATCCGGATAGAAGCAATTAATCCCCTCAAACACCCCTAGACCGTCTAAGAGGTATAACCTGGATCCTTCTCTGGTTCTCCATCTTCCTGGCCATGAGGCCTACATATCTGCGTGTTGTGATGATCATTTATGAACTAACTATGCATGTCGCTAATCAACTACGTGACTTCAAAAGGTGTACACGGAAGGAAGTTCACTTGGTTGGCAAAGTGGTGCACACACACCACAATATTAATTTAGGTTCCTATTCCTATATACTTAATTGAATATTCTATAGCTGTCGGGACCAACTAGCACTTTTAGATTAAGTAGGTACTTTTATCCTCTTACGTATCAGTATATCTCTTGTTTGGCCCCATCTATAGGAAGACGATAGGCTAACATGATCGTCGCTACTATTTGTGATTTAGCCAATTAGCACCCAGAGAAAATTAGTGGGGGATGTCGTTTCAATGAGCAACGATCATACGCTTAATCCACAAAGAAAATTAGTGGTGCGCACACACATGTTAGATTTGTGTTTTTCACATACCAGTAGGGCTGCAAGCGGGCGCGGGATACTATTTTCTCGAAGGTTAATGGAGATGAAATGTGGAACTCGGCATGCCACCCTACATACCAGTACCACCGGAGAGATAACGTTGTCCACCACCGGAGAATCAACCGAAGCGTATTTACGCGTGGAATCATATGCAAAGGTCCTCTGAAATCCATTTTCTTTGTGGAAGAAATAGAAATCCGAGTTCCTGTTGAGAATCTTCCTCGAACCTTAGCCCGAGAATATTCCTAGAAAAATTCCTTAGCATAGCCGATCGTGACCTAGGAACCTAGGATACCACCGTCCAGCCCTGTACATCAGACGAATCACACGGAAGTCTCAACATCCCTACATTGTGTGCATCGTTTTGCAGTTGATAGGTAGGTTGTGCGAACTAGTTTCCAAGTTTAAATTACGTACGACCGTACTCAAGGTACTTCATGTCGATTTCTTCAGATAAACTAGCATAGGTTTTGACACGCAGCAGTAGTACCATGTGGAGATGAAACTTGTGTGACCGCGTGAGTGTAAAGTATCTTGCAGAGTTCATATATATGGTCATGATGCTGTTGTACTTGCAGAGAAAGCTACCTTCAGGTACAGGCTGACATCTTTCTTGAGGGTAAACTAATAAGCACCATATCGGAGCGAGCAAAGCTAACGCCATTTTTGCTCCATTGATATCCATGGGTGATTAACGATTTTAGAATTCAGGTTTTCGTCTTGTGAAGACCGAACCACGTATGCATCAAATACGTATATCAGAAGTCAACTGAACTCAACTGAAACTTTAAGATATTCGACCGAAATTGGATATCTACCTGTTTGGGCTCATCTGTGTCCGAGCCAAAAGTCAGTTATCTTTACTGATTCAATGTACTAAAACTATTCTGAATGCCCGCCCTAGATCTACCTACCAGGCCTTTCTCAATGCCCCTAATGACTAATTAGCCCGTGAGGCAAAACCCATATTACATTATTACGCGTAGGTGGTGATAGTGTGCAACTGCAAGTACCAGTTAACTGAACTGGCGGCTAGGTTCTATCAACAATGTCGCTGTCGATCGGAAGACAATGTACTGACTGCTGCAAGCGAGAAAGCCGATGGTCGATGCAACTCCCCGAGAGATTGGACGTCGTGTTGACGGTGACAGTAAGCGTCTCTGAGTTATTCACAGAGTAGCCGTCAAACAGTAGCATTGTTCTTGGCGTCTCTTTTGGATGATATACCGGATTATGTTCCGTCTTGATCCCAGCAATTACAACGCGATGCAAGGTTAGCCTTGGTGATTATAACAGCAATTTTGATTGTTTCTTCCGGCCTCCTGTAGTGCTAGAATTTCCAGGGAAGTCTGCAAACGTTTCTCAAAAAATATTCAGTTTAGATCCTTCAAAATACGTTCATCAATCATGTGCTTGCGTATAGACCTCTAATGTGATTTGGCAAACATCTAGAGTAGTATCCATAGAGTAGTATCCGATGCATAGGGTAAGTTACAAAAAAAAAAGTACACATACGCACGTCATTACCATAGATTTAACAGATAAATGTCCTAGTGACTGCATCATTTGATGTGAGAGCTTAAGTCACAGCTTTGATTGATTGATTGGAATGATTAGAATAAATATGTACTGATTTGTATGACTGTTGTTTCGTATTTGTATGTTTTTTCCATTTGCCATTAAGCTCCGTATATCCTCAAAGCAACGAGAAGAGAGTATTACATGAGTTAGCATACACAATACATACCATATGTGCACCGGGGATCGATGATAAATCATCATAGGGTTGCCTCACCGCAATGATTTCAATATTCGATAGAGGATAATACATTCATATCAAGTTGATACCATGAACACATGGCACGCGCACCAACACAATACCAAGTTTTTCTTCCCTAGTCTTTTGCATAACTTAATGTCCTTGATTGTAACATGTTTGAAAAATGGCCCCCAACATTTTTTTTACCCTGCCGATGGCTTTATTAATTCAAAGCAGGGCTCCCTAGAACCTGCCATCTATCTTTTGCAAATTCAGAATTTGTGACCACTTTATGCTGCATGTGCACGGCAGAGAGAAGGGGATGCTTTACGCCGACCTGGTCGGCTCACTGCGGGGCGTCGCACACTCCAGCAACTAGGCCTAGCTGGGCCGCAGCCCATTAGCTAAGGTATGATTACTTTATCCTTTTCTTCTTTTTCTGTTTCCTTTTTGTTAATATTTTCTTTTTCAAAATCTAACACTTTATGAAATTGTTCAAATCTAAGAATAATTTTTGAGTTTTTTTCAAAAACATGAACGTTTTTTAAATTTAAACATTTTTAAATTTTGAAAATTTACAAAATGTAAACAATTTGAAAATTTGAATAGTTTAAAATTTTGAACATTTTAGAAAAATGATAATATTTTCAAAATTTGGTGGGTAGTCTTAAAATTTGAACCAATTTTTAAATTATGAACAATTCTAAGAAACAAAATCTGAACAATTTTTAAATTGACCATTTTTCAAAAATGAACATTTTTCAAAAATGAACATTTTTCAAAAATGAACATTTTTGGTAGTAATTTTTTTCGAAAACCGAACAGAAAACCGAAACTCAAAAAACCTGAAAACCCAATCAGAAGCTGGGGAAAAAATCCCATGGAGTATGGGCCGACCCATAAGGCAAAAGTGCGGTGTGCGGCACGGTGTCCCTACCGACCTAGTCGGTGTATAGTGTTCACCGGCGAGGAGGAGGTCCGCGTCGACCCATAAGTCGCTGACGTTTGGGGCCGATCGTCCTAGAGCTCCTTATGTGCCGCTACCCGCTGCTCCCAGCGAGGAAGAAGCCAACGTTGGAGGCACTCATATGTACCTTCTGTTTCGGGGAGCTGTCGGCAATTCCCGATGGCGCAGCAGCACTGGAGCTCCAGGATTTCATGGCCGCTTGCCTGCATAAGGACCGCTGCAAGCGGGCTTCCCTGGTGGACCTCCTCGCACACCCGTTCGTCAGGGGAAGAGACGTCACAGCGTCGAGACATGTTCTCTACCAAGTGATCGAGTAGCGGTGTCGATAAAGCATGCGCGTGTAAAACTAGGATATTTGCACGACAAAGCCTTTGACGTTCGCCTCCTCGTTCTCTGCCGTGCGCCTAACGTGTTGCCGTGCGGGGGATATTTGCCGTGTGCCCCTTCTCTTTGTCGTGCATCGCTCCTGTTGCCGTGCGTGCGGGCTTTGCCGTGCGCCTGCCCTGTGCCGTGGTATCGGGCCTTGCCGTTGATGTCTACTTCCCCCTCCTTTTCCTGTAGACAGTGTTGGGCCTCCAAGAGCAGAGGTTTGTAGAACAGCAGCAAGTTTTCCCTTAAGTGGATCACCCAAGGTTTATCGAACTCAGGGAGGAAGAGGTCAAAGATATCCCTCTCATGCAACCCTGCAACCACAAAGCAAGAAGTCTCTTGTGTCCCCAACACACCTAATAGGTGCACTAGTTCGGCGAAGAGATAGTGAAATACAGGTGGTATGAATATATATGAGCAGTAGCAACGGTGCCAGAAAATAGCTTGCTGGCGTGTAGTTGATGGTGGTGGTATTGCAGCAGTAGTAACACGGTGAAACGGTAAACAAGCGATAGTAACGCAGCAGTATTTAGGAACAAGGCCTAGGGATTAGACTTTCACTAGTGGACACTCTCAACATTGATCACATAACGAGAGCAGAGATAAATGCATACTCTACACTTTTGTTGGATGATGAACGCATTGCGTAGGATTACACGAACCCTCAATGCCGGAGTTAACAAGCTCCACAATTTGTTCATATTTAAGTAACCTTATAGTGTAAGATAGATCAAAAGACTAAACCAAGTACTAACATAGCATGCACACTGTCACCTTCATGCATATGTAGGAGGCATAGATCACATCAATATTATCATAGCAATAGTTAACTTCGCAATCTACAAGAGATCATGATCATAGCATAAACCAAGTCCTAACACGGGGCACACACTGTCACCTTTACACACGTGCGGGGAGGAATAGAACTACTTTAATAACTTTGCTAGAGTAGCACATAGATAAATTGTGATACAAACTCATATGAATCTCAATCATGTAGGGCAGCTCATGAGATTATTGTATTGAAGCACATAGGAGAGAGATGAACCACATAGCTACCGGTACAGCCCCGAGCCTCGATGGAGAACTACTCCCTCCTCATGGGAGCAGCAGCGGTGATGAAGATGGCGATGGAGATGGCAGCGGTGTCGATGGGGAAGCCTTCGGGGGCACTTCCCCGTTCCGGCAGCGTGCCGGAACAGAGACTCCTGTCCCCCAGATCTTGGCCTCGCGATGGTGGCGGCTACGGAAGGTTTCGTGGTTTTCGTCGAACGTATCGGGGTTTTCGCGACGGAGGCTTTAAATAGGCGAAGAGGCGGCGCCGAGAGGGTCGAAGGGGTGCCCACACCATAGGGTGGCGCGGGCCCCTGGCCGCGCCGGCCTAGGGTTTGGTGGGCTGTGCCCCCTCACAGTGGCTCTCGGGTGTTACGGATGCTTCCGGGCAAAATATGAACACAGGCGTTGATTTCGTCCAATTCGAGAATATTTCGTTACTAGGATTTACGAAACCAAAAACAGCAGAAAACAGAGGCTGGCACTTCGGCATCTTGTTAATAGGTTAGTTCCAGAAAATGCACGAATATGACATAAAGTGTGCATAAAACATGTAGATAACATCAATAATGTGGCATGGAACATAAGAAATTATCGATACGTCGGAGACGTATCAGCATCCCCAAGCTTAGTTCTGCTCGTCCCGAGCAGGTAAAACGATAACAAAGATAATTTCTGGAGTGACATGCCATCATAACCTTGATCATACTATTTGTAAAGCATATGTAGTGAATGCAGCAATCCAAGACAATGGTAATGACATGAGTAAACAACTGAATCATAAAGCAAAGACTTTTCATGAATAGTACTTCGAGACAAGCATCAATAAGTCTTGCATAAAAGTTAACTCATAAAGCAATAATTCAAAGTAAAGGCATTGAAGCAACACAAAGGAAGATGAAGTTTCAGCGGTTGCTTTCAACTTGTAACATGTATATCTCATGGATATTGTCAACATAGAGTAATATAATAAGTGCAATAAGCAAGTATGTAGGAATCAATGCACAGTTCACACAAGTGTTTGCTTCTTGAGGTGGAGAGAAATAGGTGAACTGACTCAACATTGAAAGTAAAAGAATGGTCCTTCAAAGAGGAAAGCATCGATTGCTATATTTGTGCTAGAGCTTTGATTTTGAAAACATGAAACAATTTTGTCAACGGTAGTAATAAAGCATATGTATCATGTAAATTATATCTTACAAGTTACAAGCCTCATGCATAGTGTACTAATAGTGCCCGCACCTTGTCCTAATTAGCTTGGACTACCGGATCATCACAATGCACATGTTTTTACCAAGTGTCACAAAGGGGTACCTCTATGCCGCCTGTACAAAGGTCTAAGGAGAAAGCTCGCATTGGATTTCTCGCTATTGATTATTCTCAACTTAGACATCCATACCGGGACAACATAGACAACAGATAATGGACTCCTCTTTTATGCATAAGAATGTAACAACAATTAATAATTTTCTCATTTGAGATTGAGGATATATGTCCAAAACTGAAACTTCCACCATGGATCATGGCTTTAGTTAGCGGCCCAATGCTCTTCTCTAACAATATGCATGCTTAACCATAAGGTGGTAGATCTCTCTTACTTCAGACAAGACGAACATGCATAGCAACTCACATGAAATTCAACCAAGAGTAGTTGATGGCGTCCCCAGTGAACATGGTTATCGCACAACAAGCAACTTAATAAAAGATAAAGTGCATAAGTACATATTCAATACCACAATAGTTTTTAAGCTATTTGTCCCATGAGCTATATATTGCAAAGGCGAATGATGGAAATTTAAAGGTAGCACTCAAGCAATTTACTTTGGAATGGCGGAGAAATACCATGTAGTAGGTAGGTATGGTGGACACAAATGGCATAGTGGTTGGCTCAAGTATTTTGGATGCATGAGAAGTATTCCCTCTCGATACAAGGCTTAGGCTAGCAAGGTTTATTTGAAACAAACACAAGGATGAACCGGTGCAGCAAAACTCACATAAAAGACATATTGAAAACATTATAAGACTCTACACCGTCTTCCTTGTTGTTCAAACTCAATACTAGAAATTATCTAGACCTTAGAGAAACCAAATATGCAAACCAAATTTTAGCATGCTCTATGTATTTCTTCATTAATAGGTGCAAAGCATATGATGCAAGAGCTTAATCATGAGCACAACAATTGCCAAGTATCACATTACCCAAGACATTTATAGCAATTACTACATGTATCATTTTCCAATTCCAACCATATAACAATTTAACGAAGGAGAAACTTCGCCATGAATACTATGAGTAGAAACTAAGGACATACTTGTCCATATGCTACAGCGGAGCGTGTCTCTCTCCCATAAAGTGAATGCTAGGATCCATTTTATTCAATCAAAACAAAAAACAAAAACAAACCGACGCTCCAAGCAAAGCACATAAGATGTGATGGAATAAAAATATAGTTTCAGGGGAGGAACCTGATAATGTTGTCGATGAAGAAGGGGATGCCTTGGGCATCCCCAAGCTTAGACGCTTGAGTCTTCTTAATATATGCAGGGGTGAACCACCGGGGCATCCCCAAGCTTAGAGCTTTCACTCTCCTTGATCATGTTGCATCATACTCCTCTCTTGATCCTTGAAAACTTCCTCCACACCAAACTCGAAACAACTCATTAGAGGGTTAGTGCACAATAAAAATTAACATATTCAGAGGTGACACAATCATTCTTAACACTTCTGGACATTGCATAATGCTACTGGACATTAGTGGATCAAAGAAATTCATCCAACATAGCAAAAGAGGCAATGCGAAATAAAAGGCAGAATCTGTCAAAACAGAACAGTTCGTATTGACAAATTTTAAAATGGCACCAGACTTGCTCAAATGAAAATGCTCAAATTGAATGAAAGTTGCGTACATATCTGAGGATCATGCACGTAAATTGGCTTAATTTTCTGAGTTACCTACAGGGAGGTAGACCCAGATTCGTGACAGCAAAGAAATCTGGAACTGCGCAGTAATCCAAATCTAGTACTTACTTTTCTATCAAAGACTTTACTTGGCACAACAAAACACAAAACTAAGATAAGGAGAGGTTGTTACAGTAGTAAACAACTTCCAAGACACAAATATAAAACAAAGTACTGTAGCAAAATAACACATGGGTTATCTCCCAAGAAGTTCTTTTCTTTATAGCCATTAAGATGGGCTCAGCAGTTTTAATGATGCACTCGCAAGAAATAGTATTTGAAGCAAAAGAGAGCATCAAGAGGCAAATACAAAACACATTTAAGTCTAACCCACTTCCTATGCATAGGAATCTTGTAAATAAACAAGTTCATGAAGAGCAAAGTAACAAGCATAGGAAGATAAAACAAGTGTAGTTTCAAAAATTTCAGCACATAGAGAGGCATTTTAGTAACATGAAAATTTCTACAACCATATTTTCCTCTCTCATAATAACTTTCAGTAGTATCATGAGCAAACTCAACAATATAACTATCACATAAAGCATTCTTATCATGAGTCTCATGCATAAAATTATTACTCTCCACATAAGCATAATCAATTTTATTAGTTGTAGTGGGAGCAAATTCAACAAAGTAGCTATCATTATTATTCTCATCAAGTGTTGGAGGCATATTGTAATCATAATCAAATTTATCCTCCATAACAGGTGGTACCAAAAGACTACTATCATTATAATCATCATAAATAGGAGGCAAAGTATCATCAAAGTAAATTTTTTCCTCAATGCTTGGGGGACTAAAAAGATCATGCTCATCAAAACCAGCTTCCCCAAGCTTAGAATTTTCCATATCATTAGCAACAATGGTGTTCAAAGCGTTCATGCTAATATGTTCCATGGGTTTTTTAATTTTCGGATCAAACCATCCATGTCTTAAATCAGGAAATAGAGTAAAAAGCTCAGTGTTGTCCATTATGCCTTACTAGTGTAAACAAGAAACAAAAAGATGCAATTGCAGGATCTAAAGGAAATAGCTTTGAGTACTTACGGCGCCGGAAAATAGCTTGGTAGCCGAGGTCCGGAGTGTGAGTACCTTTTACCTTTCCTCCCCGGCAACGGCGCCAGAAAATACTTGATGCTGTCCAGGACTGGCGCGTGGTTGACGAGGGAGGAAAGCTTGTTCCTTCAGGTCCCCGGCAACGGCGCCAGAAAATAGCTTGATGTCTACTTCCCCCTCCTTTTCCTGTAGACAGTGTTGGGCCTCCAAGAGCAGAGGTTTGTAGAACAGCAGCAAGTTTTCCCTTAAGTGGATCACCCAAGGTTTATCGAACTCAGGGAGGAAGAGGTCAAAGATATCCCTCTCATGCAACCCTGCAACCACAAAGCAAGAAGTCTCTTGTGTCCCCAACACACCTAATAGGTGCACTAGTTCGGCGAAGAGATAGTGAAATACAGGTGGTATGAATATATATGAGCAGTAGCAACGGTGCCAGAAAATAGCTTGCTGGCGTGTAGTTGATGGTGGTGGTATTGCAGCAGTAGTAACACAGTGAAACAGTAAACAAGCAGTAGTAACGCAGCAGTATTTAGGAACAAGGCCTAGGGATTAGACTTTCACTAGTGGACACTCTCAACATTGATCACATAACAGAACAGATAAATGCATACTCTACACTTTTGTTGGATGATGAACGCATTGCGTAGGATTACACGAACCCTCAATGCCGGAGTTAACAAGCTCCACAATTTGTTCATATTTAAGTAACCTTATAGTGTAAGATAGATCAAAAGACTAAACCAAGTACTAACATAGCATGCACACTGTCACCTTCATGCATATGTAGGAGGCATAGATCACATCAATATTATCATAGCAATAGTTAACTTCGCAATCTACAAGAGATCATGATCATAGCATAAACCAAGTACTAACACGGTGCACACACTGTCACCTTTACACACGTGCAGGAGGAATAGAACTACTTTAATAACTTTGCTAGAGTAGCACATAGATAAATTGTGATACAAACTCATATGAATCTCAATCATGTAGGGCAGCTCATGAGATTATTGTATTGAAGCACATAGGAGAGAGATGAACCACATAGCTACCGGTACAGCCCCGAGCCTCGATGGAGAACTACTCCCTCCTCATGGGAGCAGCAGCGGTGATGAAGATGGCGGTGGAGATGGCAGCGGTGTCGATGGAGAAGCCTTCCGGGGGCACTTCCCCGCTCCGGCAGCATGCCGGACCAGAGACTCTGTCCCCAGATCTTGGCCTCGCGATGGCGGCGGCTCGGAAGGTTTACGTGGTTTCGTCGAACGTATCGGGGTTTTCGCGACGGAGGCTTTAAATAGGCGAAGAGGCGGCGCCGAGAGGGTCGAAGGGGTGCCCACACCATAGGGTGGCGCGGGCCCCGCCTGGTCGCGCCGGCCTTGGGTTTGGTGGGGCTGTGCCCCCTCCCTGGTGGCTCTCGGGTGTTACGGATGCTTCCGGGCAAAATAGGAACTCGGGCGTTGATTTCGTCCAATTCCGAGAATATTTCGTTACTAGGATTTACGAAACCAAAAACAGCAAAACAGGACCTGGCACTTCGGCATCTTGTTAATAGGTTAGTTCCAGAAAATGCACGAATATGACATAAAGTGTGCATAAAACATGTAGATAACATCAATAATGTGGCATGGAACATAAGAAATTATCGATACGTCGGAGACGTATCACCGTGCGCCCTTCCCCCAGCGTGCACGGCAAGGGCACCTCCAGCACGCCCACTGCCTCTGCTAGGAGCACAGGCTGGCGACATGTGGTGCCTTTTCCGTGTGTACGCACACGACAAAGTGACCAAATATCCTTTGTCGTGTGCATACACAATTTAATATATATGATATAATCCATAACAACAATATATGTAGCACTTCAACAACATATAACAAGTGCATAGAGTCGAACGACGACATATAACAAGTTCATACAAGTGCATAGAGTCCATACAAGTGCATATAGAGTCCATACAAGTCCATTACAACATAGAATCCATATGGTTCATAGAGTCCAACGACGACAAGTGCATTGTCCAAAGAGCCTTGTCCATCACCTCATGGCATCAATCTTGTCCTTCTCCATTGCTTCCCATGGCACCTTCTCCATTGCTTTGTCCTTCTCCTACAAGGTGAAAAGGAAAAGCATGACATGAGATGCATTTTCAACAAGTATTAGCATGGCATGGCTACATTTTCAAGTCTAATGGCATGAAAAGAAAAGTCATGATTGTGGTACAATTTCTACAAGTCTAATGGCATGGCTACATTTTCAACAAGTGATAGCTAAAATTTGCATATTGACATGGAATTGAACATGGTGGGGAATGGCTAAATTTCAAGTTGAAAGTTTACAAGTGGCATGACATGGCTAAAAATAAAGTTTGGGCACAAGTGTCAAGGCATTCTACAACCTAGAAGCGCGTTGGGCACAAGTGTAGGAGAACTTATATGGGATCAGGTTCCGGATGATGTTCGTGTTGTTGACGGTGAAAGGTGTCACCGGACTCTTAGTGGGCGGTGCTTGGATGAGCAACATGTTCGGCATCATCTGCTGCTGCATGTTCGGCATCATCTACGGCGACATCTACATCTGATGTCATGATTAGTCAATAAGACAAGAGAAAATAAGATGGAGATATGGAGTTAACCACTTACCCACGAGAAGGCGAAAGGAGGAGTAGGAAGCTGCTGACTCCTCGGTGGAGATAGAGCGGCTTGGCTCATCATCCAGCTCATCGTCTGCTGCTGCTGTTAGTCCCTAAGCTGCTGCTCCAGCTGCGCCTGCCGCTCCTGGGCCTGTTATTCCCTTGTTGCCATCTCCACCTACGTTGTGTTGCCACGATGTTATTAACATTTCAATGGAAAGCATGTAAAGAAACGTAGAGGACCAAGTAAGAACATACCCGTAACCGCTCTGACAACCACGAAGGATATGGCAGAGAGTTGGAAAATCGTTGGGTCGACACACCCATCACCAAGCCATAGGCGCCCATGCTTCATGCCTTCTCCCGCAAGAACCGCAACATCAACGTCAAAGTCCTCGGCCTCTGGCTGGGAGGTCTCGTCGTGCTTCTCCTTGTACTTCGAGACATACTCCATACACTGGGTCTCGACTTGCTCGTTGACCCACGTGGACCCCGTCTCAGGATGCGACATCTTCCTGGTCTTCATCTTTCGAATGAAGCTAAATACGTTCGACTTCGCTCTTGTCCTGACTTCCTGCAAATGAGAACATGTAATTAAGTGAAGTGGGACACCCTTGAGGAGTTAACAATATATAACGTGAATTCAAAGAATGAAGGAACCATTTGCTCACCTCGGCCTGCATGTGAAGAGAGAGGGGGATGCTGCCTAGGATATGTGATCCAGCTCGCATCTCTGCCCGCTTCTGCTTGCCCTCCTCGTGATTCTTGAGGTACTGGGGCATGTCCACCACTTGACCATCGCCAGAAAGCACGCGTTGTCGTTGCTGACGTACTGAGGAGGGTTTTATATACACAAGATAGACCCATTATGGTAAAATAAACTACATGGCGATAAAGAAATCAATAACACATAAATGCAAATACCTGCAGGTACTGCCACGGTGCCATGAGCGTCCTCCTTAGACATCCAAACTTTGCGGTCGGTGTGCCAGTTGCGGACGCACTGAACACGTGCCTCGTAGTGCATGCCAGTCACCCTCGTCCTGCATCTCTCGTGTATGATATTATCGCACGCAAGTTCCTTACCCTCAGCCCTCGCGAAGTATTTCTGCAACCATGCACATAGGTAAAATAAGTGGCATTAGTGCAAATATTATCAACCAAGGAGTGTTTGAATGCTAAGAAGTCAAAGTCACATACCCAGAATTTTTGTACAACTACCTCCTACATGTTGGCGTGCTTCCCATGAGGATCTGGCGCGAGGCTGTGATGCGCCCACCTCCAAACTACGTCGTGGCCACCAGTAGGGAGATTAACAATCCCAGGGAAATACTTTGTAATTAGGCCTCCAGTAGAAGGGTGGCTCATGGGATAATGGCCCTAACCCTAACCCTAACCAGTAGATCAAGGCAGTTCTTCTTGGAATAATGTGCCTAAGTGGTGCTGTTAGCGTATGTGGACTACCTTGTTGAAGACAATACGATGGATGATATCTGCTTATCACCAGAATTGGATGGGAACCTTGGTATGCCCACTTTTGAAGATTGTCTTGATGAAGAACAAGTTACCGAGAAGGGTGGCTCATGGGATAATGACCCTAACTCTAAACCCTAACCCTAACCCTAACCAGTAGATCAAGGCATTTCTTCTTGGAATAATGTGCCTAAGTGGTGCCGCCAACGCATGTGTACTACCTTGTTGAAGATGACGTGATGGATGATATCCGCTTATCACCGGCAATGGTTGCTGGTATACCGGAGGCTAGCATGTGCCAAAGGGTCTCAAGCTTGGTTTTACATGTGTATATGTCCTAAACAAACCTAAAACAATGAGAAAGTACATTGGTGGAACCTTGCGCGGAGAAATCTAGGGGGGTAGACCCGCCGGGGCACACATACCACTGTTTTTGGGGGAGGGGGAGAATGACAGCCGGAGCACCGGAATCCCACCAAATCTTGCATGTGGATCTATGATATGTGAAAGTGTGGTGAAAGGTGTAATGGGGAAAAAATAGCTCTCCGGTGTGACCTTCCTCATATTCGGACGATAACACTTAGCAGATTCTCCGAAGCGCGGATTGCTCCGAAACCCTGATATATATATGTGGGGGGGGGGGGGTGATGGAGAGTACTTTTGTATTGCAAATAGTATGAGTATATACACATTGTCTTAAGTAACACTAATAAATAGTCAGAAAAAGTAAAACTAATTGAAAAAATAAATATAAGTAATAGATGAAATAAAATAAAAAGGAAAAAAATAAAGGAAAATGCCATATGGCACACGTCAAAGGGAAGAACACACAGCAAAGGTGGCGTTGCCGTTCGTCCTAGCTGCGCGCACGGCAAAGGGTGAGGCACGGAAATCTTTGTCGTGCGCTATCTTGGTCCATTGCCATGCAATCTTCTTTGCCGTGCGCCATCTTCCGCCATTGCCGTGAATCGTTTCTTTCCCGTGCGCTCGTGTCTGTCTTTGACGTGGCACAGTTCTTTGCCGTGCGTTTTCCTCGGTGCGCATGGCAAAGATTGGCTGCACGGCAGCGCCTGTTTTTCCCGTAGTGGTTGTCCAACTGTAGTAGACAATTGCACATGAGGAGCAGACTTTGGAGGTCTGGTTATGAAACGAATTCGGTACTGTATTTGGTCTCCATAAGTTGTTGTCTAATTTATGGATAAACTAACCGGAGTACATTAGGTCGAATAACTCGCCATCAAGTTACAAAACTATCAAGTTGCGAACTTTAGAAAAAATGGAATGCTCTATTACAAATTTTTAAACATAAACATTTACATGATTTGAAAAGTGGGAAATATTTTACCGTTGTATAAGGTTAGAAACCTCACATGGTGGGCTTACATTTATAGAAATAACTTTAGTGGTGTCATAATAGTGCGCTCGGTAGGGTAGAACTGCACCATAATTAAACTCTTTAACATTCAAATCATAGTCACTGTATTAAAAAAATGGACGAGGAGGGTTCGGGTCGATAATTCGAAAGAGCGGCGTTCCCTTCTTTTGTTTGTCTTGACTGTTTTCTTATAGATTCTTCATCATCCACTCGTCGCTTCTTGTCTTTGGCGGCTACCAAAGCCATCAGATTTAGCACTACAGATTCTATCACTTCTGAGAGTTGCCTCCTAACCATATTACATTGTGTGCCTCTTGCCATTACCCTTCATCTCTGACACAAGAAAGCCGCATGTGACATGGAAGTTAAGTGATACATGTAAGGTGTATTAGTAGTGATCACAAATCTAAAATTTCAGCACGAAATAACCTATTCTGAAAAGTAATTTTTGTATCTGACCTTTTTCTCAATGTCCTATATCGAGGCGTTAAGCTTGCCAGCAGAACGCAAATCACAAATCTAGTCGTACAGGCAGCTAAGCGTGAGAGTGTTAGTCAGAAAGCTCAACGCCAGTAACCATGGCGTTGAGGTGACAAAGTGGAGACATGGCGTTGAGGTGACAAAGCTCAACGTGCCACCCTACATACTGGTACCACCGGAGAGACAAAGGTTGTACATCACCTGAGAATCAACTGAAGCGTATGTACGCCTGGAGTCATATCCAAAAGTCGTGTGAAATCCATTTTCTTTCCAGAAGTAATAGGAACCAGAGATCCCGTTGAGAATTTTCCTCGAACCTTAGGCCAAGAATATTTCGAGAAAAATTCCTTGACATAGCCGATCATAAATATATTCCAAGGCCAGCACTAGGCTACAGCCGGCTGTAAGAAATAGGAATCATTAGCCATCTCCTGAGCCGTCCGATCCTCCGATCCACTTAAATGGGCGATTTTCGCGCGTCCGACCGTGTTACAAAAACAGTTTTTTCCTCAATATGTGTCAATATGTGTTAATATTTTCTCAATATGTGTTACAAATATGTGTCAATTTTTTCAGAGTATGTAACATTTGTCCCCAATATTTTTTCCTGTAGCCTGTCAAGTTACGAAATTATGGTGCAAAAAAGTCCGTTAATCGTACAAAATAATTATTGAGTGTAACACTTTCTTTGCATATGTAACATTTTCGAAAATATTACATCGTTTTTGCAACATTTTTGTATAGTATATTCAACATTTTCTCCTACCGTATCTAATGCTACAGGAACACGTATGTAACATTGATACAAATCATTGTATCACTTTGCTATGTACTTACACACAAAAAATGATGCACGCATATAACAAAACATAAGGTCGTATGCAACATCGACAAAATTCCCCAAAGTTGGACATTCCCAACAACCATGGAGTCAACGCCCTAGCCAATTCAAACTCGGCGTTGACGAATCCGCCATGCCACAAGTCTAGCGGAGCGAGATGAGGTGAAGCCCCAACCATTCCACTAGTGAGCCGCCATCATCTTTAATTCCGGTGGTTTGTGGGGTGCTCACGGTCCATGGCCAGCTCTACCATGACGTCCATGGTGATGGGCAGTGACCTCGGGGCGTCAGCGGTGGCTAGGTGCAGCGCCGGCGGCTGGTGCTTGGGGCGGGGGTGTGGTGGTGCTCAGCCTTGAGATGAGCGGCGGCGACCGTCGGCATGCGGAGGAAACTGCGGGTGCATATCAGAGCGACTAGCCGGCAAGGAGAAGGCCGACGAACGGAGGTGTGTACGCGAGCAAGTGGAAGAGGACCTGCGCCGGATTGTAGTAGCTTCGGCAAGCCACGGGAGGAGCGGGCCGGCAAAGCCGTGAAGCAGCGGCCGCACGGGAAGGGAGAAAAAAGTAGGGACAAAGAAGATATGAGCAGGGCGTGCGCACACTGTCTCAATCAGCCGGTTGTATTGAAGAGTTTTTCTTTTTCAAATGTGCATGACATGCAAGTAACTGTTTTGACTTTTGAGTTCCTCAAGGCTTGCACACTTCGAACAAACACGTTTAGCTGGATCACGGATGGATGCATAGGTAGTTCGCCGTATGCTTTTTCCTTTTTTCTCTTTTCTTTAATCGACCGTTTGTTTCAACAAAGTTTTCTAGGTTAATTTCCTAGATACTCTCGAGTTCACAAAAAACTTCCAAAAGTTTCTCACATCTGGAATAACTTCCAGAAAGAAATAAAAAAGGAACTATTAACTAAAGAGATTGAGGCTGTTGCATTCCCTGGCCACTCAGCGATTGGACGGTGCGCGCACACTGGGTGGGCCAACGTCGGTGTGTGGGCTCCCGTGTCGGTCTAGCCTGCTGCTGCATGCTTGACGTGTGTTGAGTTGGGGCCTCCTCTTTTCTTGCGGGTTTGACTGACTGCAATCTCTCCAGCCGGTTTTGCTGATTTTTGGTGGCCGGCAGACTGGAGGTCCTCCTAGCTCTGCGGGAGCGGGAGGAGGCGGAGGGTGGTCGGCGGCACGAGCTGCGCTCGGGTCGTGCATGGTGAGCGAAGGTTTTGGGTGCCTAGGGTTGGGCTTTGGCCCAGTTGGGCCCGCGCGGGATGATGAAGCAGACGAAACGTACCACAGAGAAAACGTATGTTTTTTTTGCGAAACACAGTACAATCAAAGACGCTCAAACATACGCGCAAACACTCACCCCTATGAACGCATACACGCACACCCTATCTCTATGAGCACCTCCAAAAGACCGCGTTGAAGAATTGATCCGGCAGGTCTTGAGATTGACGAAGTCACCACATGCACCTCGCTATCGACGGGAACGTCGCCTCCCACTAAAGAATATTCACTTTTATGAGACACCAAAGTGTCAAATCTGGGATTTGAACTCTAGTGGACTGGGGGTGCCACTGCCCTCCTAACCATCCAACCACGAGAAAACGTATGTTGACAATGAAGGTTTGACGTAGTGGCATGCGGGGAGAGTAGGGAACACGTTAGTGTAGATTGTTTATTATTTTCTATATCTTTTATTTCCTTTCAAAACTGACCATTTACATTTGCACTTTTTGTACTTATCATGCGGAGGAGCCCCTCTGCCTGATAGCTCGATAGATCTATGTGTACAAATTTTAGGTACGGTGCAGAAAACATATATATATATTGATAAATGGCCGAAAGTTTGTTGCATTAGGGACAGTTTTTGAGCTCTCAATCGATCTACATGCATGACTTTTTCTTTAAATTTTGATACTTGTAAATACATTTTTGCGCCTAAAAATAAGGTGTGCTTGTTCTCGTGTGCTCTCCCTCTTCTCTTCCCATTGGCTCCCGAGTTGAGATCAATCATGGAGAACCAACCTGTCGTTGGATGGTTAGGAGGGCAGTGGCTCCCCCAGCCCACCAGAATTTAAATCCCAGATTTGACACTTTGGTGTCTCATAAAGACGAAATATTTTTCAGTGGGAGGCGATATTCCCGTCGAAGCGAGACGTCTATGGTGACTTCGTCAATCTCAAGACCCGCTGGATCAGTTCTTCGATGCAGTCTCTCGTAGGTGATCATAGGGGTAGGGTGTGTGTGCGCGCGCGTTCATAGGGGGTGACTGTGTGCGCGTATGTGTGAGCGTCTTCGACTGTACTATGTTTCGCCAAAAAAAGAGTTGAGATCAATCATGCTCCCATCCAAAATTTCTCTCTATCTTACAGAGCATAGAAACCAACGTCACACTTGTAAAGCACATATCTATTGATATCTAGTAATAAACTGAATCTATTGTGATCTTTGAAAATGATTTTTGTTCATAAGATGACACGTAGAATTAACAGTTTTACAATCTTGTAGATATGTATACACGGTAACATTAATAAATACGTATCCGTATATAAGAAGCCGGTTAATATAGAATAAATGTGCATATCGTGTTATTAATTGATACCAAAAATGATACATAACCAACTTCTAAAAATACCGGTCAATCCTTTAGACCACGGGAGATTACATTAGAAGGAACCGGAAGCAGGAACACAACTACCGCTCCAAAAACAAAAGGCAAGAGAATACAATTTATAATGCACCAACTACTGCTAACAGTTCCCAAACAAGGATGGGTGTTAGCCACATGATGATTGTTGGTCTTGTCCTTCTAGTGCTAGGCTCAGGTATCGTTTATATATTTATTATGTTTTCAATACCAATGAACATGAACACAAAGTATCTATGTACACATAGTTCGATACCTATATATCTGATGCAGTGCTTTTTGATTTATTTTTTCTTTATTGATAATATTGGAGGTTCGACGATTGCATCAACAATAAAGGATGGATCACTAACTGGAATGGAGTGCATAGTTAAAACCCCTATGGCTTGTGATGAAATCAAGAGATGCATAGACACATGCAACTCCATGTCTCGAGGACGTGGCAAGCCAGAGATTAGTTGTAGTGACGGAGAATGCAAATGCACTTTCTGTTGAAGTTCAACATGAATTTAGGCAAGGTGCTTAATTATTCTCTTGTTATTGAAGTAATAATGTTAATCATTCTTTGTAGTACTAATAATATTAATTAGTACCAATTGTGTTGCCATAACAATAAATGGCATAAAAACTCGATTGCATTTGAACAATGAAGGGCAATTGATGTTCATATTCTGAGATTTTATCCATGCAAAATTGTATACTTTGATTCTGTACAATTGTACCCCTAAGGTGGAGGAGGCGACCTTCCAACGGAGCTGTTGTTAATTAAAAACATGTAGCTAATTCCCAAGTTAGAAATTCCATGCACTCGAAAATACTGCAATTAGGGAGTGCCTCTCATTTTTTTCAATAGCTGTAGAGAGAAGAGAAGTAGGGGAAAAATACTTTTGTCAAATTCTTGTAGACAACAAGAATTTGAGTAGAGTAGTATGCTAGCTGGTGTCAGAACTAAGTACATGTTTATAGGTGAGTGTTGTTAATGTACACTTCTAACAATAACGTGCACATGTCCAATAAAACTGATCCTATGTAAGTTCGTGGCGGTTATCTAATCGATATGCCTCACACCGCCGAGGCCAGCGCTGAAGCCTGCTCACGAACTTCTGGATCTATAAATTAAACGAGCGGACGTAATGGCACCCGGACTGAATCCCACCCGTTTGCAGTCGCTGGAGATTCGCATCCGACCATTTTTCGAAAAGATAAGAGAATCATGACAACAAACTGCGACAATTAAAATGCCCTGCTATGGTCTAAGGTAGGTGGCAGGCGGCCTGGAGGTCAGGCGGAGGGTAGTCGGCGGCAGGAGCTACGCTCGGGTCGTACAGGGTAATGAGTGGGAACCATCACTGACCTCTGCAAGTGTTTGAGCCTTATCCTCCAAAGCCGCTTGAAGAAGAAATTGTAAAATTAGAGACATGCTATGCCTCCAAAAATGATACGATGCAACATATAGTACTTTATCTTTTCATGCAACAGCCATCTCAGATAACACATCACACATTGTCACCTCCCTAACATGCTCATCTATATCCCATTCTTCATCCACAAAGTATCCACTATTTGAGCTAAAGCCCTTTTGCCACTCCTCATGATCAAGTTTTGTCATTGGTGGAACAGAAGGAGATACATATATGTCAGTTTGTTCACGATGTGGGCAATCATAATATGTGTTTTCTCCCAATTCCTTTGATGCCGCCATTTCACCATCGCACTCATAAAACATTGGCAACAACAAGGTTTTCATCCATGTTTCTGTCAGAATTAAGTTTTGTCCTTTGCTGACACATGTGGGTTCCTTCGTTTACAGAAGATACCACACCAAAAATTAATTTGGAAAAGTCAACAATAATGCGATGCATTTTTGGGCATAAATTAGAAAATAAAATGAGGCCTAGTCAACTAAGTACTATTGCTGTACAGAATTTCCATTCATTGATCACGGTTAGCCATTCATTTCCAAATATGCATCTCATGCTCGTAAACATAGAAGATAGTTGATTTATCTCCTATTTCCTTGTAAGGTGGCATATGGATATCCATACAAAACAGTCCAGAACTGCCACAAGACTAATAATTTGACATACATTTCTTTCTGATCCTTGGTCCTAAGCACCCAATACGGCAATCAATACAAGACTTAATGCCCCAATGGTACTGTTAATCAGACGAAATGCTCCAGTCAGAACAAATTTATTCCAATCAACTGAGAAAGGGACCTGGACACATGATGCTTCGAAGAAGGGGGAGCTTGATTACCTCATTATCGTCCCATCTGACTGGCTGGTTGGAAACCCTAGCCCCGGCGGCAGCAGCGTGGCCGAGTTGTGGAGGCTCGAGGTTGTACGGCTCGATCGAAGGGTACAGGTGATCGGCCCCCTCCATGCCGCAGAAGATCGGCGGGTTGGCGCTGGATCAAATGGCACAAAAGTTCAGGAGGATTCCGGAGAGAAGGCTTACGATTTGGGGATTTTTGTATATCCTGAGGAAGATTACGAGTTGGAAGCTGAAGAGGAAGACAGAGAAACAATTTAAAATCTGAAGGCTTACAATTTTATCAACCTACTGTGGATCATGCGGCGCGATGACCTCTTTCTGGCCGCGCCCATCCCGCCGGACACGATCGTCACCTAGCACCACCATCGCGATGCCTTGGTGTTAGGGGAGTGAGCGGTGACGGCAATGGAAGCGGGGAAGATTTTGGCAGCCACCGCGAAGGAGGAGCGTCCGCCTGCTGCTGTGACGGGGGTAATTCGTGGGGGTGGCGCAAAGGCGTGGAGAAGGGAGAAGATTGGATCTCCCTTCTCTGCTCAGCCAGGCGGCCGACAATCGGCCGAAGATTGTCTGGATCTGGGGTAGCCGGCCGGCAGACTGGAGGTCCTCCTAGCTCCGCGGGAGCGGGAGGAGGCGGAGGATGGTCGGCGGCAGGAGCTGCGCTCGGGTCGTGCATGGTGAGGAGCGAGGGTTTTGGGTGCCTATGGTTTCGTTCCACTCGGGGTAGTTGGGCTTTGGCCCAGTTGGGCCCGCGCGGGATGATGAAGCAGGCGAAACGTACCACAGAAAACATATGTTGACAATCAAGGTTTGACGCATGGGCGTACGCACAGGGTGGGCCTGGTGGGCCGTAGCCCACCCCAAATTCTGCAGAAAATGCTGACTACCCCTATTCTGGGCCAGCGACTACGTTCTCGCGAGCGACAAACGTGTTGGGCCAGCAAGGTGACGGCATAGCACGCTTGGTATAAGCACGGATCGCTTTCAGCCTGTTAACGTACGCCCAAAGCATGCAGCGCAGCACCGCTACTTTCGTGCGCGCATCGTAGCTTCCGCCCATACATGCATCCAAATCAATTGGCACAAGCTAGATAGGTAGCTCGCTTTTGTTTTCAAACCGTATAGCAGATTAGCACTTAATCGAACTACAAAATTTAAAAAGATCCGAATACACCAGGACCTAAAGTTTTATTTAATCATGGTCTCTATTAAAAAAATCCGAATACAATATTTATTTGGTCTCTATTAGATCAAGGTGTTATCCGTCCTTAGCTAAACCAATTCCATCACTACTTTTTAATTTATTTCTGGTAGATTGTCATCTAGAAAGTATTTGTCACAAGATAAAAAAAGGTGAGTTGATTAAATTCTAAAAAGATGAGGTGGAATTTTTTTTCAATACTATTGCAATTTCCTTTGTTCTAAATATATATTTGTCAAAATTCTGACACTGAGGGAATATTTATTTGACAATTTTTTTTTGAAAAGGTGTAGTGCAAAAAAAAAAAAATTAGAGTGTGCCCACCCTTCAATTTTTTTCTGCGTCCGCCACTGTTGACGTAGTGGCATGTATGGAGAGTAGGGAACACATTCGTTCTTTTAAGTAGTGTAGATTGTTTATTATTTTCTATATCTTTTATTTCCTTTCGAAAGTGACCATTTACATTTGCACTTTTTGTAACTTATTATGCGGGGGAACCCCTCTGCCTGATAGCTCGATACATCTATGTGTACAAATTTTAGGTACGGTGCAGAAAACATATATATTGATAAATGGTCGAAAGTTTGTTGCAATAGGGACAATTTTTGAGCTCTCAATCGATCTACATGCATGATTTTTCTTTAAATTTTGATACTTGTAAATACATTTTTGCGCCCAAAAATATGTTGTGCTTGTCCTTGTGTGCTCTCCCTCTTCTCTTCCCATTGGCCCCCGAGTTGAGATCAATCATTGAGAACCAACCTGTCGTTGGATGGTTAGGATGGCAGTGGCTCCTCTAGCCCATCAGAGTTTAAATCCCAGATTTGACACTTTGGTGTCTCATAAAGGCGGAATATTCTTCAGTGGGGGCGACGTTCCCGTCGACAGCGAGACGTCTATGGTGATTTCATCCTTCTCAAGATCCGCCGGATCAGTTCTTCGACGCAGTCTCTAGGAGGTGCTCATAGGATAGGGTGTGCGTGTGTGCGTTCATAGAGGTGAGTGCGTGCGTGTATGTGTGAGGGTCTTCGATTGTACTATGTTTCGCCAAAAAAAGAGTTGAGATTAATCATGCTCCCATTCCAAAATTTCTCTCTATCTTACAGAGCATAGAAACCAACGTCACACTTGTAAAGCACACATCTATTGATATCTAGTAATAAACTGAATCTGTTGTGATCTTTGAAAATGATTTTTGTTCATAAGATGACACGTAGAATTAATAGTTTTACAATCTTGTAGATATGTATACACGATAACATTAATAAATACATATCCGTAGATAAGAAGCTCGTAAATATAGAATAAATGTGCATATCGTGTTATTAATTGATACCAAAAATGATACATAACCAACTTCTATAAATACCAGTCAATCCTTTAGACCACGGGAGATTACATTAGAAGGAACCAGAAGCAGCAACACAACTACCGCTCCAAAAACAAAAGGCAAGAGCATACAATTTATAATACACCAACTAATACTGCTAACAGTTCCCAAACAAGGATGGGTGTTAGCCACATGATGATTGTTGGTCTTGTCCTTCTAGTGCTAGGCTCAGGTATCGTTTATGTATTTATGTTTTCAATACCAATGAACATGAACACAAAGTATTTATGTACACATAGTTCGATACCTATATATCTGATGCAGTGCTTTTTGATTTATTTTTTCTTTATTGATAATATTGGAGGTACGACGACTGCATCAACAATAAAGGGTGGATCACTAACTGGAATGGAGTGCATAGTTAAAACCCCTATGGCTTGTGATGAAATCAAGAGATGCATAGACACATGCAACTCCATGTCTCGAGGACGTGGCAAGCCAGAGATTAGTTGTAGTGACGGAGAATGCAAATGCACTTTCTGTTGAAGTTCAACAAGAATTTAGGCAAGGTGCTTAATTATTCTCTTGTTATTGAAGTAATAATGTTAATCATTCTTTGTACTAATAATATTAATTAGTACGAATTGTGTTGCCATAACGATAAATGGCATAAAAACTCGATTGCATTTGAACAATGAAGGGCAATTGATCTTCATATTCTGAGATTTTATCCATGCAAAATTGTATACTTTGATTCTGTACAATTGTACCCCTAAGGTGGAGGAGGCGACCTTCCCACGAAGCTGTTGTTAATTAAAAACATGTAGCTAATTCCCAAGTTAGAAATTTCATGCACTTGAAAATACTGCAATTAGGGAGTGCCTCTCTTTTTTTTCAATAGCAGTAGAGAGAAGAGAAGTAGGGGAAAATACTTTTGTCAAATTCTTGTAGACAACAAGAATTTGAGTAGAGTAGTATGCTAGCTGGTGTCAGAACTAAGTACATGTTTATAGGTGAGTGTTGTCAATGTACACGTCTAACAATAACGTGCGCATGTCCAATAAAACTGATCCTATGTAAGTTCGCAGCGGTGATCTAATCGATATGCCTCACAACGCCGAGGCCAGCGCTGAAGCCTGCTGACCAGCTTCTGGATCGATAAATTAAACGAGCGGACGTAATGGCACCCGGACTGAATCCCTCCCATCTGCAAGGGATGGAGATTCGCACCCGACCATTTTTCAAAAGGAACCCTGCATTTTTTGCAAATCACGATATGGTGGTTTGAGTGCTCTGTACAAATTCCGGGCAGTCCCCGTGAAACCCTAATGGCCCCAGAACGAGCTGGTCGCCGCCCCCCTCTCCCTCTTCTGCCGTCGGGTCGCTCTCCTCTCCCTCCTCCATCGTCGGGCCGCCCCACTCTCCCTTAGCGACTGCCATCCTCCAAGCTGGAGGATCTCCGATGCCTCGCTGACACCCATCGCGCGGGATATCCAGCGCGGGCCGCCTCGTGCCGGCTGGAGATCTCCTACGCCTTGCCGCTGCTTACGCCGGCAAAACAGACACAGGCCCGCCAGCCAGCACAGCCGCGGCTTTCTCCATCGAGGATCCTTTTTTATTTTTTATTTTTCTTTCCCTTTTTCATTTTATTAGATCTTTCTGAAACTCCTGGATCAGATCTGCAGATTTTTGTTATGGGTCTTCTGTAGTTTTATTCATGAATCTTCTGTAGATCAGATCTTGTAGATTTTTGAAATAGATACTTTCTTGACTATGGTAGATCTATGAAGATCTATCAAGAACTTTACTGAGATCTGGTAAATGATACTTATGATGGCAACAATGGATACACATCACATTTTTTAAGAACCTTTTTGACTGTGTTAGATATTCATCTTCAATTTCTAAAGAACTTGAGAATGACAACAGTGGATCCATATAAAAAGTTGTGAATAACTTTATCAAAACAACGGATCCACATAGAGAGGTGAAGAACTTCATAAGTAGAAAGGACTCTATGCTGGGAATTGAACACTGCATAGGGACGTTTTTTGCAAAAAACAAGTCACCAAGCTTGATGCACTCGGATGGAATAGATGGTGGAGGATAAGGGCCGGGCGCCATATCGTCCTGGCAAAATCCGCGTCCAGGGTCACCATCCTTGAGCTCCTGGCCGGTATCCCCTCCTCCATTCCGGGCAGCAACCGAGCTGGACGGCACTCATGTGCTCCGTCAGCTTCGGTGAGGCACCTGCCTTGTCCTATGGCACGGCGTCGCTGGAGCTTCAGGTGTTTGTCGCCGCGTGCTTGCAGAAATACTACCGGAAGCGAGCGGCCGTGGCTGAGCTATTTGTCACCCGTTCGTCGTTGGGAGGGACATGGTACTATCGAGATACATGATCCAGAAGCTCGGTTGCTGCCCGGAATGGAGGAGGGGATACCGGCCAGGAGCTCAAGGATGGTGACCCTAGGCTCCAGAAGTCCGCGGCGTATGGGTCATAGTACCCGTAGTGCGCCTCCGGGTCAAAGCGATCAGGTTTCATGTAGGCGGTGGTATCCACGTACTACGTGCACTGATTGCCGGCACGGGGACCTTGTCTATGCTGAAGTCAGCGATCTTGACCTCCCCAGTTGTGTTGGTGAGAAGGTTTGCCAGCTTGATGCCGTGGTGCACGGTGTGACGGGCATGGAGGTATGCCAGCCCTGATAGGAGTCCAATGCCATTGGCCTGTTCGTCCGTACGTCCAGGATTACCGCCCCTGATAGGGCCACTTCTAGGAACGCGTCGTGGTGGTTTGTGATTGAGTCAAGAGATCCATCAGTAGGGTGGTAAGTGAGATGCCACCTAAGTCCCACTTGTAGTGTAGTTTACTCACTACAGGAAAATGGCTCTATGACGGTGCTATGCCGACGGCCAAAGTCGAGGCCGTCGGCGTAGTCGCTAGATGGCTACGGCCGAAATCTGGTCGTCGACATAGCACAACCATAAATTTTGGCACTACAATTTAAACTAGAAAAGGAAAATAAATTATAAGTGAAATTCCACTGGGATCCCACCTTAACACTCTATCCACCATCCACCATCTCAAGGAGCATATCCATGTTGCCAGAGGCGGCATCGGGAAGGATGGAGTGGCACTCGAAGAGAAATGGCAATGTTGTGCGGCCGAGGATGTCTGCATCGGCGGTCGTGGTGGGGTCGCCGTAGTGCTGCACCTTGAGTGTGTAGAGCATGCAAGTCTCGCGATGGCGAACCTTGTACACTGTTCTGCCTTTCCTGCAGCGGCCAGCTTATCAAAGTCGAAGAGACAGAACTGGTTGGACAACACTGTTGGGGCCGGGGCCTTCTTCAATGTCGGCACCAACGCCAATGCGAATGTTGGTTTTGGACGCTGGTCGGCGGCGTAGAGCAGCACGGGCAGCGAGAGCTGTCTTCAGCCTTATTAGGGCATATCCAGCGGGGCGGCCTATTGGGTCTTGGTGTGTTCGATTCTATCAGCGTGGATAGGCGGATATGCCGCGCACGCTCCTGCGGGGCGACCCATTGGTTCCGGTTCCATCCGCTCGGACAGACGGACAGGCCACGCACGCTCCAGCGGGGCGACCCAAATGGACTGATCCATGTACCTAAACCCACCGGGCTACCAAATTGTTGGAGATATGCCCAAGAGGCAATAATAAAAGTGTTTATTGTTATATCTTAGTATTCATGATAAATGTATTAACCGGAAACATTAATACTTGTGTGTTTTTTAAACATAAAGGAGTCCGTAGTAAGCCTCTTGTTAAACTAGCTTGTTGATTAATAGATGATCATGATTTCCTGATCATGAACATTGGATGTTATTAATAACAAGGTCATATTATTAGGTGAATGATGTGATGGACATACACCCATAGTAAGGGTAGCATATGATCAAGTCATTTAGTTCTTTGTGCTTCAAGCTTTAATATGCATAGTAACTTAATCCTTTGACCATGTGGTGAGGACATCCCTACCACACTACCACCTCCGTCATTACCAAATGAAGATGAACCTGCTGTGAAGCTCAAGTCCAATGAAGTTAGGATTGGACCTATTACAAGAGCTCGTGCGAAGCTACTTAAACAACAGGTGAACTTGTTCCTAAACGATACTTTGATTGATCAGAACTTTATACTACCTAAGTCCTATTACTTATGTATCATCAGGTACGAAGAGGAGACAAGCATCACACGAGGAGGAGAGGAGCAGCTGGACGTGAAGATGGACGTAGAGCTGGACAAGGAGCTTGACATGAAGATATCTCATGGACGCGCGAGGGAGGAGCGGGAGACACACGCGAGAGGAGAAGAAGTCCAGGTCGGCCCAGCACTCGGTCAGACCGGCCGCCACGCCGGCGCGCCCGGTCCCTCGCCCGGTCCAACCGGGCGGCAGACCGGATTCGGCCCGGCGCCAACCGGGCGTTCCACTGACTGCAACCGGGCGGGGTACTGAGCCACACGTCCCGCCACCCGGTCGCCATCCGGTGCCTGGCTCAGTCCAGACCGGACCGGCCGGTCCCAGGCCCGGTCGACCGGCCCCCAGACCGGCCGTGTTCGAGTCTATCTCGACCAGATCTATTCTGTGTTGGTTATTTTCGTACTTTTTCGGCCTGAGGTCGTCCTGGAGGCCTATATAAGTCCATAGGACGCCCCTCTAGCTGCTTTAGACCACATTTAAGATAAACCCTAGTTCTTAGTTGTTCGCTCTGCAAAACTATTGAATTCCCTACACCATATTGCTTGATATTGTGTATATCTTGTTAAAGTCTTGTGTGATCTGTTGTTCCATTGGGAATTAGACGGTTGCAACTTACCGCTTCGTGGTCGGCGGCTACGTGCGCAAGTGTGTGGAGTTGCGAATATCTTGCAGGGTTGAGAGCTGTTGCATTGGCGACAGGGACCAATCGAGAGATCTCGTTGCGTCATACAAGTTATCATCCACTTCATCAAGTTACCTCCGCTGCAATCACCCCGTGATCATCATCACCACCGTTGCTTACTGAGAAGATCGGGCCACCCCTTATCATCTTGGTATCAGATTTCCAGTTTTTCTCGGTAAGCCATCCACAATCCACCCCATAGTTAAGTTATGAGTGTTTCCTATCCAGAAAAAGCCAAAAAAAAAATTAGGGTTAGGGTTTGCCATAGCTTTAGATTGCACTAATTTCAAGTTTTAGTTGCTTTTCGTAGTTGTTTTTGCGTATCTTTTTCTTGCATCTAGTATTGTTAGGGTTTGAGTCTCTATTATTATCTAGTGTCAGTTTTGTTACTCCGAGTCCACATAGCGTACAGTGTGCTTGTTCCCAACCATAGACACAGCCTATCGATATAAAGTGACTAGGAACTTCCCTAGAAGAGACTAGTTTTACCGCTCGACAGGCTGCTCATTAGGGTTTTGGTGCTTTGCATATCTTGTTGGCCGTGTTATCAAGGAGTTGTGTCATAAAATCAAAAAAAATTGAAAAGAAGCAAAAAGAGGTACATAGCTGCGTTACAAAAGAAAAATCCAAAAAGAAAAGTGAAGTGCTAGTTGAATCAAGTGAAGGCCTAAGTTTACTTTGCCGCATCCGTAGTTGAGCAACCTTGCGCCTGTCTCGTTGAGCTTTGCTAGCGTCTCTCTAGTGCATTGCAACCTTTCCTCCATATAGTTGAATTGCCACATTTATCGCCTTGTGTGAGTATCATTGGTTGTCTACGGTCAGCGTTAAAGCTTGTTAGAGCATCTCCAGGAGCTCATCCAAATTTGGTCCTCTATATCTCCATATAGAGGATCATCTATAAAGATTCCTTTTTAGATGTCCCTAGTTTTCCAGCGGATCATCCATAACCAGGACATCTATATTCTCTCTCCTATATTTTAATACTATCCTATAGCTACCAGTTATCACAGATTTCCGGACCTCACCTCCTCCAAACCTCACCTCCGCCTCCTCCATCAGCACCGGCAGGGTGCCCCCCCTCACCGTCCTCCTCTCACCACGGCCACGCCCCCAACTCTCCTCCGCGGCGGCGCCCCCGACCACAAATCTGTCCGCCCCGCCCCCATGCCCTCCGCCAGCCCCTGCTCCCCTGCTTCCTCCCAGCACGGCGCCCGACGGTGGCTCCCTCCCATGCCCTCCGGCTCTCTCCTCGTCGCTTGCAGCTTTTGATTCGCGCGGTAGGAGAGCGGAATCGCGTGGGTGGCGCGCGGGCAAGGGAGCAATGATCCTGGCTTGGTCACCCAGATGTGGAGGACGCACCCAAGAGCTGGATGGACATCTATCGACCCATGTCCATATACATGTGCTGCTGGAGACGGTTTTTTAGACCCGGTCCTCTATATGTCGTATAGATGTCCATTTGGATGATCTCCTGGAGATGCTCTTATTGGTGCAAATAGGTAGCCTACCTATAGCCCCACATATATCCTGCTTTGCCGTGTGATTTGTTCTTATACCCTTGATATTCACTTCGCTACATCCGTGCACTAGTTGTTACTACAAGTGGTAAGAAATACTAATTCACTTTGGAGCGGTAAGATTTCCTTTTCTTATCAGTTTTGAGTGAGTTGTGAGAGTACCACCATATATTTTTGATTTAGTGCACTAATCTACTAACGATGTCTGCTAGTGATCATAAACTTGTTAACCAGGAAAACAAGAGTGCTGCAGACCTCATCACATGGAGGGAGTTTGAGGCTCTTTGTAATGAGATGCGATGTGAATTCTGCGCTCAGGACGATGTGCTTAATGGGAAGGTTGAAGAGATCAACCAAAAGCTGGATGCTACTAATGAGACTGTCACCGCAATGGCTGATCAAGTTACGGATATTCAGCGCACTCTTCGAACTTTGTCAATGAACGTTGAGAATCTTACAAATCAACAGAGACAACAAAATGAAGATGCTGATGAAGCCCTTGGTCGTGGTGATCGTCCTCGAGGTTGGGCTCCACTTGGCCGCAATGGTCGTGGACAAGATGAGGAAGATGGATTGGGTAAGCCCAAGTTCTCTATACCCAAGTTTGAAGGAGGAGCTGATGTTGAAGATTACCTCACTTGGGAGCTCAAGATTGAGAAGTTATGGAGTTTACATCCACATTACACTGAAGATTGGAAGATAAAGCTTGCTTCTGCTGAATTTTATGGTTATGCTTTACGTTGGTGGGATCGATTTGTTCGTGCTCGCGACGAAGATGGTGAATAACCTATTGTCACATGGGCTGCTATGAAGGCGTGCCCACAAATTATTTGCACAGCATATTTGATAAGTTGACCCTATTGAGACAAGGTGTGAAGATTGTTGATGAATACTACATGGAGATGGAGATGCTCATGCAGCGTGGCCGTGTCAAAGAATCCCTTGAGATGACAATGACTCGTTTTATTAATGGTTTGAAGTGTGACATCAAAGGCATTGTTCGTCATTACAGTTACACCACTATGAATGAGTTGCTACATCATGCAAGAGAAGCTGAATCACAGTTGGTTGACGAAGCAAAGATTAAAGGTCGAGCTTTAGGAGCTGGGCGTTTCACACCCCGCGCCCCCCATCTAGGGCGCCGGCGCCTTCGACTCGCTCCGCCCCTTACGCTACTCCGCCTAGCAAGCCGGTTTCCAATGTGTCTAATACAAAGAAGTCCGAATCTGATGCAAGTACGAGTGGTTCTAGCGTGTCTACCGCGCGCAACCGTGATATGGCTTGTCATACATGTGGTGGCAAAGGTCACTTCCGGAGAGATTGTCCTAACCGCAAAGTCATGATTATCAATGAGGACAATGAGTATGAGAATGGAGATGATGTTGATCCTAATGCTCTAGAAGATGATGACTATGACACTGATGGTGAAGATGCATATCCGTCTGATGCTCACACCATTGTTGTGTCGCAGCGTGCTCTTAATGTGTTGCCTAGTGCATCTACTCAGCACTGCAATTTGTTCCAAACAAATGCTTTAGTTGGTCCTGACAAGGCTTGCAAGGTCATTATTGATGGCGGGAGTTGCCGCAATTTAGCAAGCAAAGAGTTGTGTACCAAGCTGAAGTTGAAGTATCTACCGCACCCGCATCCATACTATATTCAGTGGTTGAGCGACAATGGTGAGATGAAGTTAAACCACATGGTGTGTGTTGAATTTTCTATTGGTCCGTATAAGGATTGCATTGATTTTGATGTGGTTCCTATGACGGTGTGTCACTTATTATTGGGTCGTCCTTGGCTCTATGACCATTCTGTGCAACACAATGGCCGTGCCAATACATATCACTTGGAGTTCAAGGGCAAGAAAATCAACTTACAGCCTATGACACCACAGCAAATTGTCAATGAGTCTCGTCAGAAAATTGAAGTAACCTTGGAGGAAGCATCCTTAGATAGGAGAGAGAATTGTAATGTTGTGAGTGATATAACAAAAAGTGAGAGAGTGAATTCCTTAGTCTCATTAGCCACCAAAGAAGACATGAGAGAATTTAGTGAGGATCCTATAGCCATGCCTCTTGTGCTCTTGTACAGGGGTACGGTTTTGGTTTCTAACGACATGACCCCTCTTCCTCTTGGTGTTTCTAATGTTTTGCAGGAATTTGGCGACGTATTTCCAGATGAGGTACCCGCAGGACTACCACCATTGCGAGGTATTGAGCATCAAATCGACTTGATTCCCGGAGCTTCGCTACCCAATCGGGCACCATATAGAACGAACCCCGAAGAGATGAAGGAGATACAGAAGCAAGTACAAGCGCTACTCGACAAAGGTTATATCCGCATAAGCCTTAGTCCTTGTGTTGTTCCTGTTCTTTTAGTTCCTAAGAAAGATGGTACATGGCGTATGTGCGCAGATTGTAGAGCTATAAACAACATCACTATTCGATATCGTCACCCTATTCCCCGCTTAGAGGATATGCTCGATGAATTGAGTGGTGCTGCTGTGTTCTCTAAAATTGATTTGCGTAGTGGTTATCATCAAATTAGGATGAAAGAAGGGGATGAATGGAAAACAGCCTTTAAAACAAAATTTGGTTTATATGAGTGGTTAGTAATGCCTTTTGGTTTGACTAATGCACCTAGCATTTTCATGAGACTGATGAACCATGTTTTGCGTGAATTTATTGGAAAGTTTGTGGTTGTGTACTTTGATGACATATTAATCTACGACCGCAATGAATCTGATCATACTATACATATTCGACATGTTTTGCAAGTGTTGCGTGATAATAAACTCTATGGTAATCTTGAGAAGTGCACATTTTGCAAAGATAAGGTCATATTTCTGGGTTATGTTGTCTCTAAGCATGGGGTAGAAGTAGATGTGTCTAAAATTGAAGCTATTCAAAATTGGCCTACTCCCATGAATGTGAGTCAAGTAAGAAGTTTTCATGGTCTAGCTGGGTTTTATAGAAGATTTGTGCCCAACTTTAGTACTATTGCTGCACCTTTGAATGACTTGACTAAAAAGGGTGTTATATTTGAGTGGGGCGCAGCCCAAGATCATGCTTTTGATGAACTTAAGAGATTGTTAACTTCTGCACCGTTGCTTTCACTTCCTGATTTCAATAAGCAATTTGAGATTGAATGTGATGCTAGTTGATACGTCTCCAACGTATCTATAATTTCTGATGTTCCATGCTAGTTTTATGACAATACCTACATATTTTGCTCACACTTTATAATGATTTCATGCATTTTCTGGAACTAACCTATTAACAAGATGCCACAGTGTCAGTTCCTATTTTTTGTTGTTTTTGGTTGCAGAAAGGTTGTTCGGGCAATATTCTCGGAATTCGACGATACGAAAGCCCAAGGCCTTATTTTCCCCGGAATGTTCCAGAACACCGAAGGAGAGCCGGAGGGGGGCCAAGGGGGACCCACACCATAGGGGGGCGCGGGTCCCACTCTGGCCGCGCCGCCATGTGGTGAGGGAGCCCTGTTGCCCCTCCGACTCCGCCTCTTCGCCTATAAAACCCCTCGTGACCTAAAAAGCCGATACCAATTGACGAAACTCCAGAAATACTCCAGGGACGCCACCGCCATCGCGAAACTCCATTTCGGGGGACAGAAGTCTCTGTTCTGGCACGCCGTCGGGACGGGGAATTGCCCCCGGAGCCATCTCCACCGACACCACCGTCATCTTCATCACCGTTGTTGTCTCCCATGATGAGGAGGGAGTAGTCTATATCTCCTCCATGATGTAATGTTGACAGTGTGTGCATCATGTAGTACTTGGCGTAGGTTATGATTGTAATCTCTTGTAGATTATGAAGTTAACTATTACTATGATAGTATTGATGCGGTCTATTTCCCCTTTCATAGCTATTGTTGACAGTGTGTATGCTATGTTAGTACTCGGTCTAAATTGCAACGGTCTATTATGCACTCTAGAGGTTACTTTAATATGAACTCCGAATGTTGTGGAGCTTGTTTACTCCGGCTTGAGGTGTGCTTTTATAGCCCTACACAATGAATGGTGTTTGTTATCCAACAAGAGAGTGTAGAAAGTAGCATTTATTTATTCAGTTATGTGATCAATGTTGAGAGTGTCCACTATTGAAAGTACGATCCCTAGGCCTTGTTTCTAAGCATTGAAACACCATTTCCAACAAGTTCTGCTACATGTTTGCTTGCTGCCATCTTTATTTCAGATTGCAATTACTACTTACAATCATCCATATTACTTGTATTTCACTATCTCTTCGCCGAACTAGTGCACCTATACATCTGACAAGTGTATTAGGTGTGTTGGGGACATAAGAGACTTCTTGTATCGTAATTGCAGGGTTGCTTGAGAGGGATATCTTTGACCTCTACCTCCCTGAGTTCGATAAACCTTGGGTGATTCACTTAAGGGAAACTTGCTGCTGTTCTACAAACCTCTGCTCTTGGAGGCCCAACAACATCTCTGAGGAATAGAAGCGTGCGTAGACATCAAGCTATTTTCTGGCGCCGTTGTCGGGGAGGTAAGGTAAAAGGTATTCACATCCTCCGACTACTAAGCTATTTCCTAGCACTGTTGCCAGTGTGTGAGTGCTCGAAGTTATTTCCTTTAGATCCTACAATTATATCTTTTTGTTTCTTGTTTTTATTTTCACTAGTTAGGCTTAATGGAAAACAACAAAAATATTAGAGATCTTTATAGTATTTATCTTGAGTTAGGACATGATGTGTTTGAAGAGAGAATTAAAAAACCCATGGAACTTTGTTTGCAAAATAGTTGTAGCAATTTTATTAGCATGAACTCTTTGAACACTATTATTGCTAATGCTATGGAAGAATTTAAGCTTGGGGAAGCTGGTTGTGATATTTTTAGTCCCCCAAGTTTCGAGGAGAAAATTTACTTTGATGATACTTTGCCTCCAATTTATGATGATTATAATGATAGTGGTATTTTGGTGCCACCTACTATGGAGGATAAATTTTATTATGATTATAATATGCCTCCTACATTTGATGATTATGGTGATGAGAATAATAATGATAGCTACTTTGTTGAATTTGCTCCCACTACAATTAATAAGAATGACTATGCTTATGTTGGGAGTAGTAATTATTTTATGCATGAGACTAATGATCAGAATGCTTTATGTGATAGTTATATTGTTGAGTTTGTTCATGATGCTACTGAAAGTTTTTATGAGAGAGGGAAACATGGCTATATGCATCTTAATAATATTAAGTTTCCCCTCTTTATGTTGAGAATCTTGAAATTACTCGTGTTTTATCTTCCTATGCTTGTCACTTTGTTCTTCATGAATTTATTTGTGTACAAGATTCCTATGCATAGGAAGCGGGTTAGGCTTAAATTTGTTTTGAATTTGTTTTTTGATGCTCTCTCTTGCTTCAACTCTTATTTCTTGCGAGAGCATCATTAAAATTATTGAGCCCATCCTAATGGCTATTGATGACCCACAAGTATAGGGGGTGTATCGTAGTATTTTCGATAAGTAAGAATGTCGATCCCAACGAGGAGCAGAAGGTGTTGACAAGCAGTTTCGATGAAGGATTCACTGTAAATGCTCACAGACAAGTATTCAGGGGGTTTTGATGTAGCAGATGAATAAAGTACGAGTAAGTAAAGTGCGAGAGTAACAATTGCAGTGAGTGGCCCAATCCTTTTTAGCACAAAGGACAAGCCGGTTTGTTTACTTATAATGACCAAACGTTCTTGAGGACACACGGGATTTTAGTCTAGTGCATTCGCGTCATATAGCTAATTAATCTTCATTGTTTTGATAAGTGTTGTGTGGGTGAACCTATGCTAATGCACCGCCCTTCCTAGGACTAATACATACTTGTGATTATACCCCTTGCAAGCATCCGCAACTACAAGAAAGTAATTAAGAGAAATCTAACCACAGCCTTAAACTCTGAGATCCTGCTATCCCTCCTGCATCGATATACCAACGGGGGTTTAGGTTTCTGTCACTCCGGCAACCCCGCAATTGGCAAACGAGTACAAGATGTATTCCCCTAGGCCCATAAAGGTGAAGTATCATGTAGTCGATGTTCACATGACACCACTAGAAGAATAACACCACAACTTAAATATCATAACATTGAATATTACTCAACCATAATTCACTACTAACATTTAGACTTCACCCATGTCCTCAAGAACTAAACGAACTACTCACGAGACATCATATGGAACATGATCAGACGTGATATGATGATGAATAACAATCTGAACATAAACCTTGGTTCAATGGTTTCACTCAATAGCATCAATAACAAGTAGAAATCAATACCGGGAGAGTTTCCCCTATCAAACAATCAAGATCCAACCCAAATCGTTACAACGGTGACGAGGTGCAGCGGTGGAGACGGCGGTGATGATGATGGAGATGATGGTGATGGTGATGGAGATGATGTCCAGCTCGATGACGGTGACGATGGCGTCGATTTCCCCCTCCGGGAGGGAATTTCCCCGGCGGATCTTAGCCTACCGGAGAGCTCTTTTCTCTCTGGTGTTTTCCGCCCCGCAGAGGCGGCTGTGACTCTTCGCGACTATCCTCTGGAGCTTAGGTTTTCGGGGCAAAGATGTACGCGAAGGAGAGGAGGCCAGAGGGGGCTGTGGGCCCCCTCCCCACAAGGCGGCGCGGCCAGGGCAGGGCCCGCGCCGGCCTATGAGGGGGGGCCATGGTGGCCCTCCTCGGCTCCTCCTTCTGGCTCTCGTCATCTTCTGGAAATATAAGATTTTTCATATAAATTCCGTCAATTGTTGATCTTCCGAAATATTGCATTCTGACGGCGCTTTTTCCAGCGAGAATCCGACTGCAGTGCGCGATCCTCCAATAATCATGAAACATGCAAATAAGATGAAATAACATAAGTATTACCTCTAAATATGAAATATATCAATGAATAACAACAAATTATGATATAAAATAGTGATGCCAAATGGACGTATCAACTCCCCCCAAGCTTAGACTTCGCTTGTCCCCAAGCGAAACTGAACTCGGTAAACAGGACCACATGTTTATGGATTGAAGAGTCGATAAATAAAATACGGACAAGAAGCATCACATTCATTCACACAAGACATTCTAGTGAACAACTTCCTCATATAATTCAACTTGAAACAAGTATAAGGTAATCACGAATAAAGGTGCACAAGAAATCATAATTGGTGATGGCAAACTTCGTTCTTGGTCAGAGAACAATTAACAAGTTATACTTATCTATCGAGCAGCGCTCTCATGTTAAAGTTTATATGGCACAACTTGCATACTCAATCATAATAATCACCTCATAATCATTGATAACTTTCAAAGCTATATTCATTCGGATAAAACTTGTACTAAACAAGGAAGAGTAAAAGACATGATGAAGTAAATCACAATATAGATGGTTTGATCACAACAACTCTAATGCTTGCTTGAGATGGAGGGAAATAGGTTTACTGACTCAACATAAAGTAAAAGACAGGCCCTTCGCAGAGGGAAGCAGGGATTAAATCATGTGCTAGAGCTTTTTCAGTTTTGAAATCATATAAAGAGAATAAAAGTAACATTTTGAGAGGTGTTTGTTGCTGTCAACGAATGGTAGCGGGTACTCTAACCCCCTTGCCGGACAAACTCTCGAAGAGCGGCTCCCATAAAGTTTTATTTTAGGTTGGCACTCCTCCCAACCTTTGCTTTCAGAAACCATGGCTAACCGAATCCTCGGGTGCCTGCCAACAATCTCATACCATGAAGGAGTGCCTTTTTATTTTAATTTTCTTTAGAGGACACTCCTCCCCTCCTTTGCTTTCTCAAGCCATGGCTAACCGAATCCTCGGGTGCCTTCCAACAATCACATACCATGGAGGAGTGTCTATTTGTAAAATTATGAAGGTTAATTAATCGGGGCTGGGAATCCCATTGCCAGCTCTTTTTGCAAAATTATTGGATAAGCGGATGAAGCCACTAGTCCATTGGTGAAAGTTACCCAACAAGATTGAAAGATAAAACACCACATACTTCCTCATGAGCTATAAAACATTGACACAAATAAGAGATAGTAAATTTTGAATTGTTTAAAGGTAGCACATGAAGTATTTACTTGGAATGGCAGGAAATACTATGTAGTAGGTAGGTATGGTGGACACAAATGGCATAGGTTTGGGTTAAGGTTTGGATGCATGAGAAGCATTCCCTCTCAGTACAGGTCTTTGGCTAGCAAGGTTAATTAGCAAGCACAAGAGTTGAGGGAAACAAACAAATATACATGTGATAGAAACAATCATGCATCTTCCTTGTAAGCACAAACAATTTGAATTTCAGAATAATAAGCTATGAGCTAACAAGAAAGGAAGACAATGAAGCAACTACATGTATTTCTCTTTTCTACTTAAATCTCAAAGTGTTGTTGCTATTGACCAATGCTAAGTTTTCCAAAAACAAATAGATTAACTCAATGCTCCCAAAGTGATACCAATACTAATAACAAGATCAATCATATAATAGAGATTGCAAACTAAAATAAGATGTGCAATATGTAAATGATAAGACTTCTCATTAATATTTCATAACGATAACTCACACCAAGGGATACATAGACAACCAACTAAAGGAGAGATACTTCCATACTGCAACCCATCTTATATGATAACTTCCCTACTCATGATATGACACTACTTGATAGTAAAAAGTAAAAGATAGTGATGATGTGATACCGTGGCACTCCCCCAAGCTTGGAACAAACCAAGGGGATGCCAATACCGATGATGAATTACTCCTTCGGCGGTGGTGATGATGGACCCTTCCCGCGATTCTTCAAGATCTCCTTCAGCTTCAGCTTCTCAGTTTGGCAGTTCTGCACTAAGACTCGAAGAGATTCATTGTTATCTGAAAGTGGCGGTGGTAGCTGATACGTCTCTGACGTATCGATAATTTCTTATGTTCCATGCCACATTATTGATGTTATCTACATGTTTTATGCACACTTTATGTCATATTCGTGCATTTTCTGGAACTAACCTATTAACAAGATGCCGAAGTGCCGATTCTTTGTTGCTGTTTTGGTTTCAGAAATCCTAGTAAGGAAATATTCTCGGAATTGGATGAAATCAACGCCCAGGGGCCTATTTTTCCACGAAGCTTCCAGAAGTCCGAAGACGAAACGAAGAGGGGCCACGGGGTGGCCAAACCCTAGGGCGGCGCGGCCCCACCCCTGGCCGCGCCGGCCTATGGTTTGGGCCCCCCGTGCCGCCTCTTGACCTACCCTTCCGCCTACTTAAAGCCTCCGTGACGAAACCCCCAGTACCGAGAGCCACGATACGGAAAACCTTCCAGAGACGCTGCCAACGCCGATCCCATCTCGGGGGATCCAGGAGATCGCCTCCGGCACCCTGCCGGAGAGGGGAATCATCTCCCGGAGGACTCTACGCCGCCATGGTCGCCTCCGGTGTAATGTGTGAGTAGTCTACCCCTGGACTATGGGTCCATAGCAGTAGCTAGATGGTTGTCTTCTCCCCATTGTGCTATCATTGTCGGATCTTGTGAGCTGCCTAACATGATCAAGATCATCTATCTGTAATTCTATATGTTGCGTTTGTTGGGATCCGATGAATAGAGAATACTTGTTATGTTGATTATCAAAGTTATATCTACGTGTTGTTTATGATCTTGCATGCTTTCCGTTACTAGTACATGCTGTGGCCAAGTAGATGCTTGTAACTCCAAGAGGGAGTATTTATGCTCGATAGTGGGTTCATGCCTGCATTGACACAGGACGATGTGAGAAAGTTCTAAGGTTGTGTTGTGCTTGTTGCCACTAGGGATAAAACATTGATGCTATGTCTAAGGATGTAGTTGTTGATTACATTACGCACCATAATTAATGCAATTGTCTGTTGCTTTGCAACTTAATACTGGAGGGGGTTCGGATGATAACCTGAAGGTGGACTTTTTAGGCATAGATGCAGTTGGATGGCGGTCTATGTACTTTGTCGTAATGCCCAATTAAATCTCACTATACTCATCAAGATATGTATGTGCATGGTCATGCTCTCTTTATTTGTCAATTGCCCAACTGTAATTTGTTCACCCAACATGCTGTTTGTCTTATGGGAGAGACACCTCTAGTGAACTGTGGACCCCGGTCCAATTCTCTTTACTGAAATACAATCTACTGCAATACTTGTTCTACTGTTTTCTGCAAACAATCATCTTCCACACAATACGGTTAATCCTTTGTTACAGCAAGCTGGTGAGATTGACAACCTCACTGTTTCGTTGGGGCAAAGTACTTTGGTTGTGTTGTGCAGGTTCCACGTTGGCGCCGGCGCCGGAATCCCTGGTGTTGCGCCGCACTACATCCCGCCGCCATCAACCTTCGACGTGCTTCTTGACTCCTACTGGTTCGATAAACCTTGGTTTCTTACTGAGGGAAACTTGCTGCTGTACGCATCACACCTTCCACTTGGGGTTCCCAACGAGCGTGTGCTTTACGCGTCATCAAGCTAAATTTACGGCGCCGTTGTTTGGGAGATCAAGACACGCTGCAAGGGGAGTCTCCACTTCTCAATCTCTTTACTTTGTTTTTGTCTTGCTTAGTTTTATTTACTACTTTGTTTGCTGCACTAAATCAAAATACAAAAAAATTAGTTGCTAGTTTTACTTTATTTGCTATCTTGTTTGCTATATCAAAAACACAAAAAAATTAGTTACTTGCATTTACTTTATCTAGTTTGCTTTATTTACTGTCTTGCACTCTATATTAAAAATACAAAAAAAAATTGTTACTTTTGTTACCATGTCTAGCTCTGAACCTGTTACTTCTTCGCCTGAAGAATTAGTCTTCACTTTTAAACAAGGGGATGAGGAGAGTTTTAAGGATGCTTGGTCTAGAATTTTTACTTCTTATTGTAAAACTGAACCTCAAATGACTCTAAGTTTGCTCCTTAGTAATTTTTATTTTGGTCTTATGGTTCGCTATAGATATGCTTTGGATACTTTAGTGGGAGGAGATTTCCTTCATTGCAATGGGGATCAAGCTTTTAATGCCATAAAGAAGTTGGTTGCATCACATGATTCAGCTAATAACTTTGATTCAGCCCTCACTAGCATATATAGTAGATTAAACAATCTCGAGATAAGTACATCTCGCTTGGATGATAACTATTGCCACGTTCGTAATCGTCTTGAACAAGTTTTAGTGAACTCTAAACTTTCATTGTGGGATCCTACTGTTAAAATTGTTATCGGTGATCGAACTCTCCATGCCTCTTTGTGATATTATGTATGAATTTTGCCTTATGCCTGAAAGTATTTATAAATCTTTGAAACTTTGGGGAGTTGATGAAGGAGGAGAAGAAATAACTCTCATTGATAACTCTACTATAATTCCTAAAGGAATAGCCGCAGGTGTGCATACAACCATTCTTGGAAGAACAATATCCATTGATTATCTTGTTGTTGAAACAGGAAAACTCACACTCGGAAGATCCCTGCTGAAACTATTGGGAGCAGTCATTGATGTTGGAGAAGGCACTCTGAAATTCACCTCTATACCAGGGGGAAATCATATATTTCCTAAACCAAGGGGAAAGAAAAACAATAAGAAAGGTAAGGGTAAAGCCCAAGGTAAGGATGACACACCATCTCTTGATAATACTTGATACACACTTTCTGCGCCTAGCTGAAAGGCGTTAAAGAAAAGCGCTTATGGGAGACAACCCATGTTTTTACCTACAGTACTTTGTTTTTATTTTGTGTCTTGGAAGTTGTTTACTACTGTAGCAACCTCTCCTTATCTTAGTTTTGTGTTTTGTTGTGCCAAGTTAAGCCGTTGATAGAAAAGTAAGTACTAGATTTGGATTACTGCGCAGTTCCAGATTTCTTTGCTGTCACGAATCTGGGTCCACCTCCCTGTAGGTAGCTCAGAAAATTAAGCCAATTTACGTGCATGATCCTCAGATATGTACGCAACTTTCATTCAATTTGATCATTTTCATTTGAGCAAGTCTGGTGCCATTTTAAAATTCGTCAATATGAACTGTTCTGTTTTGACAGATTCTGCCTTTTATTTCGCATTGCCTCTTTTGCTATGTTGGATGAATTTCTTTGATCCACTAATGTCCAGTAGCATTATGCAATGTCCAGAAGTGTTAAGAATGATTGTGTCACCTCTGAATATGTTAATTTGTATTGTGCACTAACCCTCTAATGAGTTGTTTCGAGTTTGGTGTGGAGGAAGTTTTCAAGGATCAAGAGAGGAGTATGATGCAACATGATCAAGGAGAGTGAAAGCTCTAAGCTTGGGGATGCCCCGGTGGTTCACCCCTGCATATATTAAGAAGACTCAAGCATCTAAGCTTGGGGATGCCCAAGGCATCCCCTTCTTCATCGACAACATTATCAGGTTCCTCCCCTGAAACTATATTTTTATTCCATCACATCTTATGTGCTTTTGCTTGGAGCGTCGGTTTGTTTTTGTTTTTGTTTTGTTTGAATAAAATGGATCCTAGCATTCACTTTATGGGAGAGAGACACGCTCCGCTGTTGCATATGGACAAGTATGTCCTTGGTTTCTACTCATAGTATTCATGGCGAAGTTTCTCCTTCGTTAAATTGTTATATGGTTGGAATTGAAAAATGATACATGTAGTAATTGCTATAAATGTCTTGGGTAATGTGATACTTGGCAATTGTTGTGCTCATGATTAAGCTCTTGCATCATATGCTTTGCACCCATTAATGAAGAAATACATAGAGCATGCTAAAATTTGGTTTGCATATTTGGTTTCTCTAAGGTCTAGATAATTTCTAGTATTGGGTTTGAACAACAAGGAAGACGGTGTAGAGTCTTATAATGTTTTCAATATGTCTTTTATGTGAGTTTTGCTGCACTGGTTCATCCTTGTGTTTGTTTCAAATAAGCCTTGCTAGCCTAAACCTTGTATCGAGAGGGAATACTTCTCATGCATCCAAAATACTTGAGCCAACCACTATGCCATTTGTGTCCACCATACCTACCTACTACATGGTATTTTCCGCCATTCCAAAGTAAATTGCTTGAGTGCTACCTTTAAAATTCCATCATTCACCTTTGCAATATATAGCTCATGGGACAAATAGCTTAAAAACTATTGTGGTATTGAATATGTAATTATGCACTTTATCTCTTATTAAGTTGCTTGTTGTGCGATAACCATGTTCACTGGGGACGCCATCAGCTACTCTTTGTTGAATTTCATGTGAGTTGCTATGCATGTCCGTCTTGTCTGAAGTAAGAGAGATCTACCACCTTATGGTTAAGCATGCATATTGTTAGAGAAGAACATTGGGCCGCTAACTAAAGCCATGATCCATGGTGGAAGTTTCAGTTTTGGACATATATCCTCAATCTCAAATGAGAAAATTATTAATTGTTGTTACATGCTTATGCATAAAAGAGGAGTCCATTATCTGTTGTCTATGTTGTCCCGGTATGGATGTCTAAGTTGAAGAATAATCAATAGCGAGAAATCCAATGCGAGCTTTCTCCTTAGACCTTTGTACAGGCGGCATAGAGGTACCCCTTTGTGACACTTGGTAAAAACATGTGCATTGTGATGATCCGGTAGTCCAAGCTAATTAGGACAAGGTGCGGGCACTATTAGTATACTATGCATGAGGCTTGCAACTTGTAAGATATAATTTACATGATACATATGCTTTATTACTACCGTTGACAAAATTGTTTCATGTTTTCAAAATCAAAGCTCTAGCATAAATATAGCAATCGATGCTTTTCCTCTATGGAGGACCATTCTTTTACTTTCAATGTTGAGTCAGTTCACCTATTTCTCTCCACCTCAAGAAGCAAACACTTGTGTGAACTGTGCATTGATTCCTACATACTTGCTTATTGCACTTATTATATTACTCTATGTTGACAATATCCATGAGATATACATGTTACAAGTTGAAAGCAACCGCTGAAACTTAATCTTCTTTTGTGTTGCTTCAATGCCTTTACTTTGAATTATTGCTTTATGAGTTAACTCTTATGCAAGACTTAATTGATGCTTGTCTTGAAGTGCTATTCATGAAAAGTCTTTGCTTTATGATTCACTTGTTTACTCATGTCATATACATTGTTTTGATCGCTGCATTCACTACATATGCTTTACAAATAGTATGATCAAGATTATGATGGCATGTCACTCCGAAATTATACGTGTTATCGTTTTACACTCGGGGACGAGCAGAACTAAGCTTGGTGATGCTGATACTTCTCCGACGTATCGATAATTTCTTATGTTCCATTGCACATTATTGATGTTATCTACATGTTTTATGCACACTTTATGTCATATTCGTGCATTTTCTGAACTAACCTATTAACAAGATGCCGAAGTGCCGATTCTTGTTTTACGCTGTTTTTGGTTTCAGAAATCCTAGTAAGGAAATATTCTCGGAATTGGACGAAATCAACGCCCAGGGGCCTATTTTTCCACGAAGCTTCCAGAAGTCCGAAGACGAAACGAAGAGGGGCCACGGGGTGGCCAAACCCTAGGGCGGCGCGGCCCCACCCCTGGCCGCGCCGGCCTATGGTTTCGGCCCCCCGTGCCGCCTCTTGACCTACCCTTCCGCCTACTTAAAGCCTCCGTGACGAAACCCCCAGTACCGAGAGCCACGATACGGAAAACCTTCCAGAGACGCCGCCAACGCCGATCCCATCTCGGGGGATCCAGGGAGATCGCCTCCGGCACCCTGCCGGAGAGGGGAATCATCTCCCGGAGGACTCTACGCCGCCATGGTCGCCTCCGGTGTAATGTGTGAGTAGTCTACCCCTGGACTATGGGTCCATAGCAGTAGCTAGATGGTTGTCTTCTCCCCATTGTGCTATCATTGTCGGATCTTGTGAGCTGCCTAACATGATCAAGATCATCTATCTGTAATTCTATATGTTGCGTTTGTTGGGATCCGATGAATAGAGAATACTTGTTATGTTGATTATCAAAGTTATATCTACGTGTTGTTTATGATCTTGCATGCTTTCCGTTACTAGTAGATGCTCTGGCCAAGTAGATGCTTGTAACTCCAAGAGGGAGTATTTATGCTCGATAGTGGGTTCATGCCTGCATTGACACCTGGGACAGTGACAGAAAGTTCTAAGGTTGTGTTGTGCTGTTGCCACTAGGGATAAAACATTGATGCTATGTCTAAGGATGTAGTTGTTGATTACATTACGCACCATACTTAATGCAATTGTCTGTTGCTTTGCAACTTAATACTGGAGGGGGTTCGGATGATAACCTGAAGGTGGACTTTTTAGGCATAGATGCAGTTGGATGGCGGTCTATGTACTTTGTCGTAATGCCCAATTAAATCTCACTATACTCATCATGATATGTATGTGCATGGTCATGCTCTCTTTATTTGTCAATTGCCCAACTGTAATTTGTTCACCCAACATGCTGTTTGTCTTATGGGAGAGACACCTCTAGTGAACTGTGGACCCCGGTCCAATTCTCTTTACTGAAATACAATCTACTGCAATACTTGTTCTACTATTTTCTGCAAACAATCATCTTCCACACAATACGGTTAATCCTTTGTTACAGCAAGCCGGTGAGATTGACAACCTCACTGTTTCGTTGGGGCAAAGTACTTTGGTTGTGTTGTGCAGGTTCCACGTTGGCGCCGGAATCCCTGGTGTTGCGCCGCACTACATCCCGCCGCCATGAACCTTCGACGTGCTTCTTGACTCCTACTGGTTCGATAAACCTTGGTTTCTTACTGAGGGAAACTTGCTGCTGTACGCATCACACCTTCCACTTGGGGTTCCCAACGAGCGTGTGCTTTACGCGTCATCAGTAGCCTCGTGATGGGAATCGAGTAATATTCCAGCATTCTACGAAGTCGGTTGTTCTCCTCCTGAAGTATCTCCACTTCCCTTCTCAGAGCACGGTATTGATCACAAAACTCATCGGTAACCCGTAGAGCTTCTTCCAACTCAGGGAAAGAGTCGAGGCTAAGAGCAGGTGGTAAGGGTCCCTGCAAGTTATGAGAGAAATAACGTCGAGTGTCAACAGATCCCACCAAGATTTGCTTACTCCCAACGGCTTGTTGCTCTTGTTTTGACGACACCCTCTTCACTTCTTCCTCCGAAAGCCCCTTGCCCTTGTTGTTGGAGGCCATGGTGCTTCTAGATTGAAAACAGATCCTGGCAGAAACAGCTCGAAACAAAACACGTCGAGAAAACGATATACGGACCTCCAGGGGTCCGGGGGATTATATAGTAGGAATTTTTACGTCATAAGGAAAGTACCAGGTCGAACCAGAGTCGGAGAGGGGCAACGAGGTGGCCACCTCATAGGGCGGCGCGGCCAGGCTGGGGCCCGCGCCGGCCTATGGGGGCACGCCCTCGTGCGTCTCCTCCACTCCGTTTCGATCTCGTAATTTTTCATATTTTCCAAAAACAGCAAAAACATTGTTCGGAAAGTAAAACGCGAACTTTTCATTACCAGTACTGTTACCTATTCAAAGTCGAACTCTGGCGGACTGTCAATTTGACCTTTGATGAAATCTTCCGGTGTTTCCACTCGAATAACATCAACATCTTCGTTATAAGAATCACCTGAGATATAATGCTTGAGTCTTTGTCCATTCACCACTTGTGAGGCATCGCCTTGGAGAGAGCTAATTTTAATTGCTCCTGAACGATACACCTCCTCAACGACATATGGTCCTTCCCATTTTGAGAGTAATTTCCCTGCAAAGAATCTGAGACGAGACCGATACAATAGGACTTTATCCCCAATATTAAATTCTCTTTTGATAATTCTTCTATCGTGCCATTTCTTAACTTTCTCTTTAAAGAGTTTAGCATTTTCATAGGCTTCACTTCTCCATTCATCTAGAGAACTCAATTGTAGCAATCTCTTCTTACCGGCAAGTTTAGGATCTTTATTTAGTTCTCTTACAGCCCAATAAGCTTTGTGCTCTAGTTCTAAAGGTAAATGACAAGCTTTTCCATAAACCATTTTATAAGGTGACATTCCCATGGGATTTTTATAAGCAGTTCTATAAGCCCATAGTGCTTCCTTCAATTTACTAGCCCAATTCTTTCTAGTTTTATTAACAGTCTTTTGCAAGATAGATTTAATCTCTCTATTTGATAGTTCTACTTGCCCACTAGTTTGAGGATGATAAGCAGAAGCAATTCTATGATTAATACCATATTTAGCAAGAGTTTTTCTAAAACCATCAGTTATAATTATCTAGGAACTCCTAATCGAGGAAAAATAATATCTAAAAGCATTTTTAAAGAGGTCTCACCATCAGCACTTTTTGTGGGTATGGCTTCCACCCATTTAGTAACATAATCAACAGCGACAAGTATATGAGTGTTACCTTCTAAAGAGGGAAAAGGTCCCATGAAGTCAAATCCCCAACAATCAAATGGTTCAATAACAAGAGTATAATTCATAGGCATTTAATTGCGTCTGGAGATATTACCAACCCTTTGACATTCATCACAAGATAAAATAAACTTCCTTGCATCCTTGAAGAGAGTTGGCCAATAAAAACCTGATTGTAGAACCTTTTGCGCGGTTCTATCTCCGGCGTGATGTCCTCCATAAGCACTACCATGACATTTACTCAATATCTCTTGTTGTTCATATTCGGGAACACATCTTCGTAGAATACCATCCACTCCTTCTTTATATAAGTGTGGGTCTTCCCAAAAATAATGCCTCAAGTCATAAAAGAATTTCCTCCTTTGCTTGGCTGAAAAGGTTGGAGGCAAGTACTTGGACACAATAAAGTTAGCATAATCAGCATACCAAGGGCTATCTCGGGAGCTCACCTTTATTATAGCCAATTGTTCATTTGGAAAACTATCATTAACAGGAACAGGATCATAAGCAATATTTTCCAATCTAGACAAATTATCAGCGACAGGATTATCAGCACCTTTCCTATCTACAATAGGCAAATCAAATTCTTGCAACAGAAGTACCCATCTAATAAGCCTTGGCTTAGGATCTTTCTTTTGCATTAGGTATCTAATTGCAGCATGATCAGTATGAATTGTAACTTTTCAATCTACAATATAGGATCTAAACTTGTCACAAGCAAAGACTACAGCTAGCAATTCTTTCTCAGTTGTAGCATAATTTCTTTGAGCAGCATCAAGAGTTTTACTAGCATAATGAATAACATTCAATTTTTTATCTACTCGCTGTCCAAGAACAGCGCCTACAGCAAAATCACTAACATCACACATAATTTCAAAAGGTAAGTTCCAGTCAGGGGGTTCAACTATAGGAGCAGTTGTTAAGGATTTCTTTAGAGTTTCAAAAGCTTCCTTACAATCATCATCAAAAACAAAAGGTACATCTTTTTGAAGAAGATTAGTAAGAGGCTTTGAAATCTTGGAGAAGTCTTTAATAAATCTCCTATAAAACCCAGCATGACCAAGAACACTACGAATATCTTTAACGTCCCTGGGATAGGGCATCTTCTCAATTGCTTCAACTTTAGTTCTATCAACTTCAATACCTCTCTCGGAAATTTTATGTCCCAATACAATTCCTTCATTAACCATAAAGTGGCATCTCTCCCAATTAAGAACAAGGTTAGTTTCTTCACACCTCTGCAAAACTTTATCAAGGTTCCGCAAGCAATTATCAAAAGAATTCCCATAAACAGAAAAATTATCATTGAATACCTCTACAATATTCTCGCAAAAGCCATGAAAAATAGCAGACATGCATCTTTGAAAAGTAGCAGGAGCATTACATAAACCAAAAGGCATGCGTCTATAAGCATAAGTTCCATAGGGACAAGTGAAAGTGGTTTTCTCTTGATCCTTAGTTTTAACAGCAATTTGTGAAAACCCAGAATAACCATCAAGAAAGCAAAAATGAGTATTTTTGGATAACCTTTCTAACATTTGATCAATAAAAGGCAAAGGGTAATGATCTTTCTTAGTAACCTTATTAACTTTTCGATAATCAATGCACATTCTATACCCTACAACTACTCTTTGAGGGATGAGCTCATCATTATCATTAGGCACAACAGTCATTCCTCCTTTCTTAGGAACACAATGCACAGGACTAACCCATCTACTATCAGCAATAGGATATATAATACCAGCTTCAAGAAGTTTTAATACCTCATTTCTTACCACATCCTTCATCTTAGGAATTAGACGACGCTGATGTTCAACAACAGGCTTTGCATCATCTTCCATATTAATGGCATGTTGGCAAATAGAGGGAGAAATCCCCTTCAAGTCATCAAGAGTGTAGCCAATAGCTCCTCGGTGCTTCTTCAATATTTCCAATAACCTTTCTTCTTCAAACTCTGAAAGCTTAGAACTAATAATAACAGGATATATTTTCTTATCATCAATATGAGCTTATTTAAGATTATCAGGCAATGGTTTTAAATCAAAAACAGGATCTTCCTTTGGTGGTGGTGTTGTACCTAGATCTTCTACCGGTAAATCATTCTTAAGAATAGGTTGACGAAGGAAAATTTCATCAAGCTCATTTCTTTCTTCCCTAAAAACTTCACTCTCACTATTCTCCAAATGTTGCTGCAAAGGATTATTAGGAGCAAGAGCAATAGGTGCACACTGTTCAACTCTAAAATCATCATTAGGCGAATCAGCTTTATAAGGAGTTTTGGCAAATTTAGAGAAATTAAACTCATAAGACTCACCAGCAAATTTAGTCAAAATTTTCTCTTTCTTGCAATCTATAACAGCTCCACAAGTATTTAGAAAAGGTCTACCAAAAATGATAGGACAATACTTACTAGCAGCAGAACCAAGTACCAAAAAGTCAGCAAGATATTTAATCTTACCACATAGAATTTCCACATCTCGAACAATACCAATTGGAGAGATAGTTTCTCTATTAGCCAGCCGAATAACCACATTAATATCTTCAAGTTCACAAGAACCAATTTCGTGCATAATCTCCATGTAGAGCTCATAAGGAATAGCGCTAATACTTGCACCAATATTGCATAAACCATAATAACAATGATCACCAATTCTAACAGATAGCATAGGAACACTAGTTTTCTTGGACTTATTAGGATGTGAAACAATATTAGAAGCATCTTCACAAAAAATAATATGACCATCCTCCACATTTTCAGTCACAAGATCTTTAACTATTGCAAAAGCAGGTTCAACTTTTATTTGTTCTTCAGGTTCTACAGGTTTCTTTTCACTTTTATTAATCGCACTATTTATAACAGAATACCCCTTCATTTTAGCAGGGAAGGAGTTTTTTGTTGCGTGTAAATGATCCAGAATAAGAAGTATCCAGCAAGGTCTTGTCTTGAAAAGAAAGTCTTGCATAGAAATTATCAATAATAATATTACCAGGAAGCTCATGAATGGGGCATTTCAGCATTAAAGACTTCAATCTCCCCCACGCTTGGGCAATACTCTCTCCATCATGAGGCCAAAAATTATATATGTGGTTCCGATCCTTGTGAATTTCACTTGGAGGATAGAATTTAGAATAAAACCGGGGCACAATATCATTCCATTCAAGAGAATCCCCATTATCCAGTAATTTATACCAATGCGCCGCTTTACCAGACAACGATATAGAGAATAGCTTCTTCCTCACTTCATCCATAGCAATACCTGCACACTTAAACCAAAGCTCTAGCACAAATATAGCAATCAATGCTTCCCTCTGCGAAGGGCCTTTCTTTTACTTTTATGTTGAGTCAGTTCACCTATTTCTCTCCACCTCAAGAAGCAAACACTTGCGTGAACTGTGCATTGATTCCTACATACTTGCATATTGCACTTGTTATATTACTTTATGTTGACAATTATCCATGAGATATGCATGTTAAAAAGTTGAAAGCAATCGCTGAAACTTATATCTTCCTTTGTGTTGCTTCGATGCCTTTACTTTGAATCTATTGCTTTATGAGTTAACTCTTGTGCAAGACTTTTGATGCTTGTCTTGAAAGTACTATTCATGAAAAGTTTTGCTATATGTTATCTATTTGTTAGCAACTATAGATCATTGACTTGAGTCACTTCATTCATCTCATATGCTTTATAATAGTATGATCAAGGTTATGTAAGTAGCATGTCACTATAGAAATTATTCTTTTTATCGTTTACCTACTCGAGGACGAGTAGGAACTAAGCTTGGGGATCCTGATACGTCTCCAACGTATCCATAATTTCTGATGTTCCATGCTTGTTTTATGACAATAGTTACATGTTTTGCTTGCACTTTATAATGTTTTTATGCGTTTTCCGAAACTAACCTATTAACAAGATGCCACAGTGCCAGTTCCTGTTTTCTGCTGTTTTTGGTTCCAGAAAGGCTGTTCGGGCAATATTCTCGGAATTCGATGAAACGAAGACCAAACATCATAATTCACCGAGACAGACCAGGACACCGAAGGAGACCCGGAGAGGAGGCCCAGGGGCCCCACACCACATGGCCGCGCGGGCCAGCTCCTGGCCGCGCCGGCCTATGGGGAGGGCGCCCTGGTGCCCCTCCAGCGCCGCCTCTTCGCCTATATAAGCCCTTTCGACCTAAAAACTCGATACCGATTGACGAAACTCCAGAAAGACTCCAGGGGCGCCGCCGCTATCGCGAAACTCCAATTCGGGGGACAGAAGTCTCTGTTTCGGCACCCTACCGGGACGGGGAAGTGCCCCCGGAAGCCATCTCCATCGACGCCACCGCCTCCATCATGCTCCGTGAGTAGTTCCCCCATGGACTACGGGTTCTAGCAGTAGCTAGTTGGTACTCTCTATCCCATGTACTTCAATACAATGATCTCATGAGCTGCCTTACATGATTGAGATTCATCTGATGTAATCGGTGTTGTGTTTGTTGGGATCCGATGGATGATACATTATGATTAGTCTATCTATAAAGTTTGTGAAGTTATTATTGCTGCAATCTTGTTATGCTTAATGCTTGTCACTAGGGCCCGAGTGGCATGATCTTAGATTTAAGCTCTATACTTATTGCTTAGATTGTATCTACAAGTTGTATGCACATGTCACTGTCCGGAACCAAAGGCCCCGAAGTGAGCGAATCGGGACAACCGGAGGATGGCGGTGATGTGAGGATCACATGTTTTCACCAAGTGTTAATGCTTTGCTCGGGTTCTCTATTAAAAGGAGTACCTTAATATCCAGTAGATTCCCTTGAGGCCCGGCTGCCACCGGCTGGTAGGACAAAAGATGTTGTGCAAGTTTCTCATTGCGAGCACGTACGACTATATATGGAAAACATGCCTACATGATTAATGAATTGATGTTCTATCTTAATGCTTTATCAATCCTATCAATTGCCCAACTGTAATTTGTTCACCCAACACTTGTCACTTATTGGAGAGTTACCACTAGTGTAGATCGCTGGGAACCCCGGTCCATCTCTCATCATCATACATTCGTTCTACATGTCATTGGAAGTAGTATCAACTATTTTCTGGTGCCATTGCTCTCATATTGCTATTATTGCTGTTGTGTTACTATTACTACTGCTCTCATATTACTGTTGCTTTCACATCACCCCTGTTACTAGTGCTTTTCTAGGTGCAGCTGAATTGACAACTCAGTTGTTAAGGCTTATAAGTATTCTTTACCTCCCCTTGTGTCGAATCAATAAATTTGGGTTTTACTTCCCTCGAAGACTGCCGCGATCCCCTATACTTGTGGGTTATCATTTACTTATAATGACCAAACGTTCTTGAGGACACACGGGATTTTAGTCTAGTGCTTTCGCGTCATATAGCTAATTAATATTCATTGTTTTGATAAGTGTTGTGTGGGTGAACCTATGCTAATGCACCGCCCTTCCTAGGACTAATACATACTTGTGATTATACCCCTTGCAAGCATCCGCAACTACAAGAAAGTAATTAAGATAAATCTAACCACAGCCTTAAACTCTGAGATCCTGCTATCCCTCCTGCATCGATATACCAACGGGGGTTTAGGTTTCTGTCACTCCGGCAACCCCGCAATTGGCAAACGAGTACAAGATGTATTCCCCTAGGCCCAATGTAGTCGACGTTCACATGACACCACTAGAAGAATAACACCACAACTTAAATATCATAACATTGAATACTACTCAACCATAATTCACTACTAACATTTAGACTTCACCCATGTCCTCAAGAACTAAACGAACTACTCACGAGACATCATATGGAACATGATCAGAGGTGATATGATGATGAATAACAATCTGAACATAAACCTTGGTTCAATGGTTTCACTCAATAGCATCAATAACAAGTAGAAATCAATACCGGGAGAGTTTCCCCTATCAAACAATCAAGATCCAACCCAAATTGTTACAGCGGTGACGAGGTGCAGTGGTGGAGACGGCGGTGATGATGATGGAAATGATGGTGATGCTGATGGAGATGATGTCCAGCTCGATGACGGTGATGATGGCGTCGATTTCCCCCTCCGGGAGGGAATTTCCCCAGCGGATATCAGCCTGCCGGAGAGCTCTTTTCTCTCTGGTGTTTTCCGCCCCGCAGAGGCGGCTGTGACTCTTCGCGACTATCCTCTGGAGCTTAGGTTTTCCGGGCGAAGATGTACGCGAAGGAGAGGAGGCCAGAGGGGGCTGTGGGCCCCCTCCCCACAAGGCGGCGCGGCCAGGGCAGGGCCCGCGCCGGCCTATGAGGGGGGCCCATGGTGGCCCTCCTCGGCTCCTCCTTCTGGCTCTCGTCATCTTCTGGAAAAATAAGATTTTTCATATAAATTCCGTCAATTATTGATCTTCCGAAATATTGCATTTTGACGGCGCTTTTTCCAGCAGAATCCTGACTCCGGTGCGTGATCCTCCAATAATCATGAAACATGCAAATAAGATGAAATAACATAAGTATTACCTCTAAATATGAAATATATCAATGAATAACAGCAAATTATGATATAAAATAGTGATGCAAAATGGACGTATCAGCTATAAAGAAAGCACTTCTTGGGAGATAACCCATGTTTTTATTTTGCTACTGTTTTGTTGTGTCTTGGAAGTTGTTACTACTGTAGCAACCTCTCCTTATCTTTATTTTATTGCATTGTTGTGCCAAGTAAAATCTTTGATAGTAAGGTTGATACTAGATTTGGATTACTGCGCAGAAGCAGATTTCTTGTTGTCACGAATTTGAGTAGACCTCTTTGTAGGTAACTCAGAAAAATCTGCCAATTTACGTGAGTGATCCTCAGTTATGTACGCAACTTTCATTCAATTTGAGCATTTCATCTGAGCAAGTTAAGTCTCTCTAAAAAATTTGTCTTTACGGACTGTTCTGTTTATACAGATTCTGCCTTTTATTTCGCATTGCCTGTTTTGCTATGTTGGATGGATTTCTTTGTTCCATTAACTTTCAGTAGCTTTGAGCAATGTCCAGAAGTGTTAAGAATGATTGTGTCACCTCTGAATATATGAATTTTTGATTATGCACTAACCCTCTAATGAGTTTGTTTTGAGTTTGGTGTGGAGGAAGTTTTCAAGGGTCAAGAGAGGAGGATGATACAATATGATCAAGAAGAGTGAAACGTCTAAGCTTGGGGATGCCCCCGTGGTTCATCCCTGCATATTTCAAGAAGACTCAAGCATCTAAGCTTGGTATGCCCAAGGCATCCCCTTCTTCATCAACAACTTATCAGGTCACCTCTAGTGAAACTATATTTTTATTCCGTCACATCTTATGTACTTTACTTGGAGCGTCTGTGTGCTTTTATTTTCGTTTTGTTATTTTCATTCTCTGAATAAATTCATGCTTATGTGGGAGAGAGACACGCTCCGTTTTTTCATTTAAAAACTTGTGTTCTTAGTTTTACTTTTAATGTTCATGGCGAAAGTTAAAAGCTGCTGCATTTATTGCTATTTGGTTGGAAACAGAAAATGCTTCATGTGGTAATTGGTATATGGTCTTGAATAATTTGATACTTGGCAATTGTTTTGAGCTCTCAAATAGATCATGTTTAAGTTCTTGCATCATGTACTTTGCACCCATTAATGAAGAACTACCATAGAGCTTGTTAAAATTTGGTTTGCATGATTGGTCTCTCTAAAGTCTAGATATTTTCTGGTGAAGTGTTTGAACAACAAGGAAGACAGCGTAGAGTCTTATAATTAATGCTTGCAATATGTTCTTATGTAATTTTTGTTGTACCGATTCATACTTGTGTTTGCTTCAAACAACCTTGCTAGCCAAAGCCTTGTACTGAGAGGGAATTCTTCTCGTGCATCCAAAACCTTGAGCCAAAACCTATGCCATTTGTGTCCACCATACCTACCTACTATGTGGTATTTCTCTGCGATTCCAGAGTAAATTGCGTGAGTGCTACCTTTAAAATTTCATTCCTTGTCTTTGCAATATATAGCTCATGGGAAAATGGCTTAAAAACTATTGTGGTAAAGAATATGTAGCTTATGTATCTTATTTCTTATAAGTTGCTTGTTGAGCGGTAACCATGTTTCTGGGGACGCTGTCGAGGGTACTCCTCGGTAATGCCCTCCGTTTGGGGATTAGGGTTAGCGGAATCCTGCAAGCTGACACGAGACATCGGTTCACAGACAAGCGGGGAGAGCGATTTACCCAGGTTCGGGGCCCTCGATGAGGTAAAACCCTTACGTCCTGCCTGTCTGTTCTTGATTATGATGATAATGGGTTACAATGGGGTGCCGAATAGTTCGACTGAGATCTCGTCGAGAGGGTTAGTGCTATGGTGACCTAGCTTTAGATTTCCTGGTGGCTACGGTTGCTATGATTAATTCTGTCCCTCGGCAGCCCCTCTCCTGGCCTTTATATAGGAGGCCAGGTCTCAAGAGGTCTAACCGAGTACGACTAGGTTTACAGTAGTTTTGGATCTAATCTTTCCTTGTTCGGCTGCTTCCTTGTCTTGCTCGTCAAGGATTCCTCCGGTGCGTCGTCCAGGTGGCCCATCTTGCCTCCAGTTGTCTTCATGGGCCTCCAATTAGTCAATACAGGATAGGGCAATGTCGGTTACCCGAAGAGTAATGCCCACGTCAGCAGCCCCCGAGTGTCTAGCCGAACGTTGTTCGGGTAGAGACTGAAGCATGTCTTCTGTTGATGTTCTTCTCTTTGATTGTCCTTGTTCATCTTAAATCAGCATCGTCCTTTTTGTCGGGTGCGCGTCAGCGCTCCCGATGGGAGTAGCCCCCGAGTCTAGGTACGGATGCTTGCACTCCGTGCGTAGACTCAAGTTGTACAACTCGAACATTCTTCTCTAGAGAAATTTTCCGCAGGTCTTCTTAGATCATCCGATATATTTTCCTCTTGCAAGGGATAATGAGTAACGTGCCCAACTTTTGTTGGTTAACTACCGATGGCAAAACAATCGTTACTCTACACAGAATCAAGTCCCCGGACATGATCCTGGAGCGCAAAAAAAATTATCGGGTGCGCTTCCCCCGAGTCTGGGCACAGGTGCTTGCAACTGGGTGCAGACTCAAGCTAAACAATCCTCTTTTTCTTCATCGCTTTTTCTTCGAGTCCTCAATATATCGGGTGTGCATCAGCGCTCCCGATGGGAGTAGCCCCCGAGTCTAAGTGCAGATGCTTCGCAATCTGTGCATAGACTCAAGTTCACCATCCGATAGCTTTTTATTCCTTTGAGTGCCTCAAGCTTTTTTTATGACGTCACTGTTGACGTGCAACTGCTGTGGGTTGATTGACAGGACTTGACCTGACGGGCCCACCCTAGCTTTGCGCGGGCAGCTTTTAGGGCTTGACCAGTGCACGCGCGGCGATCGAGGCGTCTCCTCGATTTTCGCACAACGTGGGAATAATGGGCCGCCGGTTCCACTGCTTCTTCAAGCGCCACGTGTACAGTCAGATCTGCTCCACCTCCCACGACGCCTGTGGAGTTATGGCCACGGTTTCGCACAAATCTTTACGGCATAAATAGGGGGCCTCCTCTCTTTTTTACCTTTCACCCCGTTTACTGCTCATCCTCTCTCTCAAGCCTTCCTGCTCCTCTGCCTCTTCATCAGATGTTCCGTTCACCATGGGCAAGAAGAAGAGCGGCAGTACCTCGGAGGCGGCCAAAATTAGTCGTGCATTGATTCCTACATACTTGCATATTGCACTTATTATATTACTTTATGTTGACAATATCCATGAGATATACATGTTACAAGTTGAAAGCAACCGCTGAAACTTAATCTTCCTTTGTGTTGTTTCAATGCCTCTACTATGAATTTATTGCTTTATGAGTTAACTCTTATGCAAGACTTATTGATGCTTGTCTTGAAAGTACTATTCATGAAAAGTCTTTGCTATATGATTCAATTGTTTACTCATTGCATCTATATTGCTTCGAATCGCTGCATTCATTACATGTGCTTACAATAGTATGATCAAGATTATGATGGCATGTCACTTCAGAAATTATCTTTGTTATCATTTACCTACTCGGGACGAGTAAGAACTAAGCTTGGGGATGCTGATACGTCTCCAACGTATCGATAATTTCTTATGTTCCATGCTACTTTTATGATGATACTCACATGTTTTATACATAATTTATGTCATATTTATGCATTTTCTGGCACTAACCTATTAACGAGATGCCGAAGAGCCAGTTGCTGTTTTCTGCTGTTTTTGGTTTCAGAAATCCTAGTAAGGAAATATTCTCGGAATTGGACAAAATCAACGCCCAGGATCTTATTTTTCCACGAAGCTTCCAAAAGTCCGGAGAGGAAACGAAGTGGAGCGACGAGGCGGCCACACAGCAGGGCAGCGCGGCCCAGGCCCTGGCCGCGCCGGCCTATGGTGTGGGCCCCTCGTGGCGCCTCCTGACCTACCCTTCCGCCTACTTAAGCCTTCGTCGATAATAACTCCAGTACCGAGAGCCACGATACGGAAAACCTTCCAGAGACGCCGCCGCCGCCAATCCCATCTCGGGGGATTCAGGAGATCGCCTCCGGCACACTGCCGGAGAGGGAAATCATCTCCCGGAGGACTCTTCACCGCCATGGTCGCCTCCAGAGTGATGAGTGAGTAGTTCACCCCTGGACTATGGGTCCATAGCAGTAGCTAGATGGTCGTCTTCTCCTAATTGTGCTATCATTGTTGGATCTTGTGAGCTGCCTAACATGATCAGGATCATCTATATGTAATGCTACATGTTGCGTTTGTTGGGATCCGATGAATAATGAATGCTATGTTATGTTGATTATCAATCTATCATCTATGTGTTGTTTATGATCTTGCATGCTCTCCGTTGCTAGTAAAGGCTCTGGCCAAGTTTTTACTTGTAACTCCAAGAGGGAGTATTTATGCTCGATAGTGGGTTCATACCTCCATTAAATCTGGGGGAGTGACAGCAACCTCTAAGGTTGTGGATGTGCTGTTGCCACTAGGGATAAAACATCAATGCTATGTCTAAGGATATATTTATTGATTACATTACGCACCATACTTAATGCAATTGTCTGTTGTTTGCAACTTAATACTGGAGGGGGTTCGGATGATAACCTGAAGGTGGACTTTTTAGGCATAGATGCATGCTGGATAGCGGTCTATGTACTTTGTCGTAATGCCCAATTAAATCTCACAATACTCATCATAACATGTATGTGCATGGTCATGCCCTCTTTATTTGTCAATTGCCCAACTGTAATTTGTTCACCCAACATGCTTATTCTTATTGGAGAGACACCACTAGTGAACTGTGGACCCCGGTCCATTCTTTTACATCGAATACAATCTACTGCAATACTCGTTCTACTGTTTTATGCAAACATCATCATCCACACTATACATCTAATCCTTTGTTACAGCAACCCGGTGAGATTGACAACCTCACTGTCACGTTGGGGCATAGTAATTTGGTTGTGTTGTGCAGGTTCCACGTTGGCGCCGGAATCCCTGGTGTTGCACCGCACTACACTCCGCCGCCATCAACTTTCAACGTGCTTCTTGGCTCCTACTGGTTCGATAAACCTTGGTTTCTTACTGAGGAAAAACTTGCCGCTGTACGCATCACACCTTCCTCTTGGGGTTCCCAACGGACGCGTGATGTACACGTATCAAGCTCTTTTTCTGGCACCGTTGCCGGGGAGATCAAGATACGCTGCAAGGGGAGTCTCCACCTCCAATCTCTTTACTTTGTTTTTGTCTTGCTTTACTTTTATTTACTTCTTTGTTTGCTGCACTAAAACAAAACACAAAAAAATTAGTTGCTAGTTTTACTTTATTTACTGTCTTGTTCTCCATATTAAAAACACACAAAAAATTAGTTACTTGCATTTACTTTATCTAGTTTACTTTATTTACTATTGCTAAAATGGGTACTCCTGAAAATACTAAGTTGTGTGACTTCACAACCACAAATAATAATGATTTCTTATGCACACCTATTGCTCCACCTGCTACTACAGCAGAATTCTTTGAAATTAAACCTGCTTTACTGAATCTTGTTATGAGAGAGCAATTTTCTGGTGTTAGTTCTGATGATGCTGCTGGCCATCTCAATAATTTTGTTGAACTATGTGAAATGCAAAAGTATAAGGATGTAGATGGTGACATTATAAAATTAAAATTGTTTCCTTTCTCACTAAGAGGAAGAGCTAAAGATTGGTTGCTATCTCTGCCTAAGAATAGTATTGATTCATGGACTAAATGCAAGGATGCTTTTATTGGTAGATATTATCCTCCTGCTAAAATTATATCTTTGAGAAGTAGCATAATGAATTTTAAACAATGGGATAATGAGCATGTTTCCCAAGCATGGGAAAGAATGAAATCTTTGGTTAAAAATTGCCCAACCCATGGACTGACTACTTGGATGATCATCCAAACCTTTTATGCAGGACTGAATTTTTCTTCGCGGAACCTATTGGATTCAGCTGCTGGAGGTACCTTTATGTCCATCACTCTAGGCGACGCAACAAAGCTTCTTGATAATATGATGATTAATTACTCTGAATGGCACACGGAAAGAGCTCCACAAGGTAAGAAGGTAAATTCTGTCGAGAAAACCTCTTCCTTGAGTGATAAGATTGATGCTATTATGTCTATGCTTGTGAATGGTAGGACAAATTTTGATCCTAATAATGTTCCGTTAGCTTCATTGGTTTCCCAATAAGAACATGTTGATGTGAACTTCATTAAAAATAATAATTTCAACAACAATGCTTATCGGAACAATTCTAGTAACAACTATAGGCCATATCCTTATAATTATGGCAACGGCTATGGTAATTCTTATGGGAATTCTTACAACAATAATAGGAATACACCCCTGGACTTGAAGCCATGCTTAAAGAATTTATTAGTACACAAACTTCTTATAACAAATCTGTTGAAGAAAAGCTTGGGAAAATTGATATACTTGCTTCTAAAGTCGATAGTCTTGCTGTTGATGTTGATCTTTTGAAATCGAAAGTTATGCCTAATGAAAATAATGATATTAAGTCATTTGCTACAGCAAACGCCATCCAAGTTTGAATTAATGAGAATATAAGATTGATGGCCGAATAGCGTGCTAGGTGGGAAAAAGAAGAAAATGCTAAAGAAGATAATATAGCTAAAGTTTGGACTATTACCACCACTAGTAATGCTAATGATCCACATGTTTCTGCACCTCCTACTATCAATGGTAAAATAATTGGTGTTGGCAATGTTTCCACTTCTAATGCAAAGCGTGAAAAACTGCTTGAAACTGCTAAAACTGCTGAAACTGCCTGTGCTAAAACTGCTGAAATTTTTTCCAACATTGGGGATAATGATCCCATTGCTTTAGATCATAATGGTTTAGATTTTGATGATTGACACATCTCTGAAGTTATAAATTTCTTACAAAAACTTGCTAAGAGTCCTAATGCTAGTGCTATAAATTTGGCCTTTACGAAACATATTACAAATGCTCTCATAAAAGCTAGAGAAGAGAAATTAAATCGTGAAGCTTCTATTCCTAGGAAGTTAGAGGACGGTTGGGAGCCCATCATTAAGATGAAGGTCAATGACTTTGATTGTAACGCTTTATGTGATCTTGGTGCAAGTATTTCCGTTATGCCTAGGAAAATCTATAATATGCTTGACTTGCCACCATTGAAAAATTGTTATTTGGATGTTAATCTTGCTGATAATTCTACAAAGAAACCTTTGGGGAGAGTTGATAATGTTCGCATTACGGTTAACAATAACCTTGTCCCTGTTGATTTTGTTGTCTTGGATATTGAATGCAATGCATCTTGTCCCGTTATATTGGGAAGACCTTTTCTTCGAACTGTTGGTGCTATTATTGATATGAAGGAAGGTAATATTAAATATCAATTTCCTCTCAAGAAAGGTATGGAACACTTCCCTAGAAAGAGAATGAAGTTACCTTTTGATTCTATCATTAGAACAAAATGTTTCGTCTCTTGATATTACTTGATACACACTTTCTGCGCCTAGCTGAAAGGCGTTAAATAAAAGCGCTTATGGGAGACAACCCATGATTTTACTACTGCACTTTTGTTTTATATTTGAGTCTTGGAAGTTGTTGATACTGTAGCAACCTCTCCTTATCTTAGTTTTGTTGCATTGTTGTGCCAAGTAAAGTCTTTGATAGTAAAGTTCATACTAGATTTGGCTTACTGCACAGAAACAGATTTCTTGCTGTCACGAATCTGGGCTGAATTCTCTGTAGGTAACTCAGAAAATTCTGCCAATTTACGTGAGTGATCCTCAGATATGTACGCAACTTTCATTCAATTTGAGAATTTTCATTTGAGCAAGTATGGTGCCTCTTAGAAATTCATCTTTACGGACTGTTCTGTTTTGACAGATTCTGCCTTTTATTTCGCATTGCCTGTTTTGCTATGCTTGATGGATTTTTCTATTCCATTAACTTTCAGTAGCTTTGTGCAATGTCCAGAAGTGTTAAGAATGATTATGTAACCTCTGAACATGTGAATTTTGATTATGCACTAACCCTCTAATGAGTTATTTTAAGTTTGGTGTGGAGGAAGTTTTCAAGGATCAAGAGAGGAGGATGATACAATATGATCAAGGAGAGTGAAAGTTCTAAGCTTGGGGATGCCCCGGTGGTTCATCCCTGCATATTTCAAGAAGACTCAAGCATCTAAGCTTGGGGATGCCCAAGGCATCCCCTTCTTCATCGACAACATTATCAGGTTCCTCTAGTGAAACTATATTTTTAGTCCATCACATCTTATGTACTTTCCTGTGAGCGTCTGTTTGCTTTTGTTTTTATTTGAATAAAGTTGGATCCTAGCATTCATTGTGTGGGAGAGAGACACGCTCCGCTATTGCATATGGACAAATATGTCCTTAGGCTTTACTCATAATGTTCATGGCGAAGGTTGAAACTGCTTCGTTAAATTGTTATATGGTTGAAAACGGGAAATGCTACATGTGGTAATTGGTATAATGTCTTGAATAATGTGATACTTGGCAATTGTTGTGCTCATGTTTAAGCTCTTGCATCATATACTTTGCACCTATTAATGAAGAAATACATAGAGCTTGCTAAAATTTCGTTTGCATGATTGGTCTCTTTAAGGTCTAGATATTTTCTAGTAAGGGTCGAACAACAAGGAAGACGGTATAAAGTCTTATAATGCTTACAATATGTCTTTTATGTGAGTTTTGTTGTACCGGTTCATACTTGTGTTTGTTTCAAATAACCTTGCTAGCCTAAGCCTTGTATCGAGAAGGAATACTTCTCATGCATCCAAAATCCTCGAGCCAAACACTATGCCATTTGTGTCCACCATACCTACCTACTACATGGTATTTCTCCGCCATTCCAAAGTAAATTGCTTGAGTGCTACCTTTAAATTTCTATCCTTCATCTTTGCAATATATAGCTCATGGGACAAATAGCCTAAAAACTATTGTGGTATTGAATATGTACTTATGCATTTTATCTCTTATAAGTTGCTTGTTGAGCGATAACCATGTTCCTGGGGACGCCATCAACTACTCTCTGTTGAATATCATGTGAGTTGCTATGCATGTTTGTCTTGTCTGAAGTAAGGGCGATTTACCGTGAGTTGAATGGTTTGAGCATGCATATTGTTAGAGAAGAACATTGAGCCGCTAACTGATACGTCTCCGACGTATCTATAATTTCTGATGTTCCATGCTTGTTTTATGACAATACCTACATGTTTTGTTCACACTTTATATCATTTTTATGCGTTTTCCGGAACTAACCTATTGACGAGATGCCGAAGTGCCAGTTCCTGTTTTCTGCTGTTTTTGGTTTCAGAAATCCTAGTAAGAAAATATTCTCGGAATTGGACGAAATCAACGCCCAGAGTCTTAGAATTGGACGAAGCTTCCAGAACACCCGAGAGCCACTAATGGAGGGCCCTGTGGGCCCCAGATGATAGGCTGGCGCGGCTAGGGGGTGGGCCGCGCCCCCCTACTGTGTCGCCGCCTCGTCGCCCCTCCGACTCCGCCTCTTCGCCTATATAAAGGTCCCTGACCTAAAACATCGATACGGAAAAACCACGGTACGAGAAACCTTCCAGAGCCGCCGCCATCGCGAAGCCAAGATCTGGGGGACAGGAGTCTCTGTTTCGGCACGCCGCCGGGACGGGGAAGTGCCCCCGGAAGGCTTCTCCATCGACACCGCTGCCATCTCCACCGCCATCTTCATCACCGCTGCTGTCTCCCATGAGGAGGGAGTAGTTCTCCATCAAGGCTAAGGGGCTGTACCGGTAGCTATGTGGTTAATCTCTCTCCTATGTACTTCAATACAATGATCTCATGAGCTGCCTTACATGATTGAGATTCATATGAGTTTTGTATCACAATTCATCTATGTGCTACTCTAGTGATGTTAATAAAGTAGTCTATTCCTCCTCCATGATGTAATGTTGACAGTGTGTGCATCGTGAAGTACTTGGTATATGCTATGATTGTGATCTCTTGTAGATTATGAAGTTAACTATTACTATGATGGTATTGATGTGATCTATTCCTCCTTTCATAGTCTGTCGGTGACGGTGTGCATGCTATGTTAGTACTTGGTATAGTTGTGTTGATCTATCATGCACTCTAAGGTTATTTAAACATGAATATCGAATATTGTGGAGCTTGTTAACTCTGGCATTGAGGGTTCGTGTAATCCTACACAATTAGTGGTGTTCATCATCCAACAAGAGAGTGTAGAGTATAGCATTTATCTATTCTGTTATGTGATCAATGTTGAGAGTGTCCACTAGTGAAAGTATAATCCCTAGGCCTTGTTCCCAAATACTGAAATCGCTGCTTGTTTACTGTTTTACTGCATCTGTATTGCCTGCAATATTTTCACCATCAACCACACGCCAGTTGTAGCATCAAGCTATTTTCTGGTGCCGTTTCTACTGCTCATATACATTCATACCACCTGTATTTCACTATCTCTTCGCCAAACTAGTGCACCTATACATCTGACAAGTGTATTAGGTGTGTTGGGGACACAAGAGACTTCTTGTATCGTGATTGCAGGGTTGCTTGAGAGGGATATCTTTGACCTCTTCCTCCCTGAGTTCGATAAACCTTGGGTGATCCACTTAAGGGAAAACTTGCTGCTGTTCTACAAACTCTGCTCTTGGAGGCCCAACACCGTCTACAGGAAAAGAAGCGTGAGTAGACATCAAGCATATTTTCTGGCGCCGTTGCCGGGGACCTGAAGGAACAAGCTTTCCTCCCTCGTCAACCACGCGCCAGTCCTGGACAGCATCAAGTATTTTCTGGCGCCGTTGCCGGGGAGGAAAGGTAAAAGGTACTCACACTCCGGATCTCGGCTACTAAGCTATTTTCCGGCACCGTTGTAAGTACTCGAAGCTATTTCCTTTAGATCCTGCAATTTCATCTTTTTGTTTCTTGTTTTACACTAGTTTGGCATAATGGAAAGCAACATGGAGCTTTTTATTCTTTTTCCTGAGTTAAGACATGGATGGTTTGATTCGAAAATTAAAAAACCCATGGAACATATTAGTATGAACACTTTAAACACCATTGTTGCTAATGATATGGAAAATTCTAAGCTTGGGGAAGCTGGCTTTGATGAGCATGATATTTTTAGTCCCCCAAGCATTGAGGAGAAAATTTACTTTGATGATACTTTACCTCCTATTTATGATGATTATAATGATAGTGGTCTTTTGGTGCCGCCTATTATGGAGGATAAATTTGATTATGATTACAATATGCCTCCTATATTTTATGATGAGAATAATAATGATAGCTACTTTGTTGAATTTGCTCCCACTACAACTAATAAAATTGATTATGCTTATGGGGGTAGTAATAATTTTATGCATGAGACTCATGATAAGAATGATTTATGTGATAGTTATATTGTTGAGTTTGCTCATGATGCTACTGGATATTATTATGAGAGAGGAAAATATGGTTGTAGAAATTTTCATGTTACTAAAACACCTCTCTTTCTGCTGAAAATCTTGAAGCTGCACTTGTTTTATCTTTCTATGCTTGTTGCATTATGCTTCTTGAATTTATTTATTTACAAGATTCCTTTTCATAGGAAGCATGTTAGACTTAAATGTGTTTTGAATTTGCTTCTTGATGCTCTCTTTTGCTTCAACTCTCATCTTTATGAGTGCATCATTAAATCTGCTGAGCCCATCTTAATGGCTATAAAGAAAGCACTTCTTGGGAGATAACCCATGTGTTTATTTTGCTACAGTAATTTTGTTTTATATTTGAGTCTTGGAAGTTGTTACTACTGCAGCAACCTCTCCTTATCTTAATTTTGTTGTATTGTTGTGCCAAGTAAAGTCTTTGATAGTAAGGTTCATACTAGATTTGGATTACTGCGCAGAAACAGATTTCTTTCTGTCACGAATTTGGGTCAAATTCTCTGTAGGTAACTCACAAAATTCTGCCAATGTACGTGAGTGATCCTCAGATATGTACGCAACTTTCATTCAATTTGAGCATTTTCATTTGATTAAGTCTGGTGCCTCTTAGAAATTCGTCTTTACGGACTGTTCTGTTTTGACAGATTCTGCCTTTTATTTCGCATTGCCTGTTTTGCTATGCTTGATGGATTTTTCTATTCCATTAACTTTCAGTAGCTTTGTGCAATGTCCAGAAGTGTTAAGAATGATTATGTCACCTATGAATATGTGAATTTTGATTATGCACTAACCCTCTAATGAGTTGTTTTAAGTTTGGTGTGGAGGAAGTTTTCAAGGATCAAGAGAGGAGGATGATACAATATGATCAAGGAGAGTGAAAGCTCTAAGCTTGGGGATGCCCCGGTGGTTCATCCCTGCATATTTCAAGAACACTCAAGCATCTAAGCTTGGGGATGCCCAAGGCATCCCCTTCTTCATCGACAAATTATCAGGTTCCTTCTCTTGAAACTATATTTTTATTCGGTCACATCTTATGTACTTTACTTGGAGCGTCTGTGTGCTTTTGTTTTCATTTTTGTTTGGTTTGAATAAATTCATGCTTGTGTGGGAGAGAGACACGCTCCGCTGGTTCATATGAACACATGTGTTCTTAGCTTCTAATGTTCATGGCGAAGGTTGAAACTGCTTCGTTAATTGTTATATGGTTGGAAACGGGAAATGCTATATGTAGTAATTGGTATGATGTCTTGAATAACTTGATACTTGGCAATTGTGTGCTCATGATTAAGCTCTTGCATCATATACTTTGCACCTATTAGTGAAGAAATACATAGAGCTTGCTAAAATTTGGTTTGCATGATTGGTCTCTCTAGAGTCTAGATATTTTCTAGTAAGGGTTTGAACAACAAGGAAGACGGTGTAGAGTCTTATAATGCTTACAATATGTCTTTCATATGAGTTTTGCTGTACCGGTTCATACTTGTGTTTGCTTCAAACAACCTTGCTATCCTAAGCCTTGTATTGAGAGGGAATACTTCTCGTGCATCCAAATCCTTGAGCCAAACACTATGCCATTTGTGTCCACCATACCTACCTAATACATGGTATTTCTCCGCCATTCCAAAGTAAATTGCTTGAGTGCTACCTTTAAATTTCCATTCTTTGTCTTTGCAATATATAGCTCATGGGACAAATAGCCTAAAAACTATTGTGGTATTGAATATGTACTTATGTATCTTATTTCTTATTAAGTTGCTTGTTGAGCGATAACCATGTTCCTGGGGACGCCATCAACTACTCTTTGTTGAATATCATGTGAGTTGCTATGCATGTCCGTCTTGTCTGAAGTAAGGGAGATTTACCATGAGTTGAATGATTTGAGAATGCATATTGTTAGAGAAGAACATTGGGCCGCTAACTAAAGCCATGATCCATGGTGGAAGTTTCAGTTTTGGACAAATATCCTCAATCTCATATGAGAAAATTAATTGTTGTTGAATGCTTAAGCATTAAAGAGGAGTCCATTATCTGTTGTCTATGTTGTCCCGGTATGGATGTCTAAGTTGAGAATAATCAAAAGCGAGAAATCCAATGCGAGCTTTCTCCTTAGACCTTTGTAAAGGCGGCATAGAGGTACCCCTTTGTGACACTTGGTTAAAACATATGTATTGCGGTGATAATCCAGGTAATCCGAGCTAATTAGGACAAGGTGCGGGCACTATTAGTATACTATGCATGAGGCTTGCAACTTGTAGGATATAATTTACATGATGCATATCCTTTATTACTACCGTTGACAAAATTGTTTCTTGTTTTCAAAACCAAAGCTCTAGCACAAATATAGCAATCGATGCTTCCCTCGTCGAAGGGCCTTTCTTCTACTTTTATGTTGAGTCAGTTCACCTATTTCTCTCCATCTTAAGAAGCAAACACTTGTGTGAACTGTGCATTGATTCTTACATACTTGCATATTGCACTTGTTATATTACTTTGCATTGACAACTATCCATGAGATATACATGTTACAAGTTGAAAGCAACCGCTGAAACTTAATCTTCCTTTGTGTTGCTTCAATGCCTTTATTTAGAATTTATTGCTTTAAGAGTTAACTCTTATGCAAGACTTATTGATGCTTGTCTTGAAAGTACTATTCATGAAAAGTCTTTGCTATATGATTCAATTGTTTACTCATTGCATTACCATTGTCTTGAATCGCTGCATTCATCTCATATACTTTACAATAGTATGATCAAGATTATGTTGGTAGCATGTCACTTCAGAAATTATCTTTGTTATCGTTTACCTACTCGAGGACGAGTAGGAACTAAGCTTGGGGATGCTGATACGTCTCCGACGTATCTATAATTTCTGATGTTCCATGCTTGTTTTATGACAATACCTACATGTTTTGTTCACACTTTATATCATTTTTATGCATTTTCCGGAACTAACCTATTGACGAGATGCCGAAGTGCCAGTTCCTGTTTTCTGCTGTTTTTGGTTTCAGAAATCCTAGTAAGGAAATATTCTCGGAATTGGACAAAATCAACGCCCAGAGTCTTAGAATTGGACGAAGCTTCCAGAACACCTGAGAGCCACCAGAGGAGGGCCCTGTGGGCCCCAGATGATAGGCTGGCGCAGCCAGGGGGTGGGCCGCACCCCCCTACTGTGTCGCCGCCTCGTCGCCCCTCCGACTCCGCCTCTTCGCCTATATAAAGGTCCCTGACCTAAAACATCGATACGGAAAAACCACGGTACGAGAAACCTTCCAGAGCCGCCGCCATCGCGAAGCCAAGATCTGGGGGACAAGAGTCTCTGTTCCGGCACGCCGCCGGGACGGGGAAGTGCCCACGGAAGGCTTCTCCATCGACACCGCTGCCATCTCCACCGCCATCTTCATCACCGCTGCTGTCTCCCATGAGGAGGGAGTAGTTCTCCATCAAGGCTAAGGGGCTGTACCGGTAGCTATGTGGTTAATCTCTCTCCTATGTACTTCAATACAATGATCTCATGAGCTGCCTTACATGATTGAGATTCATATGAGTTTTGTATCACAATTCATCTATGTGCTACTCTAGTGATGTTATTAAAGTAGTCTATTCCTCCTCCATGATGTAATGTTGACAGTGTGTGCATCGTGAAGTACTTGGTATATGCTATGATTGTGATCTCTTGTAGATTATGAAGTTAACTATTACTATGATAGTATTGATGTGATTTATTCCTCCTTTCATAGTCTGTCGGTGACGGTGTGCATGCTATGTTAGTACTTGGTATAGTTGTGTTGATCTATCATGCACTCTAAGGTTATTTAAACATGAATATCGAATATTGTGGAGCTTGTTAACTCCGGCATTGAGGGTTCGTGTAATCCTACACAATTAGTGGTGTTCATCATCCAACAAGAGAGTGTAGAGTATAGCATTTATCTATTCTGTTATGTGATCAATGTTGAGAGTGTCCACTAGTGAAAGTATAATCCCTAGGCCTTGTTCCCAAATACTGAAATCGCTGCTTGTTTCTTCGTTTCTTTGCATCTGTATCGCTGCCAATATTTCCACCATCAACCACACGCCAGTTGTAGCATCAAGCTATTTTCTGGTGCCGTTACTACTGCTCATATACATTCATACCACCTGTATTTCACTATCTCTTCGCCGAACTAGTGCACCTATACATCTGACAAGTGTATTAGGTGTGTTGGGGACACAAGAGACTTCTTGTATCGTGATTGCAGGGTTGCTTGAGAGGAATATCTTTGACCTCTTCCTCCCTGAGTTCGATAAACCTTGGGTGATCCACTTAAGGGAAAACTTGATGCTGTTCTACAAACCTCTGCTCTTGGAGGCCCAACACTGTCTACAGGAAAAGAAGCGTCAGTAGACATCACTAACTAAAGCCATGATCCATGGTGGAAGTTTCAGTTTTGGACAAATAACCTCAATCTCATATGAGAATATTAATTGTTGCTAAATGCTTATGCATTAAAGAGGAGTCCATTATCTGTTGTCTATGTTGTCCCAGTATGGATGTCTAAGTTGAGAATAATCAAAAGCGAGAAATCCAATGCGAGCTTTCTCCTTAGACCTTTGTACAGGCGGCATAGAGGTACCCCTTTGTGATACTTGGTTAAAACATATGTATTGCGGTGATAATCCAGGTAATCCAAGCTAATTAGGACAAGGTGCGGGCACTATTAGTATACTATGCATGAGGCTTGCAACCTGTAGGATATAATTTACATAACACATATGCTTTATTACTACCGTTGACAAAATTGTTTCTTGTTTTCAAAATCAAAGCTCTAGCACAAATATAGCAATCGATGCTTCCCTCTGCGAAGGGCCTTTCTTCTACTTTTATGTTGAGTCAGTTCACCTATTTCTCTCCATCTCAAGAAGCAAACACTTGTGTGAACTGTGCATTGATTCCTACATACTTGCATGTTGCACTTATTATATTACTTTATGTTGACAATATCCATGAGATATACATGTTACAAGTTGAAAGCAACCACTGAAACTTAATCTTCCTTTGTGTTGCTTCAATGCCTCTACTATGAATTTATTGCTTTATGAGTTAACTCTTATGCAAGACTTATTGATGCTTGTCTTGAAAGTACTATTCATGAAAAGTCTTTGCTATATGATTCAATTGTTTACTCATTGCATCTACATTGCTTCGAATCGCTGCATTCATTACATGTGCTTACAATAGTATGATCAAGATTATGATGGCATGTCACTTCAGAAATTATCTTTGTTATCGTTTACCTACTCGGGACGAGTAGGAACTAAGCATGGGGATGCTGATACCTCTCCAACGTATCGATAATTTCTTATGTTCCATGCTACTTTTATGATGATACTCACATGTTTTATACATACTTTATGTCATATTTATGCATTTTCCGGCACTAACCTATTAACGAGATGCCGAAGAACCGATTCTTTGTTTTCATTGCTTTTTGGTTTTAGAAATCCTAGTAAGTAAATATTCTCGGAATTGGACGAAATCAACGCCCAGGATCTTATTTTTCCACGAAGCTTCCAAAAGTCCGGAGAGGAAACGAAGTGGAGCGACGAGGCGGCCACACACCAGGGTGGCGCAGCCCAGGCCCTGGCCGCGCCGGCCTGTGGTGTGGGCCCCTCTTGGCGCCCCCTGACCTACCCTTCCGCCTACTTAAGCCTTCGTCGATAATAACTCCAGTACCGAGAGCCACGATACGGAAAACCTTCCAGAGACGCCGCCGCCGCCAATCCCATCTCGGGGGATTCAGGAGATCGCCTCCAGCACCCTGCCGGAGAGGGGAATCATCTCCCGGAGGACTCTTCACCGCCATGGTCGCCTCCGGAGTGATGAGTGAGTAGTTCACCCCTGGAATATGGGTCCATAGCAGTAGCTAGATGGTCGTCTTCTCCTAATTGTGCTATCATTGTTGGATCTTGTGAGCTGCCTAACATGATCAAGATCATCTATCTGTAATGCTACATGGTGCGTTTGTTGGGATCCGATGAATAATGAATGCTATGTTATGTTGATTATCAATCTATCATCTATGTGTTGTTTATGATCTTGCATGCTCTCCGTTGCTAGTAGAGGCTCTGGCCAAGTTTTTGCTTGTAACTCCAAGAGGGAGTATTTATGCTCGATAGTGGGTTCATGCCTCCATTAAATCTGGGGGAGTGACAGCAACCTCTAAGGTTGTGGATGTGCTGTTGCCACTAGAGATAAAACATCAATGCTATGTCTAAGGATATATTTATTGATTACATTACGCACCATACTTAATGCAATTGTCTGTTGTTTGCAACTTAATACTGGAGGGGGTTCGGATGATAACCTGAAGGTGGACTTTTTAGGCATAGATGCATGCTGGATAGCGGTCTATGTACTTTGTCGTAATGCCCAATTAAATCTCACAATACTCATCATAACATGTATGTGCATGGTCATGCCCTCTTTATTTGTCAATTGCCCAACTGTAATTTGTTCACCCAACATGCTTATTCTTATCGGAGAGACACCAATAGTGAACTGTGGACCCCGGTCCATTCTTTTACATCGAATACAATCTACTGCAATACTCGTTCTACTGTTTTCTGCAAACATCATCATTCACACTATACATCTAATCCTTTGTTACAGCAAGCCGGTGAGATTGACAACCTCATTGTCACGTTGGGGCATAGTAATTTGGTTGTGTTGTGCAGGTTCCACGTTGGCGCCGGAATCCCTGGTGTTGCGCCGCACTACACTCCGCCTCCATCAACCTTCAACGTGCTTCTTGGCTCCTACTGGTTCGATAAACCTTGGTTTCTTACTGAGGGAAAACTTGCCGCTGTACGCATCACACCTTCCTCTTGGGGTTCCCAACGGACGCGTGTTGTACGCGTATCAGGAGGCTTGACGATGTGCGGCACTGAAGTAGTTTCAGTGTTCCTGCAACGTCGAGTGCAGCCGCTAATGTCTCGACCTCACCAGTTATGGCTTTATACTGGCAAAGGCGACAAGTCAAGGATCAACTCTGCCGACCTGTCGGTAGATGAGCTTCGGGATGAGGTTCGTCGCCTGACATGCCTCAGTATGAAGGACACCATCGTCTTGACATCGGCTCGTCCTCCTTACGATCTCGACCACCTCCCGTCCGAGGTAATCTTTACTGCTCCTCATTTGCTTTCACTTCTTTTTGCTCTGTCGCGTTTTACAAACTTCTTTACTCTTTTTGATAGGTCCCCTTCGTCGTTCGATGCTACCCTCCTACACCGGAAAGTGGCATGGAGCCGGAGGATGATGATGACGATTCTGAAGGGACTGAGGACGCTCAGCAGATCCTTGAGGACAGCGATGTTCAAGAGGGCGACACTGCAGAGGATGCCGCTTTCACCAGGAGCAAGCGTCGCTTGCAGATAGACGACGATTTCATCACGACGGCTGAATCTAGTCCCAGCGACCAAGATAATGATGCCGTTGGAACTCCTCCGCCTTCTCCTGTTGATAAGGGGTCATCAGGCTTCTTCGCTGCTGAGGATGACTTGGAACTGTGAGCACCTTCACTCCTTTGTGATTTGGCCTTCGTTTCTTTTTTGTATACTAATCATTTTATTTTCTGAAGTAGCTCTGACGATGACCTCGTCCCTCTCGCAAAGAGGGCTAAGTTATCTGCCGAGATAACATCATCGGCTAAAGAGCCTAACCCTTCTTCTGCCAAGTCGACACCTCCTGCCAGGATGGCCGTGGAGAAGATTCCAGTGTCAAAGGTTATTCCTCCTGGCGATGCTCCTACTTCATCGGCTTCTCGTGATCACGTAAGTATTTATTTTGCCTTGTTTTGCTGAATTCTCTCCTTATCGACTGAGTCTCCCTGACTTCCTTGCCCAGCCGATTTATGCCACAGTCGATGCTGTGGTAGATTTTGCCGAACAGTTTACCCGACTGGAGGCTGAGAACGCCCAGCTTCGGAAGACCGTCAAGTCTTCGGCTGATCAGGTGCTGGAGGCCAACAGGCTTGCCAACGATGCCAAGAATGAAAACGTCTCGCTGAAGAGGGAGTTGTCGAAGCTGAAGCAGCAGATGAAGGATGAACAGGAGGCCAAGCGTGTGGCAGCGATTGCAGTCGACAAGAAGGAAGGCATCCTCCGCGAGTCCATCAAAGACTTATTGGGTAAGATTCTCGACACATAATCTCTTTTTTTGGTATTTCTTTACAGGCTGCTGACCTATCTTTCTTTCTGAGGCCGCCAATATAACCGTTACTCGACGCGATCAGCTCCGGGAGGACTCCACATCCGATGCCTTATCGCTTGCCGCTGAGTCAAATGTCCAAGTCCTTGGCCTTCTGCAAAAGACCAAAGGAGCACTGTCTGTACTCGATGATCTTCCCGAAGGTGAAGCAGGACAAGACCCTTGGCGAGATGGCAAATGCTTTTCTTGTCGACTCCGCAGAGGCAGTGGAGGTATTGAAACGCCGTTCTCGATTATTCAGGGCGGTTCTTACTTTCCAGCTACTAATGGGTCATGGGCTGGGGTCTGACTTGGAGAAGTTGTCTAAGGCATTGCCTGTGGATGATGACAACCACTTAGTCGACCTTGAACCTTTTAAAAGATCGGCAGTGACTTGTGCCAATCAACTGCTGAAGTTGGTAGACGAAGCACAAGCCAATCCCACCCCTGAAGCTGCCCCTGGCTCGTCGTCAGCGCCTCCTTGATTTTGTTGCTTCGCTAGTTGTAAACAAGGCCAATCGTAACATGACTTAGTCCTATTTATATTGGCTCTGTTGCCAATTTCAAACAACCTTTTGGATGTAATATAAATGCCGACGCTCCCGATGGGAGTTTTATGTTAACGTCTTTCTGAATCGAATATTGTGCTGCAGATTCTTTCATCTTCTTCTCGTGCCGAACTTTTCTCGAATCCTTCGGCTAACAATGAATCTGACCTTGTTCGCCGCTTACGTGACCAAGTGTCTCATTTAAATAAAGACATTGCTTCTAATCGGGCCATGGCAGCGTTGGTGAAGAAAAAAAGGAGAAATAGCAACTGCTATCGAGCAGTATGCTCTCGATGGTCTTCAAGTTGCCACCGAAAGTTTGGGTTGTGAGTGTTTTCCCTATCTCCTGACTCCTGGCGTAGCTCGGATGCTCTTTTTAACTGATATTCGTTCCTTTCCAGTTGTATCTTCAGATAAATCCGAGGAAGACAGGAGGATTCATGAGAAGGTCGAGGCGATGACTGACGCTGCTCACCCGAAGCACGATATGTGGCTGCATCGTCCGAAGTCCGTTGTCATGGCGAAGTTCGAGTACCGTGTGGAGAAAGCACATTACTACTTCGATAAGTTCCATGCTCATCTCAAGATGGTCTGGGGTACTTTGTTTCCTCTGGATGAGACTCCCGAAACCTTATCTGCTCTGTTCACACGATTCAAGTCGCCGAAAAGGATTCGGCAGTTGGTGCGGAAGGAGCTTCTAGCCGGTGATGAACTTGCTTTTGCTTCGGTATTGGCGTGTCACCCATCCTTAGATTTAAGGGCCGTAGCAAACACCGATAGGAGTTTAGGGCAATATTATGACATTTCTAGGGGCCCCGCATATACCATTGTCTCTCGGATGGAGTCTTGTCTTGAGAAAGAAACGAGGGGTCAAGGGAGCCAGGAAACCTAGTCATGAACATAGCCTCCTTGTATCTGCATAAGATTGTTTTATACAAGTTTACTGCGTGCTCTACACGCTATACTGGTTTGATTGTTAATTTATAGTCGAGGGCGGCTGAGTGATCAGTTCAACCTGCTCTCTCGATGACTTCGTTGAATTTTGCAATGTTATTGCGAAGCCGATATGTAAGTTTTTGTAAGAGCGAGACCCATCGACTTAGTCGAGGGAATTAGACGCTTGGCTTCGTCACGCGGTGCACCGGTTTGAGCCTTATTTTGGGATAATGTAACCATCGACTGCAGCACTCGAAGCTTTTTTGAGGCTTGGATTGGTTTTTTTGGTGCGTCACTAATCTTAGCTCTCGTTGAGAGTATTTAATCAATGACGCTGTGTAACAGTATTCTTCAGGCCAACGCTCCTGATGGGAGTAAGAGCCGATGGTTTAGGGCCCCAAAATGATATGGTCGGGTGATAGGGCCTGAATTAAGAAGAAAGGTAGAAGACCTGATTAGAACTTTATTCATAATGCAAAAGTAACCTTAAAGGCTATCGAATAAGTAAAAACAATTGTTTCCTATGTGTAGAAACGTCGCAACTGTGCGATGTTCCACGGATTCCCAATGTCTTTTCCTGAAGCTGGATTTTTGAGCCGGTATGCTCCTCCTGGTATCACTTCAGTGACGAAGTATGGTCCTTCCCACGGTGATTCAAGTTTCAGGGGTCTTTTTTGCTTCAGCCGAAGCACCATATCTCCAACATTGAAGCTTCGGCTGCGTATTCGTCGGTTGTGATAGTTTCTCAACGCCTGTTGGTACACCGTCGTTCTCGCTAAGGCAATGTCTCGTGCTTCGTCGAGAAGGTCCACCGCGTCCTGCAGCGCGATGTTTGAAGAGGATTCTGTGTATGCTATCACCCGAGGAACTTCGAACCGAACGTCGGCAGGTAGGACTGCTTTGGCTCTGTGCACCAAGAAAAACGGGGTGTACTGAGTTGACCTGTTAGGCGTAGTGCGCAAGCTCCATAGCACAGATGGTAGCTCCTCTTCCCAGGCTCCAGCCGCGCCTGTAAGGCATTTCTTGAGGCCATCCCCTATTAGACCGTTGATCCTTTCTTCCTGCCCATTGGTCTATGGGTGGCTAACTGACGCAAACTTCAGTTTGATTCCTCCGTCGTCGCAGAACTTCCGAAACTCTTTGGAGTCGAAGTTAGATCCGTTGTCCGTGACGATACTGTGGGGCATACCGAACCGGCAAGTTATTCCTCTGAAAAACTGAACGGATGTTCGGCCTTTTGGTTTCGAACGGGCACTGCCTCGATCCACTTGGTGAACTTGTCGACTGCGACCAGTAAATACGTGTGCCCCCCAGGCGACGACCTCGGCAGTGGTCCAACTTGGTCGAGTCCCCACTGAGCAAAGGGCCAGGCTAGAGTTATTGTCATTAGATCTGTTGCGGGGGAGTGCGGTTTTGGGGAAAAGCGCTGGCAGGGGTCACATTTCATGACTAGGTCTCGAGCATCCGACGCTGCTGTTGGCCAGTAAAATCATGCCCTGAAGGCTTTTGCTACGAGGGCCCTGCTTCCTGCATGGTGTCCGCAGGTTCCTTCATGTATCTCGCGCAGTAGTGCTTTTCCATCGTCAATGGCGATACACATTTGGAGGACACCCGAGATGCTGCGCTTGTAAAGCTCGCCATTTATCACGGTGAAGGCCTTTGACCGCCTGGCGATCCGCCTTGCTTCCATAGAATCCTCTGGCAGCTCTTGCTTCGTTAGGTATGCTAGCAAAGGTTTGGTCCATAGCGGCTCAAGGAGGAGGACTTGCTCTGCTGATGATGGTGAAGGTTCTTCGATAGTTTGTTGCTGGCCCGCCGCTGGTTCGGCAGTCGATGGTTTTGGAGGTGCCGAAGCTTTCTCCTTTATCGATCGCTGGGTAATGACTTCGTAAAAAACTCCGTCTGGAATGAGGGAGCACGTGGACCCTATATTTGCCAGAGTATCGGCTTCTTCGTTGCTGGCTCTGCCGATATATTTGAGCTCGCATCCCTCAAACTTGGCTTCCATATTTTGGTACAACTGTCGATAAGCGATCATGTTGTCGCTGACCGCGTTGCATAAGTTCATTTACTGCTGCACCACTAAGTTTGAATCTCCATAGATTTCTAGGCGGGTTGCCCCGCATGCTTTCACCAACCTCATTCCGTGCAGCAGCGCTTCATACTCTGCTTCATTGTTCGTCGGCAGGGGGAAGTCCATACGTAGTATGTATTTCATCTTATCTCCCTGCGGTGATATCAATATCACTCCTGCTCCCGCGCCTGTGCTCCGTTTTGACCCGTCAAAGTACATTGTCCATGATCCCGACATGTCGGGCGCTGCTGGCGTCTGCGACTGGTTCCAATCTGCCACAAAATCTGGGAGGATTTGGGACTCTATCGCCGTTCGGTTAACGTAAGTTATGTCGTGCGGCGCTATCTCGATGGCCCATTGGGACACCCGACCTGTGGCTTCTGGGTTAGTCATTATGTTCTTCAACGGCGCTTCACTTACGACGACGATCGGGTGCTCCGTGAAATAATGACGCAGCTTACGAGCCGACTTCCAAACTGCTTACGCCAGCTTCTGGTGATGATGATATCTTTGTTTTGTGGGTGTGAGTACTTCACTGAGGTAGTAGACGGGCCTTTGAACACCGTGGACATGTCCTGCCTCTTCCCGTTCCACAACCAAAACACTGCTAAAGACTTGTGCTGTTGCGGCTATGTACATAAGCAGCTTTTCCCTTTCGCGCGGGGTGACGAGGACTGGGAACGTCGACAGGATTTTCTTCAGGTTGTCGAAGGACTCTTGCGCTTCTTTGGTCCACTCGAACTTTTCTGACTTTTTCATCAGGTTATAGAAAGGCAAAGCTTTTTCTCCCAGCTTGGCGATGAACCTGCTAAGCGCTGCCAGTCGTCCTGCCAACTGCTGCACTTGGTGCAGATTCTTTGGCGGCTCCATGTCGAGAATAGCTTTGATCTTCGAAGGGTTAGCTTCAATCCACCTGGCCGAAATGAAGTACCCAAGCACTTGTCCCCCTGGCACTCCGAAGAAACATTTTTCGGGATTCAGCTTAATTTTATACTTGTCCAAGTTGTCAAAGGTTTCCCGTAAATCATCGATGAGGGTGGCGGCATGCTTCGTTTTCACCACAATGTCGTCGATGTAAACCTCGATGTTCCTCCCAATCTGCTCCCCAAGGCAAGCCTGCATGCAACGTTGATACGTTGCTCCCGCGTTTTTCAACCCGAAGGTCATGACGTTGTAACAGAAAACACCGTGCGGGGTGATGAACGCGGTTAGCTCCTGGTCTTCTTTCTTCAGTTTCATCTGATTATACCCGGAGTATGCGTCAAGGAAGGAGAGGCGATCGCATCCAGCTGTAGAATCGACTATCTGATCAATGCGAGGCAGCGGGAAGTGGTCTTTTGGGTAGTGCTTATTAAGGCTGGTGTAGTCAATGCACATGCGTAGAGCGGTGGTCTCCTTCTTAGGTACCATGACGGGGTTAGCTACCCACTTGGCATCCTTGAGCTCCCGAATGAATCCTACTTTACGAAGTTGACTGATTTCTTCGCCAATTGCTCTTCTCTTTGGTTCGGAAAACCGGCGCATTGACTGCTGCACTGGTTTGGCTGTCGGATCAACGTTAAGGGCGTGCTCAGCGAGTTCCCTGGGGATACCTGGCATGTCGGATGGTTCCCATGCAAATATCTCCCAGCGCTCACGGAGGAACTCGATGAGCGCGCCTTCCTATGCGCCAGTAAGATCTGTCGACGTGTTGACCGTTTTCTTCGGGTCCGTAGGGTGCACCTGTAGCTTCTTAATTTCCTTTGCAACGTCAAACTCATGGGATCTCTCGTTTCGATTGTCGGCTGGTGGTTGCGTGTGATCTGTAACGGTGTCAATTGCGTTGAGCTCTTCCCTGACTCCGAACTTCAAGGCTATCTTCTGGAACTCCCGGTCGCAGTTGTCCGATCGAGCAAAGCTTCCATGGACAGTTATTGGGGTCCCGTTGTTGCCTGGCATCTTCAGCTTCAAGTATGCATAGTGGGGTACGGCCATAAATTTGGCAAACGCGGGCCTGCCGAGGATGGCGTGATACTGAGACTCCCAGTCGACTACTTCGAACTCGATCTTCTCTTTCCTGAAATTGCTAGGCGTGCAGAAGACCACGTCCAATGACGTTTTTCCAAGAGAATAAGCGGGTCGAGTCGGTATAATGCCGTGAAATCCTGTATCGGATTCTCTTGACATATCGACTGTTAAACCCATTGCTCTCATGGTGCTGGCGAACAATAAGTTCAGGCCGCTTCCTCCATCCATGAATACTTTGCTCATATTGTATCCTCCGATCTGCGCTTCGAGAACAAGGGTTGTGTGGCCAGGCCTCGGAACGGCTTTCGGGTGATCCGCCCTGCTGAAGGAAATACTCTGATCTGACCAATCGATGAAGTTGGGTGTGTCGACCATGGCGACCTCCGCGTACTTTACTTCTCGGGGGAATTTCTTGATCTCTCTCTTCGAAAAGCTGGTTTTGTGGATCATGTTGACTTGCCCGCATGGTTCCGGGAACACCTCTGCTGTACGCTCGTCCCGAAGCTCATCTTCTCCTGCTGGTACGTATGGCTCTGGTACATACGGCTCCGGTGCATAACTGTAGGATCTTGCCCTTCTCTCCATTGCATGAACTCTTGATATGGCCTCGGTTCTGAGATCATCGCAGAACTGCCGAATCTCCAGAAAATGTCGACAGTTCCTTAGCAGGTGGCTGGACTTCTCTCGACCGTCCTTCGAATCGATGTAAGAGTGGAGGTAACATGGTGCCTCGAGCTACTCTATAGCCGATAGATACGGCGAGCGGGTTCGTCCCTTGATTGATAATGTATCGTGGTATCCTTGCTCGACCTGCCGGAGGTGAGGTACTGTTCGTCCTTCCTCCCCATGGTTCGAGTCCCTTCGTCTTTTCCTTCAACCTGCTGCGACGTCGAAACCCCCTTGGTGGTTCTCTTGTATGCTCCTAGATGGAATCCTTAGGGTTGCCACTGGAGGGATGCTTTCTGGGACTGCGGCCTTTAGGCCGGATACGCTGGCCCCGGGGAGGCGAAGGAAACCTGTAGAGTCGATGATGAAGTGAACACCACCCAAAGTAGCATCCATATCGCCAGTCGATCCTGCAGGGATCAAGTGAGAGGCGCTTCGCGGTGCGGCATGAATTCGAAAGATCCGCAGCGGATTGGATCCCTTGGTTCCGCTGGCATTGGCGACTCGAGTACGAACGCTGCGGACGTGACTGGTACTGCCGATGAATTTCCTGGTGCTGACAGGGTTCCCATAGACGGCGCCAATTGTCGAGGGTACTCCTCGGCAATGCCCTCCGTTTGGGGCTTACGGTTAGCGGAATCCTGCAAGCTGACACGAGACATCGGTTCACAGACAAGCGGGGAGAGCGATTTACCCAGGTTCGGGGCCCTCGATGAGGTAAAACCCTTACGTCGTGCCTGTCTGTTCTTGATTATGATGATAATGGGTTACAATGGGGTGCCGAATAGTTTGGCTGAGATCTCGTCGAGAGGCTAAGTGCTATGGTGACCTAGCTTTAGATTTCCTGGTGGCTACGATTGCTATGATTAATTCTGTCCCTCGGCAGCCCCTCTCCTGGCCTTTATATAGGAGGCCAGGTCTCAAGAGGTCTAACCAAGTACGACTAGGTTTACAGTAGTTTTGGATCTAATCTTTCCTTGTTCGGCTGCTTCCTTGTCTTGCTCATCAAGGATTCCTCCGGTGCGCCGTCCAGCTGGCCCATCTTGCCTCCAGTTGTCTTCATGGGCCTCCAATTAGTCAATACAGGATAGGGCAATGTCGGTTACCCGAAGAGTAATTCCCACATCAGATGCCATCAACTATTACACCTTTGTTGAATATCATGTGAGTTGCTATGCATGTTCGTCTTGTATGAAGTAAGGGTGATTTATCATGATCAAATGGTTTGAGTATGTATATTGTTAGAGAAGAACTTTGGGCCGCCAACCAAAGCCATGAATCATGGTGGAAGTTTCAGTTTGGACATTGATCCTCAATCTCTTATGAGAATATTATCTGTTGTGGAATGCTTATGCATTAAAGAGGAGTCCATTATCTGTTTTCTATGTTGTCCCGGTATGGATGTCCTTAGTTGAGATCTATCAAAAACGAGAAATCAAATGTGATCTATCTCCTTGGACCTTTGTACAGGCGGCATAGAGGTACCCCTTTGTGACACTTGGTTGAAACATATGTAATGCAATGATAATCCATGGAAATCCAAGCTAATTAGGAAAAGGTGTGAGCACTATTGGTATTCGATGCATGAGGCTTGCAACTTATAGGATGTCTTATGAATAACACATATGAATTATTACTACCGTTGACAAAATTGTTTCTATGATTTCAAAATCAAAGCTCTAGCACAAAAATAGTAATCTCTGCTTCCTTCTGCGAAGGGTCTTTCTTTTACATTTATGTTGAGTCAGTTCACCTACTTCTTTCTATCTTAGAAGCAAACACTTGTGTCGACTGTGTGCATTGATTCCTACATACTTGCTTATTTGCATTCATCATATTACTTTGTGTTGACAATTATCCATGAGATATACATGTTGAAGTTGTAAGCAACTGCTGAAACTTATATCTTCCTTTGTGTTGCTTCAAAACTTTCTACTAAGAATCTATTGCTTTATGAGTTAACTCATATGCAAGTCTTATTGATGCTTGTCTTGAAAGTACTATTCATGAAAAGTCTTTGCTATATGATTCAGTTGTTTAATCATTGTCTTTACCATTGCTTCGAATCACTTCATTCAACCCATATGCTTTACAATAGTATTGATCAAGATTATGATAGTAGCATGTCACTTCAGAAATTATCCTTGTTATCGTTTACCTACTCGAGGGCGAGTAGGAACTAAGCTTGGGGATGCTTGATACGTCTCCAACGTATCTATAATTTCTGATGTTCCATGCTAGTTTTATGACAATACCTACATGTTTTGCTCACACTTTATAATGATTTCATGCATTTTCCGGAACTAACCTATTAACAAGATGCCACAGTGCCAGTTCCTGTTTTCTGTTGTTTTTGGTTGCAGAAAGGCTGTTCGGGCAATATTCTCGGAATTCGACGAAACGAAAGCCCAAGGCCTTATTTTCCCCGGAATATTCCAGAACACCGAAGGAGAGCCGGCGGGGGGCCAAGGGGGACCCACACCATAGGGGGGCGGTCCCACCCTGGCCGCGCCGCCATGTGGTGAGGAAGCCCTGTTGCCCCTCCGACTCCGCCTCTTCGCCTATAAAACCCCTCGTGACCTAAAAACCCGATACCAATTGACGAAACTCCAGAAATACTCCAGGGACGCTGCCGCCATCGCAAAACTCCATTTCGGGGGACAGAAGTCTCTGTTCCGGCACGCCGCCGGGATGGGGAATTGCCCCCGGAGCCATCTCCATCGACACCACCGCCATCTTCATCGCCGTTGCTGTCTCCCATGTTGAGGAGGGAGTAGTTCTCCCCCGAGGCTGAGGGCTCTACCGGTAGCTATTTGGTTCATCTCTCTCTCCCATGGTGTGATCTTTATGTGATCATGAGCTTTGTATCACTATTAATCTATGTGCTACTCTAGTGATGTTATTAAAGTAGTCTATTCGTCCTCCATGATGTAATGTTGACAGTGTGTGCATCATGTAGTACTTGGCGTAGGTTATGATTGTAATCTCTTGTAGATTATGAAGTTAACTATTACTATGATAGTATTGATGCGATCTATTCCCCCTTTCATAGCTATTGTTGACAGTGTGTATGCTATGTTAGTACTCGGTCTAAATTGCAACGGTCTATTATGCACTCTAGAGGTTACTTTAATATGAACTCCGGATGTTGTGGAGCTTGTTTACTCTGGCTTGAGGTGTGCTTTTATAGCCCTACACAATGAATGGTGTTTGTTATCCAACAAGAGAGTGTAGAAAGTAGAATTTATTTATTCAGTTATCTGATCAATGTTGAGAGTGTCCACTAGTGAAAGTATGATCCCTAGGCCTTGTTTCTAAGCATTGAAACACCGTTTCCAACAAGTTCTGCTACATGTTTGCTTGCTGCCATCTTTATTTCAGATTGCAATTACTACTTACAATCATCCATATTACTTGTATTTCACTATCTCTTCGCTGAACTAGTGCACCTATACATCTGACAAGTGTATTAGGTGTGTTGGGGACACAAGAGACTTCTTGTATCGTAATTGCAGGGTTGCTTGAGAGGGATATCTTTGACCTCTACCTCCCTGAGTTCGATAAACCTTGGGTGATTCACTTAAGGGAAACTTGCTGCTGTTCTACAAACCTCTGCTCTAGGAGGCCCAACACTGTCTACAGGAACAGAAGCGTGTGTAGACATCACTAGTGGTATTGGAATTGGTGGTGTGTTGATGCAAGAGGGTCGCCCAATTGCATATTTTTCTGAGAAACTTTCTGGTGCTAAGTTGAACTATCCTATATATGATAAAGAATTGTATGCTTTAATTAGAGTTTTTGAGGTTTGGCAACATTACTTGTGGCCAAAAGAATTTATCATACATTCTAATCATGAAGCTTTGAAATATCTGAAAGCCCAATCTACTTTGCATAAGCGTCTTGCTAAGTGGGTTGAGTTCATTGAGTCTTTTCCATACATTATTAAGCATAAGAATGGAAAAGATAATATTGTTGATGATGCTCTATCTAGGAAGAATATGATGTTAACTTAACTTGATGTGTTCCAGAATCGTCTGTGCATTTGCTCTTATTGCAGGAATCTCATGCTGGAGGTTTGATGGGTCACTTTGGGCGTGAGAAGACGCTACTCATGCTAGCTGACCACTTTTATTGGCCAAAAATGAGGCGGGATGTGGACATGTATGTGAAGAGATGCATTACTTGCAACAAGTCCAAGTCCAAGCTGAAGCCTCACGGTTTGTATACTCCTTTACCGGCACATACTACACCATGGGAGGATATAAGTATGGATTTTGTGTTGGGTTTGCCGCGTACTAAGAGAGGCCATGATTCTATATTTGTGGTAGTGGATAGATTTTCTAAAATATCACACTTTATTGCCTGCCACAAGAGCGACGATGCGTCGCATATTGCTAACCTGTTTTTCAGGGAGGTTGTACGTCTACATGGAGTCCCGAAGACTATTGTTTCTGATCGTGACGTGAAGTTTATGAGATACTTCTGGAAGACGCTGTGGAGAAATCTGGGGACAAAGCTACTGTTCAGTACTACTTGTCATCTCCAAACTGATGGTCAAACTGAAGTGGTGAATAGAACATTATCACAACTGTTGAGATCCATGATCAAGAAGAACCTGAAGGAGTGGGAAGAGTGCTTGCCGCATGTGGAGTTTGCTTACAACATGGAGGTACATTCTACCACGGAGCTATGTCCTTTTGAGGTGGTGTATAGTTTCAAACCTATTACTCCACTTGATTTGTTGCCTTTACCCATACATGAGAGAGTTAATATGGAGGCATCCAAGAGGGCAGATTTTGTGCGAAAGATTCATGTGAATAATAAAGAGTTTTGCAAGGATGAACAAGAAGCGTAAAGAGATGTTGTTCAAGCCTAGTGATATGGTCTGGGTACATTTTCGCAAGGATAGGTTCCCGAAGCTGCGGAAGTCTAAGTTGAAGCCTCGTGGTGCTGGTCCTTACAAAGTGCTTGCCAAGATCAATGATAATGCATACTCGATAGATCTTCCAGTTGATGAGTTTGGTGTCAGGAATTCTTTTAATGTCGCTGATTTGACACCATATGATGGAGAAGACCTTGGAGCGTCGGGGTCGACGCCTTTTGAAGGGGGGGAGATGATGAGGACATCCCTACCACACTACCACCTCCGTCACTACCAAATGAAGATGAACCTGTTGTGAAGCTCAAGTCCAACGAAGTTAGGATTGGACCTATTACAAGAGCTCTTGCGAAGCTACTTAAACAACAGGTGAACTTGTTCTTAAACGATACTTTGATTGATCAGAACTTTATACTACCTAAGTCCTATTACTTATGTATCATCAGGTATGAAGAGGAGACAAGCATCGCACGAGGAGGAGAGGAGCAGCTGGACGTGAAGATGGACGTAGAGCTGGACAAGGAGATGGAAATGAAGATATCTCATGGACGCGCGAGGGAGGAGCGGGAGGCATGCGCGAGAGGAGAAGAAGAAGTCCAGGTCGGCCCAGCACCCGGTCAGACCGGCCGGCGCGCCCGGTCCCTGGCCTGGTCCAACCGGGTGGCAGACCGGATTCGGCCCGGCGCCAACCGGGCATTCCGCTGACTGCAACCGGGCGGGGTACTGAGCCACACGTCCCGCCACCCGGTCGCCATCCGGTCCCTGGCCCGGTCCAGACCGGACCGGCCGGTCCCAGCCCCGGTCGACCGGCCCCCAGACCGGCCGTGTCCGAGTCTGTCTCGACCAGATCTATTCTAGGTCGGTTATTTTCGTACTTTTTCAGCCCGAGGTCGTCCTGGACGCCTATATAAGTCCATAGGACGCCCCCTAGCTGCTTTAGACCACGTTTAAGATAAACCCTAGTTCTTAGTTGTTTGCTCTGCAAAACTATTGAATTCCCTACACCATATTGCTTGATATTGTGTAGATCCTGTTAAAGTCTTGTGTGATCTGTTGTTCCATTGGGAATTAGACGGTTGCAATTTACCGCTTCTTGGTCGGCGGCTACGTGCGCAAGTGTGTGGAGTTGCGAATATCTTGCAGGGTTGAGAGTTGTTGCATTGGCGACAGGGACCAATCGAGAGATCTCGTTGCGTCATACAAGTTATCATCCACTTCATCAAGTTACCTCCGCTGCAATCACCCCGTGATCATCATCACCACCGTTGCTTACTGAGAAGATCGGGCCACCCCTTATCACCATGAGATCATGTTAATCACCTACACCGGATGCGGCAGTAATATGAGAGCAATAGTAACACAGCTGTCGTGGTATCGTCACGGCATATGCCATAGGGTGGCTAATCGAAGTGGTTCCTGAGAGATCTCACGGCGGTATCCGGATGCGGGTATGGGAACGAGCGACACGGCGACGTACCCAGGTTCGAGGCCCTCCGATGGAGGTAACACCTCTACTCCTGCTATGAGTGTATATGATGATCACACAATACAATGGTGCTCCTAGAGCTGTGTCCGGCTGCTCCTGGGAGGCTAAGGGAGACGATGGTCTCTCTCACAGGGCAGCGCTAAGGGTGGAGTGAAGTGAGAATGATCGATCCCCTGCATGAGAGGGGGTAGTGCGGCTTATATAGGCGCCGGCACTTTACATATAAGACCCTATAGTCTACTGGCCGGCTTGGCCGGCTCCGGCTTCCGCTCCTTCCCGAGGCAGTGACGTCAGGAGCCGTTGAGGCCTTATGGCCTGTCCCATCCGGCTGCCAAGGTCAGCGGTATGGAGAGGAGGTGTCCCTGTCGCCGTCAGCCACTGTTGCCAGTACGGCTCGACGTAGACCATGAAGGCCTGTCCGGCGCGTGGCACTATTGCTCCACAGTGCCCCGCGCTTTACGGAAGGATGAAGTCAGCGTGGACTTTGGGAACCCGGATCACCAACCCGGTTCCTTCTAGTGCAAGACTCGCCAGCCTCGAGTCGGTCTGAGGTACAAACCCCCAGTCGGATATGGCTTGTAGAAGCCGGCCCAGCTACAGCATTGGTGGCCGTAGCCAGGCCGACTAGGACCTAGAGCCAGCCGGCTTCCGGACCAGCCGGCCACGGCGCCAGCCGGCTGCTCCTCAGCCGGCCTTTGCCGCGAGCCGGCCAGTGGCCAGCCGGCTGCTCCGCGTCCATTGCCCTACCCGGGGTCTTCCCCCCGACAACAGCAGTAGCAGTAACACAGAGGAGATAGCACTGGAAAATATCCCAGCGCGCAGTTGATTGAAAAGCAATGATGATGAAATAAAGGACCGGCGTTCCCGATGATCTACACTAGTGGTAACTCTCCAGATAACAAGTGTTGGGTGAACAAATTACAGCTGGGCAATTGATAGAATTGAATTTAGCATTAAGACAAAATATCCAGTCTATTAATATCGTAGGCATGTTTTCCATATATACGTGCTCGCAAGGAGAAACTTGCATAACATCTTTTGTCCTACCAGCCCATTTGCAGCGGGGCCTCAAGGGAAACTACTGGTAATTAAGGTACTCCTTTTAATAGAGCACCGGAGCAAAGCATTAACACTTGGTGAAAACATGTGATCCTCATATCAAAGCCATCCCCTCCGGTTATCCCAATTCGAAATCACTTTGGGGCCTCGGGTTCCGGACAAAGACATGTGCATACAATTTGTAGATAATATCTAAGCAACAATTATAGAGCCTAGATCTAAGATCATGCCACTCCTGCACTAGTGAGAAGCATTAAATATAACAATATTGTAGCAAAAAATACTTAACAAACTTATAAGATATACTGAACATAATGATCAATCCATCGGATCCCAACAAACACAACACCGATTACATAATATGGATCTCAATCATGTAAGGCAGCTCATGAGATCATTGTATTGAAGCACATGGGAGAGAGTACCATCTAGCTACAGCCAAGAACCCATAGTCCCTGCGGGAACTACTCACAAACCATCATGGAGTCGAAGTGGAGGCGGTGGAGTCGATGGTGATGGCTCCGGGGGCACTTCCCCATCCCGGCAGGGTGCCGGAACAGGGACTTCTGTCCCCCAAAACTTTGTTTCGGCGATGACGGCGGCTACGGAACTTTTCGTGGATTGAGGCTCTCGTCCCTGAGGTTTTCCCGGTACGAGGAATAAATAGGCGGAAGGGTGGAGCAAACGAGGCGACGAGGCACCAGTACATGGGCCACGCGCGGCCAAGGGTGGGGCTGCGTGATACGTCTCAAACATATCTATATTTCTTATGTTCCATGCTAGTTTTATGACAATACTCACATGTTTTATATACACTTTATATCATTTTTATGCATTTTCCGGCACTAACCTATTAACAAGATGCCGAAGCGCCAGTTCCTGTTTTCTGCTGTTTTTGGTTTCAGAAATCCAACACAGGAAATATTCTCGGAATTGGACGAAACCAAAGCCCACGGTCTTATTTTCCACGGAGTCTTCCAGAACACCGAAGAGGAGACGAAGAGGGGCCATGAGGCCGCCACACCATAGGGGGGCGCGGCCCTACCCCTGGCCGCGCCGCCATATGGGGTGGGCCCCTCGGGCGTCCCTCGACTCTGCCTCTTCGCCTATATAATCCCTCCGTCGCGAAAACCCTAGTACCGAGAGCCACGATACGAGAAAAGTTCCAGAGACGCCGCCGCCATCAATCCCATCTCGGGGGATTCTGAAGATCGCTTCCGGCACCCTGCCGGAGAGGGGAATCATCACCGGAGGGCTCTACATCACCATGCCCGCTTCCGGACTGATGCGTGAGTAGTTCATCCTTGGACTATGGGTCCATAGCAGTAGCTAGATGGTTGTCTTCTCCTCTTGTGCTATCATGTTTAGATCTTGTGAGCTGCCTATCATGATCAAGATCATCTTATTGTAATGCTACATGTTGTGTTTGTTGGGATCCGATGAATATGGAATACTATGTCAAGTTGATTATCGGTCTATCATATATGTGTTGTTTATGATCTTGCATGCTCTCCGTTGCTAGTAGAGGCTCTGGCCAAGTTGATACTTGTAACTCCGAGAGGGAGTATTTATGCTCGATAGTGGGTTCGTGCCTCCATTGAATCTGGGATAGTGACAGAAAGTTCTAAGGTTGTGGATGTGATGTTGCCACTAGGGATAAAACATCAATGCTTTGTCTAAGGATATTGGTATTGTTTACATTACGCACAGTACTTAATGCAATTGTATGTTGTTTGCAACTTAATAGTGGAAGGGGTGCGGATGCTAACCCAAAGGTGGACTTTTTAGGCATAGATGCATGCTGGATAGCGGTCTATGTTCTTTGTCGTAATGCCCTAAGTAAATCTCATAGTAGTCATCATGATATGTATGTGCATTGTTATGCCCTCTCTATTTGTCAATTGCCCAACTGTAATTTGTTCACCCAACATGTTATTTATCTTATTAGAGAGACACCACTAGTGAACTGTGGACCCCGGTCCATTCTTTTACATCTGAAATACAACCTACTGCAATCACTGTTCTCTGTTGTTCTTTGCAAGCAAATATCATTCTCCACACCATACGTTTAATCCTTTGTTTACAGCAGGCCGGTGAGATTGACAACCTCACTGTTAAGTTGGGGCAAAGTATCTTGATTGTGTTGTGCAGGTTCCACGTTGGCGCCGGAATCCCTGGTGTTGCGCCGCACTACACTCCTTCGCGAACAACCTTTACGTGGCCTTCATCTCCTACTGGTTCGATAAACCTTGGTTTCTTACTGAGGGAAAACTTGCTGTTGTACGCATCACACCTTCCTCTTGGGGTTCCCAACGGATGTGTGCTTTACCGTCACAAGGAGCTACCTTCTGGCACCGTTGCAAGCCAACTCCCACGCCAGCACCGCGCCTACCCTATATACTGCCACATGGCAGCTCTCCTGCGTGTGTCCTTCTGGCTCCGTCTTCGTCCAGGAAAAATAAGACTCTGGGCTTTTGTTTTGTCCAATTCCGAGAAACTTTCATGTACAACTTTTCTGAAACACAAAAATAGCAGAAAACAGGAACTGGCACAGCGGCACAACGTTAATAGGTTAGTCCAGTAAATGTCATAAAATGATGCAAAGTGCACATAAAATATAGAGGAATTGATGTAAAACAAGCATGGAGCATCAAAAATTATAGATACGTTTGCAACGTATCAACATCCCCAAGCTTAACTCCTGCTCGTCCTCGAGTAGGTAAGTGATAACAAACAAATAATTTTTGAAGTGACATGCACCTTCAAAGTTCAAAGGATGACTGAATACAAATAATTTAAGAACAAGTAATAACACATTCATAATTCAATCAATAATAATTTTGGTACCATGCACATATAACTAAGAATGACAACTATGCTCTCTTAATGGTGCATGAACTTAGAAGATGAAGGCTCAACATAAGAGTAAAAGAAATGCCCTTCGCAGAGGGAAGCAGGGATTACTCATGTGCTAGAGTTTTTATTTTGAAAGCATGAAAAAAATTGTGTAAACGGTAGTAATAATTCATATGGGTTATGTATAAACCTTCCTATAAGTTGCAAGCCTCATCATCGAATACTAATAGTGCCAGATAACCCACAAGTATAGGGGATCGCAGCAGTCTTCGAGGGAAGTAAAACCCAAATTTATTGATTCGACACAAGGGGAGGTAAAGAATACTTATAAGCCTTAACAACTGAGTTGTCAATTCAGCTGCACCTGGAAAAGCACTAGTAACAGGGGTGATATGAAAGCAGCAGTAATATGAGAGCAATAGTAATAGTAACACGGCATGGTAATAAAGAATACGTAGGCAATGGCACCAGAAAATAGTTGATACTACTTCCAATGACATATAGAACGAGTATATGATGATGAGAGATGGACCGGGGTTCCCAGCGATCTACACTAGTGGTAACTCTCCAATAACAAGTGACAAGTGTTGGGTGAACAAATTACAGTTGGGCAATTGATAGGATTGATAAAGCATTAAGAAAGAACATCAATTCATTAATCATGTAGGCATGTTTTCCATATATAGTCGTACGTGCTCGCAATGAGAAACTTGCACAAAATCTTTTGTCCTACCAGCCGGTGGCAGCCGGGCCTCTAGGGAATCTACTGGATATTAAGGTACTCCTTTTAATAGAGTACCAGAGCAAAGCATTAACACTCCGTCAAAACATGTGATCCTCACATCACCGCCATCCCCTCCGGTTGTCCCGATTTCTGTCACTTCGGGGCCTTTGGTTCCGGACAGCGACATGTGCATACAACTTGTAGATACAATCTAAGCAATAAGTATAGAGCTTAAATCTAAGATCATGCCACTCGGGCCCTAGTGACAAGCATTAAGCATAACAAGATTGCAGCAACAATAACTTCACAAACTTTATAGATAGACTAATCATAATGTATCATCCATCGGATCCCAACAAACACAACACCGATTACATCAGATGGATCTCAATCATGTAAGGCAGCTCATGAGATCATTGTATTGAAGTACATGGGATAGAGAGTACCAACTAGCTACTGCTAGAACCCGTAGTCCATGGGGGAACTACTCACGGAGCATGATGGAGGCGGTGGCGTCGATGGAGATGGCTTCCGGGGGCACTTCCCCATCCCGGCAGGGTGCCGGAACAGAGACTTCTGTCCCCCGAATTGGAGTTTCGCGATGGCGGCGGCGCCCCTGGAGTCTTTCTGGAGTTTCGTCAATTGGTATCGAGTTTTTAGGTCGAAAGGGCTTATATAGGCGAAGAGGCGGCGCAGGAGGGGCAACAGGGTGCCCTCCCCATAGGCCGGCGCGGCCAGGGGCTGGCCCGCGCGGCCCTATGGTGTGAGGGCCCAGGCCTCCCCTCTGACTCCCCTTCGGTGTCCTGGTCCGTCTCGGTGAATTATGATGTTTGGTCTTCGTTTCGTCGAATTCCGAGAATATTGCCCGAACAGCCTTTCTGGAACCAAAAACAGCAGAAAACAGGAACTGGTACTTCGGCATCTTGTTAATAGGTTAGTTCCGGAAAACGCATAAAAACATTATAAAGTGCGAGCAAAACATGTAAGTATTGTCATAAAACAAGCATGGAACATCAGAAATTATGGATACGTTGGAGACGTATCAGCATCCCCAAGCTTAGTTCCTACTCGTCCTCGAGTAGGTAAACGATAAAAAGAATAATTTCTGTAGTGACATGCTACTTACATAACCTTGATCATACTATTACAAAGCATATGAAATGAATGAAGTGACTCAAGGCAATGATCTATAGTTGCTAACAAATAGATAACATATAGCAAAACTTTTCATGAATAGTACTTTCAAGACAAGTATCAAAAGTCTTGCATAAGAGTTAACTCATAAAGCAATAGATTCAAAGTAAAGGCATTGAAGCAACACAAAGGAAGATTTAAGTTTCAGCGGTTGCTTTCAACTTTCAACATGCATATCTCATGGATAATTGTCAACATAAAGTAATATGATGAATGCAAATAAGCAAGTATGTAAGAATCAATGCACAGTTGACACAAGTGTTTGCTTCTAAGATGGAAGGAAGTAGGTAAACTGACTCAACATAAAGTAAAAGAAAGGCCCTTCGCAGAGGGAAGCATTGATTGCTATATTTGTGCTAGAGCTTTGGTTTTGAAAACATAAAGAGAGCATAAAAGTAAAGTTTTGAGAGGTGTTTGTTGTTGTCAATGAATGGTAGTGGGCACTCTAACCCCCTTGCCAGACAAACCTTCAAAGAGCGGCTCCCATTTTATTTTATTTTTGGGTGGCACTCCTTCCAACCTTTCTTTCACAAACCATGGCTAACCGAATCCTCGGGTGCCTGCCAACAATCTCATACCATGAAGGAGTGCCTTTTTATTTTAGTTTTATTATGATGACACTCCTCCCCACATTTTCTTTCTCAAGCCATGGCTAACCGAATCCTTCGGGTGCCGTCCAACAATCACATACCATGGAGGAGTGTCTATTTTGGTTAATTAATTTGGGACTGGGAATCCCATTGCCAGCTCTTTTTGCAAAATTATTGGATAAGCGGATGAAGCCACTAGTCCATGGGTGAAAGTTGCCCAACAAGATTGAAAGATAAACACCACATACTTCCTCATGAGCTATAAATCATTGACACAAATCAGAGGTAATAAATTTTGAATTGTTTAAAGGTAGCACTCAAGCAATTTACTTTGGAATGGCAGGAAATACCACATAGTAGGTAGGTATGGTGGACACACATGGCATAGGTTTTGGCTCAAGGTTTTGGATGCACGAGAAGCATTCCCTCTCAGTACAAGGCTTTGGCTAGCAAGGTTGTTTGAAGCAAACACAAGTATGAACCGGTACAGCAAAACTTACATAAAAACATATTGCAAGCATTATAATACTCTACACTGTCTTCCTTGTTGCTCAAACACTTTTACCAGAAAATATCTAGACCTTAAGAGAGACCAATCATGCAAACCAATTTTAACAAGCTCTACAGTAGTTCTCCACTAATAGGTTTTAACTACATGAAAAAACTTAATCATGATCTACTTGAGAGCTCAAAACAATTGCCAAGTGTCAAATTATCCAAGACATTATGAGGCATTTTCTGTTTCCAACCAAATAACAATAAGTGTTGTAGCTTCCAACTTTTACCATTGAACATTAAAAGTAAAATGAAGAACAAGTGTTCATATGAAAAAGCGGAGCGTGTCTCTCTCCCAAACAAGGATTGCTAGGATCCATCTTTATTCAAACAAAAACAAAATAAAAGCACACAGACGCTCCAAGTAAAGCACATAAGATGTGAACGAATAAAAATATAGTTTCAATAGAAGAAACCTGATAAATTGTTGATGAAGAAGGGGATGCCTTGGGCATCCCCAAGCTTAGACGCTTGAGTCTTCTTGAAATATGCAGGGATGAACCACGGGGGCATCCCCAAGCTTAGACTTTTCACTCTTCTTGATCATATATCATCCTCCTCTCTTGACCCTTGAAAACTTCCTTCACACCAAACTTCTCATAAACTTCATTAGAGGGGTTAGTACTCAAAAAATTTGAATCCACCTTGGTCCTGTAGTAACACATTGCAAGAACTCAGTAAAAAATTAGCTACAGCTCTCCACGTCTAGAAAGCCATGCTTAAAGTCCACAAGAGACAATGCAAAAAAATAGAGACAGAATCTGCCAAAACAGAACAGTCAGTAAAGACGAATTTTAAAGAGGTACTTCCGTTGCTCAAATCAGAAAACTCAAAACTAATGAAAGTTGCGTACATATCTGAGGAACACGCACGCAAATTGGCAGATTTTTCTGAGTACCTACAGAGAAAACAGCCCAGATTCGTGACAGATAGAAATCTGTTTCTGTGCAGAAATCCAAATCTAGTATCAACCTTCGATTAGAGGCTTCACTTGGCACAACATTACAATAAAATAAAGATAAGGAGAGGTTGCTACAGTAGTAACAACTTCCAAAACACAACAAAACAGTAGCAAAATAAACACATGGGTTATCTCCCAAGAAGTTCTTTCTTTATAGCCATTAAGATGGGCTCAGCAGTTTTAATGATGCACTCGCAAGAAATAAGAGTTGAAGCAAAAGAGAGCATCAAAAAGCAAATTCAAAACACATTTAAGTCTAACCCACTTACTATGCATAGGAATCTTGTATACAAATAAATTCATGAAGAACAAAGTGACAATCATAAGAAGATAAAACAAGAGTAACTTCAAAATTTTCAGCATGTAGAGAGGTATTTTAGTACCATGCAAATTTCTACTACCATATTTTCCTCTATCATAATAATTTTCAGTAGCTTCATGAACAAACTCAACAATATACCTATCACATAAAGCATTCTTTTCATGATCCATAGACACATAATTTTTATCAAGCTAAAAAATAGTGGGATTAAAACATTCGAACACACTTTTATCAACAATATAACATGATGATTGATCAATCTCAAAAGATATGGGACTCATAGATAAAGTCAAGAATTCTCCAATCCCATTTTCATTAGTAGTACAATTAATATTATCAAGTAACATAGGACCATCATCTAGAGATTTATCATAAACATTTGCTAAGCAAAATTCTTTAGTACCATGCATTTCGACATCAGGCACAAACAAAGCATTATCATAAGATTTATCAAAGTAGCATGGATTATCATAGATAACAGTAGCATAATTATTCTCCCAAGTTTTACTCATAGGGAATATTTCAAGAGAATCCACAGGAACATAACATTCAACCTCTTTCGGTAAGCATGGAGGACAATCAAATAGTGTAAGAGATAAAGAGTTACTCTCATTAGAAGGTTGGCATGGGTAGCTAATCCATTCTTCCTCCTTTTGTTCATCACTCTCCTCTTCTTTTTCATCCAATGAGCTTTCAGGTTCATCAATTTTCTCCTCTTTTTCATCCAATGAGCTTTCAGGTTCATCAATTTCTTCTTCCACAGGTTCCTGCAAATTGTGAGTGCATTCTTGTGCATTAATGAGTCTCTCTTTATAATCAATGATATAAGGATTATCGCTGTAACTTTCATTGCAAAAATTAAGGATAGAAGAGACATAATCTTTAAGGTCCTTACAAACAACACAAGTTTCATAATTTTTAACCATGAAGGATTCTATCTCAGAAGCTCCCATAAATATGACAAATTGTTCTACCTCTTCGAACCCAAAATGAATATAGCTATTCCGATTATAGTTCTTAATTAAAAATTCCTCACTAAAGCCACATTGAAATTTAAGATGTTTAGTGTCCTGTTGAGAGCAACAGTTTATATCATGGCGTTTAAGCAAGATTTTAGCAATTGCGTTCAATTTTTCTATCACAGCACTCATTACTTTACCCGTTCTTGATTCTCTATAATTATTATAATATTCTATAAGCTCCAAGTAGGTTGTAGGTTCTCCCATAACAACAGTTTTTAATTTTTAGGTTTTTCAAATTTTTATGGATTTTTCGGTATATGAGAAAAATAAAACAAGACAAAAAGAAACTAGACAAAAGAAAACTAAGAAAAATAAAACAAGACTGAAATAAACTAAGCACAAATAAACTAGGCAAAAGTAAACTAAACAAAACAAAATAAAATAAAATAGAAACAGAGAGAGATGTAGAGTGTACTCCCCAGGTGAACTTATGAGTAGAGCTATGCCTCCCCGGCAACGGCGCCAGAAAACAGTCTTGATAACCCACAAGTATAGGGGATCGCAGCAGTCTTCGAGGGAAGTAAAACCCAAATTTATTGATTCGACACAAGGGGAGGTAAAGAATACTTATAAGCCTTAACAACTGAGTTGTCAATTTAGCTGCACCTGGAAAAGCACTAGTAACAGGGGTGATGTGAAAGCAGCAGTAATATGAGAGCAATAGTAATAGTAACACAGCAGCGGTAACAGTAACACAGAGGCAATGGTACCAGAAAATAGTTGATACTACTTCCAATGACATATAGAACGAGTATATGATGATGAGAGATGGACCGGGGTTCCCAGCGATCTACACTAGTGGTAACTCTCCAATAACAAGTGACAAGTGTTGGGTGAACAAATTACAGTTGGGCAATTGATAGGATTGATAAAGCATTAAGAAAGAACATCAATTCATTAATCATGTAGGCATGTTTTCCATATATAGTCGTACGTGCTCGCAATGAGAAACTTGCACAACATCTTTTGTCCTACTAGACGGTGGCAGCCGGGCCTCTAGGGAATCTACTGGATATTAAGGTACTCCTTTTAATAGAGTACCGGAGCAAAGCATTAACACTCCGTGAAAACATGTGATCCTCACATCACCGCCATCCCCTCCGGTTGTCCCGATTTCTGTCACTTCGGGGCCTTTGGTTCCAGACAGCGACATGTGCATACAACTTGTAGATACAATCTAAGCAATAAGTATAGAGCTTAAATCTAAGATCATGCCACTCGGGCCCTAGTGACAAGCATTAAGCATAACAATATTGCAGCAACAATAACTTCACAAACTTTATAGATAGACTAATCATAATGTATCATCCATCGGATCCCAACAAACACAACACCGATTACATCAGATGGATCTCAATCATGTAAGGCAGCTCATGAGATCATTGTATTGAAGTACATGGGATAGAGAGTACCAACTAGCTACTTCTAGAACCCGTAGTCCATGGGGGAACTACTCACGGAGCATGATGGAGGCGGTGGCGTCGATGGAGATGGCTTCCGGGGGCACTTCCCCGTCCCGGCAGGGTGCCGGAACAGAGACTTCTGTCCCCCGAATTGGAGTTTCGCGATGGCGGCGGTGCCCCTGGAGTCTTTCTGGAGTTTCGTCAATTGGTATCGAGTTTTTAGGTCGAAAGGGCTTATATAGGCGAAGAGGCGGTGCAGGAGGGGCAACAGGGTGCCCTCCCCATAGGCCGGCGCGGCCAGGGGCTGGCTCGCGCGGCCCTATGGTGTGGGGGCCCCAGGCCTCCCCTCTGACTCCCCTTCGGTGTCCTGGTCCGTCTCGGTGAATTATGATGTTTGGTCTTCGTTTCGTCGAATTCCGAGAATATTGCCCAAACAGCCTTTCTGGAACCAAAAACAGCAGAAAACAGGAACTGGCACTTCAGCATCTTGTTAATAGGTTAGTTCCGGAAAACGCATAAAAACATTATAAAGTGCGAGCAAAACATGTAAGTATTGTCATAAAACAAGCATGGAACATCAGAAATTATGGATACGTTGGAGACGTATCAGTGCCCGCACCTTGTCCTAATTAGCTCGGATTTCCATGGATTATCATCGCATTACATATGTTTCAACCAAGTGTCACAAAGGGGTACCTCTATGCCACATGTACAAAGGTCCAAGGAGATAAATCGCATTTGATTTCTCGATTTTGATAGCAGATCTCAACTTAAGGACATCCATATTGGGACAACATAGAAAATAGATAATGGACTCCTCTTTTTAATGCTTTAAGCATTCAACAATAATAATATTCTCATAAGAGATTTTGAGGATTTGAGTGTCCAAGCTGAAACTTCCACCATGATACATGGCTTTGGTTGGCGGCCCAATGTTCTTCTCTAACAATATGCATACTCGAACCATTTTAACTCATGGCAAATCTCCCTTATTTCAGACAAGACGAACATGCATAGCAACTCACATGTTATTCAACAAAGGTGTGACAGGTTGATGGCGTCCCCAGATAACATGGTTACCGCTCAACAAGCAACTTATAAGAACTAAGATACATAAGTGACATATTCCTTACCACAATAGTTTTTAGGCTACTTTCCCATGAGCTATATATTGCAAAAATAAGGAATAATTTTTTTAAAGGTTTTAAAGGTAGCACACAAGCAATTTACTTTGGAGTGGCGATAAAATACCACATATAGGTAGATATGGTGGACACGATTGGCATTTTGGTTTTTGGGAGTTGGATGCACGAGTAGAGCTCATACTCAGTACAAATGAAGGCTAGCAAAAGAAAGGGGGCGACCGACTAAGAGAGCAATAATGGCCATAATCATGCATAGCGACAAAACTTATTAATGAAAGCATATGGTGATATTAAAAATCAAAAACTAAATGATCATCAAGTCAACTCAATTGAAACATCAAAGGAGATCTTTCATTTGCATCACTACTAATATGTGACATGGGTATACCCTTCGGGTACCCATTATTAGTATACCTAGCTCGGCTCGGCCCAATATGGAGAAGTCCCAACAAGGCAACCCGAAGGAGTAGTCGACTAGGGCTCTTCTAAAACCCTAAGTTGGTTGCATATATAAAGCTAGCCAGGGCACTCGATAGAGGGAGAGAGCAGATAGGCAGCATAGCTCCGCCTACGGCGGCACCGTGTAAAGATACTTATGATCATATAGTAGATTGCTAGCAGCACGTAGGGATCCCCCACCGAGGGTACCCGAAGCTGGCTACGTGATACGTCCATTTTGCATCACTATTTTATATCATAATTTACTGTTATTCATCGATATATTTCGTATTTAGAGGTGATACTTATGTTATTTCATCTATTTTGCATGTTACATGATTATTGGAGAATCGCGCACCGGAGTCAGGATTCTGCTGGAAAAAGCGCTGTCAGAATGCAATATTTCGGAAGATCAACAATTGACAAAAATTATATGAAAAATCCTATTTTTCCAGAAGACGAAGGGAGCCAAAAGGAGGAGCCGAGGAGGGCCGCCATGGGCCCCCCTCACAGGCCGGTGCGGGCCCTGCCCTGGCCGCGCCGCCATGTGGGGAGGGGGCCCACAGCCCCCTCTGGCCTCCTCTCCTTCTCGTACTTCTTCGTCCCGAAAACCTAAGCTCCACAGGATAGTCGCGAAGAGTCACAGCCGCCTCTGCGGGGCGGAAAACACCAGAGAGAAAAGAGCTCTCCGGCAGGCTGAGATCTGCCGGGGAAATTCCCTCCCGGAGGGGAAAATCGACGCCATCGTCACCGTCATCGAGCTGGACATCATCTCCATCGTCATCACCATCATCTCCATCATCATCACCGCCATCTCCACCGCTGCACATCGTCACCGTTGTAACAATTTGGGTTGGATCTTGATTGTTTGATAGGGGAAACTCTCCCGGTATTGATTTCTACTTGTTATTGATGCTATTGAGTGAAACCATTGAACCAAGGTTTATGTTCAGATTGTTAATCATCATCATATCACCTCTGATCATGTTCCATATGATGTCTCGTGAGTAGTTCGTTTAGTTCTTGAGGACATGGGTGAAGTCTAAATGTTAGTAGTGAATTATGGTTGAGTAATATTCAATGTTATGATATTTAAGTTGTGGTGTTATTCTTCTAGTGGTGTCATGTGAACGTTGACTACATGATACTTCACCTTTATGGGCCTAGGGGAATACATCTTGTACTCGTTTGCTAATTGCGGGGTTGCCGGAGTGACAGAAACCTGAACCCCCGTTAGTATATCGATGCAGGAGGGATAGCAGGATCTCAGAGTTTAAGGCTGTGGTTAGATTTATCTTAATTACTTTCTTGTAGTTGTGGATGCTTGCAAGGGGTATAATCACAAGTATGTATTAGTCCTAGGAAGGGCGGTGCATTAGCATAAGTTCACCCACACAACACTTATCAAAACAATGAAGATTAATCAGCTATATGAAGCGAAAGCACTAGACTAAATTCCCGTGTGTCCTCAAGAACGTTTGGTCATTATAAGTAAACAAACCGGCTTGTCCTTTGTGCTAAGAAGGATTGGGCCACTCGCTGCAATTATTACTCTCGCACTTTACTTACTTGTACTTTATTCATCTGCTACATCAAAACCCCCCTGAATACTTGTCTGTGAGCATTTACAGTGAATCCTTCATCGAAACTGCTTGTCAACACCTTCTGCTCCTCGTTGGGATCGACATTCTTACTTATCGAAAATACTACGATACACCCCCTATACTTGTGGGTCATCAAGACTATTTTCTGGCGCCGTTGCCGGGGTGTGAAGCGCTATTGGTAAGTAGAATTGGTAAGGGAATCTTTTACTGTTTGTGCTGATTTTATTTCTGCCTGCTGCTATAATTCATTATGGAGAGATCTTCTCTTGAATTTTTATTTGGAAAATCTACTACTACTGCAAAGGTAGTGGATGAGGCGCCAGGTGAGAAAGAGGTTCCATACAAAATACCTATGAAAATTATTGAACGTGTTGTGGATAACCGCTATGAAGGGGATGGAACTGTCCATCCTGGAGATCATTTACTGTTCTTACATGAATTATGCGGTTTATTCAAGTATGCAGGTATTGCTATGGATGAAGTTAGGAAGAAACTATTCTCATATCGCTGTCTGGGAAAGCAGCGGATTGGTATAAATTACTGAATAATGGGGATTCTCTTGAATGGAATGATATTGTGCCCCTATTTTATTCTAAGTTCTATCCTCCAAGTGAAATTCACAAGGACCGGAACTGCATATGTAATTTCTGGCCTCATGATGGAGAGAGTATTGCCCAAGCGTGGGGGAGATTGAAGTCTTTAATGCTCAAATGCCCCATTCATGAGCTTCCTGGTAATATTATCATTGATAATTTCTATGCAAGACTTTCTTTTCAAGATAAGACCTTGCTTGATACTTCTTGCTCTGGATCATTTACACGCAACAAAGAAGAGTTTAAAAGGGACCTTCTTGATCGGATCCAGGAGAATACTGAAGGATGGGAGAACGACAAAGATAGAGAGTCAGGTATAAATTATGATTATAAATGCATTGAAGCTTTTATGGATACTGATAAATTTCGTAGTATGAGTGCTACTTATGGTCTTGATTCTCAAGTCGTTGCAAATCTTTATAAAGCTTTTGCCTCTCATTATGAATTGCCTAAGAAGAACTTTGATAAGTATCATGAACCGTATAAAGATAAAATTGATTCATCTATAAATAAATGTGTTGTAATTGAAACTGTTGATCATGTTATTCCTGAAGCTTATATTGAGAAAACTCCTTTCCCTGCTAAAATGAAGGAGTACTCTGTTCTAAATAGTGCGGTTAATAAAAGTGAAAAGAAACCTATAGAACCTGAAGAGCAAATAAAATTTGAACCTGCTATTGCAATAGTTAAAGATCTTGTGATTGAAAATGTTGAAGATGGTCATATTATTTTCTGTGAAGATGCTTCTAATATTGTTTCACATCCTAATAAGTCTAGGAAAACTAATGTTCCTATGCTATCTATTAGAATTGGTGATCATTGTTATTACGGTTTATGCGATATTGGTGCAAGTATTAGTGCTATTCCTTATGAGCTTTACACGGAGATCATGCATGAAATTGGTTCTTGTGAACTTGAAGATATTGATGTGGTTATTCGGCTAGCTAATAGAGAAACTATCTCTCCAATTGGTATTGTTCGAGATGTGGAAGTTCTATGTGGTAAGATTAAATATCCTGCTGACTTTTTGGTACTTGGCTCTGCTGCTAGTAAGCATTGTCCTATCATTTTTGGTTGACCTTTTCTAAATACTTTTGGAGCTATTATAGATTGCAAGAAAGAGAAAATTGTGACTAAATTTGCTGGTGAATCTTATGAGTTTAATTTCTCTAAATTTGCCAAAACTCCTTATAAAGATGATTTGCCTAATAATGATTTTAGAGTTGAACAATGTGCATCTATTGCTCTTGCTCCTAATAATCCTTTACAGCAACATTTGGAGAATAGTGAGAGTGAAGTCTTTAGGGAAGAAAGAAATGAGCTTGATGAAATTTTCCTTCGTCAACCTATTCTTAAACATGATTTACCGGTAGAAGATCTAGGTACAACATTACCACCAAAGGAAGATCCTGTTTTTGATTTAAACCATTGCCTGATAATCTTAAATATGCTCATATTGATGATAAGAAAATATATCATGTTGTTATTAGTTCTAAGATTTCAGAGATTGAGGAAGAAAGGTTATTGGAAATATTGAAGAAACACCGAGGAGCTATTGGCTACACTCTTGATGACTTGAAGGGGATTTCTCCCTCTATTTGCCAACATGCCATTAATATGGAAGATGATGCAAAGCCTGTTGTTGAACATCAGCGTCGTCTAATTCCTAAGATGAAGGATGTGGTAAGACATGAGGTATTAAAACTTCGTGAAGCTGGTATTATATATCCTATTGCTGATAGTAGATGGGTTAGTCCTGTGCATTGTGTTCCTAAGAAAGGAGGAATGACTGTTGTGCCTAATGATAATGATGAGCTCATCCCTCAAAGAGTAGTTGTAGGGTATAGAATGTGCATTGATTATCGAAAAGTTAATAAGGTTACTAAGAAAGATCATTACCCTTTACCTTTTATTGATCAAATGTTAGAAAGGTTGTCTAAAAATACTCATTTTTGCTTTCTTGATGGTTATTCTGGGTTTTCACAAATTGCTGTTAAAACTAAAGATCAAGAGAAAACCACATTCACTTGTCCCTATGGAACTTATGCTTATAGACGCATGCCTTTTGGTTTATGTAATGCTCCTGCTACTTTTCAAAGATGCATGTCTGCTATTTTTCATGGCTTTTGCGAGAATATTGTAGAGGTATTCATGGATGATTTTTCTGTCTATGGGAATTCTTTTGATAATTGCTTGCGAAACCTCAATAAAGTTTTGCAGAGATGTGAAGAAACTAACCTTGTTCTTAATTGGGAGAAATGCCACTTTATGGTTAATGAAGGAATTGTATTGGGACATAAAATTTCCGAGAGAGGTATTGAAGTTGATAGAGCTAAAGTTGAAGCAATTGAGAAGATGCCCTATCCTAGGGATGTTAAAGGTATTCGTAGTGTTCTTGGTCATGCTGGGTTTTATAGGAGATTCATTAAAGATTTCTCCAAGATTTCAAAACCTCTTACTAATCTTCTTCAAAAAGATGTACCTTTTGTTTTTGATGATGATTGTAAGGAAGCTTTCGAAACTCTAAAGAAAGCCTTAACAACTGCTCCTATAGTTGAACCTCCTGATTGGAACTTACCTTTTGAAAGTATGTGTGATGCTAGTGATTTTGCTGTAGGCGCTGTTCTTGGACAGCGAGTAGATAAAAAATTAAATGTTATTCATTATGCTAGTAAAACTCTTGATGCTGCTCAAAGAAATTATGCTACAACTGAAAAAGAACTGCTAGCTGTAGTCTTTGCTTGTGACAAGTTTAGATCCTATATTGTTGATTCAAATGTTACAATTCATACTGATCATGCTGCAATTAGATACCTTATGCAAAAGAAAGATGCTAAGCCAAGGCTTATTAGATGGGTGCTTCTGTTGCAAGAATTTGATTTGCATATTGTAGATAGGAAAGGTGCTGATAATCCTGTTGCTGATAATTTGTCTAGATTGGAAAATATTGCTTATGATCATGTTCCTGTTAATGATAGTTTTCCAAATGAAAAATTGGCTGTAATAAAGGTGAGCTCGCGAGACAGTCCTTGGTATGCTGACTATGCTAACTTTATTTTTTCCAAGTACTTGCCTCCAACCTTTTCAGCTCAGCAAAGGAGGAAATTCTTTTATGATTTGAGGCATTATTTTTGGGATGACCCACACTTATATAAATAAGGAGTGGATGGTATTCTGCGAAGATGTGTTCCCGAATATGAACAACAAGAGATATTGAGTAAATGTCATGGTAGTGCTTATGGAGGACATCACGCCGGAGATAGAACCGCGCGAAAGGTTCTACAATCAGGTTTTTATTGGCCAACTCTCTTCAAAGATGCAAGGAAGTTTATTTTATCTTGTGATGAATGTCAAAGGGTTGGTAATATCTCCAGACGCAATGAAATGCCTATGAATTATACTCTTGTTATTGAACCATTCGATTGTTGGGGATTTGACTTCATGAGACCTTTCCCTTCTTCAGAAGGTAACACTCATATACTTGTTGCTGTTGATTATGTTACTAAATGGGTGGAAGCCATACCCACAAAAAGTTCTGATGGTGAGACCTCTTTAAGAATGCTCTTAGATATTATTTTTCCTAGATTTGGAGTTCCTAGATATATTATGACTGATGGAGGTTCTCATTTTATTCATGGTGGTTTTAGAAAAACTCTTGCTAAATATGGTATTAATCATAGAATTGCTTCTGCTTATCATCCTCAAACTAGTGGGCAAGTAGAACTATCAAATAGAGAGATTAAATCTATCTTGCAAAAGACTGTTAATAAATCTAGAAAGAACTGGGTTAGTAAATTGAAGGAAGCACTATGGGCTTATAGAACTGCTTATAAAAATCCCATGGGTATGTCACCTTATAAAATGGTTTATGGAAAAGCTTGTCATTTACCTTTAGAACTAGAGCATAAAGCTTATTGGGCTGTAAGAGAACTAAATAAAGATCCTAAACTTGCCAGTAAGAAGAGATTGCTACAATTGAGTTCTCTAGATGAATGAAGAAGTGAAGCTTATGGAAATTCTAAACTCTTTAAAGAGAAAGTTAAGAAATGTCATGATACAAGAATTATCAAAAGAGAATTTAATATTGGGGATAAAGTCCTATTGTATCGGTCTCGTCTCATATTCTTTGCAGGGAAATTACTCTCAAAATGGGAAGGACCATATGTCATTGAGGAGGTGTATCGTTCAGGGGCGATTAAAATTAGTTCTCTCCAAGGCGATGCCTCACAAGTGGTGAATGGACAAAGACTGAAGCATTATATCTCTGGAGATTCTTATAATGAAGATGTTGATGTTATTCGAGTGGTAACTCCGGAAGCTTTCATCAAAGGTCAAATTGACAGTCCGGCAGAATTCGACTTTGAATAGGTAACGGTACGGGTAATAAAAAGTTCGCGTTTTACTTTCCGAACAATGTTTTTGGAAAATATGAAAAATTACGAGATCGAAACGGAGTGGAGGAGACGCACGAGGGCGTGCCCCCATAGGCCGGCGCGGGCCCCAGCCTGGCCGCACCGCCCTATGAGGTGGGTCCCTCGTGGCCCCTCTCCGACTCTGGTTCGACCTGGTACTTTCCGTTTGACGTAAAAATTTCTGCTATATAATCCCCCGGACCCCTGGAGGTCCGTATATCGTTTTCTCGACGTGTTTTGTTTCTAGCTGTTTCTGCCAGGATCTGCTTCGGATCTAGAGCCATCATGTCTTCGTCAGGAACTCCCAAGGACAGCTTCTTTGAGGACGTCGTCAACCCGTACATGAACGAGCTAAAGATGCACCCCAAGGAATTGCTGCTCGTTGATGGAGAGTTGCAGATCAAAGATGTCCAACGTCCTAAAGGAGAAGGAAGCTTGGAAGATAGGATGGAGAAGCTAGAACAAGAGGTCTTCAACTACAAGAAGATGGCTGAGCGTGAAGTGGACATCTTCCACAAGATTGTGTCTGAACTCATTGATGGACACAAGAAGGAGACTGCATAGCTGTGGGACGACATCCTCTCGCTTCACGACACCACCAACAAACTCCAAGATCAACTCTATGATGTTCAGAATCAAAACTGTGAGTATGAAAACAGGTTTAAACACATAAGCTATGCTGCTAGTTTCAGGATTCCCGAAACCAAGATGTCGTTTGTTGATGGAGAGCCTCTTCCTTGGAAGTCTGATGATGTCAAGAATTCATCACCACCACCGCCGAAGGAGTAATTCATCATCGGTATTGGCATCCCCTTGGTTTGTTCCAAGCTTGGGGGAGTGCCGCGGTATCACATCATCACTATCTTTTACTTTTTACTATCAAGTAGTGTCATATCATGAGTAGGGAAGTTATCATATAAGATGGGTTGCAGTGTGGAAGTATCTCTCCTTTAGTTGGTAGTCTATGTATCCCTTGGTGTGAGTTATCATTATGGAATATTAATGAGAAGTCTTATCATTTACATATTGCACATCTTATTTTAGTTTGCAATTTCTATTATATGATTGATCTTGTTATTAGTATTGGTATCACTTTGGGAGCATGGAGTAAATCTATTTGGTTTTGGCAAACTTAGCATTGGTCAATAGCAACAACACTTTGAGGTTTAAGTAGAAAAGAGAAATACATGTAGTTGTTTCATTGTCCTTCTTTCTTGTTAGCTCTTAGCTTATTATTCTGAAGTTAAAATTGTTTGTGCTTACAAGGAAGATGCATGATTGTTTCTATCACATGTATATTTGTTTGTTTTCCTCAACTCTTATGCTTGCTAATCAACCTTGCTAGCCAAAAACCTGTACTGAGAGGGAATGCTTCTCGTGCATCCAAACCTTAACCCAAACCTACGCCATTTGTGTCCACTATAACTACCTACTACATGGTATTTCTTGCCATTCCAAGTAAATACTTCGTGTGCTACCTTTAAACAATTCAAAATTTATCATCTCTTATTTGGGTCAATGTTTTATAGCTCATGAGGAAGTATGTGGTGTTTTATCTTTCAATCTTGTTGGGCAACTTTCACCAATGGACTAGTGGCTTCATCCACTTATCCAATAATTTTGCATAAAGAGCTGGCAATGGGGTTCCCAGCCCCAATTAATTAATCTTCATAATTTTACAAATAGACACTCCTCCATGGTATGTGATTGTTGGACGGCACCCGAGGATTCGGTTAGCCATGGCTTGAGAAAGCAAAGGAGGGGAGGAGTGTCATCTAAATAAAACTAAAATAAAAAAGACACTCCTTCATGGTATGAGAATGATTGGAAGGCACCCGAGGATTCGGCTAGCCATGGTTTGTGAAAGCAAAGGTTGGAAGGAGTGTCAACCAAAAATAAACTTAATGGGAGCCGCTCTTCGAGAGTTTGTCTGGCAAGGGGGTTAGAGTACCCACTACCAGTCGTTGACAACAACAAACACCTCTCAAAACTTTACTTTTATTTTCTCTATATGATTTCAAAACTGAAAAAGCTCTAGCACATGATTTAATCCCTGCTTCCCTCTGCGAAGGGCCTGTCTTTTACTTTATGTTGAGTCAGTAAACCTATTTCCCTCCATCTTAAGCAAGCATTTGAGTTGTTGTGATCAAATCATTTATATTGTGATCTGCTTAATCATGTCTTTTACTCTTCCTTGTTTAGTACAAGTTTTATCTGAATGAATATAGCTTTGAAAGTTATCAATGATTATGAGAGATTATTATGATTGAGTATGCAAGTTGTGCCATATAAACTTTAACATGAGAGCGCTGCTCGATAGATAAGTACAATTTGTTAATTGTTCTCTGACCAAGAACGAAGTTTGCCATCACCAACTATGATTTCTTATGCACCTTTATTTGTGATTACCTTCTACTTGTTTCAAGTTGAATTATATGAGGAAGTTGCTCACTAGAATGTCTTGTGTGAATTAATATGATGCTTCTTGTCCGTATTTTTTTTATGGACTCTTCACTCCATAAACATGTGGTCCTGTTTACCGAGTTCAGTTTCGCTTGGGGACAAGCGAAGTCTAAGCTTGGGGGGAGTTGATACGTCCATTTTGCATCACTATTTTATATCATAATTTACTGTTATTCATCGATATATTTCGTATTTAGAGGTGATACTTATGTTATTTCATCTGCATGTTTCATGATTATTGGAGAATCGCGCACTGGAGTCAGGATTCTGCAGGAAAAAGCGCTGTCAGAATGCAATATTTCAGAAGATCAACAATTGACAAAAATTATATGAAAAATCCTATTTTTCCAGAAGATGAAGGGAGCCAAAAGGAGGAGCCGAGGAGGGCCGCCATGGGCCCCCCTCACAGGCCGGCACGGGCCCTTCCCTGGCCGCGCCGCCATGTGGGGAGGGGCCCACAGCCCCCTCTGGCCTCCTCTCCTTCGCGTACTTCTGTTGGCGTCCGAAACCCACCGGCGAGTAGCGACGGGCAACACGTAGAGCCGGGAGGTTCCCAGAACTGCGGCTGGCCCTGGTCCCTCGAGCGACGGCCCGCAAAGCTCCGGCACGCACATCCCGATGCTGGTGCAAGGGCGTGCCACCTGACCTATACCTGGTCAGGAAGGTGATGGATTGCTTCGCTTAGTTTCCTGCATGGCATACACGTAAACATTAAATACGAGCCTCGATCGGCTCTCAGGTTGTCCTGTGAATCGGCTCAAGGAGCCGATCCACCCATGATTCGTATGAGGTCTACGATAACATGGTGGTCCTGCTTGATCAATATAAAGCTAAAACGACCTACGACGATTTAGGGTTTTCACCACATAATCGGAACATCCTACACGTGATTGAGCCTGGCAGCCACGCAAGATGATAATAAACCAGCCCTAGATAAGGCCAAAAAACCAACATGAAGTTGATTCCCGGAACATCTTATCTAGGGCTAGCAAACTACACCCTACATGCCACTGGATCCTTCAACCCGTTTGCAAGGCCTAACTATGTAGATATTAAACTAATCCTTGAAGAACAAGGAGCAATCATAACGGATCGGATCTACTAAACACGGATCAAGCAAGGTGCCGCCCTTACACCTAAGATAGGTGTAATGGCGGCTAGACGTCTAAGGGTTGCATGGATAAAAGCATATAAGCATGTATCGTGGTAAAACAATGCTAACCCTAACACATCTATGATAACTACGTTGCTCGCCATCAACAAGGCTTCAGCACGAGCAACGCATGAACAATGAATAAACGTATACTGCCTAGATCGCAAGGTGCGATCTAGGTAGCATGATGCTTACCCGGAAGAAACCCTCGAAACAAGGGGTTGGCGATGCGCCTAGATTGGTTTGTTGTGAACGTGATTGTTGTTTTTCTCAATAACCCTAGATACATATTTATAGTCCGTAGACTTTCTAACGTGGGAATAATCCCAACCGTGTACGAGCCAAATTCTACCTAACCGACACGTATCCTACTATATTTACAGATACACGGGCAAACTAGCCCAAACTTCGTGTACAAGGACGATTCATGTATATCTCCCGTGTATATTCTTCAGGCCCATCTTTAATCACGGCCCACCTCTGATCCGGTCAAATTCTGGTGATAACAACTTCTTCGTCCCGAAAACCTAAGCTCCACAGGATAGTCGCGAAGAGTCACAGCCGCCTCTGCGGGGCGGAAAACACCAGAGAGAAAAGAGCTCTCCGGCAGGCTGAGATCTGCCGGGGAAATTCCCTCCCGGAGGGGGAAATCGACGCCATCGTCACCATCATCGAGCTGGAAGTCATCTCCATCATCATCACCATCATCTCCATCATCATCACCGCCATCTCCACCGCTGCACATCGTCACCGCTGTAACAATTTGGGTTGGATCTTGATTGTTTGATAGGGGAAACTCTCCCGGTATTGATTTCTACTTGTTATTGATGCTATTGAGTGAAACCATTGAACCAAGGTTTATGTTCAGATTGTTATTCATCATCATATCACCTCTGATCATGTTCCATATGATGTCTCGTGAGTAGTTCGTTTAGTTCTTGAGGACATGGGTGAAGTCAAAATGTTAGTAGTGAATTATGGTTGAGTAATATTCAATGTTATGATATTTAAGTTGTGGTGTTATTCTTCTAGTGGTGTCATGTGAACGTCGATTACATGATACTTCACCTTTATGGGCCTAGGGGAATACATCTTGTACTCGTTTGCTAATTGCGGGGTTGCCGGAGTGACAGAAACCTGAACCCCCGTTAGTATATCGATGCAGGAGGGATAGCAGGATCTCAGAGTTTAAGGCTGTGGTTAGATTTATCTTAATTACTTTCTTGTAGTTGCGGATGCTTGCAAGGGGTATAATCACAAGTATGTATTAGTCCTAGGAAGGGCGGTGCATTAGCATAGGTTCACCCACACAACACTTATCAAAACAATGAAGATTAATCAGCTATATGAAGCGAAAGCACTAGACTAAATTCTCGTGTGTCCTCAAGAACGTTTGGTCATTATAAGTAAACAAACCGGCTTGTCCTTTGTGCTAAAAAGGATTGGGCCACTCGCTGCAATTATTACTCTTGCACTTTACTTACATGTACTTTATTCATCTGCTACATCAAAACCCCCCTGAATACTTGTCTGTGAGCATTTACAGTGAATCCTTCATCGAAACTGCTTGTCAACACCTTCTGCTCCTCGTTGGGATCGATATTCTTACTTATCGAAAATACTACGATACACCCCCTATACTTGTGGGTCATCAGTACGTCGTGTGCCTAATCTCGCTCCCGGAATCTCCATCGTCGCTCTCTCCTGAAACCCAACTCTACAATACGTAGGCATTGGCGAGGTGATACCTCGTTATTTGGCGCCGACCGTGGGGAATCTGCGACGACTGGATTTTGTCATCCGGGTGGGATTCATCGTAACCAAGAATAGCACGATAGGATTTGGCTGGCTAATTTGACTCCTTAGCTTCTTCACATCAATGCAGCCGCCATCAACGTTTTCTTCGGCACGGCTGATCCGCGCGTGTGTGGGTGTCAAGAATCAAGTACGGCGAAGTTAAGTTGGGTCAATTCATGACAATACGCGAGGCTACGTTGGAATCAAATAAAGCAAAGCTACGTTGGAGTTCATGGCAGATTCTATCTCCCGCAAGGCTAGCACGCACACGTGCGTGGGACAAAGACCAATCTTTTTTTGTTTTTTATTTTCGTGTCTCTACATTTCTTTTTCGGATCGTATCTCTTTTTATTATCTAATTGATTGAATTACTTTACTAAAGCCATGGCTTGCTAATTCGTTGCATCACTTTTTTGCACGTATACATCATGTGGAAAAATTTCCATGGTTGACAAAATAACCTAGAGGGGATAGCAACACTGGTTCGGTGGTCATGTGAAGATCGCGTGCTACGCGTGCCGCAAATTCATCTGGGTCAGGAAATTATCAGATTGCAAAAAAAATTCGACTTCCGCTGTTGTGTCGACCCCGTTCGCCATGGCGCTCACTATGCTTGGGGGCTCATTCATCGAGGATCCGCCACATCTACTACATCGACCGCTTCGACTGTGTCTGCCGGACGACTTACCTCCACATCGACTTCGCCGCGCCCGATAAAAAGCTAAGTGTTCCTCTTCCAAGAGTTAATTATTATTTATCTTTCACCACACCCAAATACTCGGGGGCTGTGTCATTACATCCTTGCAATAAACACAATTAACCTTTGGAGATGCGCTATTACATCGTTACTGTAAATACACTTGATTACTCAGTGGATTGATCTTCTCCGGCTCAGTAGAATCATCTTCTCCGGCATAGTGGAATTATTTTCTTTGGCTTGGTGGATTTATTTTCCTCGACTTAGTGGATTTATCTTATTCGGATCGGTGGATTTATTTTCCTCGGCTCATTGGATTGATTTTCTCCGGGTTATCATTGGTTTCTTCTAATATAATATTACCCGACGAATCTCCGGGTTAAATGGATTTATCATCTATAATTATGAATGCACTTATTTTCTTTGGGTCAATGGATTCATCCTCTATGATATCGGTGGATTCATCTTCAATATATGCTTCATATTTAATGACTGGATTCATATTATATTATTGCCAATGGTTTCATCCTAAATGGCCTCACCTTGTTGCCGTGACTCGGCCAACTTCTTCCGACGTCACGACTAACACTCGGGGGATCAACAACAACTTCATCCCGAGTAATAACTGTGACACAACGTCTAAACAACAATAATGACGTCACCCCAACAGCGCTCGGGGGCTCGGCTATTTCTTCATCAAATAATTTGGAGGAATTTATTTTCGCTATTTGGTGGTTTCTACTTCGGCGACTTCTTCTCCGCACTCGAAGACTTCATCGTGCCGACTCCGTCATGCCCAATAAGCTAAGCGTTCCTTTGATTTGCATAAAGTTGATTATCATTTACTTTCGCCGCACCTGACACTCGGGGGATTTGCCATACTTCTTCACTATACATCTCAGGTTGACCAAAGAAGAACCGGGTCTTCAAAAATAATCTTAAAGGAGGAACCCGACAAAACTATTTTCAAAAGAGAACTCGACGAAATCTTCTTCAGGAAGGAACCCGACAAAATCTTCTTCAGCGAGGAACCCGAAGAAATTATCCTCAATGAGGACCCGAAGAATTTTTCTCAAGGAGGAACCCGACGAAGAATTTTCCTCAAGGAGGACCCGAAGAAATTTTACTCAAGGAGGAACTCGAAGAAAATATCTTCAAGGAGGAACCCCATAAAAAAAGAGAGAAGGGAAAAATCTTCGAGTCCATATACTCGTCATTTATTCCAGTTGCATATTCAATGAAAAGCATACTTCAAGAAAGTCGATAAAGAAAGTTGAGCCTACACCCAAGTGCAAACACTCAGTTGTAGCCTCGGGGGCTACTCCTATTGGGAGCGCTGGTCGCGCACCCGAAGAAATGAAATCAATATAGCAAGCCAATACAGAAGGAGCTTCAATATCCTATTTGACAAAAGATAGCAACCCGGAAAAACGGTTCAACCCGAACAAATAGAGCATTCCATTAGCCGAACAAAGGGCACTCGATAATATATTCTCAGAGCGCCTCAGTCGCGAATTAATCTTTGAATGCCGCAATACTTTGCGAAGGTAAGTCCCCAGGATCCGTCCTGTGCGGCGTGGCACCGCCTCTGACGGCGCCTTGCTACTTTTTTCCGTATCAACAGATACGAAGACAAAATCCTAACGGACGCGTTCGGTACCCGATAAAACATGACTGGAATTCGGCATCTGGTAAGACCTTAGGCGACACATGTCGAATTACGCCAGTATCCCGAATTCGTGTCCGGGGACGCGAGTTTGAAGTAGGTTTATACGGATTGTCACAAGTGCATTAACTGGTACCCGAGCTTTCGGATGAACCAGCCCTATTTACCAATATCCCTGTGCAATATAGAAGTCGAGAAAAATATAGTGTTTCCGAGCACTCGAAAAATATGAAAAACAAAGAAATGAAGTCTGGAGATTTCATCCGATTTCATCCGATTTCATCCTATTCTACGACTCAAATAAATATAGCAAAGTTGTTTACCCAAAGCTTCGGCTTGATGAAAAAAATATCAAAATAAGACAAGATAGCAAAATAGTTTACTCAATCCGAGTTTTCGTGTTTTTGTCTTGCAGGTAAATATATAAAGGTTTGTAGACTCAACTCGATTCTACGACTCGAGTGGAGCCTACTCCCATCGGGAGCACTGGATTTTATTAAGTCCTCCAATAAGAGTCGATAAAAAGAGGGGTTGCGCCTAGAAATATAGTCAAATTCTTCATCGAGTAGTACAACTTGAGTCTATGCCCAAGTGCAAGCACTTGCCCATAGACTCGGGGCTACTCCCATCGGGAGCGCTGCCGCGCACCCGATAGAAAAATAATTTCAAGAATCGTCGACATCATCTACGCTACACATGATCTACGACATGGACCTCGCCTTGTATTTCTTCGACTTCGGAGATGATTATGCTTGGAGTCTCTACGCAAGTCTTCGACTTCCCTAGACACTCGGGAGCTACTGACATGGGTATACCCTTTGGGTACCCATTATTAGTATATCTAGCTCGGCTCGGCCCAATATGGAGAAGTCCCAACAAGGCAACCCGAAGGAGTAGTCGACTAGGACTCTTGTAAAACCCTAAGCTGGTTGCATATATAAAGCTAGCCAGGGCACCCGATAGAGGGAGAGAACAAATAGACAACATAGCTCCGCCTACGGCGGCACCCTGTAAAGATACTTATGATCATATAGTAGATTGCTAGCAGCATGTAGGGATCCTCCACCAAGGGGACCCGAAGGTGGGTACGTCGTGTGCCTAATCTTGCTCCCGGAATCTCCATCGTCGCTCTCTCCCGAAACCCAAGTCTACAATACGTAGGCATTAGCGAGGTGACCCCTCGTCAATATGAGACTTCTTACTCGTATCCAACACCAATTAACTTATTTGAAACAACTCTCGTAGATAATATTCTGTAGATATCAGAGAGATAAATTCACTTGCATATAGAAAACCAACAAGCTCTGAACATAATATGAATGAAAAACTAGAGCTTAAACGCAGTACTCGCAAAAATAGAACGTCGTTGAACATATGAGTGAAAACTGGAGCATTCATGCAATTAAAGCGGAGCGTGTATCTCTCCAAAACAAATAGGGGCGCGCTCGGCGTCGGTTGGCCGATATTGGCGCTAGGATCGGTTGTTGCCACGCCCGCTCGATCTATATCCTACGATCCAGAATTAGTCCCACGTCGCTATCTTGTACTGTGTTGAGTCAGGCTGGAGGTGACGCTTTCGGTGATGCTAGCTTGCACGTCAGCTCGTCTGACGCGCTGGTCAAACTGAGTAGGGTCCCCATGTGCTGCCTCTATGCCTAGCTGGGACATTTTTCTAGTATTTGTTGTTGGGTTTTAGAAGAGAAGCAATCCAACAAAAAATTGATGTTTACAACAATACTAACAATGATTCGAATAAGGAATAACAATTTCCGCACTAATCATTATCTACACCGTACATGTACAACAAACTATTAATATATTTACAATAATACTTAACAACAAAAACAACTTTTCTTTTATTTGGGTGTTTACAACAATAGTCAGTTTTCCATGCAAGAAATATCTTTACAACAAATCAGTAACATATTTACAACAATAGTTAATAACAAAAAAACAACATTTTTTCATTTGGGTGTTTACAATAATAGTTTGCTTCCATTCCAGAAATATATTTACAACAAATCAATAACATATTTTCAACAATAATTTACAATACAGACCACAAAATAATTTAGGTGTTTACAACAATAACCAGCAATAAGTTTAACAAGAAAAAGAATTCCCATGCCAAAAAATATTTTGACAACAAATCACCGATATATTAACAACAATAATTAACAGTAAAACCTACAAAAACCTACAATAATTCCCATGCCCATCTCCAGTAGTACCTTCCGTTCCGGCAACGTATCGACAACACAAGATTGGTACCCGGGGTTGGGATGATGCGGTGGTAAGAGTTGGAGGCGAAGAGCGCGCTCTACCGGGTATGGGGAGCCCAGGGAGCACTCGCCAGAAGGATCAAGATGTGCTCGTCGGGAGAGGAGTAGGGGCAGCATGCTTGCTGGGGAGGAGTAGGCTGACGCGCTCGTCGGGGTAGGCGCAGGAGGCGGTCGTCGAGGAGAAGCGGGCCGGCGCGCTCGCCGGGGAAGAAGCAGGAGGTGGTTGCCGGGAGGAGCAGTGGTGGTGCGCTCGTCGGGGAGAGGAACATGCAGCGCGGTGCTGCTTCTCTAGATAGGAGTCAGAGGAAAAGATGAAGAAGAACGAGTTTTTTGCCCAGCGTTAGGATAAGGCATGGTGGGACCCATCCACGTGCTGGTGTCTCCCTACAGAAAAGGAACAACCGATTTTTTGGCTTGGATCGGTGGGCTGATCGGAAGTGTTTTCCAAACAAATATGATGGGTCCAACTTTATTGAACAGCAAACAAAACAAAACAAAACAAAACAAAACACACACACACAAAAAAGACGCTCCAAGAATAACACATAATGCATGATGCAATAAAAATATAGCGCACTGAAAAATGATCTGGTGCTTTTTACTGATGAAGAGGGGGTGCCCCGGGCATCCCCAAGCTTTGACGCTTGAATCTCTTGGATATTTCTTGGGGTGTCCAGGGGACATCCCCAAGCTTGAGCTTTTGTCCATTCTTCATCCTATGGCATCATTCTTCTCTTCCTACACTTGAAAACTTCCTTCACCCAAAACTCAACACAATTGATTAGCAACATTAGTGCAAATAAAAATATATCAAACCAGCAAGGTTTCAGTAATGGCACATATCAAACACTAATTTTAACATATGATACTGTAGCTACTTTTTTCCAAAGCTCTTTTTCACAAAAGAACTCAGAAAGATGAAGCATAAGACGCAAATGCAAAACATGACAGAAATCTGTCAAAACATATCAGCAGGCAAAGATCGAAATTAAAAAAATTGTTCTGTTGCTCAAATCGAAAAATGTTGAACTAAATAAAGTTAGATAATAACATGTGGAATATGCTCGTAAATTTTCAGCTCATGGTGACGTTCTGGTGATTTAGGCGAATTTTTCTTGCAACAGTCCAGAAACAGAAACAGGACTGCAAATTCCCCAAATACTACTTTCTTACCATTAGAGGCTACTCTTGGCACAAAAACAAAAATAAAAAATGATAATGAGAGGACATTACAGTAGCAATGACTTCAAATACTTAAAAAACAGTAAAATAACAGAAATAAAAACATAATGGGTTGTCTCCCAAAAAGCTCTTTCTTCATAGCCATTAAGATAGGCTCAGTAATTTGAGAAGATGCTCACATATGTAATATGAATTGAAGTAAAAGAGAGCATCAAAAAAAAATATGAAACACATTTAAATCTTACCCACTTCCTGTGCATGGGAATCTTGTCCACAAATAAATTCACAAAGAACAAAGTGACAAGCGTGTGAAGGTCAAACAAGAGTAACTTTAAAATTTTCAGCATGTAGAGAGGTGTTTTAGTACCATGTAAATTCCTACAACCATATTTTACTTTCTCATAATAATTTTCAGTAGCATCATGAATAAACTTAACAATATAACTATCACATAAAACATGCTTTTCATGATCTTCAAACACATAATTTTTATCAAGCTCAAAAATAGTAGGATTAAAACAATCAAACCCACTTTTAGCAATTTTATAACAAGATGATTGATCATTCTCAAGAGGTATGGAACTACTAGTAGCAATCCTATTTTCAGTAGCATTATAACTTATAGCATCAAGTAACATAGAACCATCATCTAGAGCTTTATCATAAATACTCTCCAAGCAAAATTCTTTAGTTCCATGCATTTCGAAATTAGGCACAAATAAAGGATTATCATGAGATTTATCAAAATAGCATGGATTATTATAAATAATAGTAGCATAATTATTCTCACAAGTTCTACTCACAGGGAATATTTCAAGAGAATCCTCATGAACATAACATTCGTCCTCCTCTGGTGAGCATGGAGGGCAATCAAATAATGTAAGAGATAAAGAGTTACTCTCATTAGAAGGTTGGCATGGGTAGCTAATCCATTCTTCCTCCTTTTGTTCATCACTCTCCTCCTCTTTTTCATCTAATGAGCTTTCAGGTTCAGCAACTTCTTCTTCCACGGATTCCTGCAAATTGTGGATACATTCTTGTGCATAATTGAGTCTCTCTTTATAATCAATGATATAATAATTATTGCTGAAATTTTCTGTGCAATAATCAAGGATAGAAGAGACATAATCTTTAAGGTCATGACAAGCAACACAAGTTTCATAATTTTTAGACAAGAAGGATTCTATTTCAGAGGCTCCAATAAATAAGACAAATTGTTCTACTTCTTCGAATCCAAGATGAATATAGTTATTCCAATGATAGTTCGAAATTAAAACTTCTTCACTAAAGCCACATTGGAATTTAAGATGTTTAGTATCCTATTTAGAGCAACAATGGCGTTTAAGCAAAATTTTAGCAATTGTATCCAACTTTTTTAACGTGCCCCCATGACTTTGCCCTTATATGATTCTCTATACTTCATAAATATTTCTACAAGTTTCATAGAGTATAAAGCAGGTCCTTCCATAACAACAGTTTTTAGTTTTTCGATTTTTTAAATTTTTATGGATTTTCATATATATAGGAAAAATAAAACAAGACAAAAATAAACTAGACAAAACAAAATGAAATAAAAGCAGCGAGAGAGGTGGAGTGTACTCCCCAGGTGAACTTATAAGTAGAGCTATGCTCCCGGCAACAGTGCCAGAAAATAGTCTTGATGACCCACAAGTATAGGGGATCGTAACAGTCTTCGAGGGAAGTAAAACCCAAATTTGTTGATTCGACACAAGGGGAGCCAAAGAATACTTATAAGCCTTGACAGCGGAGTTATCAATTCAGCTGCACCTGGAAAAGCACTAGCAACAGGGTGATGTGAAAGCAGTGGTAATATGATGCGGCGCCAGAAAATAGTTGCTACTACTTTGATGGCATGTTGACAGAGAAATGTGATGCAGCAGTAATATGAGAGCAATAGTAACACAACAGTAGTAGTAACACAGAGGAGCAGGCACTGGAAAATATCCCAGCGCGCAATTGACTGAAAAGCAATGATGATGAAATAAAAGACAGGGGTTCCCGACGATCTACACTAGTGGTAACTCTCCAGATAACAAGTGTTGGGTGAACAAATTACATCCGAGCAATTGATAGAATTAAATTTGGCATTAAGACAAACTATCCAGTCTATTAATATCGTTGGCATGTTTTCCATATATAGTTATACTTGCTCGCAATGAGAAACTTGCATAACATCTTTTGTCCTACCAGCCCGTTTGCAGCGGAACCTCAAGAGAAACTACTGGTAATTAAGTTCCTCCTTTTAATAGAGCACCGGAGCAAAGCACTAACACTTGGTGAAAACATGTGATCCTCATATCAAATCCACCTCCCCCGGTTATCCCAATTCGAGATCACTTTGGGGCCTCGGGTTCCGGACAAAGACATGGCATACAATTTGTAGAAACAATCTAAACAACAATTATAGAGCCTAGATCTAAGATCATGCCACTCGTGCACTAGTGGCAAGCATTAAACATAACAATATTGCAGCGACAAATACTTCACAAACTTATAAGATATACTGAACATAATGATCAATCCATCGGATCCCAACAAACACAACACCGATTACATCATATGGATCTCAATCATGTAAGGCAGCTCATGAGATCATTATATTGAAGCCCATGGGAGAGAGTACCATCTAGCTACAACCAAGAACCCATAGTCCATGCGGGAACTACTCAGAAACCATCATGGAGTCAAAGTGGAGGCGGTGGAGTCGATGGCGATGGCTCCGGGGGCACTTCCCTGTCCCGACAGGGTGTCGGAACATAGACTTCTGTCCCCCGAAACTTGGTTTCGGTGATGACAGCGACTACGGAACTTTTCGTGGATGGAGGATCTCGTCCCTGGTGTTTTCCCGATACGAGGAATAAATAGGCGGATGGGCGGAGCAAACGAGGCGACAGTACATGGGCCAGGCGCGGCCAAGGGTGGGGCCGCACCTGCCCTATATACTGCCACATGGCAGCTCTCCTGCGCGTTTCCTTCTAGCTCCATCTTTGTCCCGGAAAAATAAGACTCTGGGCTTTTGTTTCGTTCAATTCCGAGAAACTTTCATGTACAACTTTTCTGAAACACAAAAACAGCAGAAAACATGAACTGGCACTGCGTTAATAGGTTAGTCCAGTAAATGTCATAAAATGATGCAAAGTGCACATAAAACATAGAGAAATTGGTGTAAAACAAGCATGGAGCATCAAAAATTATAGATACGTTTGCAACGTATCGCTCACCCCCGAGCAGCGCATGGATCCTCGCTGGGATCCTGACAACATCGCAACTTGGGATGCCTTCTTCGCCAATCGCTAGGAGAGGGAGCTCGCCAGGTATGAGGGGGATGGGCCGCCTCTCGTGGACAACAACGAGGCTGACCGACGGCTATGGTGGGGCATCCGGACCCTCGAGGGTGTGATGAACCACGTCTTGGCGGCCGACTACCCCCGCCAGCGATACCCTCACTTCCAGCTGCTGAAGAAGGGCGACAACGAGCGCGGCGGATTCGTCATCCGGGCGCTCTCTCCACCCAGCCAGAGGGACCAAAGTGGAAGCCGCCGCCGGAGTACGCCATGGTCGCCAACGACTTGAGGTGCCCCGGCGACCCGAAGGAGTTCCCGGTCCAACGCGTGGCCCTCCACGCCTCCCTGAAGCCGCCATTGCCATCGCCGGTGGAGGTTGGTCGGTCCTGGTGGGAGAAGGATAAGCAGGCCTACCATGCACGCCGTGGCGACGACGGCCTAGGTTGCAGCCGCTGTGGCCATGTGTCCCCGCCGCTTGCTCCACCACAGCCTCTGCGGATGCAACCACCACCGCCGCCTCGCAGGTTCATGCCGCGCCCGGCGAGCGACGATGATGGCTCCTCCGACGACAACGTCGGCCAGTTCGACGACTTCGAGTACATGTACTATAGGCCTAGATATGAATATGACTAGTCTTTTATTTATAATAAAATAATAATAATTTTATTTAAAATATACATCATTTGTATGAGGATCACGGCTGGAAACCGACGAGCCCCCATTTTGTGTTTAGCGTCAGAGCCTCCCGTATAAGCCAAAAATGGGCACCGCGAGCGCCCATATGGGGGACGAGTGGAGATGTTCAAAGGATCGTGCGATGTGTGTCGTCTGTTGCATCTTTTCTTTACATTGCGAGGCGGAATTAATGCGCCTATCCAATCTGATGCAAATCGTTGTCATATTGGGGCAAATCTGATGCAAATTGCTTAATTGATTTGAGACGAGATCCCCTCTGACCCTCATAAATAATATTTACCATAATATTAGCATTGCATGCATAATCTTCAAAAAAAAAGGATCACCTAATCATATCGTTCAGATATGATCACACATGATCATATCTTTTCATTATAGGATCACAATCATTTTATTCCAAATATGATCACACAATAATAACTTAATTTGCCATTCATTCGTCATTAGGCCTGATTATCCATGGCTATAAAAGACGTCATGAACTATTTTGATGTACATCATTTTGTGGTCACTCAATTTTCTTCGTGTCCTCGTAATCGTTGATACATGGCAGTCCTCAGGGTTCCGGGTCTGCTCTTTCTCATGCTACTCCTCTTGGCTGCCGGTAAGTTTTCTAGTATTAAAATATCAATTAAAGAATAAGGAACTTCCTCAATGCATCATATACACATTTGCTATTCATATGTGAAAATCATATTCCGTGTCTCGTATATTATCTTGTTTCTTTCTAGCTAGAACACTATTGGATATGTTCTTCTCATACAACATATTACGTTCTTTGTTTTGTAGGCTCTAATGCCCAGACTGAGACTTGCAAGGATGCCAGCAAGACCTACACGCCTTATTTCTGCCAGGTTGCGCGATGCGTCGAGGCCTGCCACAAGGAGGGATTTATTAGCGGGGCTTGTTCCCTAGTCACCCTTTTACCCACTTATAGGCAATGTTACTGCGGGAAAGAGTGCTGAATAAACACATGTTCAAAATACCGCTTGATGTGCGATGCAAAATGTAATAAGATTGTTTATTAAAAAAAATAGAGATGAGCAATTGAAAAAATGATGGTCTCCAAAGATATTCATTATTTTTGTTAGATACTCCCTCCGTTCCTTTCTATAGTGCCTATTGTATTTTGGCACGGAAATTAGCGCAAGCAATTTTTTGACACAAAACCCCCTAGTGATCTTAGAAACAAAATAGGAAACTGAAATCAGATCTCAGAAAATAATCTTGTTTCCATAACCGATCGCGCCATGTACTCCCTCTCTCCCGCTATTCTTTCCATAATCAGATTGGTTTCCACATTTTCTAGACGGGAACAGATTGGTTTCCTCGACAGGAACAGATTTGTTTCCAGATTTTCTGGATGGAACATATCGGTGCAAGGGGTTCTTTGCAAAAAAACATAGCTTTACTCTTATATTCTGAAATAAAAGCGAAAAAACAATAGGCATTATAGAAAGGAATGGAGGGAGTATTAAATTTCAAGGAAAACATTGCTATGTATACACAAATATCTAACTCATGTGCATGTCATATGTAAGTCATAAGCTAGAAATGTTAGATGGATGATACTATTGATCCTAATTTATCAAATTCGTTATATCTATAAAAAACTGGTGAGTCTTAGATCAGTTGAGTCTCTCCCTAAATTCTTCAAGAGAGAAGTCCAATTTACCCCTCTAAACTTGTCTCAAAGTTCAGCTTACAACCCTCAACTTTACTTTGGTTCAACTTAAACCCTGAATTTCAATACACCAACATTTGTATAGAAAAAAGCGTGAACTAATCTCTATCTCTTCATATCATATGAAAGAATTTTCACAGTTCCTTCATGGTGATTTTCTCAAAAAACCCTTTGGTGAAAGTATTGCACGAAATAACCCTCTGGCGAAACTATTTCACTCATTAGACAAAATCCAGGTACCTTCCAAAATCATTTGGCATAGATTAAAATGTAACTTCATTATGTTGTAGTTTCCATATATATGGATGAGAACTGTTTGTTTGCTTTGTTTTGATTATTTGTTGATCTGGACAGACTTTGTTCTAATTTCATACTGAGAGCATTATTATATGCAAGCTTGTTCAGTGGAAGTCATAGTAGTTTCTAGTATTTCGAAGTTTGTGGATAGGCCCACAGTTTGCATGGCTGAGAGTTTCAAATACCTAGGCAAATTCTAGTCCTTTTGAATCGAGTCTGAACCCATCAAATGTGAAATATACGCTGATCTAGTTTATTTCTTGTAGATGCGGAGCCCAAGCTGGAAGAAGCACTGAGGATTGATTCCATCAAGGCCGGTGCTGATGCACTCCGGCCGGATGTGGTATGTGAAGTCTGCCAAGTGCCTAGCACCTAGCACGTACACCTACCTAAGCTCTTGCTAGGCACGTTTAAGTGCAAAAACAATACGATACATAAAGAGTTTTTTCTCAGCCAAACAATTTTCAGTACATAGACATTTTCATTTCGAGGAAAAAAAATGATAAAAGGTCTAAAAAGCAATACGAGGTTGGGTTCCATGTTTTGGAACATAATACAACATCTAGCACTATTCTTAAAAATAAAAATAAAGTCCGATGGTGTGGTGGTTTCAACTCATGACCTATAGTTCAACAACATAGGCTTCATCCAGTTGAGTCCCCATACTGTTATGTCAACTCTAGACAAACACTATATATAAAGAGTAGTGTGGCGTCTATGGCTTAGGTGTCACACATGCCGTCCACGTTAGCAGCTGCAGCCCATGCATGCACATGCACGCCACACAGGCAAGGTGTGTGGCGCTGATCGCATGGGCACCACACAGTGAAGTGTGGCTCCGCTCGCATATGCGTCACACAAAGGGTTAGCGGAGTGAAATAGTTTCGCCAGAGGGTCATTTCGTGCAATACTTTCACCAAAGGATTTTTTGTGAAAATCGCCGCCTTGGTGTGGCAGGAAAGCCCCATGACCTCCTCGTCATCGCTCTTGTGCCGGGGCAAAAGCATCCCTGAATAAAGCCAAGCATATCTAACAGCAGAAAAAAGCATCCTCGTCACCGCTCTTGCTGCCCTCTAATTAAATTGGCCTTCTCTTGATCTATTTTCTTAGGGATCTTTATCCAAAAAAAAATCTTAGGGATGCCATGACCAGAGGCAGATAATATGCATCACAGAAATGAACACACTCACATAATTAACATAACATGCATGAAGAGCGATCCATTTACTTCCGTTGTATGCATTTTAGCTATGCAGAGATCAGATGTAATGCTTACAAAATTTAAGTAATAAAATGCTCTTTGTCGGAAAAAAACATGACATGAAGCAGGTCTAATGTTGTCTAAGTAAACACAACTACTAAACAAAATTGTGCAACCACATGACTATAACAGAGGTCTAATGCAGTAGAACAAAGAGCCAAGATTTGACCTTTCGATGTTAACACGGTCTTGAATCGCGGGGTCGAGGTCGCAGTTGTGGTCGTGGTCTTTGGGCACAGCTCCTACAGGAAGTGTAAGCGTCAACCATCCTTCAGATTCTGGTGCAACCATGACCTCCAGTGAAGACGATGGCCGTCAGGGACATGATCAGTAGAGGAGTCCCGTGAGCAGAGCATGCCGGAATCGGCGGCCAGGCCGAGACCACTGAACATCGGCGCCACCTCCTCTAGTGGCTCCTGGCAGCACATTTTGCACCATTGCGATTCATGCCCCGCTACGCCGCCACCGACGCCTGTTGGCTGCAGCTACCTCACCAGCGTGGAGCACCTCCCAACGACCTCGATCTTTCTGCGCGACCGGGTCTAGCCAGCTCAACGGAGCCTTCACGCATGGATGCATGCAGGCGTCGTCGAGCCAGCTGGCCGCGTCGCCACGGTCTGTGCTGCACATCACAAAACAAATGGATTCCAAAGCCACTCAAACAACCTTTGGAAATCAGCAACCAGCCCAGGCTATAGTCATCAACAACAAACATATCGATGGGAACTAGCTACCCAGATCGATCCAAACAAACCATTCACAAATAACATTTTAATCCAACAGCAAGCTAGCATAAGCAACAGCAAAAGTAAAGCCAGGACATCACTTGCATTAGCAAGAATAATAATAGGAAGGATAAACCAGAAGATGAAACTATAAGAATCAGCAAAGGCAAAAGTGATGCCAGGACGTGGACGGCAAAAGTGATGCCAGGACGTGGACACCGCCATATCAGGGTGGGCATAAAAACCGACGAACTGAACACCAAGCCGACACCTATACCGAATATACCAAATTCTCGGTTTTTACTATTAATGTGTTAAATTTTGGTTTTCACGATTACTAACCGAACTAAATTTAGTCAGTTCGGTATTTAACTTGGTAAAACCGGGTTAACTGATATATGGAGGGCCCTAGCCCAGTTACGGTGCAAAGTAGCCTGCCTCTGCCAGCTGCCATCAGACGAGGGAATTCCTATACACCGACCAGGTCGGCCGTTACCGCGTGCCGCACACCCCCGTACGTGTGGTATGGGCCGGCCTGGTCGGCCCAGTTCGCAGTTTACTTCTGTTTTTTGTTTCTTTTTTTGTTTTTTTCCTTTTTGTTTTTTATTTTTCTGTTTTTTATTTGTTGTTTCTTTTTTCTTTTTATTTTTCTTTCTGTTCAAATTTGAAAATTATTTTAGTTCAAAAAATGTTCAAATCGTTCAAATTTGAAATTTGTTCACATTCAAAAACGTTCAATTTTGAATATTGTTCGAGTTAAAAAACTGTTCAATTTTCGAATTTTAAAAAATGTTCAAATTAAAAATGTTCATCCCCAACAAATTTACAATTCGAATATTGTTCAAATTCAAAAATTGTTCAAACTCGAAATTATTTTTTCCAAATTTAAAATATGCTCAAATCGAAAAATGTTCAAACTTTTAAAAAATAATGCAAAAATCTGAATATCTATCAAATTTCAAAAAAAGTGAATTTGAAATATTTTCTAAATTTCGTTCGGTATTAGAACGATAGGATTAGTGGGGAAACTGTCTATGATAGTATGTCAAGTAACGCAAGGAAACAAATCGGAAGGAAAAATTCTAAACGCACGCATGGAAGGCAAACTGCAGAGAACGTGTCTGGACCAAGCCCATTTTACGGCCGGGGGTGTGCGGCACGAATCACCTACCGACCAGGTCGGTGTAAAGGCTCTCCCATCAGACGAAGTGTCAAACCCGCACGGCCGTTCTAATTTCTTTGCGTGGCCCAACTCGAAGCGACACCTCCTTGAATTGAATACTCCAGTCCAACCGCACCTCTTAACCTCTACTGCCCTCGCTCTCGTCTCCACGTACAGGCGGTACAGCCACCACCAGCACTTCAGCGGTTCAGCCCGCCGTGCCACCTCCCACCCTCTCCGACCTTCGCCTTTTGGTCCCCATCGTTTGCCCGCTCGACGCTCAAACCACCGCCTAGCCGCCCTCCGCCGTCCAGCCGCTCGCCACCCGACGTCCATCGCTTCTCGTCGAGCTGCTCGCCGTCGAGCCGCCCGCTGTCCATCGCTTCCCGCCCAGCCGCCCGCCGTCGACCGAGTACTCGACCCAACTCTCCATGACGGCATCTACGGCCGACACAGAGCAATCAGGCAACCTAAGTTCCCAATTAAGAGCATCTCCAACATGAGCGCTATATAGGCCGTGCTGTATAAAAACCGCCGGTATGCAGCACGCAGGGGAGGGGGGAATCGGCGCTCCAGCAGGCGCGAAAAACAGCGCGGCGCTGCAAAAACATTGGTCGCGCGCGCGTTTTGCACAATCCGGGGCGCCATATGTGACGCGTCGGCTACAGTGCCTGGCAACGCTCTGCGCACGCGCGAAAAGCCAACGGCTGGAAAATTCCCCTCCCCCGCGCCCCTCATTTTCCCGTCGCCCCGCCGTCGTTAAATCCAGCCGCCTCCGGTCGATTCCACCGCCGGTCCCGCTGTTGCGCGCCGCCGCGCCATAGATCCGCCTCGCCCGCACCTCCTCCCGGCAGCAGCGGCCGGTCCGCTGCGCTGCACCGACCGCGCCGCTGCCAGCGGCGGGCAGTAGCCGGTGCTTCTCCTTCGCCTACTCTGTCGCGCCGCCGCCGCCGTCGACATGTCGTCGTCTTCGTCTTCGAGCTTGCTAACGACATGGCGCGACCATGATGCTCGCCGATTTGCTCACAAGGTACGCACCTCCGCCGGCCGGCCTCCATGATTTTTCTCGCCGATTAGCTACTATAGTTGTAGTTAAGTAATTTCATATGTATTTTTGTAGAGTTCATCATACGATTCATCGGATGACGAGTACGACCAAGAGGAAGAGGAGAACATATCGCTACTATTAGCATACCGCGACGTTAAGAAGCCAACATTTGGTGGATCGGTGTTCGGTAGACAGAAGTTGTGGAGAGAAAGGATTGAAGGCCATGAAAAGTTGATGCGGTCGTATTTCAATGAGAATCCAATATTCCCTGAAAGCTATTTTCGGCGGCGTTTTCGGATGCGTATCAACTTGTTCAAGCACATCGCAACGGAGGTGACCAAGTATGATCAGTTCTTTGAGCAAAGGAGAAATACTGCCGGAGAACTTGGTCATAGCACATATCAAAAGGTGACCGTCGCCTTGTGTATGTTGGCATATGGTATACCAGTGGATCTAGTTGATGATCATTTGGCCATGGGAGAGATCACTTATCTTGTGTGTGAAGCGCTTTGTTGTTGCAATTGTCAATGTCTTTGGCTCCACATACTTGAGAGCCCCCAATGCTCAAGACACGGTAAGACTTTTGGAGATCAACGCCAACCGGCGGTTTTCTGGTATGCTTGGTTCCATTAATTGTATGCATTGGAGTTGGAAGAATTGTCCAGCGGCATGGCATGGACAATTCAAAGGGCACTAGAAGGATGCCACCATAGTCCTTGAAGCGGTCGCCGACCAAGAGACTTGGATATGGCATGCAATTTTTGGAGTCCCGGGTCTTGCAATGACATCAATATTCTTCAACAATCACCACTAATGACAAGACTTGCAATGCGGGAAGGTCCATTGGTGGAGTTTGAAGCAAATGGCCACAAGTACAACTATGACTACTTCTTCGCCGACGGCATATATCCAAGGTGGCAAACATTTGTGAAGCCGATTATTCAACCAAGAGGTAAGAAGCAAACCCAATTCCACAATGCACAAGCAGCGGCTAGGAAAGATGTAGAGAGATCATTTGGAATTTTGCAAGCGCAATTTGCCATTGTTAGAGGGCCGGCTAGATTTTGGGACCAAGAATGCCTTTGGTACATCATGACCGCTTGTGTTATCATGCATAACATGATTATAGAGGATGATCGTGGGAAAGATGTGGATCATAACCACTACGAGTTGATGGGGGTTCCCGTGCAAGTGAGGAGGAATGCACATAGGATTGCCCGGTTCATTGCCTCATACCATGTCATTCGGTGCAACGACACACATGATGAGCTTCAAAAAGATCTCATGGAAGAATGGTGGAATTGGAATGGACAACAATAGTTGCATACTTGTTATATTTGTTTGAAAATTATGTGTTGTATTGTCTCAAAACTATGTTGTATTATTGTATGTTGGTCTCTAAACTTGTTGTAGTTGGTGTGAACAATTTCATGTACTTGTTGTATTTGTTATGAGCAATTTATTGTATTTATATGGTACATTTTATTTGTTAATTTTATATGGTTGTTTGATCTTGTTTGATGCATAGTTGTGTGTGTTTATTGTTTGCGCGCGCTGCGCGCTGCAAAATGGAGCGTCCGGTGGAGGTGCCTTTTTTGGGCGCCAACGCGCGCTGCAAAATAGAGCATCCGGCGGGGCAAAAATCGGTCCAGCGCGCGCCATCCTTTTACAGCGCGACAGCAGTGTGGTTTAGCACACCGATTTATAGCGCGCCTGTTGAAGATGCTCTAATGACACTCAAATCATCTATGAAAAAATGAAATTGTGAATTAGTGTAAGCAAGCTCCAGATGGACCGATCTATATATGCATAGATGCTAGAAAATGATGTTGAGATGACTGAAGAGGAGATACGAGTTTATGAGAATGAAAAAAAAGTGTGAGGAGTGTGAACGAATAAAAGGGAGAAAGAATGGCAGGGTGATGACGGTCCAGCAAAAAGGAGGCAAATGACGAAGAGATTAGAGATGTGGATTCATTTCAGCAAAGTGGAATTGGTGGTATTATGCAGAAAGGGAAGTGCAACTACTGCAACCGTGAGATCAAGGGAGTATTAGAATAAGGCCGCCTGATAATAATAATGAATTAATATGGTTACACGTTGCAGCCGGCCGTCGTCAGAGTTTAGAGTAACAAGCTTGAGTGTCCTCTAGAGGCTATTTGGCATGCTGCGCGCTAACTTGAACGAAAGCGAGATCATATACGAGAGCTCAGTTGGTGTTAAAATGGCAATTGTCAACACCCACACAATCAGATATCTCAAGATAATTAGTTCAAAAAATATCCACAAAAGAGAGGGAAGAAAAAAGTATATCACGAGTCAAGTAAGCAGATCCCGTGTGTCTACTAATGGCTTTTATTATTAGAGTATAGTTATGAGATGCTGAGCGACGTGTGTCGTCAGGCGTGTCCATCCTTTGAACGCAGACCGGCCATGGCACCTGCGCCGTCACGATCATTTTTTAAGGGGTAATTCTACGACAGTGGTGCATTATACTATGTACGGCGTACCTGGCATGCAAATGCTGCCAATTCAAATACAAGTTCACCAAAAGAAGCATGATCGGCGTTACATCATTACAGCCTCTTAAAATAGTTTTGGGCAGCAAGCACTCAGGGTGATGTTGCCTTAGGCACTCGTAAATCCAGGGTGATGTTGCCTCATAAAATATTTTTTAGCGCGATTCAACCCATTCTTTTCCTTATTTGAACCAACGGTACAAAATAGACTTAATTAGTTTGGCAGATCCATGAGAGTCAGCTACTACTAAGGAACTAACACATGAAAAAATGTATAAACAAAGTTTGTTTTTGAGATTTAAGGCAGTCGAACATGCCACCTGATTAGATAGAATAGAGTGTTTAATTACAGAAGTCCTTGCAGAGGCAAAGAAAGTTACCAAAACAAAAACAACCAACCCTAAGATGCAGTTGCTAAGTCCCCGGAGTCTTGGGTGTGGGCAAAAGCCCTCTACGAGATCTCCTCCAGATTAAGGTGAGCCACAATGTCATGTAGCAACTCTGTATTGCGGAACACCTGTCTATTCCGCTCATTCCAGATGCCCCATATGGTATAGGTGAAGGCGCTGATACGTCGCAAGTGTATCTATAATTTTTTATACTTCATGCTTGTTTTACACTAATTCCTATATGTTTTGCTCACACTTCGTTGCATTTTTATATGATTTCCGGCACTAACCTATTAACAAGATGCCACGGTGTCAGTTTCCTATTTTCTGTTGTTTTTGTATTTCAGAAAAATTGTACAGGAAATATTCTCGGAATTGGACGAAACAAAAGCCGAAGTCAATATTTTACCGAAACAAAGACGAAGTCCGAAGGTGGGTCGAAGAGGCGCAGTAGTGCGCCCAAACCACCCCTAGGCGCGGCTTGGACCTGGCCCACGCCTAGGGTAGGTGTGAGGCCACCAGGCACCCCACCGACCTAAACCTTCCGTCTATATAAAGCCTTCGATGAGAAAATCCTAAATATACAAGCCTCCGTCCACGAAAAGTTCCATCGCCGCCGCCAACGTCCAGACAAGTTTCGGAGGTCAGAAGTTCCTATTCCGGCACCCTACCGGGACGGGGATTGACCCCCGGAGCCATCTCCATCGACTCCACTGCCTCCACTTCGACTCCATGATGGTTCGTGAGTAGTTCCTCCCTGGACTACGGGTTCTCGGCTGTAGCTAGTTGGTACTCTCTCTCCCATGTAATTCAATACAATGATCTCATGAGTTGTCTTACATGATTGACATCCATATGATGTAATCGGTGTTGTGTTTGTTGGGATCCGATAAATTGTGGAATTGTGATCAGATTGTTCATAATATTATTATACTACTGTTATTTAAGATCGTGCATGCTCTCCGGTACTTGTAGTTACCTTGATCAAGTAGTTGCTTGTACTCCAAGAGGGAGTATTTATGCTCAATAGTAGGTTCATGCCTCTAGTTTTCTGGGAGAGTGGCGTTTAACTTCTAAGATTATAGATGTGTTGTTGCTACTAGAGAGAAAACAACAATATTTTATCCGAGGGTAATTCTATTGTTTACTTTATACACATTGCTTAATGTGATAGTCTATTGCTTGCAACTTAATACTGAAAGGGGTTTGGACGATAACCTGGAGGTGGATTATTAGTCATAGACGCAGTTGGATTACAGTCTATGTATTATGTTGTAATGCCCAATTAAATACTATAGTAACCTTTATCTTATCATAGCATGCATTGTCATGCCCTCAAAATTATCAGTTGCCCAACTATAATTTGTTTACCCAACACATGTTATTTGGAGCGTTACCACTAGTGTAGATAGCTGGAAACCCCGGTTCTTATGTCATCATCATTGCTCTACAGTCAACTACGCACTGGAATACTTTCCGGTGCCATCTCCTCTGTGCTACTGTTGTTGTGTTTCTATTGCCATTGCTCTCATATTACTGCTACTTTCACATCACCCCTGTTACTGTGCTTTTCCAGGTGCAGCTGAATTGATAACTCCGATGTTAAGGCTTATAAGTATTCTTTACCTCCCATTGTGCCGAATCAATAAATTTGGGTTTTACTTCCCTCGAAGACTATTGTGATCCCCTATACGTGTGGGTCATCAGGCGCTGATGGCCTCTCTCCGCTTCCCATTCTGGAGTGCCAAGACCATCCCATCCCACCCCCAAGTTGATGTCGTGTCCCAACAGTGAAAAACACGAAACGTGAAGTTCCTTAGAAGATTTGGAGGGGAAACGCTGCTGGAGTAACCCCAGTTGCTCCTCCGCCTCCATCAACAGCATCATTGCCACCACCATTATGAAGAGGGACCGAGGGAGTAGTCCACATCTGCACAATGTGTTTGTCGAAGTAGCTTGTATCAATCTCTCCATATGATCTTCAATAATTAGTATAACATAAGGTTCCTACATGATTGTGATCATATTTGTAATGTTTTGATGGTGAATCTTTTGTTATGAGATGCAATGGATATTTTGTGACTGATGTATTGATAGATCTATGTGTTACCCCATTCATCTAAGCTATGTTTTCATCAAACTTGTATGCAAGAACTCGTGAGGGTGATGTTCTTTATATGGAGTAACTTAGTAAGTGACACAAACTCATGTGCTATTATGGTTTTTACCTTTCAATTGGTTACCTCAATAGGGATAAGAAATATTAAATATGTTACTATTCATCTAGTGAAAAATCGAGGTGGCCTTGTTTGCTCACGATGGCTATATGTCAATACACTTTATGTCAAACTTCTTAAGATAATACTCTATTTATTCTTAATCTTGCTTTGAGAAGTTTTTCCTGTCAAGAGAATATTTTTTAGATCTGTTGCATCATCTCTATGCTAGGACATTACGACCATATGAATGTTTATCCACAACATAATATTGCTTGATATCATTTGTTGCTTGTTATATAGTGATATATCCATGCCACCATGTTTATGAGATAGGGATAAAGTGAAACCATGAACCTTGGTTCATTTAAACCATAAGAAACACATTTAAAATTGCTTTGCTTGCCTTTTAAATTTTAGTACTTATTTATTTCGAAAGTACAAAAATGCCTCACATTACTTTGCTTGTTATATGTTACTTTGTTTTATATTGTTTACACACCGTTTTATCTAACAAATATTTCGGTGGAGTTGAAGACACAAAACTATATCTTTTGCATTACACTCTGCTGACATCGAGCTGCCGCCGGGGCACCACACTTCCAATCCCACCTAGATCTTCTGGAGCAGAACACCGAAGGAGTGCCACGCCACCACTGGAGCTCGCCTACAACTCACCACTCCGCCACCCATGAGCTCCCCATCCACCAAGAGAAGGAAGAAAAGAACCATGACCAACCTTTTTGGGAGGAGGGATATGCCGACAACACAGGCGGTGCGCTGCCACCGCCAACGAGGGGAGGAGGGGGTGGCGGCGACTATTTAGGGTTGGGGAGAATCGCCCACAGGTTGGTCGCTAGGAACGACAAGGGGGTATGGAGCATCTTATTCAAGATACGCAATTAGGGAATACCTCTCAATTTTACAATAGCAGCTAAGAGAACAGGAGGAATGCAAGCAGAGGGAAATAAACTTTTCAGAGTCTCATAGACAACAAGAATTTGAGTAGAGTAGTATGCTTCCAATTGCAGACAACATTTACATTTCTAGGCCTTCCTATGCTCGCTGACCTCAGAACTAACTTACATAGTACTCTGCACATATATGTTACAGGTTTACAGGTGAGTGTTGCTGTGTTGTTAATGTACACGTCTAACAATTACGTGCACCTGTCTAACAAAACTGATCTAATGTAAGTTCGCAGCGCTGATCTGATCGACACGCCTCACAGCGCCGAGGGTGGCGCCGAAGCCTGGCTGACCAGCTTCCGGAGCGCGCATCTCGACGATGCCACGTCCCTCCCGGCGATGAATGGGTGAGCAAGCAGCTCTGTGACGCTCGCCCTGTTGCGGTAGTCCTTATGCAGGCACGCGGCGACGAACCCCTGAAGCTCCAACGACGCCATGCCGTCTGACAAGGCAGGTGTCTCACCGAAGCAGACGGCGCACATGAGCGACGCCCAGCTCAGCTGCTGTCCGGCAGGGAGGAGCGGGTACCGGCCCATGAAGAGCTCGAGGATTGTCAGGCCAAGGCTCCAGACGTCGGCAGCGCATGGGTCGTAGTTCCCGCCGTGCGCCTCTGGGTCGAAGCGCTCAGGGCTCATGTACGCGGTGGTACCGACGTACGACGTGCACTTCTCGCCGGCACGGGATAAGACCTTCGCTATGCCGAAGTCGGCGACCTTGACCTCACCGGCCGTGCTGGCGAGGAGGTTCGCCGGCTTGATGTCAAGGTGCACGATGCGGCGAGCGTGGAGATACGCCAAGCCTGACAGAGCCTGCGCGGCTACCTCTGCGAGCGCCGCCTCAGGGAACGCGCCTTGGCGGCTTCTGATAGAGTCGAGAGATCCACCATCCACCAGCTCAAGAAGCATAGCGACGTCGCCGGAGGCGGCGGCGGGGAGGACAGAGTGGCACCGGACGATGAAAGGCGAGGCAGTGCGGCTGAGGATATCGGCCTCCGTGGCTGCAGCGGGGTCGCCGTAGTGCTGGACCTTGAGCGCGTAGAGCGCACACGTCTCACGATGCCGAACCTTGTACACGGTGCCGCCGTTCCCGCGGCCAAGCACGGCCAGCTTGTCGAAGTCGGCTAGGCGGAACTGGCTGGACAAGGCCGTTGGGGTCGAAGCTTTTATCAGCGTTGGTGCCGGCGCCGGCGTGAACGCTGGCTTGGGACGCTGGCCGGGGGTGGACGACGGGACGGGCAGCGAGAGGTGCAGCTGTGGAAGCCTCTTCTGCCTTATGAGAGCCATGGGTAGTGCAAACTGCTGCTTAAGCTTAATGATCTGAGCCTATGCTTTGGTTGGACACTTGAATCAGCAGCTTATTTATACATAGTACGTACTCACGGTATCTCTTTCCGTCCTGCTTTCACCAAATCCTACTCAGATTGTGACATTGTATCTTCAATGTTCTCTTCCAAAACAGTCAGTTTCTGATTTGGTAGACTGTGTTTGGTCAGAAGGTTCTAACAGAAGGATGCTTTTATTAGAGCAGAATAAACTAACCCACAGCCGCTGGAGATGAGCGACCATTTTTAATCTAGCGACATGAAAGAATACGACCATGGAATTCGGTGGAAACTGCCTATAATGCAACCGTAACCAGGTCCTCTGTAGTCTGTTGTGGCCTAATTGGCAAAGCCACGTGTTAACTAATTAGAACGAAAGGGACAGAGAAGAAAGCTCAGTCTATCCGTGTAAGAATGGCTATGTCGATCCGCACCCACGATACCTGGCCAGCAGCTCCCTTGAGACTTCCTATTAGGGTAGCATACTGACATTTTACTAGAGTTTGGTTTGGTTAAGGATTGTGCGACGTGTGCCGTCTGGCGCCTCCTTTGTTAGAACGTAACCCAGAGCACAGCCGAGCATGCACGGCAGCAGACGGGCAAACACAAGTAAAAGTTCAGCGTAAGGGCATCTCTAGCGGCGTGACCGGAAATGCGTCTGGGATCTGTTCCAGCGGGGCGACGCAAAGTGACCGGGCCGTCCGCGGAGACGCAAACCTGGCTCAAATATGCGCCAGGTTTGCGTCTCGGCGGACGTGTGGAAACGTTCGCTCTTGTCTGGCGAACGTTTCGACTGGCCCGTCTGGCAGCGACCCTGCGTCGATGCGTCTTCTCAAACGCGCCAGCGACTGCAAAGTTGCGTCGCTGCATCGTTTCGGCTGGCCCGCCTGGCAGCGACCCTGCGTCGATGCGTCTTCTCAAACGCGCCAGCGACTGCAAAGCTGCGTCGCTGCATCGCTTCGGCAACTTGCGCCACTAATGGCGACGATGCCTCGGCTGCCGAGCCGCCGCTCACCTCCGCCAACCAGGTTAATGGCGACGCCACGCGTCACGCGGCCACCGCATGCCGCCGGCCAATATAAAGGGGGCGCACGTTCTTCTTCCTCATCCACTCGCCATCAAGCGGCTACCGGACAAGTTCGCCGAGTTCGTCGACGGCGTCGAGCCGGCGCACTTGCAGCTACGGGAGGCTAGCTGCAACTTCTGCCGCTGGACCGTGGAGGTCCTGTTCGACGGGCAGGGCAAGATGTACCTGCACATGGGGTGGGACAAGTTCGCCCGTGACCTCGACCTCGAGCCCGGCTGCCAGCTCACCTTCCTCTACGAGGGGGACGACGAGATGATCGTCAAGGTGTTCGACGACACAGCCTGCCGCAGGCACTACCACACCGACGACTCCGGCTCCGACACCGATAGTTAGAACGTCGAGTGTTCTTTCTTTGCAGCGAATCTGGCTATAGGCCAGACAAAGCCAGTAGTGAAGGTCTCTGTCTGTTCTTCCTCGGTAGAACCAACAAGGGCACCGTCTCCTCCCGCTGGATTTTCCAGTTTGGGTGATTGGGTGTGCCCTCGAATGTTCTTCCTTGGCAGCGAACATACGAAAATCATCACAACTGGCTTCTATTTTTTAAAATTTTATATTTGTGTCAACCATGGTTCAAACTATGTGTTAGTTTGTGTAAACCATGTGCCTAACTATGTGTTAATTTGTGTAAAATCATGTTTTAAAATGTTATATTTGAAACTATGTTTAAATGGAGAAGAGGGAAGAAAGGGAAAAAATTAAATGCGTCGCCCCGCTGGAGCAGACCCCAGACGCAAATGGACGCGCGAACAAAAACGGTCATTTTTGCGTCCGCAGCGCGACGCAAACGGACGCTCGCGGACATTAAAATGCGTCGCGCCGCTGGAGATGCCCTAAGAATAAATAAGCCAAATGCTTGGACTTCATTCTGGCCCCACGAGAAGATTTCATTGAAGCTCGTGTAGTCGTGTTGACAAATGCCATGATCCATTTTCCCAATTAATCCTTTGGTTCTGCCCGATGTTAGTAAAGTGGACGCGAGCGGAGCGGGCCTTTATAATTGTTTCTCTCCTCGTGATGGGGAGTGCTCGGCGGCCACGGCTCCAGTCACGCAGGTCATGCCTAAGCTCCGAGAATTGTGTGGTGGTGTGTGCCTCCTTCCGCCGAGAAAATGAGGTCCGACTCGCACGAGATCTCATCCGTGGCCTCTCTACTGGGAGTCGTGCACTTGGCTCTAAGAAGAGTAGTGTTGTTGACGGTGTGCATGTGGTTCATTTTGGTAACTGGTTGCTAAGTCATGGTTGTTGGCTACGGTGCCCGAAGATATCGTTGTCAAAGAGGTTTACGATTTCCTCGTCACCTTGGCTACTGCCTATCTTGGATCTGCGGTCCATTGATGGGTGCGCCCCCAATGTCTTGGCCAGCATTTGTCGGCGTGGTTTTTGTAATGTCCCAGGTTTAGAGATGATCGAGGGGTAGATTTTAGAAAGGGATGTGCATTGCATGGCAAATTCTGGGGAAATTTCGCGCTTTTAAATAAAAACTGCATCGAAGGGGGACAAGTTTCTCTCTCGACACCTTACAGGGTTAGGGTTTCGAGAGTGCGACAAACTTGTACCTCACTTAACTAGATTAGGTTTTTGAGAAGAGAGGGGGAGAGATCACATCAAACTTAAGTTGTTTGGTTGAATTCAAAGTTAAGTTGTATGATTGAATTCAACTCAAAGTTGAATTTGAAATTCAAATTCAAACATAAAAACAAATATCTCATAAATTAATTATAAGGAAATTCATTAAGTAAATAATAAGGATACCAAGTATAAATAATACACATAATAATTAAAGCTCATTAGAGAAAACTTTGAGCTTTATTGATCATCACACAATTTACATTGTCATTACAATATTCATAAAGAAAATAAATGAATAATACAACACATTACAAGAATTGCTTAAATAGAAAAAGAAAAAGAAAATTACAGGTAAGAAAAATATATCCTAAGCTACAAGTTAATCTTGAGCTTGAAGATCTTCATCTTGATCAATTTCATGATCCCTGCATATAAATCACACAAATAGAACATTGTGCCAAGTGGCAATGCCAATTGGCAGGTTAGCAAAAATATTGAATCATGAGAGGATATGAGCAAGACTGCCGAGCTGATCCACTCTCTCAGCCAAGTGCAGGGCATCAACAGACACACACACACAGCCTGCTCACAGGGCTGTGTGCATGCAGCACACATACACAGTGAGTCACCCAAAGTGAAAGGTGGAGCTGTCGACAAGAGAAGCAAGGACCAACCATATAAAAACTTTTCCATAGCAAACCCTAGTTCATTCATCGACCAAGCAACAGGGTAAGGGCACCAAGAACAGCAAGAACAGGAAGAACAGCCAGAGCTGTTCAATCTGTCCAAATTCACCACTGAATCAAACCAAGATCACAAGTACAAGGAGGAGCAGGGCAAGCACCAATTCATTGCTGAAGCAATCCTCTACACCAACACACTATTTCTAGGAGCTGGAGTGAGGTATAAATATGATCATGAACAGACCAAAAGGTTCTGTTCATATATTGCACAGGCATGATCTTCAGCACACCAAAAGGGTAGATACCCTATGTTTGTGTCATCATATGGCTATCTAGTCATTTGGTTCAAGCAAACATAGAGAACAGCCAGTAGAGATCATCCAGGGAACACTGGTTGTGTCCACACATGGACACAACCAGAGAAATCCAACATGGATTCAAATCCCTGGCTAGCTACCAAGTTCACTTGACAACCTATAGCTAGCTAAGCCATCAGACAGTTAGACAATCAAGTGTCTACTCATTTTTGTCAACATCAAAAGCATCTGGCAACCAAATATGGTCAGGCCAGTAAGCAACAATCCACCACAAAGAAGACACGAGAAAGGGGGAGCTACCATGACAGCATCAAGTGGCTGTCAAGGCCACCTCAACCCACAACCAACATTTCCAGCCATCACATCATCACCCAAGGGGGGTTCAGCAAGAGCTAGGGTACCCAACAGATGTTGGCATCTCTCTAGCTAAATCAATTCAACTGTAAGATGATCACAACTGCCAGCAGTTCACATCATTTATCCACTTAGCCAAGCAAAACAACACAGATAAATGAATATACAAGAAATCAATACACCAGAGCTTTGCAAATGATCCAGTGGATCACTGCAAGCATCAGGTGATGCTTGAGCAAGCAACAATACACATCAGCACAAGCACAAGTGTCACACAGACCCCAGTGAGAGCACCAGATAAACACAGGCAGCTAGCAAAGCATGCTAGAATCAATCACTGGCATCACACAGAAGCTTTATGAATTAAACAGCCACAGATAATCAACAGATGCCTCACAAATAATCACATAAATAAGTTATAGTTGTATCTAGAAGCATACATGAATACACTTGAGCAATTGGCAAGGATAAGCACCACACAGGGGCTCTGGCACATGCATAATATAAGGACCATGTATCATAATCAAGTCAGGGCCAAGGATGTGCATACACAGGATGTCCTCGTGGCAGTAGCTATCACAGGAGCCAGACAGTAGGCCACGAGCATCACTGGATGTTCATGAATAACCACAGAAGGGTCACAGTAGGAGTCCAGCATATCACAGTAGTGCATAGAGCAAAACTAGTAAAGCAGCAGTAGCTAGCAACCCACGGCAGCAGCTCAGCGCAGGCCATAGCAGTAGAGCAACAGCAGCAGCTAGTCAGAAATACAACAGCAGCACACACGCATGCACAGCAAGCGCAAGCAGTGGGCTCGGCACAGCATCTCCATGGGAGAGGCAGGCCAACCCTTAGAACAAAGCGCAGAGAAGGAAGAAGAAGGGGATTAATAGAGGCGTGTACCTGGAGCAGAGCACCGGCGTGCCATGGCGGCACGGCGGCACAGGCCAACCACGGCAGCGCCAAGCCGCGCCTGGCCTGGCGTCGCCAAGCGCGTGCGCTCCATCATCTCCACGTCAACGCCCACGGCGTCGTCGCAGCACCAGGGGCGCCGGCGAGTGGCGTATTGCCGCGGAACCTTGCGGCCGCGTGACGCAGATGAGATGGGGGCGAACGGTGGCGGCGATGAAGTATAGATCGCCGCGGACAGATCGATGCGCCGTCGTGCGGCCGTTCTTTTGCGACCTATCTCGTCGCCAGAGATGGCCGGAGACGGCCGAGGGAATTCGGCGACGGCGGCGGCGACCACGGATCGCCAGAGCGACGGGAGAGGGATAGGGTTTGGTCGCGCGTGAGAGGAAGAGAGGGGAATGGGGCTGGTCGAGCCGGACCGGGCCGGTCGGTTCGATCTAACCACTGGGTTGCACTGACAGGTGGGGCCCAGGGGCATTTTTGCCATTTCACAATTCAATTAAAATGCATAAACTTTGGAAAGGCACAATAAATACTTAATAGCTCTAAAAAAATAATTAAAAATATGAAAATAGATCAGCATAAAATTCTCTATCATAATAAAATACAAAGGGGAATTTTTGAAGACAATTAAGAATAAGTCTTCATTTGATGATTTAAATAATCATTTAAATCACACATATAATTTTCAATAATAAAAATAAGTCCATTAATGCATTTGGACTTTAAAAACACCTTGACAACATTTCAAGGTTGTATATTACTTTAAATCAAGTATCCCCAAATTATTCTTAGTAATAACCTCCTACATGAAATAATAACGACATCGGAAGGGGGGGACAAACCCTAAAACTGGAACCATGCATAATTGCTTCTTTAACCATTGCCCTTATCGGACAATGATGCTATTTTTCAGAACCAGAGGACAAGGGTCAGTCCACACCATCCAACTGCAAAACTTTGCAGTGTTCAGGCAAGTTCATCACTTGCTCATGTCATTTGAGTATTTCTATCAAATTACTTGCAAAGTATTATGGTTATCACTATTGCATAAAAATCAAAACCACTACTTTCATAACTATGAATATGACTATGTGGTGGGCAATGGAACCATGGATTGTGTTGATATGGTGGAGGTCCATTGCAAGGGTTGATATCCATCTAGGATTAACAACAAATGTCGTCCAGTGATTCTTGTGCCGTAATACCCGTGTTAACCATAAGATCTGGAGTGGGACGGAATAGTCAATTGTATTTCCACCTCTTGTACATCAACGGATGCGCTTACCGTAGACGGTTGTATCTTGCGGAGCAATTGGTGGGTGGGGAGCCCCTTCTAATTCCCCACGGTATAGCTGTTGCTTACCGTAGCGGTTGCTGCTTGCGGAACAATTGGTGGGTGGGGATCCCCTTCTAATTCCCCACGGTAATGTGGTCTATGATGGGTTGCAGCTACCGACGAAGGAGTTTGGTTCAATCCTGATCGTCGTCGTGGTCGGGGTCCACCCTGAAATTACGGGAATAATGGGACCGGCGAGGACCCAGGGTCGGGGTTTGCAACAAAGGGTGGGTGTGCGAGGTAGCGGAGGAATATGATTGACTATGACCTTATACCGGGCCTCACACCGAAGGAAGTGTGGATGGGAAAGCTGCCCGGTTGGCACCAAGGTTAAGATCTCTTATGGGTAAAGCAACACACCTCTGCAGAGTGTAAAGAACTGTGACCTGTCACTCCCTGTTCCGGGATAAGGAACTGCGAACGCGGCCGGAAAGGAGCTCCATGAAGTTCTAGTAAACCGGTGAAGGCTGGCGGACATAGCTCTTTGGAATAAAAGCAATCTCTTGAAGAAATGTTTATCAAAACTTGCATTGGTATTAGACTTTCTGGTCTAATATTGTAGCTAGAGCATTAAACACCTCTTATCTATAATGAACTTGTTGAGTACGCTCGTACTCATACCACTCTTAAATCCCATGCTTAGATTGTCTGAATCATCTGGAGGAGGACTACGACCACAATGAAGGAGCCGAGATCATCGGCTATGAAGAACCAGACCTCTCTGGAGGTATAGAAGGCGTAGACTACCTCATCGTCTACGGATCCCGGGAGGCTTCCGGAGGAGATCAAGCCTAGAGATATCCAGTAGTAGTAGTAACCGAGCAGCCCGAACTCTTAGTATTTAGCTGCTCGAGGAAATAAATGTATAACTTAATGAGACTCTTATATTGTAAGCCATGTTGGGTTCGCCTCGAACCCAGGAGTATTCCTCTTAGGACCCAAGAGGAGCTCCGAGATGACTTGTGTATGATAGTTGTAATAATAAATGAATGAGTTATGGACCTGCTATGTTCTGTTGTACTACTCCGAGGGATGTAATATTTGTGGAATGGTACTTCGTGAATGTTATATCAACGACTGGCATACTACAACATGCAGTGGTATGCAGGGTCACCACAGTTGGTATCAGAGCAAAAGCTTTGACCTTAGGTTGGAACCTAGTAAATGGGACCAAACGTTAGGAGTCAAATAGGATTAGTAAAGAATTCTCTAAAAATATGGTGTATATTCAATTGAGAATACAACAATCATATCTTTTAGTGCGATAATTCTTTATTATCTCTATTATGATGCATTATTACTAATCTTATAATCTTTCTATTTCTACAGCCAACATGGCAAGTTCACGTCCAGGACGAAACGTGAAAGTGATGGATTCCACACTGAGTGAATACGAAGGAGGACTTGCAGATATTCTACGAGCCATGTTACTTGAATTTGGGAGTGATCCCCAGATCCAAGTAAAGAAATACATGTACTATGATGGTACTGTATTGGCCAAGTGTAGGGTAGGACTGCGACTTCCCGAATCTCTGGGAATGAGCGTAGTCATGCCAGCAGGGGAAGCCAGGACTATCAACATAGCCTACCATATAGCTGTTATGAGAGCCATAACCGACATTCGGGAACATAAGACGAAAGAGCTTATGGGTTCCGAATTCTCCCATATTCCTCATAATCAGGAGGAAGAAGATCCCATGCTTAACCACTACAAATATGCAAAACGCAAACCCATAGCAGCTGCAAAATACATGGATAATAGCCGCAACTTCATATCATTACTCTTTCAGTTGAACCATCATCTGACGGGAGCAATTGATACGATGCTAGAGGAGTTTACTGAACCCAAGGAGGAGATTAGGGGGAAAGAACCTATGGAGAATGTGGTGCACACACCAGTTTACTCAGCTGGTGACTACATTAGTATTGATCCTCTTGAGCGTGAACCTACACCTGTTACACCTGGGAACTATCTGGGTAGTTCCTATGGGGGATACGAGGGCGGAGAGGAATCCGAAACAATCAGCGTTCCGAGACTCCTATAGAAAATTCCACGGGTTGGCGTTGGGGATCTCGATCTTGGAACTCATAGTACTTCGTGTATTATGATGGGGAGATGAATGATGACGCCACAACCCAGAACCAGAGTTATCCTAGTAATGAAGGAGTTGATGGAGGGTATCCGACACAGGTTGGGTCGGGTACGAGTGTTGGAAACATTTATGGTGGAGCTACAGGGGAGTACACCCGATGGGTGGACTATGATGCACTTAACGATCAGTTTGTGAACACTGATTTCTCCCTAGGATCATCATCTGATTCGGACTACCAGCCAACGGGGAGACCTTATGTTCCAGGGTCTATCAGGAGGACGGCACGTTCGACCGGATGGAAGCCTGGGATGTACCGGGAGTGAAGATCGACTAGAGTCCACCAAGGGAGGCGAGGCTATAATACACCAGTACCACGTGTATTATAGTATGTAATATTTGTATAAATTTGTACATATACTTTAATAAGTGAGTTTGCATACTCACATCGACTTGAGTATTGTAATAAGACCACTTAAGTATGTATATACATGGTATATGTTTTGTATGATTTGGATTTGCTTTTTGATTTCCATTGCGTGACTAGTTCTGTGCACAAAGTTGAGCTCAGAAAACTTGCGCATGGAGTAATTATGAGTATCATCTTGTGTTGCAGAACTAGGGGGTTATGTCGGGAGCGTTAGGAGAGGAGACCGAAGCGCAGCGCATGGAGCGCGAAGCAAAACAAAAGGAAGAGGCTGAGGGAGCAGCCAGAGATCAGTTTCCACCACCACCACCACCCATGACGCAGCAGAATTTTGTGCAGTACATGCAGCTGGTGGAAGAAAGACAACGTGTAACGTTGGAGCAGCAGAACAAATTCTTCCAAGAATTGCTGCAACAGAACAGGGTGGAGAGACCCGAGAATCCGGGAGTCACCTTAGCAGACTTCCATAACACCAAGCCTATATCTTTCGCTTACGCGCCCGAGCCAATGGACGCGGAAGATTGGCTTATGGATACTGAGCGAAAGCTCAATACCGTTGGATGTAACGACCAAGAGAAGGTCCGTTATGCTACCCATCTGCTGTGTGGACCTGCCGCATCATGGTGGGACAATATAGTAGCCGTTTATCCGGTTGGAAAGGTCTTTACCTGGGAGGAATTCGCAAGGAAGTTCAGGGAATCCAATGTCCCTGAAAGTATTGTGGAACTGAAGCGTCGAGAATTTGAAAGTCTCGAGCAGAAGGATAAGGCAATCCTGACTTATGTCAGGGAGTTCTCAAAGCTGTCCCGGTATGCTGTTGAAGAAGTCAACACCGAGGACAAGAAGAAGAAAAGGTTTCTGAGGGGGTTAAGTCCCCAGTTCAAGGTTCAGCTCCGTATGATGAGAGCTACGGAGTTTCAAGAGTTGGTGGATGCTGCCATCACCCTGGAAGATGATTTCAAACAACTGCAGGAGGAGAAGAGGAAAAAGGCCAAGTTTGAGCCTAAGAGATATGTCAGTAACAAGCCTAATACTGGCTTGAGTTTCAAACCAAGGTACAACAACAACAACAACAATAACAACAATAATAGGAGGAACCAAGGAAACCAAGCCGCAAACCAGATTGTTTGCCGCATTTGTGGGTTTAGAGGGCATCTTTCACAAGATTGCCGGAAACCCAAGATAATATGCTTCGGGTGTCGTCAGGAAGGGCACATGATGAAAGACTGCCCCAATAAGAAGAATGGAGGAGGTCAGTCAGGAGGAGGTGGAAGCCGAGGAGGAAACACCGGAGGGAACTGGAAGAATAAGAAGCCCTTCGGCAAGCTGAACTGCACCAGTCTGGAGGAGGTGGTCAACTCCGATCATGCGGTGATAGGTACGCTCCAGATACTCACTCATCCTGGCAAAGTACTTTTTGATACTGGTGCAACTACATCATTCATTTCTCAACAATTCATCATCAAACATGGGATTAGTTGCACTAAGTTAGATACACCCATAACCATACTTTCTGCGGGGGGAATGATAGTAGTAACCCATACCAAACAAAAACAAGTCATCATGATCAATAAGTGCGCGTTTGACGCGGACCTGTTCATTCTACCGATGAAGGACATTGATGTCATTCTTGGTATGAACTGGTTAGAAGCTAATGGAGCATTGATCGACTGTGTGAACAAGACAGTATCTTTGAAAAGCCCCGATGGAAGTAGAATGATTTACCAAGGCGACAAACATACACAGATTGAAGTGGAGCTACAGCTGAACAGCATGAAGGAAGTGAAATTGGAAGATATACCTGTAGTGAATGAATTCCAGGATGTGTTTCCTGCGGAATTACCTGGTATGCCACCAGATAGGGAGATAGAATTCACTATCGACCTAATTCCAGGAACAGCTTCGATTGCTAAGGCACCATACAAGATGGGGCCCAAGGAGTTGAAAGAACTTAAGGAGCAATTGGATGATTTGGAACAGAAAGGATTTATTCAAGAAAGTGTTTCACCATGGGGATCACCTGTAATCTTCGTGGATAAAAGGGATGGAGGAAGAAGGATGTGCGGAGACTACAGGAATCTGAACAACGTCACAATCAAGAACAAGTATCCACTTCCAAGAATACAAGATCTATTTGATCAAGTTAGAGGCGCGGGAGTCTTTTCCTAGATTGATCTAAGATCCGGTTATGACCAGTTAAAGTTCATGTTGGAAGACGTAGCGTAAACTGCCTTTGTCTCTAGGTATGGTCACCTTGAATACGTTGTAGTGCGTTTTGGATTAACCAATGCCCTGACAATATTCATGAATCTCATGAATAAGATCTTCATGCCATATCTAGACAAGTTTGTCATCGTATTCATCGATGATATCTTGATATATTCCAAGAACAAGGCCGAACATGCTGAACATTTGAGGTTAGTGTTGCAAACACTAAGGGAACATCAACTCTATGCCAAATTTAGCAAGTGTGAATTTTGGCTAGATCAAGTGGAATTCCTTGGTCATGTTATTAGTAAAGATGGAATAGTTGTTAACCCGAGTAAGGTAGCAGCAGTTCTAGAATGGGAAGCACCCAAGACTGTCAAGGAAATCCGAGGATTCCTAGGAATGGCAGGATATTATCGGAGATTCATTGAAGGATTCTCCAAGATAGCAGGACCCATGACGAAACTGTTAAGAAAGAACACACCTTTCGTGTGGTCAGAGGAGTGTGAGAAGAGTTTTCAAACTCTAAAAGAGAAACTCACCACGGCACCGGTGTTAGCAGTTCCGGAAGTTGGCAAGGATTACACCGTGTACTGTGACGCATCCAAGCATGGATTGGGTTGCGTACTCATGCAAGATCGGAAAGTGATATCTTATGGATCGAGGCAACTCAGACCTCATGAAGTGAATTATCCAACACATGATCTAGAATTAGCAGCAGTTGTATTTGCACTCAAAACCTGGAGACATTTTCTCTATGGAGCCAAGTGCGAGCTCTATACAGATCATAAGAGCCTCAAATATTTCTTCACTCAGAAGGAACTCAACATGAGGCAGAAAAGATGGCTAGAATTGATCAAGGATTATGATTTGACCATCAATTACACTCCAGGGAAGGCCAATGTTGTAGCAGATGCCTTGAGCAGGAAGAGCACCGGCGGAGTGGAACAAGAAATATCACCGGAATTGAGGAAGGAAATAAGTCAAGCCCAAATACAACTTTGGGAGAAGGAAGCTCATGAAGGACTATCGGCTTTACAAGTAGCCGATGAGCTAAATGTCAACCTGAAGAATGAGATAATGATGGGTCAGCTGGACGATCCATTCATCGTGGAGGAGATGAGAAGAATAGATGAGGGAAGACCATCAGAATTTCACCGCGGAGAATCTGGATCATTATGGTTCCAAAAGAGAATTTGCGTTCCGGATATTGCTGAAATTAAGGAAGTAATACTCCGGGAAGCCCATCAAACACCATACTCCATACATCCGGGAAGTACAAAGATGTACATGGATCTAAAGGAACTATTCTGGTGGAATAACATGAAGAGAGAGATAGCACAATATGTGGCGGAATGCCATACCTGCCAGAGAGTGAAGGCTGAACACCAGAGTCCGGCAGGAAAGCTACAACCTTTACCTATTCCAGAGTGGAAATGGGAGGAAATAGGGATGGATTTCATCACCGGACTACCCATGACTAATAAAAAGAAGGACATGATATGGGTAATCGTGGACCGGTTGACGAAGAATGCACACTTCCTAGCGGTAAATCAGCAGGATAAAGGAGAGAAACTCATCGATCTGTACATCAAAGAGATCGTGAGTAAGCATGGAGTGCCTAAGAAGATAGTGTCGGATCGAGGATCCGTGTTCACATCAGCATTCTGGAAGCAACTACACGAAGCTTTAGGATCCAAGTTGGACTATAGTACCGCCTATCATCCCTGCAATGTGGACAAACCGAGAGAACCAACCAAATCTTAGAGGATATGCTTAGGGCTTGTGCCCTAGACTTCGGAGGATCATGGGAGGAGCACTTACCACTAGCAGAGTTTTCATACAATAATAGCTATCAAAGCTCAAGATGGCACCGTTTGAAGCTCTGTATGGAAGGAAGTGTAGATCACCGATATGTTGGTATGAAGCCGGAGCAAGCAAAGAGTTCAACCCTGATTATGTCAAGGAAAAACAACAAATCATTGACATTATCAGAGATAGGCTCAAGATAGCCCAAAGTCGGCAAAAGAGTTATGCCGATCAGAAGAGGAGAACATGGGAGCCACGAGTTGGAGACATGGTATATCTTAAGGTAAGCCCGATGAAAGGACTCCAGAGGTTTGGAGTAAAAGGAAAGCTCAGTCCTAGATACATCAGACCTTTCAAGATTTTGAGTCAAAACCAAGGGTTAGCCTTTGAATTGGAATTACCGGGAAGGTTATCTCAGGTTCACAATGTATTCCATGTGTCGCAACTCCGAAAGTGTCTGAAGACCCCCGATGAACCAGTATCACATGAAGAGCTTGAGTTACAACCAGACTTGACTTACATCGAGAAGCCAGCCAAGATTCTCGAGGAGAGCTGGAAACAACTCAGAAATAAAGCTATCAAGTACTGCAAGATACAATGGAAGCATCACCCCGAGAGGGAAGCCACCTGGGAAAAGGAAGAAGACCTGAGGAAAACATACCCTGAGCTGTTCAGGTATTACAACCACAACTTCGGGACGAAGTTTTCTTTAAGGGGGAAAGGCTGTAATGTCCCAGGTTTAGAGATGATCGAGGGGTAGATTTTAGAAAGGGATGTGCATTGCATGGCAAATTCTGGGGAAATTTCGCGCTTTTAAATAAAAACTGCATCGAAGGGGGACAAGTTTCTCTCTCGACACCTTACAGGGTTAGGGTTTCGAGAGTGCGACAAACTTGTACCTCACTTAACTAGATTAGGTTTTTGAGAAGAGAGGGGGAGAGATCACATCAAACTTAAGTTGTTTGGTTGAATTCAAAGTTAAGTTGTATGATTGAATTCAACTCAAAGTTGAATTTGAAATTCAAATTCAAACATAAAAACAAATATCTCATAAATTAATTATAAGGAAATTCATTAAGTAAATAATAAGGATACCAAGTATAAATAATACACATAATAATTAAAGCTCATTAGAGAAAACTTTGAGCTTTATTGATCATCACACAATTTACATTGTCATTACAATATTCATAAAGAAAATAAATGAATAATACAACACATTACAAGAATTGCTTAAATAGAAAAAGAAAAAGAAAATTACAGGTAAGAAAAATATATCCTAAGCTACAAGTTAATCTTGAGCTTGAAGATCTTCATCTTGATCAATTTCATGATCCCTGCATATAAATCACACAAATAGAACATGAGAGTGGATTTGGTGTTCAGGGGGGTACGTGCGCACCCCCTAGATACCGTTGGATTTGCTTTTAGATTCGCTAGATGCTAACGGAAATAAAACGGCCGTGAAATCTCTCATTCCCATCCCCATCGAGCGCGGGCGAGGGAAGGAGGTTGATTGGCTCCATGTCACATGCATCTCTCGTCCACTATTCAATAAAAAAACAAGAATCTTTTATACAGAGCGATGTCACATGCATCATTATGGAGCAGCGCAGGAACTTTGGCAGCGGGAGCGGGAGGAGTTGTGGCTAGTTTACATTTTCAGTTGATCTCCAGCTGTCTTTCATGCAGGCTAAGCAGGATTAGCAGGCCACGCGGACGTTTTGTGGACAAGCAAAATTTTGCTTGTTCAAGCAGAATCAGCACTACAGGATTAACACAACTTAACCCTGAATCACAAGCCATCTAATAATCAGAAGCTAACAAGGACGCATCCATCACCTTGCCAATCTTCTGAATAAGATCACAAAACATTGATAATTCTGGACCAGAAAATCCATGGACGAACAGAGTATATACCAAGTTCAGTATTACATGCTGAAATAATTTAGCAATTCTATTAGAGTGTGCTACTCCGAATGGAAAGTCTGATAAACTCCCGTATTACTACCAAAACTAGATACATCGAGTTGATGAGCAAGTAAAAGCAGTTTCTCCATATTGCAACAGTGATCAGCAAACTCAACAACCATCAGCTTCATAATTTATTAGAGAAGTTACTTGTAAGAAACCTGAAACAATAGGATGCAAGTGGACGCCCGCGTCAGGGATGAAATCGGGCCAAATCGAATCACGCCTTGAATTAGAACGAAGGGGGGTTGAGGGGCGTACATGGGATGGTACTGGAGGAGGGACGCGGCGACCTCGCGGAGCACCCATGAGGCGAGGAGGGAGAGCACGAAGAGGCCGTAGTAGGCGATCCGTCGGAGCGGCGGCCGATGCTGCTGACGGCAGGCCTCCCATCGGCGGCGCACGGACGAGAGATGCTTGGAAGAGAGGCGATGGGGAGCTGCGGCCAGATTGGATGGCGGCGCGGCCGTCGATTTTCCCCGCGGCGGTCTCCCCGGCGGCCCGTGCTCCCCAGCAGCACCAGGTGGTGGATGGTGCGCCTGCCATCGCGACGCGGCGACGGCATGCTGCACTGCATCTGGGGCTCCGGCGTCACCTGGACGGGGCCACCGCGCCCGACCTCGTCTCCATGGCGCAGCTTGCAGGAATCGTCGGCGGGGGAGGGGAGCTCGCCGGCGCGCTGCATACATCTACAGCTACAGGAAAATCGATTGCAGCCATGGAGATTCCCCAAGCTAGACCGCCGCGACGCACCTTCTCTTTTCCTCCCAACTTCCTCGTTGCTCCGCCGCCGGCAGCCGCACGCGACGCTCCACAGCTCGCCGCCCAGCAACTCCGGCGCGCGGGAGCCGGCAGATGCCGCAGTCGAGCATAGAGGAGGCCAGCGACGCCCGCTCCCAAGCGCTGCGCGTCTCGGCCGTGGCTCTGCAGGGGGGACGAGCGCGGGCGGACGTTGCGCGTCCTCGATTGGAAGGGGAGGCTTCCGACGAAGGGCAGTTTCGATTTGGGGGAGAGAGAGAATGAGCAGTGGAGGTGGAAGAGGACATACGCGACCACATGCGCCTTCCCCCGTGATAAGTTAACGGAATAGTGGATGGTGTTAGACACGTGTCGAGCAGCTAGGGCGTGCTCACGTACCCCCCTGATCACCGGGCTTCATTCGAATAGAACATTGTGCCAAGTGGCAATGCCAATTGGCAGGTTAGCAAAAATATTGAATCATGAGAGGATATGAGCAAGACTGCCGAGCTGATCCACTCTCTCAGCCAAGTGCAGGGCATCAGCAGACACACACACACAGCCTGCTCACAGGGCTGTGTGCATGCAGCACACATACACAGTGAGTCACCCAAAGTGAAAGGTGGAGTTGTCGACAAGAGAAGCAAGGACCAACCATATAAAAACTTTTCCATAGCAAACCCTAGTTCATTCATCGACCAAGCAGCAGGGTAAGGGCACCAAGAACAGCAAGAACAGGAAGAACAGCCAGAGCTGTTCAATCTGTCCAAATTCACCACTGAATCAAACCAAGATCACAAGTACAAGGAGGAGCAGGGCAAGCACCAATTCATTGCTGAAGCAATCCTCTACACCAACACACTATTTCTAGGAGCTGGAGTGAGGTATAAATATGATCATGAACAGACCAAAAGGTTCTGTTCATATATTGCACAGGCATGATCTCCAGCACACCAAAAGGGTAGATACCCTATGTTTGTGTCATCATATGGCTATCTAGTCATTTGGTTCAAGCAAACATAGAGAACAGCCAGTAGAGATCATCCAGGGAACACTGGTTGTGTCCACACATGGACACAACCAGAGAAATCCAACATGGATTCAAATCCCTGGCTAGCTACCAAGTTCACTTGACAACCTATAGCTAGCTAAGCCATCAGACAGTTAGACAATCAAGTGTCTACTCATTTTTGTCAACATCAAAAGCATCTGGCAACCAAATATGGTCAGGCCAGTAAGCAACAATCCACCACAGCAAGACACAGAGAAAGGGGGAGCTACCATGACAGCATCAAGTGGCTGTCAAGGCCACCTCAACCCACAACCAACATTTCCAGCCATCACATCATCACCCAAGGGGGGTTCAGCAAGAGCTAGGGTACCCAACAGATGTTGGCATCTCTCTAGCTAAATCAATTCAACTGTAAGATGATCACAACTGCCAGCAGTTCACATCACTTATCCACTTAGCCAAGCAAAACAACACAGATAAATGAATATACAAGAAATCAATACACCAGAGCTTTGCAAATGATCCAGTGGATCACTGCAAGCATCAGGTGATGCTTGAGCAAGCAACAATACACATCAGCACAAGCACAAGTGTCACACAGACCCCAGTGAGAGCACCAGATAAACACAGGCAGCTAGCAAAGCATGCTAGAATCAATCACTGGCATCACACAGAAGCTTTATGAATTAAACAGCCACAGATAATCAACAGATGCCTCACAAATAATCACATAAATAAGTTATAGTTGTATCTAGAAGCATACATGAATACACTTGAGCAATTGGCAAGGATAAGCACCACACAGGGGCTCTGGCACATGCATAATATAAGGACCATGTATCATAATCAAGTCAGGGCCAAGGATGTGCATACACAGGATGTCCTCGTGGCAGTAGCTATCACAGGAGCCAGACAGTAGGCCACGAGCATCACTGGATGTTCATGAATAACCACAGAAGGGTCACAGTAGGAGTCCAAAGATATCACGGTAGTGCATAGAGCAAAACTAGTAAAGCGGTAGCTAGCAACCCACGGCGACAGCTCGGCGCAGGCCATAGCAAAGAGAGCAACAAAGGCGAGCTAGTCAGAAATACAACAGCAACACACACGCATGCACAGCAAGCGCAAGCAGTGGGCTCGACACAGCATCTCCATGGGAGAGGCAGGCCAACCCTTAGAACAAAGCGCAGAGAAGGAAGAAGAAGGGGATTAATAGAGGCGTGTACCTGGAGCAGAGCACCGGCGTGCCATGGCGGCACGGCGGCACAGGCCAACCACGGCAGCGCCAAGCCGCGCCTGGCCTGGCGTCACCAAGCGCGTGTGCTCCATCATCTCCACGTCAACGCCCACGGCGGCGTCGCAGCACCAGGGGCGCCGGCGAGTGGCGTATTGCCGCGGAACCTTGCGGCCGCGTGACGCAGATGAGATGGGGGCGAACGGTGGCGGCGATGAAGAATAGATCGCCGCGGACAGATCGATGCGCCATCGTGCGGCCGTTCTTTTGCGACCTATCTCGTCGCCAGAGATGGCCGGAGACGGCCGAGGTAATTCGGCGACGGCGGCGGCGACCACGGATCGCCAGAGCGACGGGAGAGGGATAGGGTTTGGTCGCGCGTGAGAGGAAGAGAGGGGAATGGGGCTGGTCGAGCCGGACCGGGCCGGTCGGTTCGATCTAACCACTGGGTTGCACTGACAGGTGGGGCCCAGGGGCATTTTTGCCATTTCACAATTCAATTAAAATGCATAAACTTTGGAAAGGCACAATAAATACTTAATAGCTCTAAAAAAATAATTAAAAATATGAAAATAGATCAGCATAAAATTCTCTATCATAATAAAATACAAAGGGGAATTTTTGAAGACAATTAAGAATAAGTCTTCATTTGATGATTTAAATAATCATTTAAATCACACATATAATTTTCAATAATAAAAATAAGTCCATTAATGCATTTGGACTTTAAAAACACCTTGACAACATTTCAAGGTTGTATATTACTTTAAATCAAGTATCCCCAAATTATTCTTAGTAATAACCTCCTACATGAAATAATAACGACATCGGAAGGGGGGGACAAACCCTAAAACTGGAACCATGCATACTTGCTTCTTTAACCATTGCCCTTATCGAACAATGATGCTATTTTTCAGAACCAGAGGACAAGGGTCAGTCCACACCATCCAACTGCAAAACTTTGCAGTGTTCAGGCAAGTTCATCACTTGCTCATGTCATTTGAGTATTTCTATCAAATTACTTGCAAAGTATTATGGTTATCACTATTGCATAAAAATCAAAACCACTACTTTCATAACTATGAATATGACTATGTGGTGGGCAATGGAACCATGGATTGTGTTGATATGGTGGAGGTTCCATTGCAAGGGTTGATATCCATCTAGGATTAACAACAAATGTCGTCCAGTGATTCTTGTGCCGTAATACCCGTGTTAACCATAAGATCTGGAGTGGGACGGAATAGTCAATTGTATTTCCACCTCTTGTACATCAACGGATGCGCTTACCGTAGACGGTTGTATCTTGCGGAGCAATTGGTGGGTGGGGAGCCCCTTCTAATTCCCCACGGCATAGCTGTTGCTTACCGTAGCGGTTGCTGCTTGCGGAACAATTGGTGGGTGGGGATCCCCTTCTAATTCCCCACGGTAATGTGGTCTATGATGGGTTGCAGCTACCGACGAAGGAGTTTGGTTCAATCCCAGACTGTCGTCGTGGTCAGGGTCCACCCTGAAATTACGGGAATAATGGGACCGGCGAGGACCCAGGGTCGGGGTTTGCAACAAAGGGTGGGTGTGCAAGGTAGCGGAGGAATATGATTGACTATGACCTTATACCGGGCCTCACACCGAAGGAAGTGTGGATGGGAAAGCTGCCCGGTTGGCACCAAGGTTAAGATCTCTTATGGGTAAAGCAACACACCTCTGCAGAGTGTAAAGAAGCGTGACTGTCACTCCCTGTTCCGGGATAAGGAGCTGCGAACGCAGCCGAGGGAAAGGAGCTCCATGAAGTTCTAGTAAACCGGTGAAGGCTGACGGACATAGCTCTTTGGAATAAAAGCAATCTCTTGAAGAAATGTTTATCAAAACTTGCATTGGTATTAGACTTTCTGGTCTAATATTGTAGCTAGAGCATTAAACACCTCTTATCTATAATGAACTTGTTGAGTACGCTCGTACTCATACCACTCTTAAATCCCATGCTTAGATTGTCTGAATCGTCTGGAGGAGGACTACGACCACAATGAAGGAGCCGAGATCATCGGCTATGAAGAACCAGACCTCTCTGGAGGTATAGAAGGCGTAGACTACCTCATCGTCTACGGATCCGGGGAGGCTTCCGGAGGAGATCAAGCCTAGAGATATCCAGTAGTAGTAGTAACCGAGCAGCCCGAACTCTTAGTATTTAGCTGCTCGAGGAAATAAATGTATAACTTAATGAGACTCTTATATTGTAAGCTATGTTGGGTTCGCCTCGAACCCAGGAGTATTCCTCTTAGGACCCAAGAGGAGCTCCGAGATGACTTGTGTATGATAGTTGTAATAATAAATGAATGAGTTATGGACCTGCTATGTTCTGTTGTACTACTCTGAGGGATGTAATATTTGCGGAATGGTACTTCGTGAATGTTATATCAACGACTGGCATACTACAACATGCAGTGGTATGCAGGGTCACCACAGTTTTGGAGTGTTGTGTAGTGAGTGTTTGTTCGGCTCGCTTTGCGGTATCTTGTGTTCACTTGAGTGGGTGGAGCCTTGTAGTTCTGGTCTCTATTAGGCTTAGTTGTGAGCTGGTGTGTGTGGATGTGTTCTTTGTGTGGGCTTGACCATATGATTGTGTTGGAGATATGCCCAAGAGGCAATAATAAAATGGTTATTATAATATCTTTGAGTTTATGATAATGTTTACATACCATGCTATAATTGTATTAACCGAAACATTGATACATGTGTGTTATGTGAACAACAAGGAGTCCCTAGTAAGCCTCTTGTATAACTAGCTTGTTGATTAATAGATGATCATCGTTTCATGATCATGAACATTGGATGTTATTAATAACAAGGTTATGTCATTATGTGAATGATATAATGGACACACCCAATTAAGCGTAGCATAAGATCACGTCATTAAGTTATTTGCTATAAGCTTTCGATACATAGTTACCTAGTCCTTATGACCATGAGATCATATAAATCACTTATACTGGAAAGGTACTTTGATTACATCAAACGCCACTGCGTAAATGGGTGGTTATAAAGGTGGGATTAAGTATCTGGAAAGTATGAGTTGAGGCATATGGATCAACAGTGGGATTTGTCCATCCCGATGACGGATAGATATACTCTGGGCCTTCTCGGTGGAATGTCGTCTAATGTCAAGCATATGAATAAGTTCATAAGAGACCACATACCACGGTACGAGTAAAGAGTACTTGTCAGGAGACGAGGTTGAACAAGGTATAGAGTGATACCGATGATCAAACCTCGGACAAGTAAAATATCGCGTGACAAAGGGAATTGGTATCGTATGTGAATGGTTCATTCGATCACTAAAGTCATCGTTGAATATGTGGGAGCCATTATGGATCTCCAGATCCCGCTATTGGTTATTGGTCGGAGAGAAGTCTCAACCATGTCTACATAGTTCGCGAACCGTAGGGTGACACACTTAAGGTTTGATGTCGTTTAAGTAGATATGGAATATGGAATGGAGTTCGAAATTTTGTTCGGAGTCTCGGATGGGATCCAGGACATCACGAGGAGTTCCGGAATGGTCCGGAGAACAAGATTCATATATAGGAAGTCACTTTCCAAGTTTGGAAATGATCCGGTGAATTTATGGAAGGTGGTTTCTAGAATTATCCGGAAATAAATTACTATGGAAGGAGGAGTCTCGGAGGGACTCCACAAACCCTAACCAGCCAACCAAGTGGGAGGGTGGAGTCCATGGTGGACTCCACCTCCTTGGCCGGCCAAGAAAAGGGGGAAGGGGAGAGTCCCTGACCCTCTAGGTTTCGTCCATAAGGCGCTTTTTCGTTGGGGTCTTATTCGAAGACTTTGGGCAAACCCTTGGGGTTCCACCTATATAATGAGGAGGAGAGGGAGGGGGCAGCCCATGGCTTGGCCGCACCACCCCTGCCCCCTTGAGGCCGGCGCCCATGGCACCCCCTCTCCCCAAACCCTAGCACCCCTCCTCCACTACTTCTCCCGCATATGCTTAGCGAAGCTCCGCCGGAGATCTCCATCGACACCGCCACCACGCCGTCGTGCTGCCGGGATTCTGAGGAGGATCTACTACTTCCGCTGCCCGCTGTAACGGGGAGAAGGACGTCGTCATCAACACCGAACGTGTGACCGAGTACGGAGGTGCTGCCCGATCGTGGCACCGTGATCAAGATCTTCTACGCGCTTTTGCAAGCGGCAAGTGATCGTCTACCACAGCAATAAGAGCCTACTCTTATAGGCTTTGGAAATCTTCAAGGGTTAGTCTCGTTCATCCCCTCGTTGCTCCCATCTTCTAGATTGCATCTTGGCTTGGATTGCGTTCTCGCGGTAGGAAATTTTTTGTTTTCTATGCAACGTATCCCTACAATGGTATCAGAGCCAGGTCTATGCATAGATGGTTGCACGAGTAGAACACAATGGTTTTGTGGGCGTTGATGCTCTTGTTGTCTTTAGTTTGAGTACTTTGCATCTTTGTGGCATAGTGGGATGAAGCGGCCCGGACTAACTTTACATGACCGCGTTCATGAGACTTGTTCCTCGTTCGACATGCAACTTGTATTGCATAAGAGGCTTTGTGGGTGTCTGTCTCTCCTACTATAGTGAAGATTCAATTTACTCTTCTATTGACAACATTAGTATCACCGTTGTGGTTCATGTTCGTAGGTAGATTAGATCTCTCTCGAAAACCCTAAACCACGTAAAATATGCAAACCAAATTAGAGACGTCTAACTTGTTTTTGCAGGGTTTGGTGATGTGATATGGCCATAATGTGATGATGAATATGTATGAGATGATCATTATTGTATTGTGGCAACCGGCAGGAACCTTATGGTTGTCTTTAATTTTCATGTTGAGTAGTATTTCAAAGTAGTTGTAATAGTTGCTACATGAGGTGAACAACCATGAAGACGGCACCATGGACCTTGACGCTACGCCGACGATGATGGAGATCATGCCCGTTGATGATGGAGATCATGCCCGTGCTTTGGAGATGAAGATCAAAGGCGCAAAGAAAAAAGGGCCATATCATATCACATATGAATTGCATGTGATGTTAATCCTTTATGCATCTTATTTTGCTTAGAACGCGACGGTAGCATTATAAGATGATCCCTCACATTAATATCAAGATAATAAAGTGTTCTCCCCTCGTATGCACCGTTGCCAAAGTTCGTCGTTTCAAAGCATCTCGTGATGATCGGATGTGATAGATTCAACGTTCATATACAATGGGTGTAAGCCATGTTGCACACGCGAAATACTTGGGTTTGCTTGACGAGCCTAGCATGTACAGACATGGCCTCGGGACAACAGAAACCGAAAGGTTGAACACGAGTCATATGGATGATATGATCAACATGTTGATGTTCACCATTGAAGCTACATCATCTCACGTGATGATCGGTTTTGGTGTAGTGGATTTGGATTGTGTACCACTTAACAACTATGAGGGATGTTGTATTAAGTGGGAGTTCATTAGTAATTAGATTAAAACATGAACTAATTATCATAAACATAGTCTGAGTAGTATTTTGAATTAATTTTGTAGTATTGGCATCCGTTTTTCTACCATGCGCTAGTCTTGTTATTGAGATAGAAATACTGTTAAAATCTGACAAGAAACTTTACGGATTGGTACCGTATTGTTAAAGAATCAAGAAGTGATTAAGTCCTATAGCAAACTTTTAGTAAACCTCACATTGTTGATTCAAAGAGCTATGGTTTCAATTAGTACATAAAGTTATCTTGTCTCTGTGAAACTCGAAGTTCAAATCTGTTTGAAAAGTAAGGAGCTGAAAATTTAGTTTTCAGAAATAATCAAGGTATGAGATATATATATGATATCTAAGACCTTATTGCAAGATGATAGAATATAATTTGGTGAGACTACATAAACTCATAAGTTTTATAGGAATGTACGAAGGTTGAAGACGCAAGGCGTCCCAATCCTCCAACTATTGGGGCACTAACAATATTCGCATATCCATGAAGTTATCATCCTTAGTATGCACCGTTGCTAAGACTCGTCGTATCGAAGCATCACGTGATGATCGGGTGTTATAGATTCTACGTGTGCATACAACGGGTGCAAGCCAGATTTGCACATGCGAATACTGAGGTCAAAACTGTACGAGTCTAGCATGTACAGACATGGTCTCAGAAAGTCATCATGATACAATGGATAAAATTATGAGTGAAATTGTTCATCATATTACAAGGTTACTAATAGTGAAATACGGAACACTTGTCATATGATGATCAACTTCAAAGTAAGAACCTCAAAAGTTATTGGTATTTGACCAACAAACCTAGAAGTTATTGATGTTGAAGTGTTTTTCTGAATAATGAGGAAAGCTAAAAGAGAAACTACAAAAGATTATTGGCAGAAAGAAAGAAAAGACTAGAAAGTCTAGCTCAGGTGTATATAAAAGATATACATGTTATGGATGTATTCCTCGTTTGGTCACACAATGAAATTCTTGGGTATTTGTACCATATTGGTTGATATGAAGTGTCATACAAAACAACGCAATACAAGAATAAAATGGCCTAAGTGACTGACAAGGAATATGATAGGAATGCACGTCTGGAACAAAAATAAAATGTTATTATGTTCATCGTTGGCATTCTATCTAGCCCTTAGAATTTATAATAAAGAACTTAATAATTGTTATTTTGCTCTTGTCAAATAAAAACAATGAGTTGTTCAAATTATGACATTACTCCATGTACGATGGATAAGTTATTATAAATTTTAATGGTGAAACACACATACATAACACTGACGCTAAAATGCCGTAAGGCAAATGATTTGAATTCCACTTATTTGTGGAACCACCATTTAGGTCATATTAGAAAGGAACGCATGAAGGAACTCCATGCAAATGGATTTTTGGAGTCATTGGATTTGTTGAATCGTTTGGCGCTTGCAAAATCTTTTCTAAAAAGTAATGACTGAAATACCGTTCATAGGCCAAGAGTTGAACGGGCAACTAACTTAGTGAAAACATACATAATGATATATGTGGTTCACTGGGTATAGTTGTGTGCGGGAGATTCTTCTACTTCATGAAAACTTTCAACAATGAATTGAGTATATATGTGGATATATTCAATAAGAAAGAAGTTTGAAACATTTGAATGGATTCAAATAAATTTCAGCATGAAGTGGAAATCATCGTAATAGAAAAGTCAAATATCTATGATTGGATCATGGTGAAAATATTTGAATTACGAGTTTTAGCAAACATCTAAAAGAGTCATGAAGTTGTTCTACTACTCACATTTCTTGGAGTATCATAATGATGATATAGTATCCGATAGATGTATCCAAACCTTGTTGGATTAATGATGAGATAAAATATTATGACGCCATTATATTTTTGTGGAGTATGCTTTAGTGACTACCGCTTTTACACTGAATAGAGCATCATCATGATCCGTAGAAATGACACCATACGAGTTATGGCACGGGTATGAACCCTAATAGTCCTTTCTTAAATTTTGGTATGCATAGCATAAGTAAATAAGTTTACAACCAAAATCGGATGAATGTCTTTGTTGGTTATCCTAGAGAATTTATTGGGAATTCTTCCCACTATGGAGACAAAGACAAAAGTGTTTGTCAATGTTTCTTATTTCCAAGAAATTGTTTTTAGCGAAATTTTTGAGTGGGAGGACAATAGAACTTGATAAAGTTTATGAACCTGAGCATAATGATCAGAGTAGCGCAGCATCGGAATTGGTTCCGGAAGCGGTCACGACGATCATGGCTCCCATGACTACAAAGTGTTTTAGCCATGGAGATCGAAGTACATATTGAACCTTGTAGGTATGGTTTACTTTGTGATCAAATAAATGATTTGTGGACAAAGGATTGATTTTGAACAATGATAAACCAACTACAAACAAAGAAGTTATGATGGGCCCTGACTCCGTTAAAATAACTATATGCCATAAAATCCAAGATAGATAAATACTTTTTGAAATTAAATAGATCTATAAAATTGATGGACTTGGATGAAATATCCTTGAAGAAGCTCGACTTGTCGAAAAGTTGTTTACGACAAAGTTCAAAGAGTTGACTACGATAAGATTAGATCTTCCGTAGCAATGCTTATAATCTATGTGGATTATTCTAGTAATCACTACATATTTCTTTTATGAGATATGCTAGTAGGATGGCAAAATACATTACTTATCAGACGTGTGTATTAAAGGTGTATACAAGATACAACCAATTGTTTTGCTAGTCCGTGGAATACTAGATAGGTATACAAACTTCAATTGGATGAAGTGAGTATCACGGAGTTGGAATCTTCACCAGATGAAATAGTCAAAGAGTTTTTGATTTCATCAGAAACGATGAAGAGGCTTGCATTTGCAAGAAATTAAGTGGGAGCGCTGAGAAATATTTATAATACTTTATGTAGATGACATATAGTTGGTTATAAATGATGTAATTATATACTTGATTAAAAAGGTTTCATTGAGAAATTAACTTCAATGAAAGGATATAGACTGAAACAAATTTAGTGTCAAGATCTATGAAGATAGATTGAAACACATAATAAGTTTAAGTCAAAGTACATAGAATGGATATTGAAGTAGTTCAATATAGAAATATTAAGAAAATGTTCTTGTCATGTGAAGGTTTAACAAGACTTGAGTGTATCTGACACTCGATGAATAAAAACACATGAGTGATTTTAGATCATGAATAATATGTACATAATCAGATATCTTGTGCTCTAAAAGGTTAGGAGCATATACCAGAATGATTCATGTGATGATCATTGAAAAACAGTAAGAATATTCTTGAGTACTTAAGAAAAGCCAAGAATATATATATAGTTTTTGTATGAAGGAATGACAAACAAATCGCTGTAAAGTGTTGCACCGATATTCGTTTTGTCACATATGAAAATAAAATTTCAAATTCAAATTAGACTAAGTGTTGTTTAAAAGGTAGCACAATGAGCTAGAAGTTGTCTATGCTAGATTTAAGAAGAGTTCTAAATATTGTGACGGATTCTACAAAAGAAGGCAGAGTATGTCATTGTTTTGACAATGACAAAGGATGTTAAGTCAAGAGGTTCTTTTAGAACTTGGTGTAGTTCCGACAGAGTCAGAACTTTGAAGCTATATTGTGTGTGACAATATTAGTGACATATTTCAGACCGCGGAATTAAGGTTCCACCAGAAGACCAAACATATTTAATGCCGACTCATTTGGAAATGAGTGATGCGTTGAGACGCAAATTAATTACAAAATACATACGGTTCTAAGCATGTCAGATCCGTTGACTAAAACCTCTCCCGTGAGCAAAACATGATAAAGCACCGGAAGGCCAAGGTGTTATATCTTTATAAATGTAAACTAGATTATTGACTCTAGTGCAAGTGGGAGACTGTTGGAGATATGCCCAAGAGGCAATAATAAAATGGTTATTATAATATCTTTGAGTTTATGATAATGTTTACATACCATGCTATAATTGTATTAACCGAAACATTGATACATGTGTGTTATGTGAACAACAAGGAGTCCCTAGTAAGCCTCTTGTATAACTAGCTTGTTGATTAATAGATGATCATCGTTTCATGATCATGAACATTGGATGTTATTAATAACAAGGTTATGTCATTATGTGAATGATATAATGGACGCACCCAATTAAGCGTAGCATAAGATCACGTCATTAAGTTATTTGCTATAAGCTTTCGATACATAGTTACCTAGTCCTTATGACCATGAGATCATATAAATCACTTATACCGGAAAGGTAATTTGATTACATCAAACGCCACTGCGTAAATGGGTGGTTATAAAGGTGGGATTAAGTATCTGGAAAGTATGAGTTGAGGCATATGGATCAACAGTGGGATTTGTCCATCCCGATGACGGAAAGATATACTCTGGGCCCTCTCGGTGGAATGTCGTCTAATGTCAAGCATATGAATAAGTTCATAAGAGACCACATACCACGGTACGAGTAAAGAGTACTTGTCAGGAGACGAGGTTGAACAAGGTATAGAGTGATACCGATGATCAAAACTCGGACAAGTAAAATATCGCGTGACAAAGGGAATTGGTATCGTATGTGGATGGTTTATTCGATCACTAAAGTCATCGTTGAATATGTGGGAGCCATTATGGATCTCCAGATCCCGCTATTGGCTATTGGTCGGAGAGAAGTCTCAACCATGTCTACATAGTTCGCGAACCGTAGGGTGACACACTTAAGGTTTGATGTCGTTTAAGTAGATATGGAATATGGAATGGAGTTCGAAGTTTTGTTCGGAGTCTCGGATGGGATCCAGGACATCACGAGGAGTTCCGGAATGGTCCGGAGAACAAGATTCATATATAGGAAGTCACTTTCCAAGTTTGGAAATGATCCGGTGAATTTATGGAAGGTGGTTTCTAGAATTATCCGGAAATAAATTACTATGGAAGGAGGAGTCTCGGAGGGACTCCACAAACCCTAACCAGCCAACCAAGTGGGAGGGTGGAGTCCATGGTGGACTCCACCTCCTTGGCCGGCCAAGAAAAGGGGGAAGGGGAGAGTCCCTGTCCCTCTAGGTTTCGTCCATAAGGCAGTTTTTCTGTTGGGGTCTTATTCAAAGACTTTGGGCAAACCCTTGGTGTTCCACCTATATAATGAGGAGGAGAGGGAGGGGGCAGCCCATGGCTTGGCCGCACCACCCCTGCCCCCTTGAGGCCGGCGCCCATGGCACCCCCTCTCCCCAAACCCTAGCACCCCTCCTCCACTACTTCTCCCGCATATGCTTAGCGAAGCTCCGCCGGAGATCTCCATCTACACCGCCACCACGCCGTCGTGCTGCCGGGATTCCGAGGAGGATCTACTACTTCCGCTGCCCGCTGGAACGGGGAGAAGGATGTCGTCATCAACACCGAACGTGTGACCGAGTACGGAGGTGCTGCCCGATCGTGGCACCGTGATCAAGATCTTCTACGCGCTTTTGCAAGCGGCAAGTGATCGTCTACCGCAGCAATAAGAGCCTACTCTTATAGGCTTTGGAAATCTTCAAGGGTTAGTCTCGTTCATCCCCTCGTTGCTCCCATCTTCTAGATTGCATCTTGGCTTGGATTGCGCTCTCGCGGTAGGAAAATTTTTGTTTTCTATGCAACGTATCCCTACAGATTGTAGGTTTTTGCCGGGTTTTGTCCTAAAAACTAGACACTCTTTTCTTAATTAATAAATGAGATAAAGTTTTTGCCTGTGTTTCAAAAAAAAAATTTGTTTGATAGCTAGCTTCATACTACCTGCATTCCAAGGCTTAAGGTTTATATTTTTTCGAAAAGTTAAACAAAGTAAAGTTTGACCAAAATTTTAGAATAATTAATCAATAAATATGATATTTTGTAGATACCATGTGAAAATATATTTAGTTATCTATCTACTGATATTGAATTTGCATTTTGCATGTTAATGATTTTTTATAAAGACTTGATCAAACTTGATATAGTTTGACTTTCTAGAAAAAATTATCCTTAAACCTTGGGATGGAGGTAGTATACTTTTTAAAAACATATTCTTAACAATAAAAATTCAACATATGTTTTCAACATGATCAGCCTTGATTAGATATATGTTTTACCAAATATTCTTTTTCTACAACATACTCAAGAATTCATAATAATCACGTAGCTTCAGGGAACTCATTTATAAATACGATATTTGAAATCTCAATTTTTTACAAAATATCATGATTGGATATTTATATTTTGATAGATATATTTGTTTACAATGTACTCATAAATTCATAATAACTATCTAGCTTCAGGGAACTCATTTAAAAAAAGACACAATATTTGGAACCTCAAAAAATCGTAAAATATATACATTTGCATATGGTGCTAATTACCTACTTGTTCATCTCTGGCCAGCGACAATGTGTGGATAGACTCGTGGGCGCGGATCGACATAGCCATTCTTTTTGGGTTGTAGTACATATATGGAGCGTATGGCTTTTGGGGTTCTTAGGGGGACTCAGCTCAAGCCCAAAAGATGTCTCCGGCTTCAGCAGCGCTTATTTGGATGTGAAGCCAACCGTAGTGCAATTCAAGAAACTGCCCGAGATCAGTTTTTCGAGCTTCTACTAAAAACTAGCCTACGTATGGTATCATCACATATGCAATGCATATATCAAATTTAGGGACGTTCTAGACATTTCACAACTTAACAAACCTAATAAGCCAAAATTGCATAAGCCCAAAAGGATAGGAGGAACCATTTCTTAGAACTTCTTCCCACCATATTTTTTTCCCACTGAAACCTATAAACCGGCTTATGGATAAGTAGAAGTCTAAAAGAAGTCAGCCTTAGTAATGCCGCCTTAACCAGTAGAGATTTTTTTTGCCTCCTGTGTTCCAGTATTCCCTTTATTTTTAAAACATAAAAAATCATTTATGCAGGTCTTAAAGAAATGAAAATAATTCTGCATGTACTCATTAATGTATCCTACAAACATGCAAAATCTTAATTTGAAACACTTTGTATTTTGAGCTATAGAAAAATTAAACAATATGGATCTAACATTTCTTATTTTCAAAACTGCAAATTTAGAAGATTTCATTATTATTGTGTGGCCTGGAATTTAAAGAAATTGGATTTGCAACGTTTTAGGTTCATAGAGAAAAAAAAATGAACTGTAGGCTTATAGGATAGGTAGTATACGAAAACTGCAAACGGAGGCCCAGCTACATGTAACTCTTTATTTTTAAAAATTTCGAAATCATAGTTTTAAGTTTTAAAAAAAATTGAAAAAATATCTAGATGTGGACAATGATGAAATTTACAAACGTGCAGAATCTTAATGTGAAATTCTTTGTATTGTAGACTACACAAAAATGAAAAATTCTGACAGATTTTATAGTTTTGAAATGTGCACTATTCACTATTCTCGGATCCACACATTTGTCATTTTTGTGTAGCCTAAAGTACTAAGAATTTCAAATTGAGATTTTGCATGTCTGTAGATCCCATCATTGGCTACATCCAGGATTTTTCAGAATTTAAAAAAAACTTAAAAATATGATTTTTAAATTTTTAAAAATATAGAGCTACATATAGCTCGGCCTCCATTTGTCCAGTGAACTGCAAACGAAGGCCGAGCTCTTTATTTTCAAAAATTTGGAAATCATAGTTTTAAAATAAAAAGAGTACTGGAGCTTGGGAGCCCATACTATTTTTCGCGGCTCAACCCAAAAGCGCCGATTAACGGTTTTGTCCCGGCACATCAACTTTAACCTACACCTGTTCTTGCTAGACTACACAGAGTCACAGGTGGAAGACATTAGGCAATAGCTGACATACTACGTCCATGTATGAGGTGGGTTCTAGATTGCATTTTGGTAATTTTGTTTAGGTCTCATGGGGAGTATTAGAACAAGGCCGCCTGATAATAATTGATTAAGAGCTACAAGTTGCTGCCAGCCGTCAGAGATTAAACAAGCTTGGATGCCCTGTAGCGGATACTTGGCATGCTGCCCGTAAATGGGAACGAAAGCGATATCATACACACGAGAGCTCAGTCGGTGTGAAAATGGCCTGTCAACACCCACGAGTCAGAAATCTCATGATAATTAGAATATCTGCAGAAATGAAAATGAAGAAAAAAAGTATTAGGGATCAAGTAAGCAGCTTTCGTAGGTCTCCTAATGACTCTTATTAGAGTTTTGTTAAAGAATGTTGTGCTATACGTGCATAGAACGCAGAACGCCATGGCACATGTGCCGTTTCGACAATTTTATTATTTATGGGCTAATTCTACGACAGTTTTGCATTATACCATGTGTACTGCGTACCTGACCCGAAAAGGCTGGTAATTCAAGTAAAAAATGCAAGTTCATCAAAAGAAGTATGATCGGTGTTACATCAGTAAATGATTTTGATTTTGGGCAGCACAAAAGCGGGTGATGTTGCGCTTAGACAGCGGTAGATCCAAGGTGACGTTTATACAAAGTTTGTAGCTACTAACATACCTACTTGAACCACACATTTTTGTGCTACAAAAATCTCCTAAAATTCTAAGTGATACCTATAACATGAGAAAAGAGATTCATGAGTAAACGTTCCTGCGGTGTACATCCACCGCGTCGACGTCGGCGTGAGTCACCGCGGAATGCTGCTGTGGGGTCTCGGTGATAGATGCAATGTGATGGGCTCGCGCAAGGTGGAAACGTTGTCGGGCGTCATGGTGGCATCGACGACAGATCTGGCAAGGGATATACGGAGCTTTCACCCTGAAGATGGACCAAAGGTTTATGATGGTTATAATTTATGAAGCAACGGCACAAGGCACTAGCCAAGGGTCTGCTAAACCGGTTGTATACTCCTGTTTTCGCCATAGGATGACTTAGGGATGCCCCCGGTTAATTAGCTAGTGGAGCGTTGTTTTGTGTTTTTAGGCCGGGCAAGAGCTCCTGACGGCATGTTGTTTCACCCATTTGTTGGACGTGTAGGTGTTGAGTGGTGGCTTCGAGTCTTATGATATATGCTTTTGACGGATCTTTTTTGAATAAAGTTAAATAAAAATCATATGCATTGCTTTGATGCAGAGCATGGGGCTTCGTCTCCATTTCGAAAAGAAAAAGTAAACGTTCCTAGAAACAAGCTAGGTCTGTACTAGTCCCATACGTGAGAGGGCATTGTTGAAATATAGTGACTTCGTCCCTCTCTCCATCAATCTGGCCTTTCCGGTTATCTGATTGGTGCATATATTTTACACTTACCCGCCATTTGAATTGTGTACCGCTTAATGCATGTAATCCTATATTTGAATTGGATTTGAATTGTTTGCCGTTAAAATCTGGTTTTAAAATTTTATATCACGTATATGCATCTTATATTAAGGTTGTCAAGTTTTTTAAAAATTTCTCTGTCATAATTTTAATTATTATACTTTTCTTAGGTATAGTAGAAAAGCACTCCTCATATAGTTCTTTCATTGTTTTTGTTTTCTAAAATGAAGGCAAAATCTTTACCTCGTCTCACTGGTTACGAAAGAGTTTTACAACTTGAACATTATGAAGGAGCCAATTCTCAAGTAAGAGCTGAAGTAAAATCTCACCCAAAAAAGCCGACTCTCATGGCATTCTTGACCCTAAATGCTTAGCTTCGTGCGATGCTCCAAAAGGATGCTTCACTTTTAGTCTTAGTCACGGTCACTGTCCGTTCGTAGGCATGGTAGAAATATTGTGAAAAACTCGAGCATTCCTCTCGTCCCATATCTCTCAGGAAGTGAGTATAACGAGGGACTAAAGATTTTCTTTTAGCACCATTTGTGTAGACCCCACCATTCCTTTACCGATTTGTACTTTCTCCATGTTGAAATATTAGGCCCACTTTTAATGGCCCATACTAGATTTCAGATTTTTCTATAAATCTCAAAGCCCACATAGTGGCAGCCTTGTGAGTTTGAGCACAAGTTGGTGGCAGCTCACTAGGGAGTGGCAAGAGGTGGGAAGTTTAGTCTCACATGGAAAGTTGGGAGGAAGTTAGACCACCTTATAAGGTGGGTTGTTCCACCACTAGTAAGTGAGTAAAAATAGGAGTGGTTCACGCGCGCTCCTCCTCCTCCTCGCTCGTCTCGACACGTCACGACGCGCGCCGCGCTCATGGTGAGTGGATTGAGCCTCGAGCCGAGACTTTTCTTACTAGTCGAAACGTGTGTGCGACGTGGGTGTGCCCCACGTTGCCTAGGGTTTCCTGGGCCTATATAATCTCCTGCCCGGCTACCGCAGAAAAATATCTAATACACAAGTTAGGGTTTCCACCTCTCTCTGCTTGCGCCGCCATCGTAGCCTACTCGACCCCGCGCGCCGATGTGCATCGGCGAACGGGAGATCAGATCTCCGGAACCGGTCGTCCTTGCGATCCTGTACGGGAGAGGGCGAATCAGATTTTTGGGAAGCGCTCAGCGCGACTGCTCAAGTTCTTCATCATGAGTCGCCTTCCATCCAAGTCGGGCGGTGCTGCCTACCGTCGTCTCGATCTGTTCAGGATGGATGTTGTACTGTTTGCTCAAGTTCTTCATCTAGTATGTTTGATTTTCACATGTTAGTACTTACTGTCGTCATGCTTAATATTCTGGAATTAATCATGGAAATTATGCCTAATTATCCAATAATCCAAAAACCTAATTGTAGGCAATTTCCTGAGTTAACAATGGCTGGTTTTGCTGATGCACTGAGGCCGGATAAGTTTACCGGTCTGCACTTTAAGAGGTGGCAGGTTAAGGCCATGCTCTGGCTTACTCATCTGAAACTGTTCGAAGTTAGTGATGGTTTACCTGAAGGAACTATATCTGACCAAGATCAGAACAAGTTCAAGAAAAACAATACTCTCTTCATCGGATGCGTTTTGAGTATTCTTGCTGATCGTCTGTGTGATGTGTACATGCACATAATAGATGGTAAAGAGCTCTAGCATGCACTGAATGCTAAATTCGGTGCAACCGATGCAGGCAGTGAACTGTACATCATGGAGAGCTTCCATGACATCAGGATGGTAAACAACCGTTCTGTAGTCGAACAAGCTCATGAGATACAGTGCATTGCGAAAGAGCTTGAACTCCTTAAGTGTGCCTTACCTGACAAGTTTGTGGCTGGATGCATCATCGCTAAGTTGCCCCCTTCATGGAGGAACTTTGCCACAACTCTCAAACACAAGAGACAGGAGATATCAGTTGAAAATTTGATAGCGTCTCTTGATGTTGAGGAGAAAGCTCGGGCTAAGGATAATACTGAGAAAGGAGAGGGTCAGTCTAGCGCCAACATGGTGCAGAAGAAACCCTACAGCAAGAACAAAGGGAATAACAAGCCCTCCTTCAATAATCCTATGAAGACTACAACCTTCAAGAAGAAGAAGAAGAAGAAGATGATGATAAACAAAGCAGATCTGAGCTGCTTTACCTGTGGAGAGGCTGGCCACTTTTCTAAGGACTGTCCAGAGAGGGCAGACCACAAGAAAAAGGCGAGGCAAGTCAACAAGGTGACCGCTAGCAACGCTGATGGGTACGGTAATCTCTTTACTGTTCTTTCGATATTTCAATCTCCATGTTGGTGCATTGATACAGGTGCTAATGTTCATGTGTGTACTGACATCTCCATGTTCACTTCTTACCAGGTCGCCCGGGATTCTTCCGTCTTGATGGGGAATGGGTGCTGGCGTGTAGTTGACGTGGGAGTTAGAAATCTTTGTGGTGTAACTTTTCTTCAAGTCCCCGACAACGGCGCCAGAAATTTAGCTTGACACGCGTACAGCACGCGACCGTTGGGAACCCAAGTGGAAGGTGTGATGCGTACAGCAGTAAGTTTCCCTCAGTTAGAAATCAAGGTTTATCGAACCAGTAGGAGTCAAGAAGCACGTTGAAGGTTGATGGCGGCGAGATGTAGTGCGGCGCAACACCAGGGATTCCGGCGCCAACGTGGAACCTGCACAACACAACCAAAGTACTTTGCCCCAACGAAACAGTGAGGTTGTCAATCTCACCGGCTTGCTGTAACAAAGGATTAGATGTATAGTGTGGATGATGATTGTTTGCAGAGAACAGTAGAACAAGTATTGCAGTAGATTGTATTTCAGATGTAAAAGAATGGACCGGGGTCCACAGTTCACTAGTGGTGTCTCTCCTATAAGATAAATAGCATGTTGGGTGAACAAATTACAGTTGGGCAATTGACAAATAGAGAGGGCATGACCATGCACATACATGATATGATGAGTATAGTGAGATTTAATTGGGCATTACGACAAAGTACATAGACCGCTATCCAGCATGCATCTATGCCTAAAAAGTCCACCTTCAGGTTATCATCCGAACCCCTTCCAGTATTAAGTTGCAAACAACAGACAATTGCATTAAGTATGGTGCGTAATGTAATCAATAACTACATCCTCGGACATAGCATCAATGTTTTATCCCTAGTGGTAACAGCACATCCATAACCTTAGGGGTTTCTGTCACTCCCTCAGATTCACGGAGACATGAACCCACTATCGAGCATAAATACTCCCTCTTGGAGTTAAGAGTAAAAACTTGGCCAGAGCCTCTACTAATAACGGAGAGCATGCAAGATCATAAACAACACATAGATAATAGATTGATAATCAACATAACATAGTATTCTCTATCCATCGGATCCCAACAAACACAACATATAGCATTACAGATAGATGATCTTGATCATGTTAGGCAGCTCACAAGATCCGACAATGAAGCATAATGAGGAGAAGACAACCATCTAGCTACTGTTATGGACCCATAGTCCAGGGGTGAACTACTCACTCATCACTCCGGAGGCGACCATGGCGGTGAAGAGTCCTCCGGGAGATGATTCCCCTCTCCGGCAGGGTGCCGGTGGCGATCTCCTGAATCCCCTGAGATGGGATTGGCGGCGGCGGCGTCTCTGGAAGGTTTTCCGTATCGTGGCTCTCGGTACTGGGGGTTTCGCGACGAAGGCTATTTGTAGGCAGAAGGGCAGGTCAAGGGGCGTCACGAGGGGCCCACACAGTAGGCCGGCACGGCCAGGGCTTGGGTCGCGCCGCCCTGTTGTGTGGCCACCTCGTGGCCCCACTTCGTCTCCTCTTCGGTCTTCTGGAAGCTTCGTATGAAAATAGGCCCCTGGGCGTTGATTTCGTCCAATTCCGAGAATATTTCCTTACTAGGATTTCTGAAACCAAAAACAGCAGAAAACAAAGAATCGGCTCTTCGGCATCTCGTTAATAGGTTAGTGCCGGAAAATGCATAAATATGACATAAAGTATGCATAAAACATGTAGATATCATCAATAATGTGGCATGGAACATAAGAAATTATCGATACGTCGGAGACGTATCAATGGGTCACATGCTTCTGTTCGTGGTGTTGGCACGGTAGATCTGAAGTTCACTTCGGGGAAGATCGTGCAGCTGAGGAACGTGCAGCATGTCCCTACTATGAACAAGGATCTCGTTAGCGGCTCCCTTCTATGCAGAGATGGGTTTAAGGTTGTTTTAGAGTCGAATAAACTAGTTGTTTCCAAGTTTGGACAATTTATTGGTAAAGGCTATGAGTGTGGAGGCTTGTTCCGCTTTTCGCTTTCTGATTTCAGTAATAAGTCTGTGAACCATATTTGTGGCAATGTTAGTGATGATACCAGTGTTTGGCATTCTCGTTTGTGTCACATTAATTTTGGTTTAATGTCTCGGCTATCCAGTTTAAGTTTAATTCCGAATTTCACCACTGCCAAAGGTTCTAAGTGCCATAGTTGTGTGCAATCAAAGCAACCTCGGAAGCCTCACAAGGCGGCCGAGGAGAGAAACTTGGCACGTCTAGAACTCATACATTCTGATCTATGCGAGATGAATGGTGTGTTGACAAAAGGTGGAAAGAGATATTTCATGACATTGATTGATGATACGACTAGATTTTGCTATGTTTATTTGTTGCGAACTAAAGATGAAGCTTTAGACTACTTTAAAATTTATAAGGCCGAAGTTGAAAATCAACTAGAGAGAAAGATCAAGCGTCTTAGGTCGGATCGTGGTGGTGAATATTTTCCTAAAATCTTTGATGAATTCTGTGAGGAACATGGCATTATTCATGAGAGGACGCCTCCCTATTCGCCCCAATCAAACGGGGTTACCGAGAGGAAAAACCGCACACTGACTAACTTGGTGAATTCCATGTTAGCCACTGCTGGTTTATCAAAGGCATGGTGGGGGAGGCTTTTGTTGACTTCATGTCATGTCCTGAATAGAGTTCCTAACAAGAATAAAGATAAAACCCCTTACGATGAGTGGGCTGGGAGAAAACCATCACTTTCGTATTTGCGCACGTGGGGATGTTTGGCGAAAGTCAATATTCCAATTACTAAGAAGCGCCAACTCGGACCAAAGACAGTGGATTGTATCTTTCTAGGTTATGCTCCGCGGAGTGTAGGCTATAGATTTTTAGTAGTTCAATCCGAGGTACCTGATATGCATGTTGATACTATTATGGAATCTCGTGATGCAACATTTTTTGAGAATATGTTTCCTATGAAAGATATGCATAGCATTGCTAGAATTTCTACTGAAATAATTCATGAGTCTAGTCCATCTAATGAGTATTTTGAACAATTACATGAGAATGTTACTAAGAAGGATGACAATGAAGCTCCTAGATGGAGCAAGAGACGGAGGATTGAAAAATCCTTTGGTGATGATTTCAATGTGTACCTTGTGGATGATACTCCTACGTCCATTGCAGAGGCATATGCATCTCCAGATGCAGATGACTGAAAAGAAGCTGTTCATAATGAGATGGACTCGATTCTTTCTAATGGAACTTGGGATCTATCAGAACGACCCCATGGATGCAAGCCTGTGGGCTGCAAATGGGTGTTCAAGAAGAAGCTAAGACCCGATGGTACTACTGAGAAGTACAAGACGCGGCTTGTAGCTAAAGGCTACACACAGAGAGAAGGCGAAGATTACTTCGACACCTATTCACCTGTCGCTAGACTTACCACCATTCGAGTACTACTATCCATGGCTGCCTCTTATGGTCTTATCGTTCATCAAATGGACGTAAAGACAGCTTTTCTTAATGGAGAGTTGGAAGAGGAAATCTATATGGATCAGCCTGATGGGTTTGTAGTAAAAGGTGAAGAAAGTAAGGTGTGCAAGTTGCTGAAATTTTTATATGGCCTGAAACAAGCACCTAAGCAATGGCATGAGAAGTTTGACAGAACTTTAACTTCTGTAGGCTTTGTTGTCAATGAGGCTGACAAGTGCGTTTACTATCGCCATGGTGGGGGCGAAGGTGTTATATTGTGTTTGTATGTGGATGATATTCTGATATTTGGTACAAACATGAAAGTAATACACGAGGTCAAGTCTTTCTTGTCAAAGTGCTTTGATATGAAAGACCTGGGAGAAGCTGATGTGATTCTGAACATCAAGCTTATTAAGAACGAGAGTGGGATTACTCTAACGCAATCCCGTTATGTTGAGAAGATCTTGAGCCGGTTCGGCTATATTGATAGCAAGTCTTCTCCAACACCTTATGATCCCAGTGTGACATTGCGCAAGAACAGGAGGATTGTCGTAAAACAATTGAGATATTCTCAGATCGTTGGCTCACTCATGTACTTAGCGAGCGCGACTAGACCTGACATCTCTTTTGCTGTTAGCAAGTTGAGTAGGTTCATGTCAAACCCGGGTACTGATCATTGGCATGCACTTGATAGGGTCATGCGCTACCTATGTGGTACAATGAGTTATGGGATTCACTATTCAGGGCACCCAGCTGTGCTTGAATGATATAGTGATTCAAATTGGATCTCTGATGTAGCTGATCTCTACGCCACTAGCGGGTATGTATTTACCTTTGGAGGTGGCGCAGTGTCATGGAGATCTTGCAAGCAAACCATATTGACGAGGTCAACTATGGAAGCAAAAATTACTGCTTTGGACACAACCACTGTTGAATCAGAATGGTTGAGTGAACTCTTGATGGACTTGCCTGTGGTTGAAAAACCTGTACCGGCAATCCTTTTGAATTGTGACAATCAAACTGTAATTGTCAAAGTGAACAATTCTAAGGATAACGCGAAGTCATCAAGACACGTCAAGAGACGTTTGAAGTATGTCAGGAAATTGCGAAACTCCGGAGTAATAACTGTTACATATATTCAAACGGACAAAAACCTGGCAGATCCCTTTACAAAGGGACTATCACGTAATGTGATAGAAAGTGCATCGAGGGAGATGGGTTTGAGACCCATTGATGTTACACCATAGTGGTAACCCAACCTTTGTGATCGGAGATCTCGTGAATTAGGACCTGGGAAGAACAAACTAGTGGTTTAATTGAGAAAAGTATTATGTAACCCTCTCTATGTGAAGATGCATAACTCTCAATTGATGTAAGGCAGGTTGGCAACAAGCCTTAATGTGTTTATGTTGGCTATTTTAGCAAAGATGCTGTCCTACAGAGCATTCTTGAAATAACACACCTATGTGAGTCCGATTGTCAAACGTCGCAATCTATGAGATTTGGGTGATCTCTAGTAAACTCATGAAGAGACCACGAAGTATGACGCATATGTTTCACCCGCGGGGTAGGCTACTGGCAGCCATGTACTGGTTATGACTTTGAGTGAAATCCTATTCACGCAAAACTTGCAATTCAAGGCTTAGTCCATTGTTCAAGTGTGAATGGATGTAGCTTAAGGTTCTAGGTGGAAGTTCAACTTAACAGTCTCCGCTGAAACACTGGTATATAAACAAGCAACGAGTACTGGTAAATCTCTAAATGGGGATTTGAGATCTGGTGGGGGATTGTTGAAATATTGGGCCCACTTTTACTGGCCCATACTAGATTTCAGATTTTCCTATAAATCTCAAAGCCCACATAGTGGCAGCCTTGTGAGTTTGAGCCCAAGTTGGTGGCAACTCACTAGGGAGTAGCAAGAGGTGGGAAGTTTAGTCCCACATGGAAAGTTGGGAGGAAGTTAGACCACCTTATAAGGTGGGTTGTTCCACCACTAGTAAGTGAGTAAGAATAGGAGTGATTCACGCGCGCTCCTCCTCCTCCTCACTCGACGCGATGCGACGCGACGCGCGCCACGCTCGTGGTGAGTGGATTGAGCCTCGAGCCGAGACTTTCCTTACTTTTTGCAGCTCAGGAAAACGAACAGAGTCCTAGACGGACGCGTCACAATTAGTCGGTTCGGGTCGCTCCCGGACCGTGGGCTATCTGTAACCGACTCGAAATGTGTGTGCGACGTGGGCGTGCCCCACGTTGCCTAGGGTTTCCTGAGCCTTGATACGTGTACAGCACGCGTCCGTTGGGAACCCCAAGAGGAAGGTGTGATGCGTACAGCGGCAAGTTTTCCCTCAGTAAGAAACCAAGGTTTATCGAACCAGTAGGAGCCAAGAAGCACATTGAAGGTTGATGGTGGCGGAGTGTAGTGCGGCGCAACACCAGGGATTCCGGCGCCAACGTGGAACCTGCACAACACAACCAAATTACTTTGCCCCAACGTGACAGTGAGGTTGTCAATCTCACCGGCTTGCTGTAACAAAGGATTAGATGTATAGTGTGGATGATGATGTTTGCAGAGAACAGTAGAACGAGTATTGCAGTAGATTGTATTCGATGTAAAAGAATGGACCGGGGTCCATAGTTCACTAGTGGTGTCTCTCCCATAAGATAAATAGCATGTTGGGTGAACAAATTAAAGTTGGGCAATTGACAAATAAAGAGGGCATGACCATGCACATACATGTTATGATGAGTAGTGTGAAATTCAATTGGGCATTACGACAAAGTACATAGACCGCTATCCAGCATGCATATATGCCTAAAAAGTCCACCTTCAGGTTATCATCCGAACCCCCTCCAGTATTAAGTTGCAAACAACAGACAATTGCATTAAGTATGGTGCGTAATGTAATCAACAAATATATCCTTAGACATAGCATTGATGTTTTATCCCTAGTGGCAACAGCACATCCACAACCTTTGGGGTTGCTGTCACTCCCCCAGATTTAATGGAGACATGAACCCACTATCGAGCATAAATACTCCCTCTTGGAGTTACAAGTATCAACTTGGCCAGAGCCTCTACTAGCAACGGAGAGCATGCAAGATCACAAATAACACATAGATAGATTGATAATCAACATAGCATAGTATTCCATATTCATCGGATCCCAACAAACGCAACATGTAGCATTACAAATAGATGATCTTGATCATGTTAGGCAGCTCACAAGATCCAACAATGATAGCACAATTAGGAGAAGACGACCATCTAGCTACTGCTATGGACCCATAGTCCAGGGGTGAACTACTCACACATCACTCCGGAGGCGACCATGACGGTGAAGAGTCCTCCGGGAGATGATTCCCCTCTCCGGCAGGGTGCCGGAGGCGATCTCCTAAATCCCCCGAGATGGGATTGGCGGCGGCGGCATCTCTGGAAGGTTTTCCGTATCGTGGCTCTCGGTACTGGAGTTATTATCGACGAAGGCTTCTTATAGGCGACGCGAGGGACCCACACAGTAGGGCCGCGTGGCCAGGTCCTGGGCCACGCCGCCCTAGCGTGGCGTCGCCTCATCGCCCCACTTCGTTTCCCTTTCGGACTTCTGGAAGCTTCGTGGAAAATAAGATCCTGGGCGTTGATTTCGTCCAATTCCGAGAATATTTCCTTACTAGGATTTCTGAAACCAAAAACAGCAGAAAACAGCAACTGGCTCTTCGGCTTCTTGTTAATAGGTTAGTGCCGGAAAATGCATAAATATGACATAAAGTATGTATAAAACATGTGAGTATCATCATAAAACAGGCATGGAACATAAGAAATTATCGATACGTTGGAGACGTATCAGCATCCCCAAGCTTAGTTCCTACTCGTCCCGAGTAGGTAAACGATAACAAAGATAATTTCTGAAGTGACATGCCATAATAATCTTGATCAATACTATTGTAAGCACATGTAATGAATGCAGCGATTCGAAGCAATGTAAATGCAATGAGTAAACAATTGAATCATATAGCAAAGACTTTTCATGAATAGTACTTTTAAGACAAGCATCAATAAGTCTTGCATAAGAGTTAACTCATAAAGCAATAAATTCAAAGTAAAGGTATTGAAGCAACACAAAGGAAGATTAAGTTTCAGCGGTTGCTTTCAACTTGTAACATGTATATCTCATGGATATTGTCAATATAAAGTAATATAATAAGTGCAATATGCAAGTATGTAAGAATCAATGCACAGTTAACACAAGTGTTTGCTTCTTGAGATAGAAGGAAATGGGTAAACTGACTCAACATAAAAGTAGAAGAAAGGCCCTTCGCAGAGGGAAGCATTGATTGCTATATTTGTGCTAGAGCTTTGATTTTGAAAACAAGAAACAATTTTGTCAACGGTAGTAATAAAGCATATGTACCATGTAAATTATATCCTACAAGTTGCAAGCCTCATGCATAGTATACCAATAGTGCCCGCACCTTGTCCTAATTAGCTCGGATTACCTGGATTATCATCGTAATACAATATGTTTTAACCAAGTATCACAAAGGGGTACCTCTATGCCGCCTATACAAAGGTCTAAGGAGAAAGCTCACATTGGATTTCTCGCTTTTGATTATTCTCAACTTAGACATCCATACCGGGACAACATAGACAACAGATAATGGACTCCTCTTTAATGCATAAGCATTCAACAACAAATAATATTCTCATAAGAGATTGAGGATAGTTGTCCAAAACTGAAACTTCCACCATGGATCATGGCTTTAGTTAGCGGCCCAATGCTCTTGTCTAACAATATGCATACTCAAACCATTCAACTCATGGTAAATCGCCCTTACTTCAGACAAGACGAACATGCATAGCAACTCACATGATATTCAACAAAGGGTAGTTGATGGCGTCCCCAGGAACATGGTTATCGCTCAACAAGCAACTTATAAGAGATAAGATGCATAAGTACATATTCAATACCACAATAGTTTTTAGGCTATTTGTCCCATGAGCTATATATTGCAAAGATAAAGAATGGAAATTTTAAAGGTAGCACTCAAGCAATTTACTTTGGAATGGCGGAGAAATACCATGTAGTAGGTAGGTATGGTGGACACAAGTGGCATAGTGTTTGGCTCAAGGATTTTGGATGCATGAGAAGTATTCCCTCTCGATACAAGGTTTAGGCTAGCAAGGTTGTTTAAAGCAAACACAAGTATGAACCGGTACAGCAAAACTCACATAAAAGACATATTGTAAGCATTATAAGACTCTACACCGTCTTCCTTGTTGTTCAACCCATACTAGAAAATATCTAGACCTTAGAGAGACCAATAATGCAAACCAAATTTTAACAAGCTCTATGTATTTCTTCACTAATAGGTGCAAAGTATATGATGCAAGAGCTTAAACATGAGCACAACAATTGCCAAATATCACATTATTCAAGTTATTATACCAATTACCACATGTAGCATTTCCCGTTTCCAACCATATAACAATTTAACGAAGCAGTTTAACCTTCGCCATGAACATTATGAGTAAAACCTAAGGACATATTTGTCCATATGCAACAGCGGAGCGTGTCTCTCTCCCACACAATGAATGCTAGGATCCAACTTTATTCACACAAAATAAAAATAAAAACATACAGACGCTCCAAGTAAAGCACATAAGATGTGATGGAATAAAAATATAGTTTCATTAGAGGAACCTGATAATGTTGTCGATGAAGAAGGGGATGGCATCCCCAAGCTTAGACACTTGAGTCTTCTTGAAATATGCAGGGATGAACCACCGGGGCATCCCCAAGCTTAGACATTATCCAAGACATTTTAGCAATTACTACATGTATCATTTTCCAATTCCAACCATATAACAATTTAACGAAGAAGAAACTTCGCCATGAATATTATGAGTAAAGCTTAAGGACATATTTGTCCATATGCAACAGCGGAGCGTATCTCTCTCCCACACAAAGAATGCTAGGATCCATTTTATTCAAACAAAACAAAAAAAACAAAAACAAACCAACGCTCCAAGCAAAGCACATAAGATGTGATGGAATAATATAGTTTCAGGGGAGGAACCTGATAATGTTGTCGATGAAGAAGGGGATGCCTTGGGCATCCCCAAGCTTATACGCTTGAGTCTTCTTGAAATATGCAGGGGTGAACCACCGGGGCATCCCCAAGCTTAGAGCTTTCACTCTCCTTGATCATATTGTATCACCCTCCTCTCTTGATCCTTGAAAACTTCCTCCACACCAAACTCAAAACAACTCATTAGAGGGTTAGTGCATAATCAAAATTCACATGTTCAGAGGTGACAAAATCATTCTTAACACTTCTGGATATTGCACAAAGCTACTGAAAGTTAATGGAATAGAAAAATCCATCAAGCAAAGCAAAACAGACAATGCGAAATAAAAGGCAGAATCTGTCAAAACAGAACAGTCCGTAAAAACAAATTTTATAGTTGCACCAGACTTGCTCAGATAAAAATGCTCAAATTGAATGAAAGTTGCGTACATATCTGAGGATCACTCACGTAAATTGGCAGAATTTTCTGAGTTACCTACAGAAACTATTGCTCAAATTTGTGACAGCAAGAAATCTGTTTCTGCGCAGCAATCCAAATCTAGTATGAACCTTATTATCAAAGACTTTACTTGGCACAACAATGCAACAAAATTAAGATAAGGAGAGGTTGCTACAGTAGTAACAACTTCCAAGACTCAAATATAAAACAAAGTATTGTAGTAAAATCATGGGTTGTCTCCCATAAGCGCTTTTCTTTAACGCCTTTCAGCTAGGCGCAGAAAGTGTGTATCAAGTGTTATCAAGAGATGAAGCATTAGCATTCTTACCAGGGGCGCTGCACTTACCCTTCTTACTCTTATTTCTACTCTTTGGTTTAGGGAATACATGCCCGCATCCGGGTGTAGAGGTAAAATTTAGAGTGCCTTTCCCCATATCTATGATTGCTCCCATGAGTTTCAGCAGGGACCTTCCAAGTGTAATTTGTCCTGTCCCTACACATTCAACAACGAGATAATCAGTGGATACCGTTCTTCCAAGAAAGTTTGTGAACACCCCTTTAGCTATACCCTTAGGAATTATAACAGAGTTATCAGTAAGAGTTATTCCTTCTCCTCCTTCGGTAAGTTCCCAAAGTGTCAAAGATTCATAAATACTTTTAGGCATAAGGCAAAACTCAGACATAATATTACAACGAGCATGAAAAGTTTCACCACAAATAGCAACTTTAACGGTAGGCACCCACATTGAAGGTTCAAAGCTTAATGGAACATAATCATAATATTCGCGAATCTGGTTGTACCTTTCTTTTAAACAGGATATATTTGTTTCGAGAGTGTTTAATCTATTATGAATGCTGGCAAGAGATGAATCAAAATTATTATCGGGGCAAGATGATGTAATCAATTTTCTTATGGCATTAAAAGCTTGATCCCCATCACAATGAAGGAAATCTCCTCCCACTACAGCATCTAAGGCATATCTATAACGAAGAATAAGCCCAAAATAAAAATTACTAAGAAGCAAACTTAGCGTTATTTTAGGTTCAGTTTTACTATAAGAATAAAAAATTCTCGACCAGGCTTCTTTAAAACTCTCCTCACCCCCTTGTTTAAAAGTAAAGATCGATTCCTCAGGTGATAGAGTAACAACTACGGGACTAGTCATAATAACAAAAATAAGGTAAATGCAAATAACTAATTTTTTGTGTTTTTAATATGGCAAACAAGACAGTAAATAAAGTAAAACTAGCAACTAATTTTTGTGTGTGTTTTGTTTTAGTGCAGCAAACAAAGTAGTAAATAAAAGTAAAGCAAGACAAAAATAAAGTAAAGAGATTGGAAGTGGAGACTCCCCTTGCAGCGTGTCTTGATCTCCCCGGCAACGGCGCCAGAAAAAGTGCTTGATACGCGTACATCACGCGTCCGTTGGGAACCCCAAGAGGAAGGTGTGATGCGTACAGCGGCAAGTTTTCCCTCAGTAAGAAACCAAGGTTTATCGAACCAGTAGGAGCCAAGAAGCACGTTGAAGGTTGATGGCGGCGGAGTGTAGTGCGGCGCAACACCAGGGATTTCGGCGCCAACGTGGAACCTGCACAACACAACCAAATTACTTTGCCCCAACGTGACAGTGAGGTTGTCAATCTCACCGGCTTGCTGTAACAAAAGATTAGATGTATAGTGTGGATGATGATGTTTGCAGAGAACAGTAGAACGAGTATTGCAGTAGATTGTATTCAATGTAAAAGAATGGACCGGGGTCCACAGTTCACTAGTGGTCTCTCTCATAAGATAAATAGCATGTTGGGTGAACAAATTACAGTTGGGCAATTGACAAATAAAGAGGGCATGACCATGCACATACATGTTATGATGAGTAGTGTGAAATTCAATTGGGCATTACGACAAAGTACATAGACCGCTATCCAGCATGCATCTATGCCTAAAAAGTCCACCTTCAGGTTATCATCCGAACTCCCTCCAGTATTAAGTTGCAAACAACAGACAATTGCATTAAGTATGGTGCGTAATGTAATTAACAAATACATCCTTAGACATAGCATTGATGTTTTATCCCTAGTGGCAACATCACATCCACAACCTTAGGGGTTGCTGTCACTCCCCCAGATTTAATGGAGACATGAACCCACTATCGAGCATAAATACTCCCTCTTGGAGTTACAAGTATCAACTTGGCCAGAACCTCTACTAGCAACGGAGAGCATGCAAGATCATAAACAACACATAGATAGATTGATAATCAACATAGCATAGTATTCCATATTCATCGGATCCCAACAAACGCAACATGTAGCATTACAAATAGATGATCTTGATCATGTTAGGCAGCTCACAAGATCCAACAATGATAGCACAATTAGGAGAAGCCGACCATCTAGCTACTGCTATGGACCCATAGTCCAGGGGTGAACTACTCACACATCACTCCGGAGGCGACCATGGCGGTGAAGAGTCCTCCGGGAGATGATTCCCCTCTCCGGCAGGGTGCCGGAGGCGATCTCCTAAATCCCCCGAGATGGGATTGGCGGCGGCGGCATCTCTGGAAGTTTTTCCGTATCGTGGCTCTCGGTACTGGAGTTATTATCGACGAAGGCTTCTTATAGGCGAAGAGGTAGGTTTAGGGGCGACGCGAGGGACCCACACAGTAGGGCCGCGCCCTAGCGTGGCGTCGCCTCGTCGCTCCACTTCGTTTCCCTTTCGGACTTCTGGAAGCTTCGTGGAAAATAAGATCCTGGGCGTTGATTTCGTCCAATTCCGAGAATATTTCCTTACTAGGATTTCTGAAACCAAAAACAACAGAAAACAGCAACTGGCTCTTCGACATCTTGTTAATAGGTTAGTGCCGGAAAATGCATAAATATGACATAAAGTATGTATAAAACATGTGAGTATCATCTAAAACAGGCATGGAACATAAGAAATTATCGATACGTTGGAGACGTATCAAGCCTATATAATCTCCTGCCCGGCTACCGCAGAAAAATATCTAATACACGAGTTAGGGTTTCCACCTCTCTCTGCTTGCGCCGCGATCGTAGCCTACTCCATCCCGCGCGCCGACGTGCATCGGCGAACGGGAGAACAGGTCTCCGGAACCGATCGTCCTTGCGATCCTGTACGGGAGAGGGCGAATTACGTTTTTGGGAAGCGCTCTGAGCGACTGCTCAAGTTCTTCATCACGGGTCGCCTTCCGTCAAAGTCGGGCGGTGCTGCCTACCGTCGTCTTCAACGCCGTCTACTTCGACCCGTCGTCCCTGTCGTCAACAACGTTGTCATCAACAACGTTACTGCTGCGACATCGTCTGCTACACCTTCACCGCCACCTCCACCAGATCGGTACGTGCGACATATCTCGATCTGTTTAGCGATGGATGTTGTACTATTTGCTCTGCTAATGTTCATGTTGATCACTGCATCTAGTATGTTCGAGTTTCACATGTTAGTAGTTACTGTCGTCATGCTTGATATTCTGGAATTAATCATGAAAATTGTGCCTAATTATCCAACACCCCATAGGGATGTGTCCAGCAAAGTGATCCTAAGCCAATGTATGATCATGTGAATGCGGAGATTTTAACGGCAACGGTAGGTACCGGTGTGATATCCATCGTCCAATCACTGCTTTAGGATTGGTGAGGTTTTTAACATTTGTTTAATATAAAACTAATAATTGAAATACAAGTGAAACTTTTATGAAACTAAACTGATACATGGGTAACATTGTGAAACTGTTTGGCAAAAAGTGAAACCGGTGACGTCATTGCAGTATGTTTCACACACACAAAAATCGTGTTTCAGTTCAATTTTAATTATATTTCATAATTTCGTGAAAGGATTGGTCAAACACATGGGTGATGCCACCGCTGACCTCACTCTGGTAGGTACCTTAGCTGGTAAAAGGAGATTCTCCATAATCATGTTCCAGACTAGGACCGTCAAGCGGCATTTGAAATATAGATGAACCCCGGTTCGTCCTCTTGATTTCAAAGCTTACAATGTCCACAATTAGGCTACCCACGCCAATTGAGACAGTCGGCCGTAAGATTAGCTACGCTAATAGTTTGCATTTTAGGAGCCCAATTCTATTTTTGAAGGTAACATGACAACGTGGGCTTAGCCTAGTGGTTTGGGTCGCAGTGGCGCACCCTAACGACCGGAGTTCAATTTCTGTCAGGAATGAATTTCGGAATTGTCACGCCAAGTCCCGCTTCTACTATATCAAAAAGTGTCTAGTTCCTCCTAGACACGGTTTCATTTTTTTTTAATTTTTGAAGGTAACCTAAGAAAGAACAAGCACTGTAAATCTGTGACGTAACACGGATCAAACTTCTTCCTATAACTTTAGCAGCCTTTTCACGTCAGCTACGCACACAGCATGATGCAGCAGCGTCGTAGAATTAGAACTTAATAAAATGATCAAAACGGCGCAGGTGCCATGGCGTGCTGCGTTCTAAGGAGGGACACGCCGGATGATGCACGTAGCACAGCATGTTTTACAAATAAACTCTACTTAATAATAATAATACAAAAGCCATTAGTAGACCTAAGGGAGCTGCTTACTTGACTCGTGATATTTTTGACTCCCAGGTGTTGACAATGGCCATTTTCACACGGACATGTATGATGATCTCGCTTTGGCCGTGCGCCATCGTATTCCAGGTCATGTTCTTCTACTCCCACTTGATTAAGTACGCTTTGTTAATCTCTGACGGCCGACGAGCAACGTTATATTAATCAACCACCAGGCGGCTTTATTTCTAATCTTCCCAGTGAGAGCTAAGCCGAAAAAACACAATCTAGAATCCACCTCATACATGGACGTGGCCTATCGTCTTCCACCTGTGACCCTCGGTAGTCCATCAAGAACAGGTGCAGGTAGAACTTGGTTTAAATGGACACTGAAAGCGAAAAGAAATTCTATTTTACAAAGTACACATCGCAGTCTTTAGTTGAGTGTGATTTGGCGAGAGCAACGCAGACAGAGATATACACTTATACAGTGCCAGATACTCGGATCATATACACGTATAAGTAAGCGATCGATCAGCGGATCCCACCCAAATCAGTAGCTCAGATCACTCGGCTTAAGTTCACAGCTAACAGCTTGATTAGGGAGGCAGCTCAGTTGGCTTGGCCTACGATCATCCATGGCTCTCATCAGGGAGAAAAGACTTCCGCAACTGCAGCTCTCGCTGCCAGTCCCGCCCCGCGCCGCTGGCCAGCGTCCCAACCCAATGTTCGCGCCGGTGCCGGCGCCGACGCCGAAGAAGGCATCGACACCAACAGCTCTATCCAGCCAATTCCGCCTCTCCGATTTTGATAAGCTCGCCGTGCTGGGACGAGGGAGCGGCGGCACCGTGTACAAGGTTCGGCATCGCGAGACCTGCGCGCTCTACGCGCTCAAGGTCCAGCACTACGGAGACCCGGCCGCGGCCGCCGAGGCAGAGATCCTCAGCCGCACTGCCTCGCCGTTCGTCGTCCGATGCCACTCTGTTCTCCCCGCTGCCGCCTCCGGCGACGTCGCGATGCTCCTGGAGCTAGTGGACGGCGGATCGCTCGACTCCATCAAGAGCCGCCAGGGCGCCTTCCCGGAGGCCGCGCTCGCGGAGGTAGCAGCTCAGGCTCTGTCGGGCTTGGCATATCTCCACGCTCGCCGCATCGTGCACCTCGACATCAAGCCGGCGAACGTCCTCGCAAGCACGGCAGGGGAAGTTAAGATCGCCGACTTCGGCATCGCCAAGGTGCTCTCTCGCGCCGGCGACCAGTGCACGTCGTATGTGGGCACGACCGCGTACATGAGCCCCGAGCGCTTCGACCCTGAGGCGCACGGCGGGCACTACGACCCGTACGCCGCCGACGTCTGGAGCCTGGGGGTCACCATCCTTGAGCTCTTCATGGGCCGATACCCGCTCCTCCCTGCTGGGCAGAAGCCGAGCTGGGCGGCACTCATGTGCGCTGTCTGCTTCGGTGAGGCGCCCGCGCTGTCCGACGGCGTAGCGTCGCCGGAGCTCCAGGGTTTTGTCGCCGCGTGCCTCCACAAAGACTACCGCAAGAGGGCGTCCGTGGCGGAGCTGCTTGCCCACCCGTTTGTTGCCCGGAGGGATGTCTCAGTGTCGAAATGTGCGCTCCAGAAGCTGGTCGCCGACGTATCGTCGGAGTGCCGGAGTACGTGATCCCCGTGGGCTACCGAACCATGCACATACATAGTAGTAGAATCAATTTTGTTAGCCATGTACAGTGCCCTACCATGGCATCTAACATAGTATCAGTTAGCTTAGCTCTGACATAAATGTACACTGCTTAGTACTTCTTTTAAATGGAGGAAGGAACTTTGACCCACATTATTGACTTACAAGAATGATATCTACTTAACGTTGCATATATGAGAAAATTATTACGTATATGATTTAATTTAAATAAACAATAGATAAATCATGACTAGAGAAAAAAGAGATAAATCAGTGCATCGGATGAACAAATCAAAATTAAAGCATTTTCTAGACCTAGAAATTCTAGCATGCTCTCAAACAGAAATGATAGTACAATGAACGCGGATTCTGAGCGGACCTTATGGCGCCCGGCCCTTATCCCGCACCGTCTATTTCATCAGAGGCATCAAGATTGGTTACTCGTTTTTGCGAAAAAGACCCTAGATTTTATTAGATTTATATTAGGTCGTCCTTGCGGCTTACGTTCTAAAGTGGATCCACTTAAGTTAGTTCTTCAAAAATCCAATGTGGATCCACTTCTCACGTTCTAAAGTTCTTCAAAAAATTGCAGTGTATCCATTGTTACAATTGTAAGTAACATTTCTTCATATGAAAAAAATCCATTGAATATCATAAGAAACCACAGATCTCTTCATTTCAACCACAGATCTCTATGAAGTTCTTCACAGATCTTCATAATAAACCATATTTGGGCATGAATATCCAACACAAATAAAAAGATATCTTTGAAAAAAGTTCTTCATGTTTCTTGATGAATATCTAACAACAGAAAAAGTTCTTACGTTTCCAGGTTACTATCCAAGAAATTCGTACAGATCTCATACACGAACCAGAGGGATCCACACACAGTAGTAAGAGATCTATGTACATATCCAAGAAGATCCAGCACAAAATTACAGAAGATCCATGAAAAGAAGATCCATAAGATTACAAAAATCTGCAGATCCGATCGAGCTAGTTCAACAAGATCTAACAAAAGAAAAAGGGGAAGAAAATGGAGGCGATCCGCAGCAGTCCGGCCGTGCTGGCGGCGGCCGTGTCTCCAGCGCCGGATCCGGCTGCGGCGAGGCGTCGGAGGTCCTCCAGGCCGGCACGAGGCGGCCCGCGCGACAGGGGGCAGCAAGGCGTCGGAGACCCTCCCAGCTTGGCGTAACGGGCGCGACGGGCGGCAGCAAGGCGAGGTGGAGGACGCCCATCGCCGGAGGAGGGAGAGGGCCGAGGGGGGCAGCGAGGCGGCGGAAGAGTGGGAAGCGGTCGGGAGCAGCTGGCGGCTGGGAGGGTAGGTTAGGGTTCCAATTGAGTGGATTTGGACTTTATACAGAGATCTGATAGGATTATATCCTGATTAGAGAAAAATGGAAGGTCCGTTTTGCAAAAATTTCATGGACGAATCTCCAGCTGAATCAAACGTGCGGGATACGGCCCTGGTGCCCTAAGGTCCGCTCGATTGAAATATCGTAGTACAATGCAACTACATTCCCGTTCTTCGAAGAGGTTGTTGACATCGGGGAAGGAATCATCCGACGTGGTGTTGCAACAGATGCGCGAGAGTGCTCCAAAAAGACGTCGCCCATCACCCATACAATTCTACAAGAGGCGAGATTATAGAATCCTAGTGTACCATCCTTTGTTGTATGCTGGAAAATTTGATGGAAAATACGTGGGCGGCAGAAAGTCTCATGTCTTACGTACGTGTCTAGGGTGTGGGCCAACCTCTTTGTAGACAGCGGCAGCGAAACGAATGATCAAAGAGAATCTAAGGAGAGGAACAAATCAGATTCAGCTTCCACTTATGTTGAATACGAAAATATTTGAGCTTCAGATAGAAAACCATTCAAATTATACGAACATGGGTTAAAAAACGAATGATGAAAGAGAATCTGAGGAGGCGAACAAATCAGATTCAGCTTCCACTTGTCTTGAATATGAAAACATTTGAACATGGGTTAAAAAAGAAATAAAACTTGTACGCATGACATAGGTCTTAGCATGACATAGGTCTTAACTCGACTTGGCTCATTTCCAAAACCTAGGGCATGTGCCCATGGTGACGAGGCATGGGAAGGCATGTGGCGGAGGAGGAGCGTGTGTAGGTCTCTTTTTCTTATCCGTGTACAAGTGGTAGAAGCTTATAAAGAGATCCAACTTCCACAAAACCAACAATATGGGAGTAAGCTTTAGTTCCACCTCTTTTCATGCATGAATGGGCCAAGCGGATCTTTGAGATTTTCAATTAGAAATTATTGTTTATAAATATGAAGAGTTTTCCAATAATTACAACAATCCCCCACCTGATAAAGGTATCTTTTTCATTTTTGGCGAAACAAGTTACCACGTAATATTGGCCAGTTATTGGACCTTTGAGCAATTGCGGTTCATATCGCTGGGCCACACTTGCTTAAAGGGCCGGTAAAAGAAATCGTAACCAATGTCTTGATATTGACAAGGGATCGTAGTACCCAAGCATCACTTCCTAGTCCACACTCCTCATGCTACCGCACTACAAATCCATACTAGCTAGTAACTCCTACTCCACCCTTAAATCCAAACCCAAAACGTAGAAAGTCCCCCTCCCAAGCGTGTTTAGTCCCAAAACACATTAGTCCCCAGTTCTTAGCAGGCATGCTTAATCAGTAGGTTTCTTCTTCCTCATTTCTACATATCTTGGTTTATCTTGATTTTTCAGATCTGCATATTTGTTCTTATTTCTTGGTATTCACTATTTTACTAATTATATCTATTATTAGATCCCCGACAAGATCATCGGTTTATGGCATGGGTCGATAATTAAATCAAACTAGCCACCTGTTTTTAGTACATTGGTGTTGATGTGGAGATTGGCCGAGAAGAAAGAAATGTGTATGAGCCTAGCGATTAAGGTTGTGCCTCGATCCCTCCGCATTAAAATGGCAAGGCCCGCATGTCGTATTGTAGCGATACCAAGATGCCGCAGGGCTTCCCCGACGTTGGAGCTTATACCTCATACTCAAGATCATCCATGATTTTATTAGAGAGCGGAAATCCCCCTCAATATATGATCCGCGAACCTGGATTTGACGTACTCATGTGCATCAAAAGGTAGCTAAGAGTGGGACTGCAAATTCTCTCATCACGGTAACCATGAGAAATTGGAAAATTTCAGCCAAGACACTCTCCCTACTCGCCTCGCTCCTGGCAGGAGAGAAAATATGACCCCCATAATCAAATCCACCCTACGTTCTCACAGATATGGATGCCCAAACTCAAATCTCCCCGCCGCGAACTGAGGACGGCAAACTTCAGAGGTGAACTTGGAATTTATACCCATATCTGCCAGCTCTGTCTACCATACGGAAAGAGAGGATAAATAGTCTTACCTACTTGATCTTGCCGCCTGTCGGAGCGCCGGACGGAGTGATGGTACCTTCGCGTTTGTCCGGACATGGCCATCAGCATCTCCATCTCCGGCCATGGCCGCTCCCGCTCGTCTCGCCTCTCCTCGCCAAAGTCCAAAGTCACAAGTCACACACGATACCGCACGCGGTAGGTCAAGAGTGGCTTGTATTTATAGAGGGGTCATAGTAGATTCGAATTTTCAGACCGAAATAGTTAATCGAGCGGGAAGGGAATGAGATTTTGGTTCTCTCCCCGTTTTGGTTGCACGGTGGAAAAGATGAAAGGATCATGGATCAATGAGATGGTAACTAATCTAGGGAAACCAAACGAGCCCATTAAATTAGGCACTAATTATGTGTGTAGAATGCACGGGTAGTAATTGGGGACGCCTCATTTTTCTCAAATGATGTTATGGTGTTGACCTATTCTTATCTACGCAGGCGCTCTTCTCCTTAGTCGGTACACAACTAGCTAGCTACTTGTACCACCTTGCACATCTACACTGGAGTATATATTTGTTGCTGCTGCGAACTTTTGAAAGTTCACTTTCTCCTCTGAGTAGTTTTACCATTTAATCCAAGAGAACCAATCGCAATTTCCGTATGGACTGGAATAATATATATTTTCTCTTTGTCAATCAGCAAAATGACACACGTAGAAAAGCATACTGAGTTTACGTATTTCAAGTAAACAACAAAACATATAAGTATAATTTTTTTGCCATAATTGTTCACCAGAATGGCTCTCGCTTTCCATCCGATGCAACAACAACAACAGCTAATAATTCAATGTCTCATTCCATCAACTAATCAAAGCCACCTTTTAATTTGGCACCGACAAAGATGAATCTACCTTGCATCTAAGCTCGCATCAAGCGAACGATATGCAAAGCTATCCGGCTATTTGACGCTTTTCTTTTCTTTTCTACTACATCGATCAGACAAACTTGCCTTTGCTATCTAGCTCTTTAGCTGCTACCAGTCGTATTCTCACAAAATTTTGGCACGATGTTCCTTAATTATTTCAACATTTGGATTAAACAGCAACACAATTGATATTAATAGATATATACATACAACACATTAGCTGTGAGTGACATTTAGATATACATAATCCACTTCCAGCCAAGCTTTAACCAAACACAAATGAAACCTAGTAATTAAAGACTGCAACTTGTGATCTGCATAAAAAACATAGACACGATTCAACAAGCTAAACATTTACAATTACTGAAACACAATGGCTAGAACAAAGCATCCGGCGGCGAGCTCGCGGTGAAGAGTGAGGCCCTGGCCATGTAGTCAACCTCGATGTCAATCCCTCCCATGCACCAGACACCAAACGCAACATGCAGATAACAAAAAAACAAGACATCATCAAACATGTCTATATAGTATTGCCAATGTGCTAGCTAGTTACATTGCATATAAAAAAAATGTTCACAAACATCACATCAACATTATGTGCTCAAAATATCTAAATATAGCTTCTAAACAAAAAGGCGGAATGTACCCGGAACTTACTGCCAAGCTACTCATACGCCTCATTGTGTACTTCTCGACAACCAAGATCAACGATGTGCAGTCGGTACCTTTAGTTCAGAGCACACCACCACCATCAGACTAAATCAAGAATGGCAGGGAGGTACAAATAGGAGGAAGATGAAGACCACTAGCTGACATAGAATCTAAGTATCTTTGTCGGCCATCTTCCGCATTGAAAAAGCAACCTTTAAAATAGCAGAACTTTTAAGAACAAGGAACACAAATAAGATCCTCTAAGCAATTTATTTGACAGAAACATATGCACAAACACAAAGAGAACCTTCAGAATGTTAAGCTATCTATTTGCTACTCAAGACATGAAATCGGAACATGCACCTGGCATTTTCTCCAGAAAAAGAAGCGATGGCACAAATAAAATGCTCAAAGTTCATGTATCATTCCATGCTACATGGTATTTTTAAGGGGTCACTGATGTAGCTATTCACAAAACGAGTTTAGCACACAGACCAAGTTCACGCCATCATCAGATCTGCTAGCATTGACATCAGCTAGTTAACTACCTGCCTACATGAAAAAAATGACTACTGACATGCACATCAGCTAAGGTAACATCAGTCAGTTAAGTAGCCAACTACTCGGTAAAAAATGGTTGTATACTGCACCAAACCATATCCGCAATCTGCCAATTACCTTCAAAGATGCAATATAATTAGCTAGCCTACTTGGTGGATGTTATCTTCCTCCTCTTCAACTAAAATCAAAACAGACCACATGTTCAGTCATTGCTAGGTACATGGATGAAACACAAACACGAGGACAACCATGCTCCTTCAACTAAAAAGATAATGGAAGCCACAAAATAAAAAAGGTTGTGATTAAGTAGCCAAGAAAGTATGCTAGAATTAACAATAATGATATCTTCACAGAACATTAAAAACCCAATTGTTCTGAACCTCAAATAACCAGGCCTAGATTTCAGATTCATAGAAACGGATTTTAGAAAGTTGTATGGCATGATAGACAGGAGTATAACATAGCCACGACGAACAAAAGGGAGACAGAGATCGAAGGGGTGAAACCAGGAACTCACCATAGAGGATGTAATCTAGGATGGGCCGCGTCGGCCTCGGCGTCCAGCCCCATCACATATGCCTGCACTAGACCAAGTGGAACCTGCAGGTAATAGAAACGAAATCATTAAGATGTTCATCACCTATACTATTCGATTGTGCAGAGCACAATGAAAAAAACTTGGAAATAACTATGTAAACGAAGCGATCATAAGCGATACTGCAAACTACACATCAAAGGTGTATCAACCGACCCAGAGAAGTTTAAATAATTGTAGTTAATTCATCCATGAAAAATACCTTTGCTTCCTTGAGCAATGCCACTAAACTTGTACCTTTGAAACTGGCAACATGAGCAAATCACTTCTAGTGCCACATACAAGTAGTTTGATGGTTCCTGGCATGGTTCATTAGACAATGGAAACGGTTGAGTTGCAAAGGACACATAGCAAGAACCTATTCATGTCTATAAATCCAGTCCACAACGATGTTAGAAAAGTTAAGGTATCACCGACATGTTGAATTAAGTACTAATGAATTAGTTGAGTTACAGACAAAGAAAAATATTAAACACATTTTTGAAAATGACGAGTACTAGCAAATTTTATTAAAGCACGAGCAATAAATGGAAAAAGCATCACATTGTTGGACTAATAGTTGACTGCAATCCTAGCTTGAATCAATACAGCACAGAATATCAACATCGTGTTCAGAAGAGGCATGCTATTTGTATTGTGGAATGTTTATGCATGTTAAATCCTTGTAAATAATAGGTAGATGAACTACTAGACTGGCACAAACCAGCAAAGAGTTCATAGGCTGTTGCAGTTCATATACAACGCAACCCACCAATTACATTGCAGAATTAAGTATATCGGTAGTCCATTGCAATGTCCTAGTGGTATGCATTACTAGTTAAAACAAATTCGTTTCGGCATGTGCTTCACTCGTACACGTGTTAACTACTCCAGAATCAAGTACATCTGAGTGAGTCTTCATTATTACCTATATAAAAGCTGACCCCTTTTGCTAAAATTTTAGAGTTTTGGTCACTGTTCATGGTACCTTTTAATCCAATTAAACGTTGACACGTCGGTGATTTTTACTGCAGAAGGAGGGATGTCGTGCAAACCATGGCATTTCTAATCAGCGGCGGTCAAAGCGGTGCGGCAGTTCCAAACCAACCTTGCCCCGTTCCTATCTGCCTCGCAACCGTCGCCGCCTGCTGCCCCACTCCCTCCTTCTTGCCCCTTCCCGCAGCCATGGGCCGGTTCGACCGTAGGCCCTGCAAGCCGCGCCGTGTCCTAGAGTGTCTTCCTGCCTCCTTCCCGCAGCCATGGGGTGGCTCGACGGTAGCCCGTGCCAGCCGCGCCGTGTCGCAGAGCGCCCTACAGCCGGTGGAAGACCCGGCGGTGCCCTCCCCCATCGCCTCGATCTGGAGGAGGAGGATATGGAGGCCCTGTCGCCGGCCGCCTCACTGCCGACGAGAAGGAGGTCTCCTGCTTTTGCGATGGGTGTCGTTCGTGGCCGCAATGGTGAGCTGCTCATGGCCGACCACAGAAGGGATTTCTTCGCGCCGTCGTCTTGCCGGTATGATTTTCTCCGTGCCGCCGCTGAAGAAGACCATACTGATGTTCTGATTTTCCCGAGTTTCCTGAGAAAAAACAGTGTCACGGCCTAACTTCCTTGATTATCAGGTATTGTTCTTTGTACAGATCTCTTTTAGTTTTTTTTTGTTAGTATGTACGGGTTACCCAACTGATGTTCTGATTTTCCTGAGAAAAAAACAGTGTCACGGCCTTCCTCCACAGCTTCAGCACCGGCGGCGACTCGTGGAGCAGAGGAACCCAGTCCTCCTCCACCTCGGGCATGGCGGCGTGGCTGTGCCTGTGCGGGACGCTGAACAGAACCAAGAGGGCTTGGCGGAGGAGCGGTCGGCCCGGGCTGCACAAGGCCATGCGCTCCACGTCCAAGCTCAGGGACATCTCTGTTCTGAGATGCACTCCGCGTTCAAGGTTGGCCTTACTGCATGCATCAGAGGCATAGCAGCTGAATAATAAACATACTTATGCTCTTTGTTCTTCTCCAGGATCTGAGGCCCTGCTATATTTTCTTCTGGAAGCTCCAGTCCATACCAACACTGCAACCATGCCGTCCAATGACCGAACAAATGCCGTCCAATGCCCGATCATGTTTCTCATGACATTGGGGAACTGGGTGTATTTGAGTACTAACTCAGTATGCCTTTTTTCTGCTATGTTTCTTAGTGCCCTCTGACCCCTCTCTACAATTGGTGTGTATCAGACTATAAATGCGTCTTTTTGCAGTAACTTCTCGATTTTTCGGTATGCTTATATGAACAACCTTTTCTGTAGCGATAAATATTTCCTTTGTACTAATTTCTCCAATTGTCATTTTGAACATGCGTAGGACAAATAAAAAATGTTTCTTCGACACTTGCTTTCATGCATCTTTCGCTCCATGGCAGTGATCTTTCTTTAATTTGTGTAGACACATCAAGCTCAAAAGTGAGTTTTCAGGAACCTACCTGTTTCATGATTAAATCTAAATACCACTGGGTTTCTTACCTGCAGGTTTTAAAACAGAAGTGACGATGGAAGTCGGGTGATTTATTATGTGTTCAGAAAGAGACCACAGCTTGGTATGTTGGTCCTATTGTCTTTAATTCAGGCTGCTTATTCATTGCGAAAGAATATCATCTACTCCTAATTTTGATAGATGTCTTTATCGTTTTTTTTATAGATGTGAGATTAAAACTCTATAGCTTCAAAATTACCTTGGCTAATGATGTCCCTGGACTGGAGTTTCAGAGATAGAAACCTTCAGAGCTTCTTAATTGCAGTTGGATTGAATATTGCTAGGTTTTAAGGATATGCAATCTAATTTAGTATGCACGTGTCTTATTAATGCAAAAAAAAGAGGTTACACATAGCCTGTATTACTCAAAATTTATCTGCCATGTACTCTCATGCTTTTCACATGAAAACTTGAAGAAAAACTGAACAAAGGCTCCATACTATAAACTCGGTTGTTAATTCTGTAGAAAATACATTTAGATCACAGAACTTTCGGACTTTCTGATATCTTGATTAAACGATATAACTGTGGGATGAGGTTTCACCATTCAAGCTTTTCTGTGTTGATGTTCCATTTTAGGCAAACATGCCACACAATTCTGGGAGAACTTATTTATAAGGCTATGTCGGATGCACTAGTTCAAACCGAAAGATTAACCTAGCCATGTGAACTAGTATATTAGATGAACAAATCAAACCGAAAGCATTCTCTAGAATTAGAAATTCTAGCATGATCTTGAACTGGGAGGACAATGCAATGCAGTTGCATCCGTGTTCGTGTTGTTGTCGTCAGCCATGTCGACAAAGAGCTTGTTGACGTTGGGTAAGTAGTCGTTCGGGGAAAGAATCATCCGACGTGGTGTTGCAACAGATGCGCGAGAGTGCTCCAAAAAAACATGATTTCCCCTCACCCATACAATTCTACGATAGGCGAGATTCTAGAAATCCTAGTGTCCCATCCTTCGGTGTACGCTAGAAGATAGGATGGGAAATACATGCCAACAATGCAAACTAGTGGAATGAGAAAGTCTCGCGTGTTGCCTACACATCTAGATGAGGAGCGGCCTCTTTGTAGAACGAGGTGGCTAAACGAATGATCAAAGAGAATCTGAGGAGGCGAACAAATCAGATTCAGCTTCCACTTGTCTTAAATATGAAAACATTTCAGCTTCAGATAGAAAACCATTCAGATTATATGAACATGGGTTAAAAAAGAAATAAAACTTGTACGCATGACATAGGTCTTAGCATGACATAGGTATTAACTCGACTTGGCTCATTCCCGAAACCTAGGGCATGTGCCCATGGTGACGAGGCATGGGAAGGCATGTGGCGGAGGAGGAGTGTGTGTAGGTCTCTTTTTCTTATGCGTGTACAAGTGGTAGAAGCTTATAAAGAGATCCAACTTCCACAAAACCAACAATATGGGAGTAAGCTTTAGTTCCACCTCTTTTCATGCATGAATGGGCCAAGCGGATCTTTGAGATTTTCAATTAGAAATTATTGTTTATAAATATGAAGAGTTTTCCAATAATTACAACAACCCCCCACCTGATAAAGGTATCTTTTTCATTTTTCGAGAAACAAGTTACCACGTAATATTGGTCAGTTGTTGGACCTTTGAGCAATTGCGGTTCATATCGCTGGGCCACACTTGCTTAAAGGGCCCATAAAAGAAATCGTAACCAATGTCTTGATATAGACAAGGGATCGTAGTACCCAAGCATCACTTCCTAGTCCACACTCCTCATGCTACCGCACTATAAATCTATACTAGTAACTCCTACTCCACCCTTAGATCCAAACCCAAAACGTAGAAAGTCCCCCTCCCAAGCGTGTTTAGGGGCCGTTTGGATTGTGCCTATGCGAACCCTGCCAAATCAGGGCGTGCCAATTATTTGGCGGAGGAATTTGCCGCCGTGGGCTGGCCAAGAAGTTGGCGCAAAAACTGAACCGCGTGACCAAATATTTGGCGCTGATCCAAAACATTGGATTCCAACCAAACGCATGCCCATGCCATCGGTCAACGCCAAAATTTTGGTTGGGCAGCCCATGGCTACAATCCAAACAGACCCTTAGTTCCAAAACACATTAGTTCCCAGTTCTTAGCAGGCATGCTTAATCAGTAGGTTTCTTCTTCCTCATTTCTACATATCTTGGTTCACCATGATTTTTCAGATCTGCATATTTGTTCTTATTTCTTGGTATTCAATATTTTACTATTTATATCTATTATTAGATCCCCGACAAGGTCATCGGTTTATGGCGCACTGACAATGGCGCTCAGATCTGCAGTGATGTCGGTAGTGTATGGAGATAGATGATCGTCCCCAAGATGTACGTGTGGACTGTGGTCTCGATGATCCCCACCTGTCTAGATGGACAAGTTAATACATAATAGAGAGTGTCTGAATATGTTTAGAGTCATAATGAGTCTTGTCCTACTTACGTTTTTTTAAAAATAGATTTCTTAGATCTAGGGATGTTGAATAGAGAGGAGGTCAATATATTTCCTCTCTTAAAATTGAAATCAACACCCCCTAGATTTATAGGAAGGGCTTAATGAGATCCAAATGGATCCTGTAAGAAGTGGTTGCAGCATAATATAAGTATTTTTTAAAATGTATTATCTTATCTTAGTGATATGGACATTACAATCTAAATGGAATGGAGAAAATAATGTATTAGTGTTGATTGTGATTAACTATTTCTGTTGTCGAAAGGAGCATAAAACATGGAAAAAATAATGTGACGCACCTTACCTGTACAGGGCACTAAATTTTGCGTCCTATATTAGTGTACCTAGGTAAATTGGTGTGGTGCCGCAATAGGAGAGCACGCGGAGAATCTGAAGTTCCGTGTGAAAAAAAGCATTGGGTTTTCATTTTCCCCGATACAGTTTTCTCTAGCTGCTTTTTTTATCAGGCTAGCATGAGGCCAGCGATTAAGATTGTGCCTCTGCATTTAAATGGCAGGCTCCGCATGTCGTATCGTAGAAATACCAAGATATCATAGGGCATCCTCGCCGTTGGAGCTTATACCTCATACTCCAAGGTCTTTCATGACTTTATTAGAGAGTGGATGACTCTCACATATAGCGATGTAGGGGGACATGCATGTAAAAACAAAACTTTTTTCGTCCTGCACGATCACCCAAGAACTATACTTTGTAGAGGTGATAACGTTATCAGTCATTTTGAATCGTCGAACTGTGCAGAAGAACTTGGTGACGGTGATGATTCGGGCGATCCTCGCAGCTAGAAAACTTCCTCCAAACTGTGATAATATCTCCTCCTTGGTTTTGAGAATCGAACCGACGATTCCTCTGCCGGTATCCATGCGTACGGAGGTAAAATCCGTGAGGGCTTCGCCGGTCAGGGCTCAGCTCTAGTAGCGAGAGTGGTTTAGCTTTATGGAGTATGTGGATAAGAGAGAGAAAGACAACCAACCAAAGGGCTCTGACGAGAACTCATGGAATTCTGGATGGATATGGTAGAGGGGGATTCTCTTTATATAGGGGTGAGGAGAGGCACCATCTTAGGAAAGGGGCAACCAAGGATGCTCTCCACCTTTCCATAGCCTGCCACCCCTTCCCATGCCGCCGCCCCAACGAGGCAAACCCTGGGGCGCACCCACATGGGTTGCTTTGGGGAAGCCCTCGGGGGCCTTTGGGGCATGGAGCCAGCCTACATGATCCCCTAAGAGGACCATGTGGCTTGGCGGTGATGGAATTTCTGCCATCCCTCTAGCCCTCTCGCACTTTGTACTAAAGCCTTGAACAATAAATCTTTTTGTATGAATTCACTGGAACTTTTTTGATAAACCCCAAAATATATTTAATTCACTCGGGAACATTTCAAAGATAGCAGAACACTTCCGATAAAGTTTCCCACTCTTATGTAGTGTCGGGTCTATTTAAGTGCACCTCTGGAACTATTCTGACAAGACTGGAATGATTGCCATGCGTACTCTACTGATTGCCATGCGTACTCTACTGAAATTGTTCTGATGTCAACGGAACTAATCCGGATACTCTCTCAACTACATTCCATAAATATATCTCTCACAACAGGTCGTACAAGGTTACACGTGTGATCCAACATGTTCTGTAATGTGCAGTTATGACTCCGACAAGCAGGTTTGGTAATGCGCAATCATGACTCTGAATATCTTCAGATCAATAACCATCATTGGGATATGGGCATTGATACGCGTAAAGCACACGTCCGTTGGGAACCCCAAGAGGAAGGTGTGATGCGTACAGCAGCAAGTTTTCTCTCAGTAAGAAACCAAAGTTATCGAACCAGTAGGAGTCAAGGAGCACGTGAAGGTTGTTGGTGACGGAGTGTAGTGCGGCGCAACACCAGGGATTCCGGCGCCAACGTGGAACCTGCACAACACAATCAAGATACTTTGCCCCAACGTAACAGTGAGGTTGTTGATACGTCTCCAACGTATCTATAATTTCTGATGTTCCATGCTTGTTTTATGACAAACCTACATGTTTTGCTCACACTTTATGATGATTTTATGAGTTTTCCGGAACTAACCTATTTACGAGATGCCGAAGTGCCAGTTCCTGTTTTCTGCTGTTTTTGGTTTCAGAAATCCTACAAAGGAAATATTCTCGGAATTGGACGAAATCAACGTCCAGTTTCTTATTTTTCCCGGAAGGTTCCAGAGCACCGAAGAGGGGCCAGAGAGGAGCCAAGGGGGCCCCACCCCACAAGGCGGCGCGGCCAAAGGGGGCGCGCCCCCCTACTGTGTGGGTCCACCAGGACCCCTCCGAGGCTGCCCTTCCGCCTACTTAAATCCTCCGTCGCGAAAATCCTAAACCAATAAGCCACGATACGAGAAAAGTTCCAGAGCCGCCGCCATCGCGAAGCCAAGATTCGGGGGACAGAAGTCTCTGTTCCGGCACGACGCCGGGACGGGGAATTGCCCCCGGAAGGCATCTCCATCGACACCACCGCCATCTTCATCGCCGTTGCTGTCTCCTATGATGAGGAGGGAGTAGTTCTCCCTCGAGGCTAAGGGTTGTACCGGTAGCTTTGTGGTTCATCTCTCTCCCATGTACTTCAATACAATGATCTCATGAGCTGCCTTACATGATTGAGATCCATATGATGAGCTTTGTATCACTATTAATCTATGTGCTACTCTAGTGATGTTATTAAAGTACTCTATTCCTCCTCCATGATGTAATGTTGACAGTGTGTGCATCATGTAGTACTTGGCATAGGTTATGATTGTAATCTCTTGTAGATTATGGAGTTAACTATTACAATGATAGTATTGATGCGATCTATTCCCCCTTTCATAGCTATTGGTGACAGTGTGCATGCTATGTTAGTACCCGGTCTAAATTGCAACGGTCTATTATGCACTCTAGAGGTTACTTAAATATGAACTCCACATGTTGTGGAGCTTGTTTACTCCGGCTTGAGGTGTGCTTTTATTTACATCTCAAGCCGGAGTAAACAAGCTCTCAAGCCGGAGTAAACAAGCTCCACAACATGTGGAGTTCATATTTATGTAACCTCTAGAGTGCATAATAGACCGTTACAATTTAGACCGAGTACTAACATAGCATGCACACTGTCACCAATAGCTATGAAAGGGAGAATAGATCGCATCAATACTATCATAGTAATAGTTAACTCCATAATCTACAAGAGATTACAATCATAACCTATGCCAAGTACTACATGATGCACACACTGTCAACATTACATCATGGAGGAGGAATAGAGTACTTTAATAACATCACTAGAGTAGCACATAGATTAATAGTGATACAAAGCTCATCATATGGATCTCAATCATGTAAGGCAGCTCATGAGATCATTGTATTGAAGTACATGGGAGAGAGATGAACCACAAAGCTACCGGTACAGCCCTTAGCCTCGAGGGAGAACTACTCCCTCCTCATCATAGGAGACAGCAACGGCGATGAAGATGGCGGTGGAGATGGCTTCCGGGGGCACTTCCCCGTCCCGGTGGCATGCTGGAACAGAGACTTCTGTCCCCCGAATTGGAGTTTCGCGATGGCGGCGGCTCTGGAAGGTTTTCCGTATCGTGGCTTATCATTTTAGGGTTTTCGCGACGGAGGCTTTAAGTAAGCGGAAGTGCAGCCTCGGAGGGGTCCTGGGGGACCCACACACTAGGGGGGCGCGCCTCCCCTTGGCCGCGCCGCCATGTGGGGTGGGGCCCCCCTTGGCTCCCCTCTGGTCCCTCTTCGGTGCTCTGGAACCTTCCGTGGAAAATAGGACCCTGGGCGTTGATTTCGTCCAATTCCGAGAATATTTCCTGTGTAAAATTTCTGGAACCAAAAACAGTAGAAAACAGCAACTGGCTCTTCGGCATCTCGTTAATAGGTTAGTGCCGGAAAATGCGTATAAATGATGTAAAGTGTGTATAAAACATGTGAGTATCATCATAAAAGTAGCATGGAACATAAGAAATTATAGATACGTTTGAGACGTATCAAGCATCCCCAAGCTTAGTTCCTACTCGCCCTCGAGTAGGTAAACGATAACAAAGATAATTTCTGAAGTGACATGCTATCATAATCTTGATCAATACTATTGTAAAGCATATGAAATGAATGAAGTGATTCGAAGCAATGGTAAAGACAATGATTAAACAACTGAATCATATAACAAAGACTTTTCATGAATAGTACTTTCAAGACAAGTATCAATAAGACTTGCATAAGAGTTAACTCATAAAGCAATAAATTCATAGTAGAAAGTTTTGAAGCAACACAAAGGAAGATATAAGTTTCAGCAGCTGCTTTCAACTTCAACATGTATATCTCATGGATAATTGTCAACACAAAGTAATATAATAAGTGCAAATAAGCAAGTATGTAAGAATCAATGCACAGTTTACACAAGTGTTTGCTTCTAAGATGGAAGGAAGTAGGTAAATTGACTCAACATAAAGTAAAAGAATGGCCCTTCGCAGAGGAAAGCAGGGATTAAATCATGTGCTAGAGCTTTTTAAGTTTTGAAATCATATAGAGAGCATAAAAGTAAAGTTTTGAGAGGTGTTTGTTGTTGTCAACGAATGGTAGTGGGCACTCTAACCCCCTCATCAAACAGACTTTCAAAGAGCGGCTCCCATGAAGGACGTTATCTCTACCAGCAAGGTAGATCATCCCTCTTCTCTTTTGTTTACACATGTACTTTAGTTTAGTTTATTTTTATTTTTGGGCGACACTCCTTCCAACCTTTTGCTTTCACTAGCCATGGCTAACCGAATCCTCGGGTGCCTTCCAATCATTCACATACCATGAAGGAGTGTCTATTTATTTTAGTTTTATTTAGAGATGACACTCCTCCCAACCTTTGTTTTCTCAAGCCATGGCTAACCGAATCCTCGGGTGCCTTCCAACATTTCACATACCATGGAGGAGTGTCTATTTACAAAATTAAGTTGCTTACTGATGAATCAGAGAAAAACATGTGAAGAGAATTATTAATGAAAGTTAATTAATTGGGGCTGGGAACCCCATTGCCAGCTCTTTTCGTAAAATTATTGGATAAGCGGATGAAGCCACTAGTCCATTGGTGAAAGTCTGCCCAACAAGATTGAAAGATAAAACACCACATACTTCCTCATGAGCTATAAAACATTGACACAAATAAGAGATAATAACTTTTGAATTGTTTAAAGGTAGCATATGAAGTATTTACTTGGAATGGCAGAAAAATACCATGTAGTAGGTAGGTATGGTGGACACAAATGGCATAGGTTTTGGCTCAAGGATTTGGATGCACGAGAAGTATTCCCTCTCGATCAATACAAGGCTTTGGCTAGCAAGGTTGTTTGAAGCAAACACAAGTATGAACCGGTACAGCAAAACTTACATAAGAACATATTGCAAGCATTATAAGACTCTACACTGTCTTCCTTGTTGTTCAAACACTTTTACCAGAAAATATCTAGACTTTAGAGAGACCAATCATGCAAACCAAATTTCAACAAGCTCTATGGTAGTTCTTCATTAATAGGTGCAAAGTACATGATGCAAGAGCTTAAACATGATCTATTTGAGCAAAACAATTGCCAAGTATCAAATTATTCAAGACAATATACCAATTACTACATGAAGCATTTTCTGTTTCCAACCAAATAACAATGAACGAAGCAGTTTCAACCTTCGCCATGAACATTAAGAGTAAAGCTAAGAACACATGTGTTCATATGCAACAGCGGAGCGTGTCTCTCTCCCACATAATCATGAATTTATTCAGAGAATGAAACTAACAAAATGAAAATAAAAGCACACAGACGCTCCAAGTAAAGTACATAAGATGTGACGGAATAAAAATATAGTTTCACTAGAGGTGACCTGATAAGTAGTCGATGAAGAAGGGGATGCCTTGGGCATACCCAAGCTTAGATGCTTGAGTCTTCTTGAAATATGCAGTGATGAACCACGGGGGCATCCCAAAGCTTAGACTTTTCACTCTTCTTGATCATATTATATCATCCTCCTCTCTTGATCCTTGAAAACTTCCTCCACACCAAACTCAAAACAAACTCATTAGAGGGTTAGTGCATAATCAAAAATTCACATATTCAGAGGTGACACAATCATTCTTAACACTTTTGGACATTGCTCAAAGCTACTGAAAGTTAATGGAACAAAGAAATCCATTCAACATAGCAAAAGAGGCAATGTGAAATAAAAGGCAGAATCTGTCAAAACAGAACAGTCCGTAAAGACGATTTTTTTAGAGGCACTTTGCTCAGATGAAAAAGCTCAAATTGAATGAAAGTTGCGTACATATCTGAGGATCACGCACGTAAATTGGAAGATTTTTATAAATTACCTACAGACGGGGCGGCTCAATTTCGTGACAGTAAGAAATCTGTTTCTGCGCAGTAATCCAAATCTAGTATCAACCTTACTATCAAAGACTTTACTTGGCACAACAATGCAATAAAATAAAGATAAGGAGAGGTTGCTACAGTAGTAACAACTTCCAAGACTCAAATATAAAACAAAATTGCAGAAGTAAAATAAAAAACATGGGTTATCTCCCAAGAAGTGCTTTCTTTATAGCCATTAAGATGGGCTCAGTAATTTTAATGATGCTCACATAAGGATGAGAGTTGAAGCAAAGAGAGCATCAAAAAGCAAGTATGAAACACTTTTAAGTCTAACCCACTTCCTATGCATAGGAATCTTGTACACAAATAAATTCATGTAGAACAAAGTGACAAGCATAGGAAGATAAAACACAAGTAACTTCAAAAATTTCAGCATGTAGAGAGGGTTTTAGTAACATGAAAATTTCTACAACCATATTTTCCTCTCTCATAATAATTTCCAACAGCATCATGAACAAATTCAACAATATAACTATCACATAAAGCGTTCTTATTCACGTGCATAAAAGTATCATTACTCCCCACATAAGCATAATCAATTTTATTAGTAATAGTGGGAGTAAAACTATCACAACCATCATTATAATCATCATAAATTGCAGGCATGGAATAATCATAATAAACTTTATCCTCCATAGTAGGTGGCACCAAAATACCACTATCATTATAATCATCATAAATGGGAGGCAAAGTATCATCAAAGAAAATTTTCTCCTCAAAACTTGGGGGACTAAAAATATCATGCTCATCTAAACCAGCTTCCCCAAGCTTAGAATTTTCCATAGCATTAGAAACAATGGTGTTCAAAGCATTCATACTAATAACATTGCCATTAGCATGCATATAAAGTTCCGTAGGTTTTTTAATTTTCTCTTCAAACACATCATGTCCTAATTCAATATAAAGTTCATAAAGATCTCTAATTTTTTTGTTGTTTTCCATTAAGCCTAACGAGTGAAAATAAAAACAAGAAACAAAAAGATATAATTACATGATCTAAAGGAAATAACTTCGAGCACTCACACACCGGAAACAATGCTAGGAAATAGCTTAGTAGTCGGAGGATGTGAATACCTTTTACCTTACCTCCCCGGCAACGGCGCCAGAAAATAGCTTAATGTCTACGCACGCTTCTATTCATGTAGACAGTGTTGGGCCTCCAAGAGCAGAGGTTTGTAGAACAGCAACAAGTTTCCCTTAAGTGAATCACCCAAGGTTTATCGAACTCAGGGAGGTAGAGGTCAAAGATATCCCTCTCAAGCAACCCTGCAATTACGATACAACAAGTCTCTTGTGTCCCCAACACACCTAATACACTTGTCAGATGTATAGATGCACTAGTTCGGCGAAGAGATAGTAAAATGCAAGTAATATGGATGAATATGAGTGGTAATAACAATCTGAAATAAATATGGCAGCAAGTAAACATGTAACAGAACTTGTTGGAAACGGTGTTTCAATGCTTAGAAACAAGGCCTAGGGATCCTACTTTCACTAGTGGACACTCTCAACAATGATCACATAACTGAATAAATAAATGCTACTTTCTACACTCTTTTGTTGGATAACAAACACCATTCATTGTGTAGGGCTACAAAAGCACACCTCAAGCCGGAGTAAACAAGCTCCACAACATCCGGACTTCATATTTAAGTAACCTCTAGAATGCATAATAGACCGTTGCAATTTAGACTGAGTACTAACATAGCATGCACAGTTTCACCATCAGCTATGAAAGGGGGAATATATCGCATCAATACTATCATAGTAATAGTTAACTCCATAATCTACAAGAGATTGCAATCATAACCTACGCCAAGTACTACATGATGCACACACTGTCAACATTACATCATGGAGGAGGAATAGAGTACTTTAATAACATCACTAGAGTAGCACATAGATTAATAGTGATACAAAGCTCATCATATGGATCTCAATCATGTAAGGTGATGTCTACTCACACTTCTTTTCCTATAGACAGTTGATACGTCTCCGACGTATCGATAATTTCTTATGTTCCATGCCACATTATTGATGTTATCTACATGTTTTATGCACACTTTATGTCATATTCGTGCATTTTCTGGAACTAACCTATTAACAAGATGCCGAAGTGCCAGTTGCTGTTTTCTGCTGTTTTTGGTTTCAGAAATCCTAGTAAGGAAATATTCTCGGAATTGGACGAAATCAAAGCCCAGGGGCCTATTTTTCCACGAAGCTTCCAGAAGTCCGAAGACGAAACGAAGAGGGGCCACGGGGTGGTCAAACCCTAGGGCGGCGCGGCCCCACCCCTGGCCACGCCGGCCTATGGTCTGGGCCCCCCGTGCCGCCTCTTGACTTGCCCTTCCGCCTACTTAAAGCCTCCGTGACGAAACCCCCAGTACCGAGAGCCACGATACGGAAAACCTTCCAGAGACGCCGCCAACGCCGATCCCATCTCGGGGGATCCAGGGGATCGCCTCCGGCACCCTGCCGGAGAGGGGAATCATCTCCCGGAGGACTCTACGCCGCCATGGTCGCCTCCGGTGTGATGTGTGAGTAGTCTACCCCTGGACTATGGGTCCATAGCAGTAGCTAGATGGTTGTCTTCTCCCCATTGTGCTATCATTGTCGGATCTTGTGAGCTGCCTAACATGATCAAGATCATCTATCTGTAATTCTATATGTTGCGTTTGTTGGGATCCGATGAATAGAGAATACTTGTTATGTTGATTATCAAAGTTATATCTATGTGTTGTTTATGATCTTGCATGCTTTCCGTTACTAGTAGATGCTATGGCCAAGTATATGCTTGTAACTCCAAGATGGAGTACTTATGCTCGATAGTGGGTTCATGCCTGCATTGACACCGGGACAAAGGATGTAAAAGTTCTAAGGTTGTGTTGTGCTGTTGCCACTAGGGATAAAACATTGATGCTATGTCTAAGGATGTAGTTGTTGATTACATTACGCACCATACTTAATGCAATTGTCCATTGCTTTGCAACTTAATACCGGAGGGGTTCGGATGATAACACGAAGGTGGACTTTTTAGGCATAGATGCAGTTGGATGGCGGTCTATGTACTTTGTCGTAATGCCCAATTAAATCTCACTATACTCATCATGATATGTATGTGCATGGTCATGCCCTCTTTATTTGTCAATTGCCCAAGCGTAATTTGTTCACCCAACATGCCGTTTGTCTTATGGGAGAGACACCTCTAGTGAACTGTGGACCCCGGTCCAATTCTCTTTACTGAAATACAATCATCTTGCAATACTTGTTCTACTGTTTTCTGCAAACAATCATCTTCCACACAATACGGTTAATCCTTTGTTACAGCAAGCCGGTGAGATTGACAACCTCACTGTTTCGTTGGGGCAAAGTACTTTGGTTGTGTTGTGCAGGTTCCACGTTGGCGCCGGAATCCCTGGTGTTGCGCCGCACTACATCCCGCCGCCATCAACCTTCAACGTGCTTCTTGGCTCCTCCTGGTTCGATAAACCTTGGTTTCTTTCTGAGGGAAAACTTGCTGCTGTGCGCATCATACCTTCCTCTTGGGGTTCCCAACGAACGTGTGAGTTACACGCCATCAAGCATATTTTCTCGGCGCCGTTGCTCGGGAGATCAAGACACGCTGCAAGGGGAGTCTCCACTTCTCAATCTCTTTACTTTGTTTTTGTCTTGCTTAGTTTTATTTACTACTTTGTTTGCTGCACTAAATCAAAATAAAAAAAAATTAGTTGCTAGTTTTACTTTATTTGCTATCTTATTTGCTATATCAAAAACACAAAAAAATTAGTTTACTTGCATTTACTTTATCTAGTTTGCTTTATTTACTGTTGCTAAAATGGCCAACCCTGAAAATACTAAGTTGTGTGACTTCACAACCACAAATAATAATGATTTCTTATGCACACCTATTGCTCCACCTGCTACTACAGCAGAATTCTTTGAAATTAAACATGCTTTACTGAATCTTGTTATGCGAGAGCAATTTTCTGGTGTTAGTTCTGATGATGCTGCTGCCCATCTTAATAATTTTGTTGAACTATGTGAAATGCAAAAATATAAAGATGTGGATGGTGATATTATTAAACTAAAATTGTTCCCTTTCTCATTAAGAGGAAGAGCTAAAGATTGGTTGCTATCTCTGCCTAAGAATAGTATTGATTCATGGACTAAATGCAAGGATGCTTTTATTGGTAGATATTATCCCCCTGCTAAAATTATATCTTTGAGGAGTAGCATAATGAATTTTAAACAATTAGATACTGAACATGTTGCTCAAGCTTGGGAAAGAATGAAATCTCTGGTTAAAAATTGCCCAACCCATGGACTGACTACTTGGATGATCATCCAAACCTTCTATGCAGGACTAAATTTTTCTTCACGGAATTTATTGGATTCAGCTGCTGGAGGTACCTTTATGTCCATCACTCTTGGTGAAGCAACAAAGCTTCTTGATAATATGATGATCAACTACTCTGAATGGCACACGGAAAGAGCTCCACAAGGTAAGAAGGTAAATTCTGTCGAAGAAACCTCTTCCTTGAGTGATAAGATTGATGCTATTATGTCTATGCTTGTGAATGATAGGACTAATATTGATCCTAATAATGTTCCATTAGCTTCATTGGTTGCACAAGAAGAACATGTTGATGTGAACTTCATTAAAAATAATAATTTCAACAACAATGCTTACCGGAACAGTTCTAGTAACAACTATAGGCCATATCCTTATAATAATAGCAACGGCTATGGTAATTCTTATGGTAATTCTTACAACAATAATAGGAATTCACCCCCTGGACTTGAAGCCATGCTTAAAGAATTTATTAGTACGCAAACTGCTTTTAACAAATCTGTTGAAGAAAAGCTTGGGAAAATTGATATACTTGCTTCTAAAGTCGATAGTCTTGCTGCTGATGTTGATCTTTTGAAATCGAAAGTTTTGCCTAATGAGAATCATCATAATAAAATTACTACTACAGCAAATGCCATCCAAGTTAGAATTAATGAGAATATAAGATTAATGGCTGAACTGCGTGCTAGGTGGGATAGAGAAGAAAATGAAAAACTAGCTAAAGAGAAGAATATAGCTAAAGTTTGGACTATTACCACCACTAGTAATGCTAATTCTACACATGTTGCTGCACCTCCTACTAATACTAATAAAAGAATTGGTGTTAGCAATGTTTCCACTTCTAATGCAAAGCGCGAGAAACTGCCTGAAACTACTAAAACTGCTGAAACTGCCTGTGATAAAGCTGCTGAAATTTTTTCCAACATTGGGGATGATGATCCCATTGCTTTAGATTATAATGGTTTGAATTTTTATGATTGCCACATCTCTGAAGTTATAAAGTTCTTGCAAAAACTTGCTAAAAGTCCTAATGCTAGTGCTATAAATTTGGCTTTCACGCATCATATTACAAATGCTCTCATAAAAGCTAGAGAAGAGAAACTAGAGCGCGAAGCCTCTATTCCTAAAAAGCTAGAGGATGGTTGGGAGCCCATCATTAAGATGAAGGTTAAAGATTTTGATTGTAATGCTTTATGTGATCTTGGTGCAAGTATTTCTGTTATGCCTAAGAAAATTTATAATATGCTTGACTTGCCACCGCTGAAAAATTGTTATTTGGATGTTAATCTTGCTGATCATTCTACAAAGAAACCTTTGGGGAAAGTTGATAATGTTCACATTACCGTTAACAATAACCTTGTTCCCGTTGATTTTGTTGTCTTGGATATTGAATGCAATGCATCTTGTCCCATTATATTGGGAAGACCTTTTCTTCGAACTGTTGGTGCTATCATTGATATGAAGGAAGGTAATATAAAATATCAATTTCCTCTCAAGAAAGGTATGGAACACTTCCCTAGAAAGAGAATGAAGTTACCTTTTGATTCTATTATGAGAACAAATTATGATGTTGACACTTCATCTCTTGATAATACTTGATACACACTTTCTGCGCCTAGCTGAAAGGCGTTAAAGAAAAGCGCTTATGGGAGACAACCCATGTTTTTACCTACAGTATTTTGTTTTTATTTTGTGTCTTGGAAGTTGTTTACTACTGTAGCAACCTCTCCTTATCTTAGTTTTGTGTTTTGTTGTGCCAAGTTAAGCCGTTGATAGAAAAGTAAGTACTAGATTTGGATTACTGCACAGTTCCAGATTTCTTTGCTGTCACGAATCTGGGTCTACCTCCCTGTAGGTAGCTCAGAAAATTAAGCCAATTTACGTGCATGATCCTCAGATATGTACACAACTTTCATTCAATTTGAGCATTTTCATTTGAGCAAGTCTGGTGCCATTTTAAAATTCGTCAATACGAACTGTTCTGTTTTGACAGATTCTGCCTTTTATTTCGCATTGCCTCTTTTGCTATGTTGGATGAATTTCTTTGATCCACTAATGTCCAGTAGCATTATGCAATGTCCAGAAGTGTTAAGAATGATTGTGTCACCTCTGAATATGTTAATTTTTATTGTGCACTAACCCTCTAATAAGTTGTTTCGAGTTTGGTGTGGAGGAAGTTTTCAAGGATCAAGAGAGGAGTATGATGCAACATGATCAAGGAGAGTGAAAGCTCTAAGCTTGGGGATGCCCCGGTGGTTCACCCCTGCATATATTAAGAAGACTCAAGCGTCTAAGCTTGGGGATGCCCAAGGCATCCCCTTCTTCATCGACAACATTATCAGGTTCCTCCCCTGAAACTATATTTTTATTCCACCACATCTTATGTGCTTTGCTTGGAGCGTCGGTTTGTTTTTGTTTTTTGTTTTGTTTGAATAAAATGGATCCTAGCATTCACTTTATGGGAGAGAGACACGCTCCGCTGTAGCATATGGACAAGTATGTCCTTGGTTTCTACTCATAGTATTCATGGCGAAGTTTCTCCTTCGTTAAATTGTTATATGGTTGGAATTGGAAAATGATACATGTAGTAATTGCTATAAATGTCTTGGGTAATGTGATACTTGGCAATTGTTGTGCTCATGATTAAGCTCTTGCATCATATGCTTTGCACCCATTAATGAAGAAATACATAGAGCATGCTAAAATTTGGTTTGCATATTTGGTTTCTCTAAGGTCTAGATAATTTCTAGTATTGAGTTTGAACAACAAGGAAGACGGTGTAGAGTCTTATAATGTTTTCAATATGTCTTTTATGTGAGTTTTGCTGCACCGGTTCATCCTTGTGTTTGTTTCAAATAAGCCTTGCTAGCCTAAACCTTGTATCGAGAGGGAATACTTCTCATGCATCCAAAATACTTGAGCCAACCACTATGCCATTTGTGTCCACCATACCTACCTACTACATGGTATTTTCCGCCATTCCAAAGTAAATTGCTTGAGTGCTACCTTTAAAATTCCATCATTCACCTTTGCAATATATAGCTCATGGGACAAATAGCTTAAAAACTATTGTGGTATTGAATATGTAATTATGCACTTTATCTCTTATTAAGTTGCTTGTTGTGCGATAACCATGTTCACTGGGGACGCCATCAACTATTCATTGTTGAATTTCATGTGAGTTGCTATGCACGTCCGTCTTGTCTGAAGTAAGAGAGATCTACCACCTTATGGTTAAGCATGCATATGTTAGAGAAGAACATTGGGCCGCTAACTAAAGCCATGATCCATGGTGGAAGTTTCAGTTTTGGACATATATCCTCAATCTCAAATGAGAAAATTATTAATTGTTGTTACATGCTTATGCATAAAAGAGGAGTCCATTATCTGTTATCTATGTTGTCCCGGTATGGATGTCTAAGTTGAAGAATAATCAATAGCGAGAAATCCAATGCGAGCTTTCTCCTTAGACCTTTGTACAGGCGGCATAGAGGTACCCCTTTGTGACACTTGGTTAAAACAGTGCATTGTGATGATCCGGTAGTCCAAGCTAATTAGGACAAGGTGCGGGCACTATTAGTACACTATGCATGAGGCTTGCAACTTATAAGATATAATTTACATGATGCATATGCTTTATTACTACCGTTGACAAAATTGTTTCATGTTTTCAAAATCAAAGCTCTAGCACAAATATAGCAATCGATGCTTTTCCTCTATGGAGGACCATTCTTTTACTTTCAATGTTGAGTCAGTTCACCTATTTCTCTCCACCTCAAGAAGTAAACACTTGTGTGAACTGTGCATTGATTCCTACATACTTGCTTATTGCACTTATTATATTACTCTATGTTGACAATATCCATGAGATATACATGTTACAAGTTGAAAGCAACCGCTGAAACTTAATCTTCTTTTGTGTTGCTTCAATGCTTTTACTATGAATTATTGCTTTATGAGTTAACTCTTATGCAAGACTTATTGATGCTTGTCTTGAAGTGCTATTCATGAAAAGTCTTTGCTTTATGATTCACTTGTTTACTCATGTCATATACATTGTTTTGATCGCTGCATTCGCTACATATGCTTTACAAATAGTATGATCAAGATTATGATGGCATGTCACTCCAGAAATTATCTGTGTTATCATTTTACCTGCTCGGGACGAGCAGAACTAAGCTTGGGGATGCTGATACGTCTCCGACGTATCGATAATTTCTTATGTTCCATGCCACATTATTGATGTTATCTACATGTTTTATGCACACTTTATGTCATATTCGTGCATTTTCTGGAACTAACCTATTAACAAGATGCCGAAGTGCCGCTTGCTGTTTTCTGCTGTTTTTGGTTTCAGAAATCCTAGTAAGGAAATATTCTCGGAATTGGACGAAATCAAAGCCCAGGGGCCTATTTTTCCACGAAGCTTCCAGAAGTCCGAAGACGAAACGAAGAGGGGCCACGGGGTGGTCAAACCCTAGGGCGGCGCGGCCCCACCCCTGGCCGCGCCGGCCTATGGTCTGGGCCCCCCGTGCTGCCTCTTGACTTGCCCTTCCGCCTACTTAAAGCCTCCGTGACGAAACCCCCAGTACCGAGAGCCACGATACGGAAAACCTTCCAGAGACGCCGCCAACGCCGATCCCATCTCGGGGGATCCAGGGGATCGCCTCCGGCACCCTGCCGGAGAGGGGAATCATCTCCCGGAGGACTCTACGCCGCCATGGTCGCCTCCGGTGTGATGTGTGAGTAGTCTACCCCTGGACTATGGGTCCATAGCAGTAGCTAGATGGTTGTCTTCTCCCCATTGTGCTATCATTGTCGGATCTTGTGAGCTGCCTAACATGATCAAGATCATCTATCTGTAATTCTATATGTTGCGTTTGTTGGGATCCGATGAATAGAGAATACTTGTTATGTTGATTATCAAAGTTATATCTATGTGTTGTTTATGATCTTGCATGCTTTCCGTTACTAGTAGATGCTCTGGCCAAGTAGATGCTTGTAACTCCAAGAGGGAGTACTTATGCTCGATAGTGGGTTCATGCCTGCATTGACACCTGGGACAGTGATAGAAAGTTCTAAGTTTGTGTTGTGCTGTTGCCACTAGGGATAAAACATTGATGCTATGTCTAAGGATGTAGTTGTTGATTACATTACGCACCATACTTAATGCAATTGTCTGTTGCTTTGCAACTTAATACTGGAGGGGGTTCGAATGATAACCTGAAGGTGGACTTTTTAGGCATAGATGCAGTTGGATGGCGGTCTATGTACTTTGTCGTAATGCCCAATTAAATCTCACTATACTCATCATGATATGTATGTGCATGGTCATGCCCTCTTTATTTGTCAATTGCCCAACTGTAATTTGTTCACCCAACATGCTGTTTGTCTTATGGGAGAGACACCTCTAGTGAACTGTGGACCCCGGTCCAATTCTCTTTACTGAAATACAATCTACTGCAATACTTGTTCTACTGTTTTCTACAAACAATCATCTTCCACACAATACGGTTAATCCTTTGTTACAGCAAGCCGGTGAGATTGACAACCTCACTGTTTCGTTGGGGCAAAGTACTTTGGTTGTGTTATGCAGGTTCCACGTTGGCGCCGGAATCCCTGGTGTTGCGCCGCACTACATCCCGCCGCCATCAACCTTCACCGTGCTTCTTGGCTCCTCCTGGTTCGATAAACCTTGGTTTCTTTCTGAGGGAAAACTTGCTGCTGTGCGCATCATACCTTCCTCTTGGGGTTCCCAACGAACGTGTGAGTTACACGCCATCAACAGTGTTGGGCCTTCAAGAGCAGAGGTTTGTAGAACAGCAGCAAGTTTCACTTAAGTGAATCACCCAAGGATTATCGAACTCAGGGAGGAAGAGGTCAAAGATATCCCTCTCAAGCAACCCTGCAATCACGATACAAGAAGTCTCTTGTGTCCCCAACACACCTAATACACTTGTCAGATGTATAGGTGCACTCGTTCGGCGAAGAGATAGTGAAATACAAGTAATATGGATGAATATGAGTGGTAATAACAATCTGAATAAAAGATGGCAGCAAGCAAACATGTAACAGAACCTGTTGGAAACGGTATTTCAATGCTTAGAAACAAGGTCTAGGGGTCATACTTTCACTAGTGGACACTCTCAACATTGCAATCATAAAGGAATATAAATAAGCACTTCACTATGCTATTCTTAATTACTCTCTGGCAAGATAACGAACTCTAATTCATCAAGTAGGCAAACCTTAAAGATGTATTCCCAAGTACTAATAAACACCCCACGCTGTCACTGTGAGCATTCATAGGAGGTACTAACACACCACAATTTCATAGAGACATCCAACTCAAATCATAACTCAGTGAATAAGTATTCTATGAAATATAGCCTAAGAGACCCACACGGTGCACACACTGTCACCTTTACACACGTGGGACAAGGAGTCTCCGGAGATCACATAAGTAAAATCCACTTGAATAGCATAACGACATCTAGATTACAAAGATCATCATATGAATCTCAATCATGTAAGGCAGCTCATGAGATCATCGTATTGAAGTACATGGGAGAGAGAGATTAACCACATAGATACTGGTACAGCCCTTAGCCTCAGGGGAGAACTACTCCCTCCTCATGGGAGACAGCAGCGGTGATGAAGATGGCGGTGGTGTCGATGGAGATGCCTTCCGGGGGCACTTCCCCGTCCCGGCGGCGTGCCGGAACAGAGACTCTTGTCCCCCAGATCTTGGCTTCGCGATGGCGGTGGCTCTGGAAGGTTTCTCATACCGTGGCTTATTCGTCTCGATGTTTTAGGTCAGGAAGGCTTAAATAGGCGAAGAGTCGGAGTTGGAGGGGGTCTGGTGGCTCCACACACCAGGGGGCGCCCCCCCTTGGCCGCGCCGCCACCATGTGTGGGGCCACCAGGGCTCCCCTCTGGTCCCTCTTCGGTGCTCTGGAAGCTTCCTTGAAATATAAGATACTGTGCGTTGATTTCGTCCAATTCCGAGAATATTTCCTTACTAGGATTTCTGATACCAAAAACAGCAGAAAACAGGAACTGGCACTTCGGCATCTTGTCAATAGGTTAGTTCCGGAAAACGCATAAAATCATCATAAAGTGTGTATAAGACATGTAGGTATTGTCATAAAACAAGCATGGAACATAAGAAATTATCGATACGTTGGAGACGTATCAGCATCCCCAAGCTTAGTTCCTACTCGTCCTCGAGTAGGTAAACGATAACAAAGATAATTTCTGAAGTGACATGCTACCAACATAATCTTGATCCAATAATGATGCAAAGCATGTGAACTGAGATCAAATCACTCAAAGCAAATGTCTATATTGATATAAGAGATGATAATGCAAGAGTTAAACAAGCTAGAAGTTTTCATGAACTATTGCTTCAAAGACATGAAACCGTACAAAGTTCATTAAAGATGTGTTAAGTATTCAGCGTAGAAGTTCTATCCTTCATTCCAAGCATCAAGTAAATTTTCACAACATAAGAAGGATTCAGTCAAGTAAACATAAACATGAACGTCATGAATCAACTGTTTTGAAGTCTACTCAACCGGTGAGCGCAAGCATTTGGCATTGGCACCAGGGTGATCCAATAATGATGTAAAGCTCTATGTAGTTCTTCATTAATTGGTGCAAAGTACATGATGCAAGAGCTTAAACATGATCTATTTGAGCACAAAATTGCCAAGTATCAAATTATTTAAGACATTATACCAATTACCACATGCAGCATTTTCTGTTTCCAACCATATAACAATGAACGAAGCAGTTTCAACCTTCGCCATGAACATTAAGAGTAAAGCTAAGAACACATGTGTTCATATGCAACAGCGGAGCGTGTCTCTCTCCACACAAAGAATGCTAGGATCCGATTTTATTCAAACAAAAACAAAAATAAAAACAAACAGACGCTCTAAATAAAGCACATAAGATGTGACGGAATAAAAATATAGTTTCACTAGAGGTGACCTGATAAGTTGTCGATGAAGAAGGGGATGCCTTGGGCATCCCCAAGCTTAGATGCTTGAGTCTTCTTGAAATATGCAGGGATGAACCACGGGGGCATCCCCAAGCTTAGAGTTTTCACTCTTCTTGATCATATTGTATCATCCTCCTCTCTTGATCCTTGAAAACTTCCTCCACACCAAACTCAAAACAAACTCATTAGAGGGTTAGTGCATAATCAAAAATTCACATATTCAGAGGTGACATAATCATTCTTAACACTTCTGGACATTGCACAAAGCTACTGAAAGTTAATGGAACAAATAAATCCATCAAACATAGCAAAACAGGCAATGCGAAATAAAAGGCAGAATCTGTCAAAACAGAACAGTCCGTAAAGACGAATTTTTATGGGGCACTTAACTTGCTCAGATGAAAATGCTCAAATTGAATGAAAGTTGCGTACATATCTGAGGATCACGCACGTAAATTGGCAGATTTTTATAAATTACCTACAGACGGGGCGGCTCAATTTCGTGACAGCAAGAAATCTGTTTCTGCGCAGTAATCCAAATCTAGTATCATCTTTACTATCAAAGACTTTACTTAGCACAACAATGCAATAAAATAAAGATAAGGAGAGGTTGCTACAGTAGTAACAACTTCCAAGACTCAAATATAAAACAAAAGTGCAGAAGTAAAATAATGGGTTGTCTCCCATAAGCGCTTTTCTTTAACGCCTTTCAGCTAGGTGCATAAAGTGTGAATCAAGTAACATCAAGAGATGAAGCATTAACAGAGGGGTTTGGTGTTTTCTCAACTACGCATTGTATCTTATCGATGTAAGTTTCAGAGGCTCCTTTTTCATTACTCTTAGGCTTGATATTCTCATCAAACAAATTTTCAGGAGCAATCCAATCATAATTCTTTTCTAGTGCCTCGCACATTCCTAAGAGCTTGCAAGGTATTGATGTTTTAATCTCCCCCTCACAATTAACTTTCTTAGTGTACTTTAGTCTATCCTTTTCCATCTTTTCAAGGGTACTAGCAAAGTTGGTATAAAATCCAAGCATCTTGTATTTAATAAAGACTTTTCTAGATTCTCTTGCTACATCACCAAATTCCTTAAGAAGGGTTTCCAAGACAAAATCTTTCTTTTCTCCTTCTTCCATATCACAGAGTGTAAGAAACATATGTTGCATTACGGGCTTGAGATTAACAAATGCAGCTTCTAACATGTGTACTAAAGAAGCAACAGCAATTACATAAGTAGGAGCAAGTTCTACCAAGTGTCTATCTTCAAAATCCTCAACCGTACTAACATGAGTGAAAAAATCTTCTATATTATCTCTTCCAATTATAGACCCTTTTCCTACCGGTATATCTTTCAGAGTGAACTTAGGAGGAAACATGATGAAATAAACAAAAGATAAATAAAGTAAATGCAAGTAACTAATTTTTTTGTATTTTTAGTATAGAGAACGCAAACAAGATAGTAAATAAAGTAATGCAAGTAACTAATTTTTTTGTATTTTGATATAAGAAAGCAAACAATGCAGTAAATAAAATAAAGTAAAGCAAGACAAAAACAAGGTAAAGAGATTGGATGTGAGAGACTCCCCTTGCAGCGTGTCTTGATCTCCCCGGCAACGGCGCCAGAAAAAGAGCTTGATACGCGTGAAGCAGACATCCGTTGGGAACCCCAAGAGGAAGGTGTGATGCGTACAACAGCAAGTTTTTCCTCAGTAAGAAACCAAGGTTATCGAACCAGTAGGATTCAAGGAGCACGTGAAGGTTGTTGGTGTCGGAGTGTAGTGCGGCGCAACACCAGGGATTCCGGCGCCAACGTGGAACCTGCACAACACAATCAAGATACTTTGCCCCAACGTAACAGTGAGGTTGTCAATCTCACCGGCTTGCTGTAAACAAAGGATTAATTGTATAGTGTGGAAGATGATGTTTGTTTGCGAAGAACAGTAAAGAACAAGTATTGCAGTAGATTGTATTTCAGATGTAAAAGAATGGACCGGGGTCCACAGTTCACTAGTGGTGTCTCTCCAATAAGAAATAGCATGTTGGGTGAACAAATTACAGTTGGGCAATTGACAAATAAAGAGGGCATAACAATGCACATACATATCACGATGACTACTATGAGAATTAATCAGGGCATTACGACAAAGTACATAGACCGCTATCCAGCATGCATCTATGCCTAAAAAGTCCACCTTCGGGTTAGCATCCGCACCCCTTCCAGTATTAAGTTGCAAACAACAGACAATTGCATTAAGTATGGTGCGTAATGTAATCAACACAAATATCCTTAGACAAAGCATTGATGTTTTATCCCTAGTGGCAACAACACATCCACAACCTTAGAACTTTCTCATCACTGTCCTGCATTCAATGGAGGCATGAACCCACTATCGAGCATAAATACTCCCTCTTGTAGTTACAACTATCAACTTGGCCAGAGCCTCTACTAGCAACGGAGAGCATGCAAGAACATAAACAACACATATATGATAGATTGATAATCAACTTGACATAGTATTCCATATTCATCGGATCCCAACAAACACAACATGTAGCATTACAAATAGATGATCTTGATCATGATAGGTGATAACCCACAAGTATAGGGGATCGCAACAGTCTTCGCGGGAAGTAAAACCCAATTTATTGATTCGACAGAAGGGGAGACAAAGAATACTTGAAAGCCTTAACAGCGGAGTTGTCAATTCAGCTGCACCTGGAAACAGACTTGCTCGCAAGAGTTTATCAGTAGTAACAGTTTTATAGCAGTAGCAGTAGCGAAATAACAGCAGAACAGAGACAGCAGTAGTGATTATAGTAAACAGCAGGATTAAAATACTGTAGGCACAGGGATGGATGACGGGGCGTTGCATGGATGAGAGAAACTCATGTAACAATCAAAGCAGGGCAATTGCAGATAATAATAAAACGGTGTCCAAGTACAAAGCAATCCATAGGCATGTGTTCCGTATATAGTCGTACGTGCTCGCAATGAGAAACTTGCACAACATCTTTTGTCCTACCAGCTGACATAGGCATCCCCAATGGGCCTACCAAAGTTAGTACCCGGGGTTTACTGAAGGCCCACTACCCGAAGAATAAGAAGATTCGGAAGCCCAAGATGTTGTTAAGGAAAGATAGAGTTGTAATAGGAAGCATTGTTTGTAATCTTGCGGGATGAGTTAGAAACCTTCCTGGACTCTATAACTTGTACAACACGAATCCCTCGGCTCCGCCTCCTATATAAGGGGGAGTCGAGGGACAAAGAAAGCATCGAATCATTGTCTTTCAAACCCTAGTTTTCATAATCGTCGAATACTTTTCGGCTGAAACCTTCGAGATCTACTTGCCCTCTACTTCCAACTAAACCCTAGTCTACAACCCGTAGGCATTGACAAGTTAATACCTTGTCACCAGCCGGTGGCAGCCGGGCCTCTAGGGAATCTACTGGATATTAAGGTACTCCTTTTAATAGAGTACCGGAGCAAAGCATTAACACTCCGTGAACACATGTGATCCTCACATCACCGCCATCCCCTCCGGTTGTCCCAATTTCTGTCACTTCGGGGCCTTTGGTTCCGGACAGCGACATGTCTATACAACTTGCAGGTAAGATCATAAAACAATGCATATCATGATGAAACAATAACATGTTCAGATCTGAGATCATGGCACTCGGGCCCTAGTGACAAGCATTAAGCATAACAAGTTGCAACAATATCATCAAAGTACCAATTACGGACACTAGGCACTATGCCCTAACAATCTTATGCTATTACATGACCAATCTCATCCAATCCCTACCATCCCCTTCAGCCTACAGCGGGGGAATTACTCACACATGGATGGGTGAAGCATTGCTGGTCGATGGAGAGGCGTCGGTGGTGATGATGGCGATGATCTCCTCCAATTCCCCGTCCCGGCGGAGTGCCAGAACGGAGTTTCTGGTCCCCGAGACGGAGTTTCGCGATGTGGCGGCGTACTGGAGGGTTTCTGGCGACTTCGACTTTCTCCCCGTGTTTTTTAGGTCGAAACCCCTTAAGTAGTCCAGAGGAGGGCGTCGGAGGCTAGCCGAGGGGGCCACACACTAGGGCGGCGCGCCCCCCCTGGGCCGCGCCGGCCTGGTGTGTGGGGCCCTCGGGCCTCCACCTGGCTTATTTATATCCCTTTATGATTGCAATGTGTTTTGTATCACTATTCATCTATGTGCTACTCTACTGATGTCATTAAAGTACTCTATTCCTCATGCACGGTGTAATGGTGACAGTGTGTGCATCGTGTAGTACTTGGCGTAGGTTATGATTGTAATCTCTTGTAGATTATGAAGTTAACTATTGCTATGATAGTATTGATGTGATCTATTCCTCCTTTCATAGTGTGAAGGTGACAGTGTGCATGCTATGTTAGTACTTGGTTTAGTTGTGTTGATCTATCGTGCACTCTAAGGTTATTTAAACATGAATATCGAATATTGTGGAGCTTGTTAACTCCGGCATTGAGGGTTCATGTAATCCTACACAATTAGTGGTGTTCATCATCCAACAAGAGAGTGTAGAGTATAGCATATATCTATTTATTCTGTTATGTGATCAATGTTGAGAGTGTCCACTAGTGAAAGTATAATCCCTAGGCCTTGTTCCTAAATACTGCAATCGTCGCTGCTTGTTTATTGTTCTACTGCATCTGTACTGTCTGCAATATTACCACCATCAACCACATGCCAGTCCTGGACAGCAAAGCACTTTTCTGGCGCCGCTACTACTGCTCATACTTATTCATACCACCTGTATTTCACTATCTCATCGCCGAACTAGTGCACCTATTAGGTGTGTTGGGGACACAAGAGACTTCTTGCTTTGTGGTTGCAGGGTTGCATGAGAGGGATATCTTTGACCTCTTCCTCCCTGAGTTCGATAAACCTTGGGTGATCCACTTAAGGGAAACTTGCTGTTGTTCTACAAACCTCTGCTCTTGGAGGCCCAACACTGTCTACAAGAATAGAAGCACCCGTAGACACCACCCTACCATCCCCTTCAGCCTACAGCGGGGGAATTACTCACACATGGATGGGGGAAGCATTGTTGGTCGATGGAGAGGCGTCGGTGGTGATGATGGCGATGATCTCCTCCAATTCCCCGTCCCGGCGGAGTGCCAGAACGGAGTTTCTGGTCCCCGAGACGGAGTTTCGCGATGTGGCGGCGTACTGGAGGGTTTCTGGCGACTTCGACTTTCTCCCCGTGTTTTTTAGGTCGAAACCCCTTAAGTAGTCCAGAGGAGGGCGTCGGAGGCCAGCCGAGGGGGCCACACACTAGGGCGGCGCCCCCCCCTGGGCCGCGCCGGCCTGGTGTGTGGGGCCCTCGGGCCTCCACCTGGCTTGCCCTTCTGGCTCCGTGAGTTTTCTGGTAAAATAGGCCCTTTGGTATAAATTCCGAGGATTTTCCCGAAAGTTGAATTTCTGCACAAAAACAAGACGCCAGAGCAATTATGCTGAAAACAGCGTTAGTCCGTGTTAGTTGTATCCAAAATACACAAATTAGGGGCAAAACAATAGCAAAAGTGTTCGGGAAAGTAGATACGTTTTAGACGTATCAACTCCCCAAGCTTAGCTTATTGCTTGTCCTCAAGCAATTCAGTTAACAACTGAGTGCGATAAAAGAACTTTCACGAACACATTTTCTCATATGATGTAAATATTCTCATGATATGGCTAACACGTAGGCAGTTCATCATAAGGTACATGCAAATAAGATCATCTAATAGCTATGCCAATCATGGAAAGGTACCAACAATCAATAATAAGCATCATGAATCATGTCTATAAGCAGGATTGCAATGTTCATAAATGGGTATGATAAAGTGGTATCTCGCTTGCCCGAATTTGAACAGCAAAACATAAATGCCCAGGCACCTCTGAGGTTCATAGAAAGACTAGAAATAGAGATTGTCAAAGATAAAAGCATCAAAGTTATACCACAGTCAATCATATTTTGGGACAAGCATATTACACTAAGAATGACAGTTGCGCTCTCGAGAAAGTGCTCAAAGAAAGGATGGAGACACAACATAAAAGTAAAAGATTGACCCTTCGCAGAGGGAATGTGGATTAACATGCGCTAGAGCTTTTTATTTTTAAAACAGGAGTAAAATCATTTTGAGAGGTGTTTGTTGTTGTCAACGAATGGTAATGGGTACACCAACTACCTCGCCAACCAGACTTTCAAGAGCGGCTCCCATGAAGGACGTTATTTCTACCAGCAAGGTAGATCATCCCTCTTCTCTTTTGTTTACACATGTACTTTAGTTTTATTGTGGGCGACACTCCCCCCAACCTTTGCTTACACAAGCCATGGCTAACCGAATCCTCGGGTGCCTTCCATCAATCTCATACCATGGAGGAGTGTCTATTTGCAAAATTAAGTTGCTTACTGATGAATCAGAGCAAAACATGTGAAGAGAATTATTAATGAAGTTATTAGTTGGGGCTGGGCACCCCGTTGCCAGCTCTTATTAAGAAAGTCCGTCAAAAGTAAATGACAAGGTTGAAAGATAAACACCACATACTTCCTCATGAGCTATAAAACATTAACAAGAATTGAGAAGCATTTTGAAGGTTTTAAAGGTAGCGCATGAGAATTTACTTGGAATGGTTTGAAATGCCATGCATAGGTATTTATGGTGGACACTTTGGAACAACTTGGTTTTCAGGGGTTTGGAAGCACGAGCAGCGTTCCCGCTCAGTACAAGTGAAGACTAGCAATAGACTGGGGAGCGACAAATCAAGAGAGCAGTCACTGTCATAATCATGCTTGCGGCAAAATAAATTAACGGAGGCATAAAAGTGATACAAGAACTCTGAAGCAATGTAAATCATAGAGGCTTAATTGACTTTTGTTCAGTCATATGCATGCGTGAGCATGTGCCAAGTCGATTCAAATGAATTATTCAGAGGAGGATACCACAATGTCATACCTACTTATGAATAAAAAATGCAAGCAAACATCCATGACATGCTACTCATATTAATAAATTGGAGCTAAACATGAGAGATCATGAACTACTAGACTTTCTTAAATGACATATACCTCACATGAACCAACTAAGCATGATCACATGGATGAGTATATGTACAAAAATGAAAACAAATAGAGTTCATACCAGCCTCTCACCACATTCGAATTGTCGTAGATCGTCATTATTGCCTTTCACTTGTGTAGCTTGAATAATATGAAATGAAAACCACGCTCCATCCACCGAAGACCATTGAACTCATAATTAACTTTACAAAACTAAAGAAGAACAGAAAATATTTTTGGTGTTTTCGAATTGGAAACAAGAACAAAAGGAAACAAGCAAGCAAAGCAAAATCTTTTTGGATTTTCTTATAGGAAACCAACGATAGCAAATAAAGCAAAATAAATGCAAGAAACCAAAATAAACAAATGGTGAAGAGAAACAACAGAAATATTTTTGGTATTTTTTTGTTTTAGGAAAGAAACAAAGCAAAAACAAGAAAATGGAAACTAGAAGAGTCACATAAACACAAAGCAGCAGGAATTCGTCAAACTTGATGGCAGTACAGTAATCGATTTTTAAGAAATTCTTCCACTGCTCAAATCGAAAAGTGTTCAACTAATGAAAGTTAGATAACAACCTGGGGAACATGCACAAAAATTGGCTTCGCAAAATATCGTTCTGGCTATTTTTGAGAATTTTTTTGGTAACAGTCCAGAATCTGTTTTCAGGCAGCACTTCCCCAAATATCATCTCCCTCTCATTAGAAAACCACTCAAAGAAACTAAACAAGTATATACAAGTATCCAGCAACCATAATATGCAAAGAATGAGTGATGCCGGTATACCTCCCCCCAAGCTTAGGCTTTTGGCCTAAGTGGAGTTCAACCCCAGCGAGGGTCGCTGTTCCACGCCGGTGGATCATACATGGCATAGTCATAGTGAGGTCCCGATGCAGAAGAAAAGCGTGGAGGCTCCACATGCCCAAAATGTTGATGCGAAGAACTTGCTGCATCGGATGACGAGTCGAGGTGTTCCTCGGCCTCCTCCGTGTTGTCTCTTGCATGATGACCTCCTCCCTCCATGTATGCATTCAATGCACCTTCCGTGACTGACCAATCCTCCCTAGAATCAAGGTTAAATAGAACAGGTGCAGGCAATCCTACTAGTTTTTCAGTTTTCTTAGTTGTTCTCCAAGTCTTCTTGTAAAATGTTATCTTGTAAGATAGGTTACTCAAGTTAGATGAATCAGAAACAAATTCATGTTTAATCATGGAGACTATGTCAAGTTTCTCTATGGGAAGTTGAATATCAAGATGGTGAGGTTCTACATCATGCAAAGCTAGTAAACGAGAGGCGATGAGACCTCCACAAACTCCGCCCTTCTCACGGTTAGTAGCAAGTCTATAGGCTATCAATGCACCCAAATTATAAGCCCTATTACTTCGCAGTGCAGCAGGTAGAAAAGCTAAATCCTGGATAGATAATTTACTACCATTCTTTCTAGCAAGAACGCACTTAGTAATGAAATAAGCAAAGTAGCGGATAGCTGGGAGTTGAATGCTACTGATTTTACCACCATGCTCTGAGAAACTCCTTCCTTGACAAATCATCTCGAAGAGGTTTAAGAGCTCTCGCGGTGATCCCCTTATCTTCTCGCATGATCCCCATTGCGGTACTCTAATTGCTGTACAAAAATCATTGAATGGCAAGTTGACAGTTTTATTATAAATTTTGTAGTGAACCATAGGGTTAGATTGCGACCAATTGAACTTAAAATCCTGCACAACAGACATAGTCAATTTTGCATATTGGCATGATTCTCCGTCAACAAAATCATTCAACCCTGCTCGAGAAATTAGATTCTGAACATCTCCCAAGATTCCTGCACTTCTCATGAAATCTGTGCACGGGTAGTAAGAGGGGTATACTCCCTCTTCGCGGTTCACTCTCATGACTTGTTGCACCTCCAGTTCTTGTTGGTTTAGTTGATGTCTATTCCACTCCATTTTCTGAAATTTTCAACAAACATTATAAAATTTGATTTGGTGACATAAAATTGAGGGGAACTACTATAGGAACTTGCTAGAGTACTAATCATGCATCAAAACTAGTTTCTACAACTTAGAACAAGCATGGAAGCTCACTAAACATGTTACCTACAGCAGCAAAATATTCAAGATATACTCAACCAAACAAAATTCTACTTGGATAATCGGAGGAGTCACATACCGGAGAGCAAATGTGCCAAATTTCAGATAGAAATCTGGGCTGAGCAAAGAGGTCGAGAAATCTTGAGCTCTTGAGCAGAAATGCGAGTGAGAGGAAACTGGTGCTGGTTTTTTCGGGAGAGAGAAGAGTCTGGGAGGAAGAGATAAAGAAGTGAGGCAAGGGGGAGCCCACACACCAGGGTGGCGCGCCCCCCTTCCAGGCCGCGCCGGCCTGTGGGGTGCCACCCTGGGGTGCCCCACTGGTCATCCCAGTGTGCTCCTGTGTGCGTCTTCGAAAAATAGGACCAACGGTATAATTTTTGTGAATTTTTGAAAACTTTGAAAAATGCACATTTCTGGGTATTAAGTTTATTATTACTGGACAGAAAAAGATTTTGAAATTTCTATACAACTAAGGAACTTTGCAAAACAAAAGTGCTACAGCAAGTAGAACAAGTGGATGAAGAAAGAAATGATGTTTACCTCCTCTATGCATATAAAAAGTATTTGTTAGCAAGGTTGATCAAGTCTTGCCACCAAATAAATTTTACATAGCATAAGAAGAAATAAACTTCAAATCAATCATGTTACCTTGAATTGTATTGATATGGATCCAATCATAAGATTTTGATATCCTTCTTTAGGCTCATATATAGGACAATCAATAGTTCCAACTTTGATAGTTCTCACGTTAGAAATGGTATTAACTCCACATACTTTATCAATCCTCTTGGGAAAATAGACGGTATGCTCCTTATCATCAACATTGAAAGTAACTTTTCCTTTATTGCAATCAATAACAGCCCCTGCGGTGTTAAGAAAAGGTCTCCCAAGAATAATAGACATATTATCATCTTCAGGCATTTCCAACACAACAAAATCAGTTAATATCAAACAGTTATTACTAACTTGAACAGGAACATCCTCACATATACCAACAGGAATAGCAGTAGATTTATCAGCCATTTGCAAAGATATATCAGTAGGTATCAACTTATCTAAATAAAGTCTCTTGTAAAGAGAAAAAGGCATAACACTAACACCCGCTCCCAAATCACATAGAGCAGTTCTAACATAATTATTCTTAATAGAACAAGGAATAGTAGGTATACCTGGGTCGCCCAACTTCTTTGGAACCTTGCCATTGAAAGAGTAATTAGCAAGCATAGTGGAAATCTCCTCATTGGGGATTTTCCTTTTGTTAGTGACAATACCTTTCATATACTTTGAATAAGGAGGCAATTTAATAGCATCAGTCAAAGGGATTTGCAAGAATAAAGGTTTCATCCAATCGCAAAATTTATTATAGTGTTCTTCTTCCTTTGATTTTAGTTTCTTAGCAGGAAAAGACATTTGCTTTTGCACCCAAGGTTCTCTTTCATTACCATGTTTCTTAGCAATAAAATCTTCTTTAGTATACTTTTTATTTTTAGCATGCTTTTCAGGTTCATCCTCAACCTCTTCTTTATTAGAAGCATCATTCTTATCATTATCATTATCATTATCATGTTCATTACCACTTTCAGTTTCAGCATCGGAAATAGAAATACTATTAGGATCATTAACAGGCTTAGAGGATTCTACAACATTTTTATGTTTCTTCTTCTTTTTCTTAGAAGGGGCACTAGTTTCAATTCGTTGAGAATCTTGTTCAACTCTTTTGGGATGCCCTTCCGGATATAGAGGATCCTGGGTAGAGACACCGCCTCTAGTTGTTACTTCATAAGCATGTTTCTCTTTAGAATTATTTTTTAACAAGTCATTTTGCACTTTAGTGAGTTGATCAATTTGAGTTTGAACCATTTGAAAATGTTTAACAAGCATCTTAACATCATTGGAGGTTCTCTCCACAATATCATGCAAATTGCTAATAGCTTGAGAATTTTCCATTAGATGATTCTCTACTCTCATATTAAAATTTTCTTGCTTAACAATATAATTATAAAACTCATCGAAGCATTGAGCAGGAGGTTTCGGATACGGAATATCTTCCCTAGTAAAGCGTTGAAGGGAGTTTACCTCAATCATGGATGAAGGGGGAATTATCTCACATATATCTTCTATGGGAGGTAGATTCTTCACATCTTCGGATCTAATACCTTTCTCCTTAAGAGACTTCTTGGCTTCCCTCATATCTTCATCATTCAATTTAATTAAACCCCTCTTCTTCAATATTGGCGTCGGAGTTGGTTCAGGTGTAGTCCAATCATCATGATTCCGGCCTATTTTAGCCAATAATTCTTCAGCTTCGTCTGGAGTTCTTTTCCTGAAAACACAACCAGCACAACTATCCAAATATGCTCTAGACTCAACGGTTAGTCCACTATAGAATATATCAAGTAAATCATGCTTTTCCAAATCATGTCTAGGTCGAGCCCTGATAAGAGAGCAAAATCTTGCCCATGCTTCAGGCAATTTCTCTCCATCTTCCTGGTCAAAGCTATAAATTTTCTGTAAAGCAGCATGTTGAGCACTAGCAGGAAAGTATTTCCGAAAGAAAACATCAAGAAAAGCACCTGGACTTTTAATAGAACCAGGAGGCAAATTATTATACCAAGTTTTAGCATCATCCTTTAATGAGAAAGGAAAAATTTTAGCAATGAAATAAGTACGCATCTTGACATCATCAGAAAACAAGCTACTCATAGAAGAAAGTTCATTCATGTGTTCTACAGCACTTTCCTTTTCAGTACCACAAAAGGGTGTTTTCTCAACAATAGCTATATGAGATAGATCGAGAGAAAAATCATAATCTTTATCCTTAATGCATATAGGAGATGTGGCAAATTTAGGATCAGGAGATAGCTTATGTCTAATAAAGATATTGTGCGAGAAACTTTTTAATTTTTCTTGCATCAGCAGTAGCATTGCATCTATTAATAAAATCATCATTAAGCTCCACATAATCCTCATCAGGATCATCACTAGAATGATCAAGTTCAGGTGAATTAACAGGTGTAGCAGCATTTTCATTAGGAGTTTCAGCATTTTCAATTTGTCTAGACCTAGCAATTGTAGCATCTAGAAAGGATCCCAATGAACCACTATCATCAAGCACAGCAGAAACATTATCAATATTTTGAGAATTTTCAGATTCAGCAGAAGTACCAGCAAGTGAAGCTTGCGGCGGTGAAACAAGTTGACTTATCACATATGGTGAATCAAGAGTAGCAGAGGTACTCAGAGTTGTACCTTTTCTTGTAGTGGATGGTAATATGGCGACTTTAGGATCGCGAGATTTACCCATGATGGAGAATTTGCAGCGAACAATATCAATCCAAGTGAACTTCCAAATAAAGCTATGCTCCCTAAGAACGGCGCCGTAAAATGCCTCTTGATAACCCACAAGTATAGGGGATCGCAACAGTCTTCGCGGGAAGTAAAACCCAATTTATTGATTCGACACAAGGGGAGACAAAGAATACTTGAAAGCCTTAACAGCGGAGTTGTCAATTCAGCTGCACCTAGAAACACACTTGCTCGCAAGAGTTTATCAGTAGTAACAATTTTATAGCAGTAGCAGTAGAGAAATAACAACAGCAGAGTAACAGAGACAGCAGTAGTGATTATAGTAAACATCAGGATTAAAATACTGTAGGCACAGTGATGGATGACGGGCATTGAATGGATGAGAGAAACTCATGTAACAATCAAAGCAGGGCATTTGCAGATAATAATAAAACGGTGTCCAAGTACAAAGCAATCCATAGGCATGTGTTCCGTATATAGTCGTACGTGCTCGCAATGAGAAACTTGCACAACATCTTTTGTCCTACCAGCCGGTAGCAGCCGGGCCTCTAGGGAATCTACTGGATATTAAGGTACTCCTTTTAATAGAGTACCGGAGCAAAGCATTAACACTCCGTGAACACATGTGATCCTCACATCACCGCCATCCCCTCCGGTTGTCCCAATTTCTGTCACTTCGGGGCCTTTGGTTCCGGACAGCGACATGTGTATACAACTTGCAGGTAAGATCATAAAACAATGCATATCATGATGAAACAATAACATGTTCAGATCTGAGATCATGGCACTCGGGCCCTAGTGGCAAGCATTAAGCATAACAAGTTGCAACAATATCATCAAAGTACCAATTACGGACACTAGGCACTATGCCCTAACAATCTTATGCTATTACATGAGCAATCTCATCCAATCCCTATGATACGTCTCCGATGTATCGATAATTTCTTATGTTCCATGCTTGTTTTATGACAATACCTACATGTTTTGTTCACACTTTATATCGTTTTTATGCATTTTTCGGAACTAACCTATTGACGAGATGCCGAAGTGCCAGTTCCTGTTTTCTGCTGTTTTTGGTTTTAGAAATCCTAGTAAGTAAATATTCTCGGAATTGGACGAAATCAACGCCCAGCATCTAAGAATCACACGAAGCTTCCAGAACACCCGAGAGCCGCCAGAGGAGGGCCCTGTGGGCCCCAGACGATAGGGTGGCGCGGCCCAGGCCTTGGCCGCGCCCCCCTAGTGTGTCACCGCCTCGTCGACCCTCCGACTCTGCCTCTTCGCCTATTTAAAGGTCCCAGACCTAAATCTTCGATACGGAAAAACCACGGTACGAGAAACCTTCCAGAGCCGCCGCCATCGCGAAGCCAAGATCTGGGGGGACAGGAGTCTCTGTTCCGGCACGCCGCCGGGACGGGGAAGTGCCCCCGGAAGGCTTCTCCATCGACACCGCTGCCATCTCCACCGCCATCTTCATCAACGCTGCTGTCTCCCATGAGGAGGGAGTAGTTCTCCATCGAGTCTATGGGCTGTACCGGTAGCTATGTGGTTCATCTCTCTCCTATGTACTTCAATACAATAATCTCATGAGCTGCCTTACATGATTGAGATTCATATGATGATGCTTGTAATCTAGATGTCATTATGCTAGTCAAGTGGATTTTACTTATGTGATCTCCGGAGACTCCTTGTCCCACGTGTGTAAAGGTGACAGTGTGTGCACCGTGTGTGTCTCTTAGGCTATATTTCACAGAATACTTATTCACTGTTATGGATAGCATAGTGAAGTGCTTATTTATATCCCTTTATGATTGCAATGTGTTTTGTATCACTATTCATCTATGTGCTACTCTAGTGATGTTATTAAAGTACTCTATTCCTCCTGCACGGTGTAATGGTGACAGTGTGTGCATCGTGTAGTACTTGGCGTAGGTTATGATTGTAATCTCTTGTAGATTATGAAGTTAACTATTGCTATGATAGTATTGATGTGATCTATTCCTCCTTTCATAGTGTGAAGGTGACAGTGTGCATGCTATGTTAGTACTTGGTTTAGTTGTGTTGATCTATCGTGCACTCTAAGGTTATTTAAACATGAATATCGAATATTGTGGAGCTTGTTAACTCCGGCATTGAGGGTTCATGTAATCCTACACAATTAGTGGTGTTCATCATCCAACAAGAGAGTGTAGAGTATAGCATATATCTATTTATTCTGTTATGTAATCAATGTTGAGAGTGTCCACTAGTGAAAGTATAATCCCTAGGCCTTGTTCCTAAATACTGCAATCATCGCTGCTTGTTTACTGTTCTACTGCATCTGTACTGTCTGCAATATTACCACCATCAACCACATGCCAGTCCTGGACAGCAAAGCACTTTTCTGGCGCCGCTACTACTGCTCATACTTATTCATACCACCTGTATTTCACTATCTCTTCGCCGAACTAGTGCACCTATTAGGTGTGTTGGGGACACAAGAGACTTCTTGCTTTGTGGTTGCAGGGTTGCATGAGAGGGATATCTTTGACCTCTTCCTCCCTGAGTTCGATAAACCTTGGGTGATCCACTTAAGGGAAACTTGCTGCTGTTCTACAAACCTCTGCTCTTGGAGGCCCAACACTGTCTACAAGAATAGAAGCACCCGTAGACATCAAGCACTTTTCTGGCGCCGTTGCCGGGGAGGAAAGGTAAAAGGTACTCACACTCCGGATCTCGGCTACTAAGCTATTTTCGCCGTTGTAAGTACTCGAAGCTATTTCCTTTAGATCCTGCAATTGCATCTTTTTGTTTCTTGTTTACACTAGTTAGGCATAATGGAAAACAACAAAAATATGAGAGATCTTTATGAACTTTATCTTGAATTAGGACATGATGTGTTTGAAGAGAGAATTAAAGAACCCTTGGAAATTTATATGCATGCTAATGGGAATGTTATTAATATGAATGCTTTGAACAATATTATTGCTAATGCTATGGAAAATTCTAAGCTTGGGGAGGTCGGTTTTGATGAAAATGATCTCTTTAGCCCTCCGGGTATTGAGGAGAAAGTTTATGTTGATTATGATATGCCTCCTATTTATGATGATTATAATGATAGTAGTCTTTTGGTGCCACATGTTATGGAGGATAAATTTGATTATGATTACAATATGCCTCCTATATTTGATGATGAGAATAATAATGATAGCTACTTCGTTGAATTTGCTCCCGCTATTACTAATAAAATTGATTGTGCTTATGTGGAGAGTAATAATTTTATGCATGAGACTCATGATAAGAATGCTTTATGTGATAGTTATATTGTTGAGTTTGCTCATGATGCTACTGGACATTATTATGAGAGAGGAAAATATGGTGGTAGAAATTTTCATGGTACTAAAACACCTCTCTATATGCTTAAAATCTTGAAGTTGAGCTTGTCTAGTTTTCCTATGCTTGTTGCATTATGCTTCTTGAATTTATTTATTTACATGATTCCTATGCATAGGAAGCATGTTAGGCTTAAATGTGTTTTGAATTTGCCTCTTGATGCTCTCTTTTGCTTCAAATACTATTTCTTGCGAGTGCATCATTAAAACTGCTGAGCCCATCTTAATGGCTATAAAGAAAGAACTTCTTGGGAGATAACCCATGTGTTATTTTGCTACAGTACTTTTGTTTTATATTTGTATCTTGGAAGTTGTTACTACTGTAGCAACCTCTCCTTATCTTAATTTTGTTGCATTGTTGTGCCAAGTAAAGTCTTTGATAGTAAGGTTCATACTAGATTTGGATTACTGCGCAGAAACAGATTTCTTGCTGTCACGAATCTGGGCCTAATTCTCTGTAGGTAACTCAGAAAATTATGCCAATTTACGTGAGTGATCCTCAGATATGTACGCAACTTTCATTCAATTTGAGCATTTTCATTTGAGCAAGTCTGGTGCCTCTTAGAAATTCGTCTTTACGGACTGTTCTGTTTTGACAGATTCTGCCTTTTATTTCGCATTGCTTCTTTTGCTATGTTGGATGGATTTCTTTGTTCCATTAACTTTCAGAAGTTTTGAGCAATGTCCAGAAGTGTTAAGAATGATTGTGTCACCTCTGAACATGTGAATTTTGATTATGCACTAACCCTCTAATGAGTTGTTTCGAGTTTGGTGTGGAGGAAGTTTTCAAGGGTCAAGAGAGGAGGATGATACAATGTGATCAAGAAGAGTGAAAGCTCTAAGCTTGGGGATGCCCCGGTGGTTCATCCCTGCATATTTCAAGAAGACTCAAGCGTCTAAGCTTGGGGATGCCCAAGGCATCCCCTTCTTCATCGACAAATTATCAGGTTCCTTCTCTTGAAACTATATTTTTATTCGGTCACATCTTATGTACTTTACTTGGAGCGTCTGTGTGTTTTTGTTTTTTTGCTTTTGTTTGAATAAATGCTTGTGTGGGAGAGAGACACGCTCCGCTGGTTCATATGAACACATGTGTTCTTAGCTTTTAATTTTCATGGTGAAGGTTGAAACTGCTTCGTTAATTGTTATATGGTTGGAAACGGGAAATGCTACATGTAGTAATTGGCAAAATGTCTTGGATAATTTGATACTTGGCAATTGTTGTGCTCATGTTTAAGCTCTTGCACCATATACTTTGCACCTATTAATGAAGAAATACATAGAGCTTGCTAAAATTTGGTTTTGCATAATTGGTCTCTCTAAGGTCTAGATAATTTCTAGTATTGAGTTTGAACAACAAGGAAGACGGTGTAGAGTCTTATAATGTTTACAATATGTCTTTTATGTGAGTTTTGCTGCACCGGTTTATCCTTGTGTTTGTTTCACATAAACCTTGCTAGCCTAAGCCTTGTATCGAGAGGGAATACTTCTCATGCATCCAAAATCCTTGAGCCAACCACTATGCCATTTGTGTCCACCATACCTACCTACTACATGGTATTTCTCCGCCATTCCAAAGTAAATTGCTTGAGTGCTACCTTTAAACAATTCAAAATTTATTACCTCTGATTTGTGTCAATGTTTTATAGCTCATGAGGAAGTATGTGGTGTTTATCTTTCATTCTTGTTGGGCAACTTTCACCAATGGACTAGTGGCTTCATCCGCTTATCCAATAATTTTGCAAAAAGAGCTGGCAATGGGATTCCCAGTCCCAAATTAATTAACAAAAATACACACTCCTCCATGGTATGTGATTGTTGGACGGCACCCGAAGGATTCGGTTAGCCATGGCTTGAGAAAGCAAAGGTGGGGAGGAGTGTCATCATAATAAAACTAAAATAAAAAAGGCACTCCTTCATGGTATGAGATTGTTGGCAGGCACCCGAGGATTCGGTTAGCCATGGTTTGTGAAAGAAAGGTTGGAAGGAGTGCCACACAAAAATAAAAATAAAATGGGAGCCGCTCTTTGAAGGTTTGTCTGGCAAGGGGGTTATAGTGCCCACTACCATTCGTTGACAACAACAAACACCTCTCAAAATTTTACTTTTATTGCTCTCTATATGTTTTCAAAATCAAAGCTCTAGCACAAATATAGCAATCAATGCTTCCCTCTGCGAAGGGCCTTTCTTTTACTTTGATGTTGAGTCAGTTCACCTATTTCTCTCCATCTCAAGAAGCAAACACTTGTGTGAACTGTGCATTGATTCCTACATACTTGCATATTGCACTTGTTATATTACTTTACATTGACAATATCCATGAGATATACATGTTATAAGTTGAAAGCAACCGCTGAAACTTAATCTTCCTTTGTGTTGCTTCAATACCTTTACTTTGAATTATTGCTTTATGAGTTAACTCTTATGCAAGACTTATTGATGCTTGTCTTGAGGTACTATTCATGAAAAGTCTTTGCTATATGATTCATTTGTTTACTCATGTCATTTACCATTGTTTTGATCGCTGCATTCATTACATGTGCTTTACAATAGTATGATCAAGTTTATAATGGCATGTCACTCCAGAAATTATCTTTGTTATCGTTTACCTACTCGGGACGAGCAGGAACTAAGCTTGGGGATGCTGATACATCTCCGACGTATCGATAATTTCTTATGTTCCATGCTTGTTTTATGACAATACCTACATGTTTTGTTCACACTTTATATCATTTTTATGCGTTTTTGGAACTAACCTATTGACGAGATGCCGAAGTGCCAGTTCCTGTTTTCTGCTGTTTTTGGTTTCAGAAATCCTAGTAAGGAAATATTCTCGGAATTGGACGAAATCAACGCCCAACATCTTAGAATCACACGAAGCTTCCAGAACACCCGAGAGCCGCCAGAGGAGGGCCCTGTGGGCCCCAGACGATAGGGTGGCGCGGCCCAGGCCTTGGTCGTGCCCCCCTAGTGTGTCACCGCCTCGTCGACCCTCCGACTCCGCCTCTTTGCCTATTTAAAGGTCCCTGACCTAAATCTTCGATACGGAAAAACCACGGTACGAGAAACCTTCCAGAGCCGCCGCCATCGCGAAGCCAAGATCTGGAGGACAGGAGTCTCTGTTCCGGCACGCCGCCGGGACGGGGAAGTGCCCCCGGAAGGCTTCTCCATCGACACCGCTGCCATCTCCACCGCCATCTTCATCAATGCTGCTGTCTCCCATGAGGAGGGAGTAGTTCTCCATTGAGGCTAAGGGTTGTACCGGTAGCTATGTCGTTTATCTCTCTCCTATGTACTTCAATACAATAATCTCATGAGCTGCCTTACATGATTGAGATTCATATGATGATGCTTGTAATCTAGATGTCATTATGCTAATCAAGTGGATTTTACTTATGTGATCTCCGGAGACTCCTTGTCCCACGTGTGTAAAGGTGACAGTGTGTGCACCGTGTGTGTCTCTTAGGCTATATTTCACAGAATACTTATTCACTATTATGGATAGCATAGTGAAGTGCTTATTTATATCCCTTTATGATTGCAATGTGTTTTGTATCACTATTCATCTATGTGCTACTCTAGTGATGTTATTAAAGTACTCTATTCCTCCTGCACGGTGTAATGGTGATAGTGTGTGCATCGTGTAGTACTTGGCGTAGGTTATGATTGTAATCTCTTGTAGATTATGAAGTTAACTATTGCTATGATAGTATTGATGTGATCTATTCCTCCTTTCATAGTGTGAAGGTGACAGTGTGCATGCTATGTTAGTACTTGGTTTAGTTGTGTTGATCTATCGTGCACTCTAAGGTTATTTAAACATGAATATCGAATATTGTGGAGCTTGTTAACTCCGGCATTGAGGGTTCATGTAATCCTACACAATTAGTGGTGTTCATCATCCAACAAGAGAGTGTAGAGTATAGCATATATCTATTTATTCTGTTATGTGATCAATGTTGAGAGTGTCCACTAGTGAAAGTATAATCCCTAGGCCTTGTTCCTAAATACTGCAATCATCGCTGCTTGTTTACTGTTCTACTGCATCTGTACTGTCTGCAATATTACCACCATCAACCACACGCCAGTCCTGGACAGCAAAGCACTTTTCTGGCGCCGCTACTACTGCTCATACTTATTCATACCACCTGTATTTCACTATCTCTTCGCCGAACTAGTGCACCTATTAGGTGTGTTGGGGACACAAGAGACTTCTTGCTTTGTGGTTGCAGGGTTGCATGAGAGGGATATCTTTGACCTCTTCCTCCCTGAGTTCGATAAACCTTGGGTGATCCACTTAAGGGAAACTTGTTGCTGTTCTACAAACCTCTGCTCTTGGAGGCCCAACACTGTCTACAAGAATAGAAGCACCCGTAGACATCACCCTACCATCCCCTTCAGCCTACAGCGGGGGAATTACTCACACATGGATGGGGGAAGCATTGTTGGTCGATGGAGAGGCGTCGGTGGTGATGATGGCGATGATCTCCTCCAACTCCCCGTCCCGGCGGAGTGCCAGAACGGAGTTTCTGGTCCCCGAGACAGAGTTTCGCGATGTGGCGGCGTACTGGAGGGTTTCTGGCGACTTCGACTTTCTCCCCGTGTTTTTTAGGTCGAAACCCCTTAAGTAGTCCAGAGGAGGGCGTCGGAGACCAGCCGAGGGGGCCACACACTAGGGCGGCGCCCCCCCTGGGCCGCGCCGGCCTGGTGTGTGGGGCCCTCGGGCCTCCACCTGGCTTGCCCTTCTGGCTCCGTGAGTTTTCTGGTAAAATAGGCCCTTTGGTATAAATTCAGAGGATTTTCCCGAAAGTTGAATTTCTGCACAAAAACAAGACGCCAGAGCAATTCTGCTGAAAACAGCGTTAGTCCGTGTTAGTTGTATCCAAAATACACAAATTAGGGGCAAAACAATAGCAAAAGTGTTCGGGAAAGTAGATACGTTTTAGACGTATCAATAGGTAGCTCACAAGATCTAACATGATAGCACAATGATGAGAAGACAACCATCTAGCTACTGCTATGGACCCATAGTCCAGGGGTGAACTACTCACACATCAATCCGGAGGTGATCATGGTGATGAAGAGTCCTCCGGGAGATGATTCCCCTCTCCAGCAGGGTGCCGGAGGCGATCTCCTTAATCCCCCGAGATTGGATTAGCGGCGGCGGCGTCTCTGGAAGGTTTTCCGTATCGTGGCTCTCGGTACAGGGGTTTTCGCGACGAAGGCTTTAAGTAGGCGGAAGAGCAGGGTTGGAGGCGGCGCGAGGGCCCCACACCATAGGGCGGCGCGGGGCCCACCCTGGTCGCGCGTCCCTGTGGTGTCGGCGCCTCGTCGCCCCACTTCGTATCCTCTTCGGTCTTCTGGAAGCTTCGTGGAAAAATAAGACTCTGGGCGTTGATTTCGTCCAATTCCGAGAATATTTCCTTGGTAGGATTTCTGAAACCAAAAACAGCAGAAAACAGCAAGTGGCTCTTCGGCATCTTGTCAATAGGTTAGTGCCGGAAAATGCATATAAATGATATAAAGTGTGTATAAAACATGTGAGTATCATCATAAAAGTAGCATGGAACATAAGAAATTATAGATACGTTTGAGACGTATCAGGTATCCATGATGGCTCCTTTGCATACTCGAATAAATGACGAAATGGACCTCCTTGTTAATGCATGTGTTAATCCCTTTGCTTCATGGTATCTTGATATCCTGAGGTGAGACTCTTTAGATATTCCAGTGAATCAACTCTTTGATCACAATAGTTAACCTCGACCCGGTATCAATAACTTTTTCTTGTTTCATATATAGATGATGTCATGTGATCATTATCACATTTTTTCTTGCAGACGATTAGTTTACATCACAATACCGAGAGTGCCCAAAGCATATCTCTCATTCGTTACGTGGTGAAGATATCATTCGTGAATTATGAAGCTCCCGTTCATACTTTTGTATGTCTGAACCTTAAATTTTATATCACCTGGTTAAGGAAGTGATTATTGATAAGATCAAAGCATATCCTCTAATACGAGGTTAATAGATATTCTCATGGTCTAAGGAGTTTCAGATAAGACAACACCTAAAAATAAGGCTACACTAATGATAGACGAATATGTCTCATAGCATATCAACGACTTAGGTATGTTTAGTACAATTATTTATTAAAACAATGTACTCCATGTATTGCTAGCATCCTTGTGACAATGACAATGCACGATTAAAAATGCTTGACCACAATACATGAGCAAGTCATATTTAGAGGCAAGACTAGGAACATCTTTCTTGCTTATCTCTTTACACGTGCTTGTGAGCTTTTCTTCAAATCTCATATTTGGGAAACACAACAGATATAGCATAAAGGATATTAATAAACATGAAGTGATATATAATAAATAAAACTTACTATTATTGTATCTGCGGCATAACTCATTCAAATTCCCATTTGTACTAGAGTCCATAATCAACTTAAGCATGTTAATCAACACAATTTTAAATCTCAGTGCCCATGATTCCACTGTGGTTTAGTCTTCGTCATCAAACCTGGCACTCAGATCCTAATGACACTTGTCATATCTTGCATGCCCTTGTTCAAGATGAACTTGTAGCATTTGAAATCCGGTGTTTTAACTCGTTCGAATTCCAATGATCAATAAAGTTATACCACAATATGATCATAATATTAAAGAACAACCTTTTTGTCTCAGCAAACAAAAATATTTCTACCTTTATGGATTATTCACACTACATTTATTTTTATGGATATCATGCAATACTTCATGTGAAATCCAAATCATGTTTGTACTATTTATTCCATCAGTAAGTAACTTAAAATTATCAATAAAAAAGGTGAATAGGTATAAATTGTTAAATGATAACAACACCAACTTTATTTGGGATCAAATTGATAATCTCATAACCGAGATACCTGATCTGAAGTTTCTAATGAGAGCACATCAAACAAAGCTTTAACAGTTTTCTTAGTTATATCCCAAAAGTGTTCATAAAATTCAATAGGTAGACTATTACGTCCAAGAGCTTTGTGGTGATCAACGGATAAAAAAGCTTTTTAGTCTCCTCCATAGTCTATTCAGCTGTAAAATTTTCATTTAAACATTTATCGATGACACTTCCAAAATAAAAAGTTGTAATTGACAGAGCTGCAATCTTCCTATCGAGACAATATTATATAGTCCGTCCTCTCCATAATATTTGTAGTTTGAGTTCAGATTTGAATTACAATCCCAATAAGAATTATGGACCAAAGAGAAAGTAATGATGTGTCATAGGCCTCGAAGTGTGGCTCGATCTCACAAATTGACCAACGGGATGAACACACGTAGAAAAAACCCGATACAATCCGGTTTTCTCTCCATGGCCCGAACCACCGTCCCGATAGAATCACTCAAGAGAAAGACACAAGGTAGAATTCCTGAATGAAAAATCGATATGTAAATGGTAGAACCAAAAACATGAAAGAGTAGTAGCAAAGTAGAATTCCCAATCGGAAGAGACTTGTTCTACTAGAATCATGCAAGTTAAAGACCGATCACATAAAGAGAGCCTTGGATACAACACATAGATTTGTGTCTAAAAGGGGACGGGGTTCCCTAATCCACATAAGGATGATAGAGGCTCAAGACTAGTTCTTCATATCATCAACTCTACGGTCTCTAGGTGGGGAGAGGGACATATATATAGGGAGCCATGACCTACGTGTAGTTTAGTCATACAAAGGGGTTACATGGGTTGAGGCCCAACTGATATTGCTCATCTCGGTCCACTTAGGCTGGAGACTGTGGTGTAAGTAAACCGAAGACTCCGGTCTTGTTGTTTCAGTCCGGAGACTCTAGGGCAAGACTCTGGTAAGCCCAGAAACTCTCCGAACCGTTTGGATCGCTAGGCTCGATCTTCTTGGGCAAGAGACTTTGGTGTGGTGTACGCTGCAGACTTTGTTGTTGAGTGGATGAGGTTGGAGACTCTAGTGTAGCTTTGCCTGGAGTTTCTTTCTTCTTTTCTTTCTTGCTTCCATGATGCCGGCCTTTAGTCCTCGGTCATCCGTGACATCCTCTCTTTGTTCCGTACTTGTCGATGTATATCTATCATAGACATGTAACGGAGAATGAAGTAGCATATCATTCAATATAGGCAATTGTAGGCATGCATAAAGGAGAAGATTCACCTTTGAGAGACGTGTTGGCGTTGACGCACATGATACGGTGAAGACCAAAGATCGAGCCACAACAAGTAACTATTAATATGTTGCATAAGATTTTTTTTTGTCCACCAATAACATTATATCCATGTTTCAAAATATGAGTAAGATCGTGTCTCAGTCAAGCACTATCTAGCTTTACTCATAAAGAACTTGGTGTTGCAATCTCCCAATGTCAATCCTATCAAACTACTTTCACTGAACTTATACTTTTTAGCCGCCTTTTCTCGTCAGCAGACACCACTGCACAAAGGAGCAACAGCGTCGCAGAATTAAGCCTTAATAAAAATGATCAAAACGGCGCAGGTGCCATGGCGTGCTGCGTTCTAAGGAGGGACACACCTGATGACACACGTCGCACAACATCTTTTAAATTATAAACTCTACTAATCATAGCCATTGGTATTTAGTAGAGAGCTGCTTACTTGACTCGTGGTATTTTTTTGCCCTTTTTCTTCTCTTTTTCTTGAGATATTTAGGAACTAATGTTTTCGAGATTTTGACTCTGGAGTGTTGACATTGGCCATTTTTATACACGGACTGAGCTCCCATGTATCCCTTTCGTCCCAATTAACGGGCAGCATGCCAATTATGTATGTTACAAGCACGGGATTGCATTCGAGTTCATCTTCTTCCACTTGATTAAGAATTCTTTGTTAATTTCTGACGGCCGGTGAGCGACATTAATCAATCAATCAATCATCAGGCGGCTTTATTCTACTGTTCCCCATGAGAGTTTGCCCAAAACACCATCTAGAATCCACCTCATACATGGACGTGGCCTATTATCTTCCACCTGTGATTCTGTTTATTCTTATGTAAAACTGGGTGTAAATTAATTGGAGACTGAAAGCGAAAATAAAATATACCCTAAAAGTACATATCGCAGTCTTTATTTGAGTGTGATTTGGTGAAAGCAACACAGGCACATGTATACTTTGCAAGAACTGCAACTCAGATGATACAACTTACAAGTATAAATAAGCAATCGCTCAGCTGATCCAACCCAAAGCAATTGCTCAGATCACTCAGCTTAAGTGCACAGCTCAAGCAGGCAACTATCAATCATGGCTCTCATCAGGGAAAAGAGACTTCCGCAACTGCAGCTCTCGCTGCCCGTCCCGCCCCGCGCCGCTGTCCAGCGTCCCAACCCAATGTTCGCGCCGGCGCCGGCGCCGACGCCGAAGAAGGCATCGACACCAACGGCGCTGTCCAGCCAGTTCCGCATCTCCGACTTCGACAAGCTCGCCGTGCTGGGCCGAGGGAGCGGCGGCACCGTGTACAAGGTCCGGCATCGCGAGACGTGCGCGCTCTACGCTCTCAAGGTCCAGCACTACGGAGACCCTGCCGCGGCCGCCGAGGCGGAGATCCTCAGCCGCACGGCCTCGCCGTTCGTGGTCAGGTGTCATTCCATTCTCCCTGCTGCCGCCTCCAGTGACATCGCGATGCTCCTCGAGCTAGTGGACGGTGGATCGCTCGACTCCATCAAGAGCCGGCAGGGAGCGTTCCCGGAGGCCGCGCTCGCGGAGGTAGCAGCGCAGGCTCTGTCGGGCTTGGCATATCTCCACGCTCGCCGCATCGTGCACCTCGACATCAAGCCGGCGAACCTCCTCGCCAGCACGAACGGGGATATCAAGGTCGCCGACTTCGGCATCGCCAAGGTGCTCTCTCGCGCCGGCGACCAGTGCACGTCGTATGTGGGCACCACCGCGTATATGAGCCCCGAGCGCTTCGACCCCGAGGCGCACGGCGGGCACTACGACCCGTACGCCGTCGATGTCTGGAGCCTGGGGGTCACCATCCTTGAGCTCTTCATGGGCGGCACTCATGTGCGCCGTCTGCTTCGGTGAGGCGCCCACGCTGTCCGACGGAGCAGCTTCACATAATCTTCACGGTTTTATCGCCGCGTGCCTGCACAAATACTACCGCAAGAGGGCGTCCGTGGCGGATCTGCTTGCCCACCCGTTTGTTGCCCGGAGGGATGTGGCAGTGTCCAAGTGCGCGCTCCGGAAGCTGGTCGCCGACGTCTCGTTGGAGAGCCGGCGAACGTAATCCCGATGGGCAGTCGAACCATGAACATAAATAGGATCAGTTTTGTTAGTCATGTGCAGTACCCTACCATGGCGTCTAACATATCAGTTAGCTTAGCGCTCACATAGAAATGTACACTGCTTAGACTAATAGTGTTTCTGGTTTTAGTAGTACTCCCTCTGTTCCACAAAAAGCTTCTCAATTTTGTCTAGATTTGGATATACGTAGAGTTATAGACATATTTTAGTTATAGATACATCCGTATCTAGAAAAAATGAGAAGCTTTTTTTGAAATGGAGGGAGTACTTCTTTTCTTATGGAAGCAGGAACTTCGACCTTGAATATATGAGGAAATTGTTATATGATTTAATTCGAATAAATACTAGATAAATAATGACTATAGAAACAGAGATTAACCTAGCCTTGCCAGCTAGTACGTTAGATGAACAAATCAAATCTAAAGCATTTCCTATAACTATAAATTCTAGATGGATCTTGACCAGAGAGGACATAAACATGTCTAGTACAATTACATTAGTGTCCGAGTTTTTGTCGTCAGCCATGTCATCGAATAGGTTGTTGATGTCAGGGAAGTAGTCGTCCTGGAAGGAATCATCGGACGTGGTGTTGCCAGTAATCACCCGAGAGCACTCGCAAAATACATGATCACCCCTTATACATACAGGTCTATGGCGTGTGGGTTCTCGTAGCCTACTTTCTCATCCTTTGGTGTACGCCAGAAGATTAGATGGTAAATACGTGTGTGGCAGTGGAATGAGGAAATCTCATGAGTTGCATACACGCCTAGGGGGAGGAGCAGCCTCTTTGTAGACAACAACGGTGAAACCAATGGTCAAAGAGAATTTGAGGAGAGGAACAAATAAGATTCACCTTCCGCTTGTATTGAATACAAACATATTTTAGTTTCGGGTAGAAAACCATTCAAATTTAACAAGCATGTGGTTGACAAAAAAGAAACAAAAATCGTACACATGTCACATGTCCTAACTCATCTCGGCTCATTCTCGGAACCCAAGGCATGTGCGCACGGTGACTAGGCATGCAAAGGTATGCTGTAAGGGTATTTTACCCTTATCCATTATTTTGGTAACTATGACACCGTGCTAGAGTATTTGGTCTAATACATGTCTACAAGATGATTCCCAGGTATTAGCCAAAGAGGTATAATGGTGTATCAATGAAACAAGAAGGCAATGGGAGACCCCCCACTTCGAAGAAAAATCAACAAGGGTGTTTCTGCCTCGGCCGGTCAGTGGCCCGGTCAGGCCGGCCCTGGCATCGGCCAGCCCGGCGCAGACCGGCCCCAGGACCTGTGCCAACCGGCCGATGTCCAGTAAGCTCGGAGAGCTCGTCCGGTCTGCGTCCGGTCGCCAACCCGGTCTGGACCGGCTCCATAGAAATGTACTCCCTCCGTCCACAAATAAGTGGACGTGCGGGATTTTCAAAATAAATTAGTAAAAGGAGAGAAAATTGCAATTGAAAGATGCAACCAACATCTCTCTCCTCTTTAATTATTTCATCTCCAATAGGCTAGTACACGTACAAAATTAAGATAACATTTGTTGAATGTTATTGGGTTTGATTTTCGTGCGATGAGGGAGAACCAACTTTTACTAATTTAAAATGCATTGAGATCATAGAAGTACACTCTTTTATGGACAAAGGTTGGGGCTAGATGTCCACTTATTTGTGGATGGAGGGAGTACACTGCTTAGACTAATAGTGTTTCTGCTTTTAGCTAGTACTCCCTCTGTTCCACAAAAAGCTTCTTAATTTTGTCTAGATTTGAATGTACATAGAGTTATAGACATGTTTTAGTTATAGATACATCTATATCTAGAAAAATTGAGAAGCTTTTTTTTGGACGAAGGGAGTACTTCTTTTCTAATGGAAGCATGAACTTCGACCTTGAATATATGAGGAAATTATTATATGATTTAATTTGAATAAATAGTAGATAAATAATGACTATACAAACGGAGATTAAGCTAGCCTTGCCAGCTAGTACATCAGATGAACAAATCAAATCTAAAGCATTTTAGAACTATAAATTCTAGCATGATCTTGAACAGAGAGGACATATACATGTCCAGTGCAATTCCATTCGCGTTCTTGAGTTGTTGTCGTCAGCCATGTCATCGAATAGGTTCTTGATGTTGGGGAAGTAGTCGTCCTAGGAAAGAATCATCGGATGTGGTGTTGCCAATAGTCGTGCGAGAGCGCTGCAAAATACATGATCACCCCACATACATACAAGTCTATGACGGGCAGGGTTCTCGTAGCCTACTATCTCATCCTTTGGTGTACGCTGGAAGATGGGATGGAAAATATGTGTGCGGCTGCGCAATGTAGTGGAATGAGGAAATCTCATGTGTTGCATACACGTCTAGGGGGAGGAGCGACCTCTTTGTAGACAACGATGGCGAAACGAATGGTCAAAGAGAATCCGAGAAGAGGAACAAATAAGATTCACCTTCCACTTGTATTGAATAAAAAAATATTTTAGTTTCGGATAGAAAACCATTCAAAATCAACAAACATGCGGTTGAAAAAAAATCGTACACATGGCACAGGTTCTAACTCGTCTCGGCTCATTCCCGGAACCCAACACATGTGCCTACACTGACGGGGCATGGAAAGGCACGCGTTGCAGTCTTGCAGAGAAATATGTGTGTAGATCTCTTTTTCTTATGCTCATAAAAGTGGTAGAATAACCTCCATTATAAGGAGGCTAACATCCCATTAAAACTAGTTTGTGCTAGTCCCACCTTTTTCCATTCGTGAATGGGCTAAGCGGGTCTTTGAGATTTTCAATTAGAAAATATTTCTAATGAATATTAGGGATGGCCCAGTAATTCCAACAATCTCACACCGCATCTTAGAGGCACACAAAGTTTATCAATGATTCCAAAGTACTCTTTATATATCCGTACTTAGTGGATAATGTTAAATTAAACATCAACCTAGAACTTTATTAGTACACTAGTTTATAATTTAAACTTCCTCCTAGAATTTTGTGATACAGTAGTTTGTAATTTGAATAATCGATTGTTCCTTCAGGTACACGGTTTTGTGCGCTAGTTTCACACAAATCCTAGACTATTATTAGGCTTCCGCAAGGACTTCCTCTCGGCGAAGCTTATACGACATACTCCACGGACTTTTCATGAGTTTATTAGATAACACATGACTCTTACAGACTTGGTGTTTAACATTTAAACTCATATACATGTGCTCTTCAAAAGAATGTTTCGTACGAGAACATTTCTGTTTAAATAAGCCACTTAGAACATCTTAAATAAATATTAACATGCCATGAAGATTAAGACAGTAATGCATCTTCACGAAATGATATTGTTAATTTTAGGATATTGTAACATCCCAAAAATTTCAAAACAAATAAAATGAATTTCCCTAGTTCCAAATTTTGGAACCAACAAAAACTTTTATTAAATTGAGTTGATACATAGAGATCTTGTTTAACTCTTGTGCTATTGCCATGATTGCTTGTTTAATTAGTATTTTGAAATACTCTTAAACCCTAAACCTCACATTCCTTTTTACCATCCAAGTTAAAGTAAAATAAAAAGAATTTAAATAAGAAAAAGGCATATATGCCTATGGCTATTTTTATAAAACTTTACCCTAGGCCTTTCCACTTTATTTAGAGGATTGGAAAACCTTCATATACCTTATCTAGTACTTCTCAAACCCAATCCAAGTTGAAACAAAAGAAAATAAAAATAAACTAAAAATGCCATAGAGGCATATGAGAGTAAAATGCAAATTTGTGAAATTGAAGATATTGACCCTAGGACTTGTGGTGAATGGTTGGATCACTCCTATATACCATTTCAACACTCAACAACATCAATTGGGTCAAGTCAATTCAAATTAAAAATCAAATGCAACATATGCATAGAGGCATATGTGACACATAGCCATAATACTCAATTCTTGTCCTATGCACTTCTACCTTGACTAAATGGTGTGAAACCATATCTAAACCTAATCTAACACTAAATTGAACCTCAACCTTGCCCAAGTAAAGCAAGGGGAGCAAATTACAAGAATAAGAAAATTTGACATGTCACCTCTTATGTGTTATGGCCAATTTTGCAAATCTTTAACCTAGACCCTTTTGGCTTGCCCCATTGGTTGGAAATGGTTAATAAACACTTATTAACACATTTGGAACCAAAGAAACTCAACTCAAATCAAATATGAAATCAAAATGAGCTTACATACACTAATGGTCAAAATTGACAATTTTAATATCATACCCACTTTGAGCCTTTTTATTAGGAGATTCTCAAACCAAACCCTCTCAAATCTTTGCACTTCATCCAAGACCTCATCAAGATGAACACTTTTGATGTTGACCACTTTGACCAGATCTTTGACCATTGCTCACAATAGTCAAACCAAAATGCCACTTTGAAACAAATTCTAGATTCCCTCAAAATTTAGGATTTTCACAAATCCATTCCAAATCTCAAACCAATGCCATACATGGCTGCCCAACCTCATTTAGAACCCATCCATCACAAGAATTGGTCAAAAGTCATCACACATGAGACCATAGCAAAGAATCAATTCAATGCCATAGAGTACAAACACTATTCAACCACCCACCATCACCTCACTTCTCTCTCCCTTGTGCTCATCTACAAGACATGGTACCCTAAACCAGCTAACATGACCTCACCTAGTGTGCATGGTCACCTCACATCACCACCATGCCCAAAATCTTGTCATATGTCACATACACTTTGCCAATTATTATATGTGCACCCTCTACCCCTCTCCAACTATGCTAATCATGTCAAACCCTCTTGCCTCACCTCACACCAGCATGCCCTGCCCTCAGAAACCCAGAGAGATGCACCAACGCATCCAATGCCATGCCATGCCACTCCAAATGACATCACCATGCCAACCCTTGTCTTTCTCCCTCTCTGGTCACCCTCACCTTGTCAAGTTGACTCATCTCACTCCTCTGAACACCACCATACCAGAGTTGACCCAAGCAAACACTTGCACACCTCAAGGCCACACCATGCCACTCACATAGTCACCACCATGCACCCACATGCCCTGGCCCTTTTCCCTCCCTCTCACCATGTCACCTATAGTCCCCTGGACCCTAGACACCTGCCAGACATGGTCCTGGTTGGAGGAGAGCAAGGACTTGACCACCATGCCCATGCCATTGTCCATGATCACCCTCCCGTGGACACCATCACCTCTCTGCGTGCACACTGCAAACCAATGCTTCCTACTGCGCCACTAGCTTCCTCTCTCCCCCACGCACCTGCTAGACAAGCCCGTTGACCCTATCTCGCGCCAGAGTGACGCCATGAAGTGAGGACACCCACGTCGGCCACGTACCCGCGTGCCCTGCACACAACGCCATCAGGCTTGCCACTCCGCGCGCGTCACCACCTACCCGGTACCTCTCTTGCTGACGCAAAAGCCAGGCCAGAGGCGACTGTGCACGACGCACACCACGACATGGCCACCATGCCGGCCATGCCCCGCCCCTCTCCCCTGGACACTATATAAACCCCGCCCCTCGCCCTGGATAGCACCACACCATCTCACAGCCTCCCTTTCTTCTCCCCAGCGCCTCCCTATTGCCCTCCTCGCAGCTCACCGGCGCCCACAAGCTCACCGGCGGCATCCCTCAAAACCGCCCAGAATTTCATCACCATAGCCCCCGATCCCTACAGCAAAGTTGTAGCCCTTGGAAATACCTTTCCAACGCACCTAACCACGCCTCAATCCGAGCTCCGAGGTGAGAGAAATCGCCCCCGCAAGCTAGCTGTGTCGGGAGGAAGACGACGGCCCAGCGCCGTCGGATCCCGATCCGACGCGCCGCGTGGTCCGCCTGCACCCGACGTGCATGCGCCATGCATGCGTGGCCCAGGCCGCAGCTGGGCCGGCCCACTTCGTTTCCCGCCCCCGTTTGATTTCAAATTTTGTTTAATTCTTTTTCATTTAAATTGCTATCAGATGCTTTGCTAGAAATATCTCCAAATCTACTTGGCCATTTTTAGTGAATTTCATATGGTTGGAAAGCCTGTGAAATTATCTATCCAATTCCACTGGATTCAAACTAATAGCTCTTGTAGAATTAAAGTAGCAAAATAAATAAGACATGGACTTTTCTGACTTAGAATAATTATTAAAAATCAACCCTTTTGAATTTTAAGGTGATTCCACCTCTCATAATTCACAATTCACAAACTCTAATTGTTTATGTAAAAATATGATATAGGTACTGTGTATGATCATGGGCTAGAAGCAAAATATTGGCTATGTAGTCAATAACTAGCCCATTTAAACCATTTCAAAAATAGTATTTAAATTGTATGAGGTATAGCATCTCATTTAAATATTTATTCCAAGTGATTCAATGTGAGGTAATGACCTTAGTCTTCATGACCCCATAGGATTCTTCTTGAGAATATTAAATCACCTCAATAGTAGTTTTTAACTTAGTTACAACTATGTGTTAAATCATATAAGAGGTATTCCTCTCATTTAAATCTTGTTCTCAAGTAATTCAACATGAGGTAGTGACCATGGTCTATATAATCTCATATTGAGTTATTTGGTGACATTAAATCACTACCATGTTAGTATTAAATTGCATGAGGTATGGAACCTCATTTAAATCATTTTCTCAAATGATAAGTATGAAGAGGTTGACTTTGGTCAACCTAGGTCATATATTATTCATAAGAGAAATTAAATCTTAATAAGATAATGAGAGGAAATTATTTCTCTAAGTAATTAAAAGTAACACCTAAGTTAGTATGAGAGGAAATTATTTTTCTTAAATAAGAAAAAAACACATCCACCAACTTAATAGTAATGTGTGATGCTAGTTTAAGTTGTGTGAATCATGTGTGTGCTTAGTTTAGTAAATAAGTTTGGTATGATGATTGTGTACCCCGTATCGTATTTTAGACGCTAGTACCGGAGACTATCAGGAGGAGGAGGTCTTCTACCAAGAGGAAGGAGAAGAGAACTTTGACCACCACCTCAACCAAGGCAAGATAATACTCTTGCAAAGTGCAAAGCTCACCATGAGCAAGGCATTACCCATTTACTTTATGTTCATGATCCTACTTCCCAGTTTTACTTTTCAAGCTTATTTATTTTTGTTTTATCAAAGTACTTTTTGATTTATGATTCACTTGGTTAGTATTGGATTAGTACAAGAGTATCAAAGTTAGCCTAGAAGCAAAGCAAATTACTTAGCACCCCTCATACTTAGATGCTAGTGCTAAATTGAAAATGACTACTCTAGTTGGGAACTTGTGAAATGAAATGACTTTGAAAACCTTGGAATGATGAGTCATTCTATTGAAAGATTTTGAAGGTGAATATGACTTGTGAATGACTTGGTGAATTTTACCAAAACTGATGGTTGGGTTCGGATGCGATACCATTCCAATTTTACAAGTACCCCCACAATACCTGAATTTGGGTAAGGCCTAGCTGGAAACTTATGTATTTTAGTATGGGTTCCCTCTGAACAAGCGTCATCGGGGTTATGCCGGAGGCTGCCTCTACAACAAAAGGAATGATGTGAAATGACGTGAAATGAGGTGAATGTCCTACCCAAGCCCTGTGCAGTTCCCGGGTTGACGGTTTGTTTTCACCGGGAGGCCAAGCTCATGGGGAGAGGTGCCTATACTAGGGTATGTAAATGAAAGGTTAGGATTGGTAGTTCGCGTACTGCGTACGATAAATCAGGGCCGATTACCTGACGAACTATTGCAATTGTTGTGGCACAAGTGTACAACCTCTGCAGAGTTAAACCTATTCGAATAGCCGCGTCCGCGGTTATGGACAGTTGGGAAGGCCATACTGTTCCGTCATCAGAACTTTTCTAAAACTATGAATGGTGAATGCTGATTTGTGAATTTGAATTTGAAAGGTGACTTTGACTTTGAATCACAACAGAGTTGTGGGAATGACACTAATGTTCCCACTTGAGTTAGTTAGCACTTGAATAAGTCTTTTCTAAAATATTTGTGAACTAAAATTGGCTTTATGCAAAATAAACTAGAGCTTAGCACCCCCTTACTAGAATTGTTAGCACTTACATTAGTACTAGTTTGCGAGTACTTTAAAGTACTCACGGCTATGTCCCTGGCTATTCAAATGGCCAGACTATGAAGCGGAACAGCAGTATGAAGAGGACGACCAGCAGGACGCCTATGACAACTAGGGAATCTTCTGACGTCGGACGTTGGCCTGTGGACTAGAGAGTCCCTTCTATTTACGCTTCCGCTATGAAATTATGAACATTGTGTCTGTTGATCAATAGATCAACTATTTGTGTAATATTGGATCATGTGATCTCTATTTGTAAGACGACTATGGTATGTAATGAATGATGACTTATGATATTCAACTGTTATGTCTTGCAACAACAATATTCCTGGGATTGCGATGTATGGCATAACAGGCATCTGGACTTAAAAATCCGGGTGTTGACAAGTTGGTATCAAAGCCATTGTTTGACCTTAGGAGACCCTAGTTAGAATGGACGTCTGCAAAACTTAGTTTCAAAACCAAAGAAGTGAATATTTGCGAAAAAACTTATTCTCACTCTTATCCTTGAGATCTTTTTCAAAATGAGAAATTCATGCCCTACTTTTCTTTGCCATTCCTACATTAAATTTTGCACACTGGAATACTGATACGCGTTCAACACGCGTCCGTTGGGAACCCCAAGAGGAAGGTGTGATGCGTACAGCGGCAAGTTTCCCTCAGTATGAAACCAAGGTTATCGAACCAGTAGGAGCCAAGAAGCACGTTGAAGGTTGATGGCGGCGGGATGTAGTGCGGCGCAACACCAGGGATTCCGGCGCCAACGTGGAACCTGCACAACACAACCAAAGTACTTTGCCCCAACGAAACAGTGAGGTTGTCAATCTCACCGGCTTGCTGTAACAAAGGATTAACCGTATTGTGTGGAAGATGATTGTTTACAGAAAACAGTAGAACAAGTATTGCAGTAGATTGTATTTCAGTAAAGAGAATTGGACCGGGGTCCACAGTTCACTAGAGGTGTCTCTCCCATAAACAGCATGTTGGGTGAACAAATTACAGTTGGGCAATTGACAAATAAAGAGGGCATGACCATGCACATACATATCATGATGAGTATAGTGAGATTTAATTGGGCATTACGACAAAGTACATAGACCGCCATCCAACTGCATCTATGCCTAAAAAGTCCACCTTCAGGTTATCATCCGAACCCCCTCCAGTATTAAGTTGCAAAGCAACAGACAATTGCATTAAGTATGGTGCGTAATGTAATCAACAACTACATCCTTAGACATAGCATCAATGTTTTATCCCTAGTGGCAATAGCACAACACAACCTTAGAACTTTCTGTCCTTGTCCTGTGTGTCAATGCAGGCATGAACCCACTATCGAGCATAAATACTCCCTCTTGGAGTTACAAGCATCTACTTGGCCAGAGCATCTACTAGTAACGGAGAGCATGCAAGATCATAAACAACACATAGATATAACTTTGATAATCAACATAACAAGTATTCTCTATTCATCGGATCCCAACAAACGCAACATATAGAATTACAGATAGATGATCTTGATCATGTTAGGCAGCTCACAAGATCCGACAATGAAGCACAATGGGGAGAAGACAACCATCTAGCTACTGCTATGGACCCATAGTCCAGGGGTAGACTACTCACACATCACTCCGGAGGCGACCATGGCGGCGTAGAGTCCTCCGGGGAGATGAATCCCCTCTCGGCGAGGGTGCGGAGGCGATCTCTGGATCCCCGAGATGGGATCGGCGGCGGCGTCTCTGGAAGGTTTTCCGTATCGTGGCTCTCGGTACTGGGGGTTTCGCGACGGAGGCTATTTGTAGGCGGAAGGGCAGGTCAAGAGGCGGCACGGGGGCCCCACACCATAGGGCCGCGCGGCCAAGGGGGGGGCCCGCGCCGCCCTAGGGTGTGGCCCCCTCGTGGCCCCTCTTCGTCTCCTCTTCGGACTTCTGGAAGCTTCGTGGCAAAATAGGACCCTGGGCGTTGATTTCGTCCAATTCCGAGAATATTTCGTTACTAGGATTTCTGAAACCAAAAACAGCGAAAACAAGAATCGGCACTTCGGCATCTTGTTAATAGGTTAGTTCCAGAAAATGCACGAATATGACATAAAGTGTGCATAAAACATGTAGATAACATCAATAATGTGGCATGGAACATAAGAAATTATCGATACGTCGGAGACGTATCAGCATCCCCAAGCTTAGTTCTGCTCGTCCCGAGCAGGTAAAACGATAACACAGATAATTTCTGGAGTGACATGCCATCATAACCTTGATCATACTATTTGTAATGCATATGTAGTGAATGCAGCGATTAAAACAATGTATATGACATGAGTAAACAAGTGAATCATAAAGCAAAGACTTTTCATGAATAGCACTTCAAGACAAGCATCAATAAGTCTTGCATAAGAGTTAACTCATAAAGCAATAATTCGAAGTAAAGGCATTGAAGCAACACAAAAGAAGATTAAGTTTCAGCAGTTGCTTTCAACTCATAACATGTATATCTCATGGATAATTGTCAACATAGAGTAATATAATAAGTGCAATATGCAAGTATGTAGGAATCAATGCACAGTTCACACAAGTGTTTGCTTCTTGAGGTGGAGAGAAATAGGTGAACTGACTCAACATTGAAAGTAAAAGAATGGTCCTCATAGAGGAAAAGCATCGATTGCTATATTTGTGCTAGAGCTTTGATTTTGAAAACATATAGAGAGCAATAAAAGTAAAATTTTAAGAGGTGTTTGTTGTTGTCAACGACTGGTAGTGGGCACTCTAACCCCCTTGCCAGACAAACCTTCAAAGAGCGGCTCCCATTTTATTTTATTTTTGTGTGGCACTCCTTCCAACCTTTCTTTCACAAACCATGGCTAACCGAATCCTTCGGGCGCCTGCCAACAATCTCATACCATGAAGGAGTGCCTTTTTATTTTAGTTTTATTATGATGACACTCCTCCCCACCTTTGCTTTCTCAAGCCATGGCTAACCAAATCCTTCGGGTGCCGTCCAATCAATCACATACCATGGAGGAGTGTAAATTTTTATTAATTAATTTGGGACTGGGAATCCCATTGCCAGCTCTTTTTGCAAAATTATTGGATAAGCGGATGAAGCCACTAGTCCATTGGTGAAAGTTGCCCAACAAGATTGAAAGATAAACACCACATACTTCCTCATGAGCTATAAAACATTGACACAAATCAGAGGTAATAAATTTTGAATTGTTTAAAGGTAGCACTCAAGCAATTTACTTTGGAATGGCGGAAAATACCATGTAGTAGGTAGGTATGGTGGACACAAATGGCATAGTGGTTGGCTCAAATATTTTGGATGCATGAGAAGTATTCCCTCCCGATACAAGGTTTAGGCTAGCAAGGCTTATTTGAAACAAACACAAGGATGAACCGGTGCAGCAAAACTCACATAAAAGACATATTGAAAACATTATAAGACTCTACACCGTCTTCCTTGTTGTTCAAACTCAATACTAGAAATTATCTAGACCTTAGAGAAACCAAATATGCAAACCAAATTTTAGCATGCTCTATGTATTTCTTCATTAATGGGTGCAAAGCATATGATGCAAGAGCTTAAACATGAGCACAACAATTGCCAAGTATCACATTACCCAAGACATTTATAGCAATTACTACATGTATCATTTTCCAATTCCAACCATATAACAATTTAACGAAGGAGAAACTTCGCCATGAATACTATGAGTAGAAACCAAGGACATACTTGTCCATATGCTACAACGGAGCGTGTCTCTCTCCCATAAAGTGAATGCTAGGATCCATTTTATTCAAACAAAACAAAAACAAACCGACGCTCCAAGCAAAGCACATAAGATGTGATGGAATAAAAATATAGTTTCAGGGGAGGAACCTGATAATGTTATCGATGAAGAAGGGGATGCCTTGGGCATCCCCAAGCTTAGACGCTTGAGTCTTCTTGATATATGCAGGGGTGAACCACCGGGGCATCCCCAAGCTTAGAGCTTTCACTCTCCTTGATCATGTTGCATCATACTCCTCTCTTGATCCTTGAAAACTTCCTCCACACCAAACTCGAAACAACTCATTAGAGGGTTAGTGCACAATAAAAATTAACATATTCAGAGGTGACACAATCATTCTTAACACTTCTGGACATTGCATAAAGCTACTGGACATTAATGGATCAAAGAAATTCATCCAACATAGCAAAAGAGGCAATGGGAAATAAAAGGCAGAATCTGTCAAAACAGAACAGTTCGTATTGACGAATTTTAAAATGGCACCAGACTTGCTCAAATGAAAATTCCCAAATTGAATGAAAGTTGCGTACATATCTGAGGATCATGCACGTAAATTGGCTTAATTTTCTGAGCTACCTACAGGGAGGTGGACCCAGATTCGTGACAGCAAAGAAATCTTGAACTGCGCAGTAATCCAAATCTAGTACTTACTTTTCTATCAAAGACTTTACTTGGCACAACAAAACACTAAACTAAGATAAGGAGAGGTTGCTACAGTAGTAAACAACTTCCAAGACACAAAATAAAAATAAAGTACTGTAGGTAAAAACATGGGTTGTCTCCCATAAGCGCTTTTCTTTAACGCCTTTCAGCTAGGCGCAGAAAGTGTAAATCAAGTAACATCAAGAGACGAAGCATCAACATCATAATTTGTTCTAATAATAGAATCATAAGGTAACTTCATTCTCTTTCTAGGGAAGTGTTCCATACCTTTCTTGAGAGGAAATTGATATTTAATATTACCTTCCTTCATATCAATAGTAGCACCAACGGTTCGAAGAAAAGGTCTTCCCAATATAATGGGACAAGATGCATTGCATTCAATATCCAAGACAACAAAATCAACGGGGACAAGGTTATTGTTAACGGTAATGCGAACATTATCAACTTTCCCCAAAGGTTTCTTTGTAGAATGATCAGCAAGATTAACATCCAAATAACAATTTTTCAGCGGTGGCAAGTCAAGCATATTATAAATTTTCTTAGGCATAACAGAAATACTTGCACCAAGATCACATAAAGCATTACAATCAAAATCTTTAACCTTCATCTTAATGATGGGCTCCCAACCATCCTCTAGCTTTTTAGGAATAGAGGCTTCGCGCTCTAATTTCTCTTCTCTAGCTTTTATGAGAGCATTTGTAATATGTTGCGTGAAAGCCAAATTTATAGCACTAGCATTAGGACTTTTAGCAAGTTTTTGCAAGAACTTTATAACTTCAGAGATGTGGCAATCATCAAAATTCAAACCATTATAATCTAAAGCAATGGGATCATCATCTCCAATGTTGGAAAAAATTTCAGCAGCTTTATCACAGACGATTTAATGATTTTAGCGATTTCGATGAGTTTCTCGCTTTGCATTAGAAGTGGAAATATTGCTAACACCAATTCTTTTATTATTATTAGTAGGAGGTGCAGCAATATGTGTAGCATTAGCATTACTAGTGGTGGTAATGGTCCAAACTTTAGCTACATTCTTCTCTTTAGCTAGTTCTTCATTTTCTTCTCTATCCCACCTAGCACGCAGTTCAGCCATTAATCTTATATTCTCATTAATTCTAACTTGGATAGCATTTGCTGTAGTAACAATTTTATTATGATGATTCTCATTAGGCATAACTTTCGATTTCAAAAGATCAACATCAGCAGCAAGACTATCGACTTTAGAAGCAAGTATATCAATTTTCCCAAGCTTTTCTTCAACAGATTTGTTAAAAGCAGTTTGTGTACTAATAAATTCTTTAAGCATGGCTTCAAGTCCAGGGGGTGAATTCCTATTATTGTTGTAAGAATTCCCATAAGAATTACCATAGCCGTTGCCATTATTATAAGGATATGGCCTATAGTTGTTACTAGAATTGTTCCGGTAAGCATTGTTGTTGAAATTATTATTTTTAATGAAGTTTACATCAACATGTTCTTCTTGTGCAACCAATGAAGCTAATGGAACATTATTAGGATCAATATTAGTCCTATCATTCACAAGCATAGACATAATAGCATCAATCTTATCACTCAAGGAAGAGGTTTCTTCGACAGAATTTACCTTCTTACCTTGTGGAGCTCTTTCTGTGTGCCATTCAGAGTAGTTGATCATCATAGTATCAAGAAGCTTTGTTGCTTCACCAAGAGTGATGGACATAAAGGTACCTCCAGCAGCTGAATCCAATAAATTCCGTGAAGAAAAATTTAGTCCTGCATAGAAGGTTTGGATGATCATCCAAGTAGTCAGTCCATGAGTTGGGCAATTTTTAACCAGGGATTTCATTCTTTCCCAAGCTTGAGCAACATGTTCAGTATCTAATTGTTTAAAATTCATTATGCTACTCCTCAAAGATATAATTTTAGCAGGGGGATAATATCTACCAATAAAAGCATCCTTGCATTTAGTCCATGAATCAATACTATTCTTAGGCAGAGATAGCAACCAATCTTTAGCTCTTCCTCTTAATGAGAAAGGGAACAATTTTAATTTTATAATGTCACCATCTACATCCTTATACTTTTGCATTTCACATAATTCAACAAAATTATTGAGATGGGCAGCAGCATCATCGGAACTAACACCGAGAAAATTGCTCTCGCATAACAAGATTCAGTAAAGCAGGTTTAATTTCAAAGAATTCTGCTGTAGTAGCAGGTGGAGCAATAGGTGTGCATAAGAAATCATTATTATTTGTGGTTGTGAAGTCACACAACTTAGTATTTTCAGGGTTGGCCATTTTAGCAACAGTAAATAAAGCAAACTAGATAAAGTAAATGCAAGTAACTAATTTTTTTGTGTTTTTGATATAACAAACAAGATAGCAAATAAAGTAAAACTAGCAACTAATTTTTTTGTATTTTGATTTAGTGCAGCAAACAAAGTAGTAAATAAAACTAAGCAAGACAAAAACAAAGTAAAGAGATTGAGAAGTGGAGACTCCCCTTGCAGCGTGTCTTGATCTCCCCGGCAACGGCGCCAGAAAAAGCTGCTTGATACGCGTTCAACACGCGTCCGTTGGGAACCCCAAGAGGAAGGTGTGATGCGTACAGCGGCAAGTTTCCCTCAGTATGAAACCAAGGTTATCGAACCAGTAGGAGCCAAGAAGCACGTTGAAGGTTGATGGCGGCGGGATGTAGTGCGGCGCAACACCAGGGATTCCGGCGCCAACGTGGAACCTGCACAACACAACCAAAGTACTTTGCCCCAACGAAACAGTGAGGTTGTCAATCTCACCGGCTTGCTGTAACAAAGGATAAACCGTATTGTGTGGAAGATGATTGTTTGCAAAAAACAGTAGAACAAGTATTGCAGTAGATTGTATTTCAGTAAAGAGAATTGGACCGGGGTCCACAGTTCACTAGAGGTGTCTCTCCCATAAACAGCATGTTGGGTGAACAAATTACAGTTGGGCAATTGACAAATAAAGAGGGCATGACCATGCACATACATATCATGATGAGTATAGTGAGATTTAATTGGGCATTACGACAAAGTACATAGACCGCCATCCAACTGCATCTATGCCTAAAAAGTCCACCTTCGAGTTATCATCCGAACCCCTCCGGTATTAAGTTGCAAAGCAACAGACAATTGCATTAAGTATGGTGCGTAATGTAATCAACAACTACATCCTTAGACATAGCATCAATGTTTTATCCCTAGTGGCAATAGCACAACACAACCTTAGAACTTTCATCACTTGTCCCGGTGTCAATGCAGGCATGAACCCACTATCGAGCATAAATACTCCCTCTTGGAGTTACAAGCATCTACTTGGCCAGAGCATCTACTAGTAACGGAGAGCATGCAAGATCATAAACAACACATAGATATAACTTTGATAATCAACATAACAAGTATTCTCTATTCATCGGATCCCAACAAACGCAACATATAGAATTACAGATAGATGATCTTGATCATGTTAGGCAGCTCACAAGATCCGACAATGAAGCACAATGGGGAGAAGACAACCATCTAGCTACTGCTATGGACCCATAGTCCAGGGGTAGACTACTCACACATCACTCCGGAGGCGACCATGGCGGCGTAGAGTCCTCCGGGAGATGAATCCCCTCTCCGGCAGGGTGCCGGAGGCGATCTCCTGGATCCCCCGAGATGGGATCGGCGGCGGCGGCGTCTCTGGAAGGTTTTCCGTATCGTGGCTCTCGGTACTGGGGGTTTCGCGACGGAGGCTATTTGTAGGCGGAAGGGCAGGTCAAGAGGCGGCACGGGGGCCCCACACCATAGGGCCGCGCGGCCAAGGGGGGGGCCCGCGCCGCCCTAGGGTGTGGCCCCCTCGTGGCCCCTCTTCGTCTCCTCTTCGGACTTCTGGAAGCTTCGTGGCAAAATAGGACCCTGGGCGTTGATTTCGTCCAATTCCGAGAATATTTCGTTACTAGGATTTCTGAAACCAAAAACAGCAGAAAACTTGCAAAGCGGCACTTCGGCATCTTGTTAATAGGTTAGTTCCAGAAAATGCACGAATATGACATAAAGTGTGCATAAAACATGTAGATAACATAAATAATGTGGCATGGAACATAAGAAATTATCGATACGTCGGAGACGTATCAAATACTTCTCTAATTTACTCCTCCTCTTTGTTCATAGATGGAATACAAATGGGAGTGCTATCAGCTTGGTCACGGAGGAGAACTGATGTTCGAAAAGGATTTGAAGCAACTAGTGGAATATCTAGGACGCCCGTATCCCGAGTTCTTCGGAACACCCCTCAAAAATCAGTTGGGAGGACCACCTCGGTGGGAAGTTTCTGCAGATCTACGAAAAAATCTTGGAGCCCCAATATGGGAAACCATATGGTTTTCTGTAATAGGAAACACCTGGAAAGAAGGACTAGTCAGAGCCATGCAAGAAGGAATTGCCCGTCTGTGTGGACAGAATATGAACAAGCTCAGGAATACCCGCTTCATTTACTACCCAAGACATGATCCCATGGGAAGACCAATAACCATGCCCCCGCACCCGGAGATGAACCATTATGTAGCACACCTGGACTACATGTTGTACAAGACCCGCAAGGAGTTGGACAACGCCCTCGCCTTTCACCAAGCACATTACCCGTGAAGATGAAGAATCCCCCTGAAGAGTAGTATCATTTAAGCACTTTCGTAGGTGTGAGTTGTATCAGGATTCCCCTTGTATCGTAGAGCGAATGAATGGTTCTTCAAACCAACGGTGTGTTAGAATTGTAATGTGTGATGCTTGGTATGAATGAAAAAGTGTTGTTGGTTTTTACCCCCGCAACACTACTCAAAATTTCAAATTGTGAACTTTTTAAACTTTAACAAAACAAACCATAGAAATTTCCCTCTTATCTTATCATCTACCCCAATGCTCAGATGGCCCCTCCAACTCGCAACGCAAGTCAAGAGGCCATGATGCAGATGTTGCAAACCATGCTGGAAGATAGGGGAGCTGAACGAGCTGAACGCCAAGCCAACATCGTTGCACTATAGCAGATCGCTCAGAACAACAATCAAGGCCATCATGATCACCCAGGATCAAAGCTAAAGAACTTTCAGAACACCAACCCACCTATTTTCAACAAGACTGAAGAGCCCCTCAACACTGATGACTGGCTCCAGACAATGGAGAACAACCTCGAAGTTGCGGGAGTTGAAGCCGCAGAGAAAGTGCTGTTTGCCACGCACTACTTAGCAGGACCAGCAAGAGCCTGGTGGACCAGCACCCGTGCCATGAATGCAGGACAGATGATGACCTGGGAAGACTTCAAGCTGAAGTTTAGCAAGTACCACGTGCCCCAAGGACTGATCAAAAAGATGAGAGACGAGTTCCGGGAACTCAAGCAAGGAAGAATGTCTGTGGTGGAATACCGCGACAGGTTTCTTACTCTGTCAAGGTACGCCCCGGATGAGACCGACACCAACGAAAAAAGGAAGGAGAGATTTCTGAACGGACTGCATGATGAAATGCAAACGGTGTTAGTGAACATTCCGTTCGCTGACCTCGAAGCCCTGGTGGACTCAGCCATCCAGATGGAAGGAAAGTTGCACCAAGCCAACGAGAACCGCAGGAGAAGGATGATGAACCAGAATGGATCCAACAACGCCCAGAAGTACCGCAACAACTCAAATGGAGGATTTGCCTCAAGATACAGCAAGCCCCCAGCTCAGACTTACCACCCAAGCAACAACAACAACAACCGCAACACCAACAACAACCGCAACAACAACAACAACAACAACTAGAACAACGGCAATCGCACCAACAACAACAACCACCCCAATGGCAACAACAACCACCCCAATACTTCCCCCGTGACTGGGAGTAACGATGTTCCCGTCAACCCCAAAGACAAGTCCACCGTCAACTGCTATGAATGTGGAGTTGTGGGTCACTACTCCAATGAGTGCCCCAAAAAGCTTGCCAAGATTGCCGCCAATACCGCAGCACCTGCTCAGCAACAGCTCCGCTTTGCAGGAAGAAGGAACCAGAACAACAACAACGGCCGTTTCTACCACATGACCGCCAATGATGCCCAGGAAGCACCCCAGACCATGCCAAGTATGTTCCCCTGTTAATCTCACCGATCAATCTTTCTTAGGAAGCTAACTTTTCTTAAACTCTCGGGACGAGATTTGTTTAAGGGGGAAGGGTTTGTAACATCCCAAAAATTTCAAAACAAACAAAATGAATTTCCCTAGTTCCAAATTTTGGAACCAACAAAAACTTTTATTAAATTGAGTTGATACATAGAGATCTTGTTTAACTCTTGTGCTATTGCCATGATTGCTTTTTTAATTAGTATTTTGAAATACTCTTAAACCCTAAACCTCACATTCCTTTTTACCATCCAAGTTAAAATAAAATAAAAAGAATTTAAATAAGAAAAAGGCATATGTGCCTATGGCTATTTTTATAAAACTTTACCCTAGGCCTTTCCACTTTATTTAGAGGATTGGAAAACCTTCATATACCTTATCTAGTACTTCTCAAACCCAATCCAAGTTGAAACAAAAGAAAATAAAAAGAAACTAAAAATGCCATAGAGGCATATGAGAGTAAAATGCAAATTTGTGAAATTGAAGATATTGACCCTAGGACTTGTGGTGAATGGTTGGATCACTCCTATATACCATTTCAACACTCAACAACATCAATTGGGTCAAGCCAAGTCAAATTAAAAATCAAATGCAACATATGCATAGAGGCATATGTGACACATAGCCATAATACTCAATTCTTGTCCTATGCACTTCCACCTTGACTAAATGGTGTGAAACCATATCTAAACCTAATATAACACTAAATTGAACCTCAACCTTGCCCAAGTAAAGCAAGGGGAGCAAATTACAAGAATAAGAAAATTTGACATGTCACCTCTTATGTGTTATGGCCAATTTTGCAAATCTTTAACCTAGACCCTTTTGGCTTGCCCCATTGGTTGGAAATGGTTAATAAACACTTATTAACACATTTGGAACCAAAGAAACTCAACTCAAATCAAATATGAAATCAAAATGAGCTTACATACACTAATGGTCAAAATTGACAATTTTAATATCATACCCACTTTGAGCCTTTTTATTAGGAGATTCTCAAACCAAACCCTCTCAACTCTTTGTACTTCATCCAAGACCTCATCAAGATGAACACTTTTGATGTTGACCACTTTGACCAGATCTTTGACCATTGCTCACAATAGTCAAACCAAAATGCCACTTTGAAACAAATTCTAGATTCCCTCAAAATTTAGGATTTTCACAAATCCATTCCAAATCTCAAACCAATGCCATACATGGCTGCCCAACCTCATTTAGAACCCATCCATCACAAGAATTGGTCAAAAGTCATCACACATGAGACCATAGCAAAGAATCAATTCAATGTCATAGAGTACAAACACTATTCAACCACCCACCATCACCTCACTTCTCTCTCCCTTGTGCTCATCTACAAGACATGGTACCCTAAACCAGCTAACATGACCTCACCTAGTGTGCAAGGTCACCTCACATCACCACCATGCCCAAAATCTTGTCATATGTCACATACACTTTGCCAATTATTATATGTGCACCCTCTACCCCTCTCCAACTATGCTAATCTTGCCAAACCCTCTTGCCTCACCTCACACCAGCATGCCCTGCCCTCAGAAACCTAGAGAGATGCACCAAAGCATCCAATGCCATGCCATGCCACTCCAAATGACATCACCATGCCAACCCTTGTCTTTCTCCCTCTCTGGTCACCCTCACCTTGTCAAGTTGACTCATCTCACTCCTCTGAACACCACCATACCAGAGTTGACCCAAGCAAACACTTGCACACCTCAAGGACACACCATGCCACTCACATAGTCACCACCATGCACCCACATGCCCTGGCCCTTTTCCCTCCCTCTCACCATGTCACCTACAGTCCCCTGGACCCTAGACACCTGCCAGACATGGTCCTGGGTGGAGGAGAGCAAGGACTTGACCACCATGCCCATGCCATTGTCCATGATCACCCTCCCGTGGACACCATCACCTCTCTGCGTGCACACTGTAAACCAATGCTTCCTACTGCGCCACTAGCTTCCTCTCTCCCCCAAGCACCTGCTAGACAAGCCCGTTGACCCTATCTCACGCCAGAGTGACGCCATGAAGTGAGGACACCCACGTTGGCCACGTACCCGCGCGCCCTGCACACAACGCCATCAGGCTTGCCACTCCGCGCGCGTCACCACCTACCCGGTACCTCTCTTGATGACGCAAAAGCCAGGCCAGAGGCAACTGTGCACGACGCACACCACGACATGGCCACCATGCCGGCCATGCCCCGCCCCTCTCCCCTGGACACTATATAAACCCCGCCCCTCGCCCTGGATAGCACCACACCATCTCGCAGCCTCCCTTTCTTCTCCCCAGCGCCTCCCTATTGCCCTCCTCGCAGCTCACCGGCGCCAACAAGCTCACCGGCGGCATCCCTCAAAACCGCCCAGAATTTCATCACCATAGCCCCCGATCCCTACAGCAAATTTGTAGCCCTTGGAAATACCTTTCCAACGCACCTAACCACGCCTCAATCCGAGCTCCGAGGTGAGAGAAATCGCCCCCGCAAGCTAGCTGTGTCGGGAGGAAGACGACGGCCCAGCGCCGTCGGATCCCGATCCGACGCGCCGCATGGTCCGCCTGCACCCGACGTGCATGCGCCATGCATGCGTGGCCCAGGCCGCAGCTGGGTCGGCCCACTTCGTTTCCCGCCCCCGTTTGATTTCAAATTTTGTTTAATTCTTTTTCATTTAAATTGCTATCAGATGCTTTGCTAGAAATATCTCCAAATCTACTTGGCCATTTTTAGTGAATTTCATATGGTTGGAAAGCCTGTGAAATTATCTATCCAATTCCACTGGATTCAAACCAATAGCTGTTGTAGAATTAAAGTAGCAAAATAAATAAGACATGGACTTTTCTGACTTAGAATAATTATTAAAAATCAACCCTTTTGAATTTTAAGGTGATTCCACCTCTCATAATTCACAATTCACAAACTCTAATTGTTTATGTAAAAATATGATATAGGTATTGTGTATGATCATGGGCTAGAAGCAAAATATTGGCTATGTAGTCAATAACTAGCCCATTTAAACCATTTCAAAAATAGTATTTAAATTGTATGAGGTATAGCATCTCATTTAAATATTTATTCCAAGTGATTCAATGTGAGGTAATGACCTTAGTCTTCATGACCCCATAGGATTCTTCTTGAGAATATTAAATCACCTCAATAGTAGTTTTTAACTTAGTTACAACTATGTGTTAAATCATATGAGAGGTATTCCTCTCATTTAAATCTTGTTCTCAAGTAATTCAACATGAGGTAGTGACCATGGTCTATATAATCTCATATTGAGTTATTTGGTGACATTAAATCACTATCATGTTAGTATTAAATTGCATGAGGTATGGAACCTCATTTAAATCATTTTCTCAAATGATAAGTATGAAGAGGTTGACTTTGGTCAACCTAGGTCATATATTATTCATAAGAGAAATTAAATCTTAATAAGATAATGAGAGGAAATTATTTCTCTAAGTAATTAAAAGTAACACCTAAGTTAGTATGAGAGGAAATTATTTTTCTTAAATAAGAAAAAAAACACATCCACCAACTTAATAGTAATGTGTGATGCTAGTTTAAGTTGTGTGAATCATGTGTGTGCTTAGTTTAGTAAATAAGTTTGGTATGATGATTGTGTACCCCGTATTCGTATTTTAGACGCTAGTACCGGAGACTATCAGGAGGAGGAGGTCTTCTACCAAGAGGAAGGAGAAGAGAACTTTGACCACCACCTCAACCAAGGCAAGATAATACTCTTGCAAAGTGCAAAGCTCACCATGAGCAAGGCATTACCCATTTACTTTATGTTCATGATCCTACTTCCCAGTTTTACTTTTCAAGCTTATTTATTTTTGTTTTATCAAAGTACTTTTTGATTTATGATTCACTTGGTTAGTATTGGATTAGTACAAGAGTATCAAAGTTAGCCTAGAAGCAAAGCAAATTACTTAGCACCCCTCATACTTAGATGCTAGTGCTAAATTGAAAATGACTACTCTAGTTGGGAACTTGTGAAATGAAATGACTTTGAAAACCTTGGAATGATGAGTCATTCTATTGAAAGATTTTGAAGGTGAATATGACTTGTGAATGACTTGGTGAATTTTACCAAAACTGATGGTTGGGTTCGGATGCGATACCATTCCAATTTTTCAAGTACCCCCACAATACCTGAATTTGGGTAAGGCCTAGCTGGAAACTTATGTATTTTAGTATGGGTTCCCTCTGAACAAGCATCATCGGGGTTATGCCGGAGGCTGCCTCTACAACAAAAAGGAATGATGTGAAATGACGTGAAATGAGGTGAATGTCCTACCCAAGCCCTGTGCAGTTCCCGGGTTGACGGTTTGTTTTCACCGGGAGGCCAAGCTCATGGGGAGAGGTGCCTATACTAGGGTATGTAAATGAAAGGTTAGGATTGGTAGTTCGCGTACTGCGTACGATAAATCAGGGCCAGTTACCCCTGACGAACTATTGCAATTGTTGTGGCACAAGTGTACAACCTCTGCAGAGTTAAACCTATTCGAATAGCCGCGTCCGTGGTTATGGACAGTTGGGAAGGCCATACTGTTCCGTCATTAGAACTTTTCTAAAACTATGAATGGTGAATGGTGATTTGTGAATTTGAATTTGAAAGGTGACTTTGACTTTGAATCACAACAGAGTTGTGGGAATGACACTAATGTTCCCACTTGAGTTAGTTAGCACTTGAATAAGTCTTTTCTCAAATATTTGTGAACTAAAATTGGCTTTATGCAAAATAAACTAGAGCTTAGCACCCCCTTACTAGAATTGTTAGCACTTACATTAGTATTAGTTTGCGAGTACTTTAAAGTACTCACGTCTATGTCCCTGGCTATTCAAATGGCCAGACTATGAAGCAGAACAGCAGTATGAAGAGGACGACCAGCAGGACGCCTACGACAACTAGGGAACCTTCTGACGTCAGACGTTGGCCTGTGGACTAGAGAGTCCCTTCTATTTACGCTTCTGCTATGAAATTATGAACATTGTGTCTGTTGATCAATAGATCAACTATTTGTGTAATATTGGATCATGTGATCTCTATTTGTAAGACGACTATGGTATGTAATGAATGATGACTTATGATATTCAACTGTTATGTCTCGCAACAACAATATTCCTGGGATTGCGATGTATGGCATAACAGGCATCTGGACTTAAAAATCCGGGTGTTGACAGATATGTACTCTCCTCTTAGTTCACGAGATCTACGACCACATAAAGTGAGTTACCACCATGGATCACTCATATTGTCTGTCTTGGATCCATTTCTTTCAATGAATTGTCTATCACATTACTTGTAAACAGTTTGTGAAGGGATGTGCAAAGTTTTTAGATGTTTAGATACAATCCAATGTAATAACTCCAAAATTTCTCAGTTTTCTAACAAATTGTGATCTCCTCTTCAAATGCTTTGATGACTTTGTATTATCGTTAGAGCAGTTCACATTGATTATCACAGTTTTTTAGGATAGCGGTTTTTTTTCAACCATAGATAAGTCCATCAATAGTTGACATAGTCACTCTGCTTCAACAAAGGATGTCTCTAATGATGTGATTTTCCATCCATTGTTAACCTCGTTAAGATGGTTTGCTTGCAAAACTTCAGAAATAACACCACCTCCAAGTGTCAACACATAACCATATGTGAGCTTATTCTCATCAGCATCGAATATCCTATTTTAGTCACTATAACCCTCAAGTACCATTGGATGTAGATTATAGTGAATAGCATAACTCATAATGTCTTTCAAATAACATATAATTCTCTGAAGAGCATGCACATGATCATATCATGTATTTGAAACAAATTGACTAAGCTTACTCGCAGCAAAAGCGATACCAGGCCTCGTAGTGCTTGCTAAATACAAAAGCAAGCCAATAATTTAAGAATATCCTAACCGATTTCTATTTATCCTTTGATTCTTTCAAAGTAGTATGCCATGATCATATTTATGTTGGAGAAAGCTTCTAGTCGCCATAACAAAAATGACTCAATGTCTTATTCACATAGTGAGACTAAAACAACGTAATGCCACAATTCCCATCTTTCAGCCGCTTGATGTTTAAGATTTTATCAACTACTTTTAAACCCTTCATCTATAAAAATTAAAACAATGAGACGTGAAATCTTTAACCTCCTTAATAATATTAAGGTTGGTCACAAATATCACTATGTCATTGATGGCAACAACTTGGTGTATATCAACTCGTTGGGATTTCAAGTGCAGACTGTTGTAGCAAGCGTCTTTTTTCCATAAGGATGACTCGAGGATTTATATCGAACTCTCGAGAAATTGGCTTAGAGTTGTCTTTTGCTTCTTCTTTTCAAGCAACCTACAAATCAAAGTAATTTCCATATGTCCCCAACTCCACTGTATGGTTATCAAGCACAATGTTTCGTATAGTAGAACTGACAACTTGTAAATAAAATAAAGTAAAACAATCTATAACTAGGCAAGCAAAGTAAAAAAACAATAATAAGATGATATTTTTGGGTTTTGGTTTGTGTTTGCTAATAGTAAAAGTATTTTTATATTTTAAGATTTAATTAATATGAGAACTATAAATGATAGCAATGGTGTTGGAAAGTTGTTTATTATGATTAAAATTGGACTAGGGTTCACTTTACTACTCTCTCATAAAGGTGTAGTGTACATAAAAAATTCACAAGCAATATAATATTGATGATATTTATGATTAGCATTCATATGGGCATCACGTCCTATCATGCATAGAGATGATGTCACGCATCCCTCTTATACTCCTCTAGAAAGGGGAAACTCCAAGCAATATAGAATTAAGAATAAACATAGCATAGCCTTAGGTACTTTGCATGATGTTTGAATTACAAATATGCTACCTTGAACAAACAAGATTACCAAAGATGTCGCGTACTAGATAGTTATAGCACATGAATTCACTTAATCCCTAATGAGGTAACAAAATATAGGTAAAAACCATAGGAGATCTCAAATTTGTTGTCACTAATCGATCACTACCACCATGTTACTTCAACTAATACGCATGTTCCCCCATACATGTTCTCTTATAAAAGTTGGATCAAAACAAGCACTTAAGAATGGGGTAAATGATATGCATCTACTCATACATCTTACACATAGTAGGATTCCAATCTCAAATATCAACTCATAAAATAAAAATCCACCACATAGAAATTACATATATGACCATAATCATATTGGGAAGCTCATATGATACTAGATCATTGATAGAACAAGAGAGAAATATATCAAGCTACTGCCACAAACCCATAGTCCAAAGGTGGACTACTCCCTCTTCATCATGGTGATAATGGTGGAGATGTTGGAGAAGGTAGAGATTCCTGCAATTTTCGTTGGTTCTACCTCTGTTTGGGTGTTTTCGGTGTTTCTGCGGCGCTCTCCTCCCGAGATGCGCAGACCAGGGCACCCTTTTTATAGGAGATGAAGATGTACGGCTGGTGATGCTCAGGGGGAAAAGAGCCAGGGTGGCGTGGTCAAGCCCTCCAGGTCCTTCTCTTCCCGAAATATTAAGCCTCGGAAAAACTAAAGTCAATCTGACTACATATAGGTCTCTGAAAGTAAAAAAGTACACAAAACATGTTATTCCTTTTCTGCAGAGTTATAACCCAAATAGGGGGAACCATTGAAAAAATCTCCAAAATCAATATAAAACATGAATATAACATTATATAAGATGCAAACATCTCAGAATATGTGGCTATAAACTACAAAGTTCATGTATGCATTTTACAGTCATTAATATGGAAACAAAGGATAACTCCCTCGGCCCCACCATGATTGTATTGTACACACTTATTAGATTCGTCTACAACAAAATTGCAGTAGTTAAAGCTTTTTTAAACTTCTCATGCCACTACTGAGGGGCTTGCTTAAGCCCGTACTAAGACTTCAACAGCTATCACATATTTCCTTCTTGATAATCTACTACACATCTATCTAGTTGTTTCATGTAAACTTACTCATCCAACCCTTCATTTAGGAAAGTCATTTTAATGTCCATTTGATGAACAAGGAGATCGTTTGAAGCAACCAGTAATAGCAGTACTCGAATGGTGGTCAATGTGGCTACATGTGAGTAAGTATCAAAGAAGTATTTGCATTCTTTTTGGGTATAACCCTTTGCCTCAAGTTCGTTCCTTAAACTTTATAGTAGTACCATTGATACGTCTAAAACGTATCTACTTTCCCGAACACTTTTGCTATTGGTTTGCCTCTAATTTGTGTATTTTGGATACAACTAACACGGACTAACGCTGTTTTCAGCAGAATCGCCCTGGTGTCTCGTTTTTGTGCAGAAACTCAACTTTCAGGAAAATCCCCGGGATTAATTCCAATGGGCCTATTTTCATAGAAGAGGGACGGAGCCAGAAGACCAGAAGGAGGGAGGCCACGAGGCGCCAACCCCATAAGGCAGCGCGATGGGCCCCTGGGCCGCGCCGCCTTATGGTGGCGACGCCTCGGGCAGCCCCAGGTGCCCCCCTCTGGACTACTTAAGGGCTTCGACCTAAAAACGCACGGGGTTAGACGAAATCGCCAGAAGACATCCAGAACACCGCCGCCATCGCGAAACTCCGTCTCGGGACCAGAAACTCCATTCTGGCACTCCGCCGGGACGGGGAATTGGAGGAGATCATCGCCATCATCACCACCGACGCCTCTCCATCGACCAGCCATGTTTCCCACATCCATGTGTGAGTAATTACCCCGCTGTAGGCTGAAGGGGATGGTAGGGATTGGATGAGATTGGTCATGTAATAGCATAAGATTGTTAGGGCATAGTGCCTAGTGTCCGTAATTGGTACTTTTATGATATTGTTGCAACTTGTTATGCTTAATGCTTGTCACTAGGGCCCGAGTGCCATGATCTCAGATCTGAACATGTTATCAATTCATGATGATATTCATTGCTTTATGATCTTACCTGCAAGTTGTATACACATATTGCTGTCCGGAACCCGAGGCCCCAAAGTGACAGAAATTGGGACAACCGGAGGGGAAGGCGGTGATATGAGGATCACATGTGTTCACGGAGTGTTAATGCTTTGCTCCGGTGCTCTATTAAAAGGAGTACCTTAATTTCCAGTAGATTCCCTAGAGGCCCGGCTGGTAGGACAAAAGATGTTGTGCAAGTTTCTCATTGCGAGCACGTACGACTATATATGGAACACATGCCTATGGATTGTTTAGTACTTGGATACTATTTTATTACTATCTGCAAATGCCCTACCTTGATTGTTACATGATTTCTCTCATCCATGCAGCGCCCGTTCATCCATCCATGTGCCTACAGTATTTTAATCATGTTGTTTACTATAATCACTACTGCTGTCTTTGTTACACTGCTGCTGATATTTCACTACTGCTACTGCTATAAAATTGTTGCTACTGATAAACTCTTGCGAGCAAGTCTGTTTCCAGGTGCAGCTAAATTGACAACTCCGCTGTTAAGGCTAACAAATATTCTTTGGCTCCCCTTGTGTCGAATCAATAAATTGGGTTTTACTTCCCGCGAAGACTGTTGCGATCCCCTATACTTGTGGGTCATCAACCATCAACATAAAATTCTTCTTCAACACACATTTGCATACTAGAAGTTCCCCTAAGGAAAATCATTGATCTTCCAAGTTTCATTAGCTAAAATGAAATCCATCTCGCCGCAGACAACTTCCTTTGAGTAGTATGTATCTCGAGATGCATAGAATTCTGAAATAGAACTGGCAGGGTCATCCATGAGGTACATAATGAAATCACCACGAAATGCATTTGTAGTGATATGTCTGTAGTTCCTTTTAGGAGTTTCAGTGTCATCCTCCACCACCTGTGGAGCACCATCTGGTCGTCACCGTATCCTTTTCTGTCGGATAGTACACCTCACATGTGTCACCGCCTAGACCTCTTCGCTCACCCAGTTGCTTCTGCAGCACCTATGGCACCACATGCAAGGTCGGATTGGATCATCCTCGTGCTTCGAATCGATCCCATATGACTACCTCCACACTCCTCCTTCACTAAATCTCTCCACCTTCCTCTTCACGCCCTTAACCATCACGATCGTAGCTGGGACTGGTAGCCTAGGGTTCAGGATTGGGGATTCCTCTCCGCTTCTTATTTTAACTGCTAAAGGACCTCTGAGGACCTAAATCAATCCGCTTAACAAGATTTAGTAGTTTTGCAAGTTGTGATACTAAATTTTACATTTTGTGCAAAGTTAAGCTACCAAAATCCAATATGGCTCTAGAAGAGAACTCTTTTGTTCGGGGCATGATGAGAGCACACTATGCGTTTCCAGCTTTGACCACACGCCCGCACCATACTCAGTCCATCCGTGAATAAGCGTACTTTTTTGTGTGGAAATCAAACATTTTTGAATTTAACTAAATTTTTACACAAAAATAGCAACATACATGACACCAAATGGCTATATTATTACTGAAATACATGTGAAGATGAATCTAGCAATATAAATTTAATGTCACAAATGATGCTACTTTTATATAGAGACTTGGTCAAAGTTAATAAAGTCTAACTTAAGACATGTGTAAACATACGCTTATTAAATGATGGATGGTGCAGTGATATTGTTGACGCATAAAGCACACGCCCGTTGGGAACCCCAAGTGGAAGGTGTGATGCGTACAGCAGCAAGTTTCCCTCAGTAAGAAACCAAGGTTTATCGAACCAGTAGGAGTCAAGGAGCACGTGAAGGTTGTTGGTGACGGAGTGTAGTGCGACGCAACACCAGGGATTTCGGCGCCAACATGGAACCTGCACAACATAGTCCAAATACTTTGCCCCAACTTAACAGTGAGGTTGTCAATCTCACCGGCTTGCTGTAACAAAGGATTAAATGTATGGTGCGGAAAATGATGTTTGTATGCGAAGAACAGTAAAGAACAATGTTTGCAGTAGATTGTATTCAATGTAAAAGAATGGACCGGGGTCCACAGTTCACTAGTGGTGTCTCTCCAATAAAAAATAACATGTTGGGTGAACAAATTACAGTTGGGCAATTGACAAATAGAGAGGGCATAACAATGCACATACATATCATGATGAGTAGTGTGAAATTCAATTGGGCATTACGACAAAGTACATAGACCGCTATCCAGCATGCATCTATGCCTAAAAAGTCCACCTTCGGGTTAGCATCCGCACCCTTCCAGTATTAAGTTGCAAACAACAGACAATTGCATTAAGTATGGTGCGTAATGTAATCAACACAAATATCCTTAGACAAAGCATTGATGTTTTATCCCTAGTGGCAACAACACATCCACAACCTTAGAACTTTTTGTCACTGTCCTAGATTCAATGGAGGCATGAACCCACTATCGAGCATAAATACTCCCTCTTGGAGTTACAAGTATCAACTTGGCCAGAGCCTCTACTAGCAATGGAGAGCATGCAAGATCATAAACAACACATATATGATAGATTGATAATCAACATAACATAGTATTCCATATTCATCGGATCCCAACAAACACAACATGTAGCATTACAAATAGATGATCTTGATCATGATAGGCAGCTCACAAGATCGAACAATGATAGCACATGAGGAGAAGACAACCATCTAGCTACTGCTATGGACCCATAGTCCAGGGGTGAACTACTCACACATCAATCCGGAGGCGATCATGGCGATGAAGAGTCCTTCGGGAGATGATTCCCCTCTCCGGCAGATGGGATTGGCGGTGGCGGCGTCTCTAGAAGGTTTTCCGTATCGTGGCTCTCGGTACTGGGGTTTTCGCGACGAAGGCTTTAAGTAGGCGGAAGGGTAGGGTTGGAGGCGTGATGACCCACAAGTATAGGTGATCGCAACAGTCTTCGCGGGAAGTAAAACCCAATTTATTGATTCGACACAAGGGGAGACAAAGAATACTTGAAAGCCTTAACAGCGGAGTTGCCAATTCAGCTGCACCTGGAAACAGACTTGCTCGCAAGAGTTTATCAGTGGTAACAGTTTATAGCAGTAGCAGTAGCAGTAGTGAAATAACAGCAGCAGAGTAACAAAGACAGCAGTAGTGATTACAGTAAACAGCAGGATTAAAATACTGTAGGCACAGGGATGGATGACGGGCGTTGCATGGATGAGAGAAACTCATGTAACAATCAAAGCAGGGCATTTACAGATAATAATAAAACGGTGTCCAAGTACTAAGCAATCCATAGGCATGTGTTCTGTATATAGTCGTACGTGCTCGCAATGAGAAACTTGCACAACATCTTTTGTCCTACGAGCCGGTGGCAGCCGGGCCTCTAGGGAATCTACTGGATATTAAGGTACTCCTTTTAATAAAGTACCGGAGCAAAGCATTAACACTCTGTGAACACATGTGATCCTCACATCACCGCCTTCCCCTCCGGTTGTCCCGATTTCTGTCACTTCGGGGCCTCGGGTTCCGGACAGCGACATGTGTATACAACTTGCAGGTAAGATCATAAAACAATGCATATCATCATGAAACAATAACATGTTCAGATCTGAAATCATGGCACTTGGGCCCTAGTGACAATCATTAAGCATAACAAGTTGCAACATCATCAAAGTACCAATTACGGACACTAGGCACTATGCCCTAACAATCTTATGCTATTACATGACCAATCTCATCCAATCCCTACCATCCCCTTCAGCCTACAGCGGGGAATTACTCACACATGGATTGGGGAAACATGGCTGGTCGATGGAGAGGCGTCGGTGGTGATGATGGCGATGATCTCCTCCAATTCCCCGTCCCGGCGGAGTGCCAGAACGGAGTTTCTGGTCCCGAGACGGAGTTTCGCGATGTGGCGGCGTTCTGGAGGGTTTCTGGCGACTTCGACTTTCTGCCTCGCGTTTTTAGATCGAAACCCTTAAGTAGTCCAGAGGAGGGCATCGGAGGCTGATAACCCACAAGTATAGGGGATCGCAGCAGTCTTCGCGGGAAGTAAAACCCAAATTTATTGATTCGACACAAGAGTAAAACCCAAATTTATTGATTCGACACAAGGGGAGGTAAAGAATACTTATAAGCCTTAACAACTGAGTTGTCAATTCAGCTGCACCTGGAAAAGCACTAGTAACAGGGGTGATGTGAAAGCAGCAGTAATATGAGAGCGATAATGTGATAACACAGCGACAGAATATGATAACACAGGAGCAATGGCACCAGAAAATAGTTGATACTACTTCCAATGACATATAGAATGAGTATATAATGATGAGAGATGGACCGGGGTTCCCAACGATCTACACTAGTGGTAACTCTCCAATAAGTGACAAGTGTTGGGTGAACAAATTATAGTTGGGCAATTGATAGGATTCAAAGCATTAAGACAGAACATCGAGATCATTAATTATGTAGGCATGTTTTCCATATATAGTCATACGTGCTCGCAATGAGAAACTTGTACAACATCTTTTGTCCTACCAGCCGGTGGCAGCCGGGCCTCTAGGGAATCTACTGGATATTAAGGTACTCCTTTTAATAGAGTACCGGAGCAAAGCATTAACACTCCGTGAAAACATGTGATCCTCACATCACCGCCATCCCCTCCGGTTGTCCCGATTTCTGTCACTTCGGGGCCTTTGGTTCCGGACAGTGACATGTGCATACAACTTGTAGATACAATCTAAGCAATAAGTATAGAGCTTAAATCTAAGATCATGCCACTCGGGCCCTAGTGACAAGCATTAAGCATAACAAGATTGCAGCAACAATAACTTCACAAACTTTATAGATAGACTAATCATAATGTATCATCCATCGGATCCCAACAAACACAACACCGATTACATCAGATGGATCTCAATCATGTAAGGCAGCTCATGAGATCATTGTATTGAAGTACATGGAGGAGAGAATACCAACTAGCTACTGCTAGAACCCGTAGTCCATGGGGGAACTACTCACGGAGCATGATGGAGGCGATGGCGTCGATGGAGATGGCTTCCGGGGGCACTTCCCCGTCCCGGCAGGGTGCCGGAACAGAGAATTCTGTCCCCCGAATTGGAGTTTCGCGATGGCGGCGGCGCCCCTGGAGTCTTTCTGGAGTTTCGTCAATTGGTATCGAGTTTTTAGGTCAAAAGGGCTTATATAGGCGAAGAGGCGGCGCAGGAGGGGCAACAGGGTGCCCTCCCCAAAGGCCGGCGCGGCCAGAGGCTGACCCGCGCGGCCCTATGGTGTGGGGGCCCCAGGCCTCCCCTTTGACTCCCCTTCGGTGTCCTGGTCCGTCTCGGTGAATTATGATGTTTGGTCTTCGTTTCGTCGAATTCCGAGAATATTGCCCGAACAGCCTTTCTGGAACCAAAAACAGCAGAAAACAGGAACTGGCACTGTGGCATCTTGTTAATAGGTTAGTTCCGGAAAATGCATGAAATCATCATAAAGTGCAAGCAAAACATGTAAGTATTGTCATAAAACAAGCATGGAACATCAGAAATTATGGATACGTTGGAGACGTATCAGAGGCCTGCCGAGGGGGCCACACAGTAGGGCGGCACGCCCCCCTCCTGGGCCGCGCCGGCCTAGTGTGTGGGGCCCTCGGGCCTCCACCTGGCTTGCCCTTCTGGCTCCGTAATTCATCTGGAAAAATAAGACCTTTGACATAAATTCCGGGGATTTTCCTGAAAGTTGGATTTCTGCACAAAAACGAGACACCCGAGCAATTCTGCTGAAAACAGCGTTAGTCCGTGTTTGTATCCAAAATACACAAATTAGAGGCAAAACAATAGCAAAAGTGTTCGGGAAAGTAGATACATCACTACAAGAAAAGTTGCCATGGCCGATGAAGTTGAAGTCGCGCCGTGGTTGCTGGTGTACCATGGCCGACGATTTTTGGTCCCTCCGTGGTGCATGTCAAAACTTTTTTTTTCTCGTTTTTGAGGCCACCTAGCCCGACGAAAGCGGCCAAAACGTCGCGTATGGTGGCCCGGGACGTGGTGCATCTCGAAATCTCGGGTTCGCCGGCCGAGTCAACGCAAATCCGCACCGCCGAGGGATGTAGGGCCCAGATGGCAGCCTCTCTGGCATTGTTTTTTTTCTAGATCGCGCCATCTCGTTCAACGTTCTCCGATCGAGCCGTTTACGATGCAGGATCATGGGTCCCGCATGTCATCCTCTATGAACCAAAATTCTTTCTATTCTTGGATTTTTTGACCCCCGATTTCTCGGCTACTTCCTTTTTCTTTTGATCCCTTGCCGCCTTGGAAACGTTGAGACCGTGCTTGCTAAATGGGACCCGCATGTCATCCTCTATGTGCAATCAACTTTCTTTTCTTGGAGTTTTTTTGGCACCTCAAATTTGGTCACTTGCCTTTTTCTTTCGATCCTCGCCGCCTCTCAAACGGTGATACCGCTGTCGCTAACTGGGACCCGCATGTCATCCTCTATGTACTATAAAACTTTCTTTTCTTGAATTATTTTTGGCACCTCATATTTGGTCACTTACCTTTTTCTTTCGATCCCTGCCGCCTCTCAAACGGTGATACCGCTGCTGCTAACTGGGACCCGCATGTCATCCTCTATGTACTATAAAACTTTCTTTTCTTGAATTATTTTTGGCACCTCATATTTGGTCACTTACCTTTTTCTTTCGATCCCCTGCCGCCTCTCAAACGGTGATACCGCTGCTGCTAACTGGGACCCGCATGTCATCCTCTATGTACTATAAAACTTTCTTTTCTTGAATTATTTTTGGCACCTCATATTTGGTCACTTACCTTTTTCTTTCGATCCCCTGCAGCATCTCAAACGGTGATACCGCTGCTGCTAACTGGGACCCGCATGTCATCCTCTATGTACTATAAAACTTTCTTTTCTTGAATTATTTTTGGCACCTCATATTTGGTCACTTACCTTTTTCTTTCGATCCCCTGCCGCCTCTCAAACGGTGATACCGCTGCTGCTAAATGGGACCCGCATGTCATCCTCTATGTACTATAAAACTTTCTTTTCTTGAATTATTTTTGGCTCCTCATATTTTTTCACTTGCCTTTTTCTTTCGATCCCCTGCCGCCTCTCAAACGGTGATACCGCTGCTGCTAAATGGGACCCGCATGTCATCCTCTATGTACTATAAAACTTTCTTTTCTTGAATTATTTTTGGCTCCTCATATTTTTTCACTTGCCTTTTTCTTTCGATCTCATGCCACGTTTGAAACGTGAGGAACCTGCAGGCTCATGGGACCCGCATGTCATCCTCTATGTACTATAAAAGTTCATTTTCTTGGTTTTTTTTCACCCTCTGATTTTTGGCAATTTCTTTTTTCTTTTGATCCCCTGCCGCCTCTCAAACGGTGATACCGCTTCGCTAAATGGGACCCGCATGTCATCCTCTATGTACTATAAAACTTTCTTTTCTTGGATTATTTTTGGCACCTCATATTCGTTCACTTGCCTTTTTCTTTCGATCCCCTGCCGCCTCTCAAACAGTGAGACCGCTGCAGCTAAATGGGACCCGCATGTCATCCTCTATGAGCAATCAACTTTCTTTTCTTGGAGTGTTTTTTGGCACCTCATATTTGGGCACTTTCCTTTTTCTTTCGATCTCATGCCACGTTTGAAACGTTGAGGAACCTGCAGGCTCATGGGACCCGCATGTCATCCTCTATGTACTATAAAAGTTCATTTTCTTGGTTTTTTTCACCCTCTGATTTTTGGCAATTTCTTTTTTCTTTTGAACCCCTGCCGCCTCTCAAACGGTGATACCGCTGCTGCTAAATGGGACCCGCATGTCATCCTCTATGTTCTATAAAACTTTCTTTTCTTGAATTATTTTTGGCTCCTCATATTTGGTCACTTGCCTTTTTCTTTCGATCTCATGCCACGTTTGAAACGTTGAGGAACCTGCAGGCTCATGGGACCCGCATGTCATCCTCTATGTGCTATAAAAGTTTATTTTCTTTATTTTTTTTTCATCCTCTGATTTTTGGCTATTTCCTTTTTCTTTTGATCCCCTGCCGCCTTGGAAACGTTGGGTAAGCTGCTGACTCATGGGACCCGCATGTCATCCTCTATGTACAATCAACTTTCTTTTTCTTTTGATCTCAAGCCGCATTTGAAACGTTGAGACCGCTGCTGCTAAATGGGACCCGCATGTCATCCTCTACGTACAATAAAGTTTTTTTCTTGGATTATCTTTGGCTCCTGATATTTTGTCACTTGCCTTTTTCTTTCGATCTCATGCCGCCTTTGAAACGTTGAGTAAGCTGCTGGCTCATGGGTCCCGCATGTCATCCTCTACGAACAATAAAAGTTTCCTTTCTTGGAGTTATTTTTTACCCCTAATTTCTGGCTATTTGCCTTTTTCTTTTGATCTCCTGCCCTCTCGAAACGATGAGGACGCCATTTGTTGGCAGGTCGGTCCCACATGTCATCCTCTATGAACAATAAAAGTTTCCTTTGATGGATTTATTTTGAACCCCTAATTAATTTCTGGATATTTCCCCTGCCGCCTTGGAATCGTTGAGGATGCTGCTGCCTCATGGGTCCCGCATGTCATCCTCTCAGAACGGTAAATGTTTATTTTCTTGGATTTTGTTGACCAAACGATTTTTGGCTTATTTTTTCTTTCGATCACGTGCGGCCTTTAAAACGTTGAGGACGCCAGCTGTGGCTCACGGGTCCCACATGTCAACCTCTATGAACAATAAACGCCGAGGATGCCGCTGCCTCATGGGTCCCGCATGTCATCCTCTCGGAACAAAAATGTTTCTTTTCTTGGATTTTTTACCAACAGATTTATGGTTTATTTTTTCTTTCCATCCCCCGCCGCCTTTAAAACGTTGGCAATATTTGTTGGCTCATGGGTCCCCGATGTCGCCCTCTCCCGTACAAGAAACATATGATATCTTGATTATTTTGCAGACAATAAACAATGTATTGCGCTCTAAGCTATTTCAAATGGATAATTAAATCTTTATTTTTACATAAACAAACTTATATGTTGAATCTCCTTGTTTTTTTGTCTTTGCGAAGCATAGGACTTTCCTGTTTTTTTAGAAAATTCGGAACTTTCTGTTTTGGAGTGGGCTGAAATTGTACGAGACAAAAGGCCAAGCGGGATAGTTCGAAGGCCCAGATGTCCGGATGCGGCCCAATTGAAATCTTTCTTCTTGGATTTTTTTCACTCCACGATTTACGGCTACTTCATTTTTCCTTTGGTTCTGTGCCGCCTTGGAAACGTTGAGACCGCTGCCGCAAAATGGGACCCGCATGTCATCCTCTACGTACAATAAAATTTCTTTTCTTGGATTATTTTTGGCTCGATATTTGGTCACTTGCCTTTTTCTTTCAATCCCGTGCAGCCTCTCAAACGGTGATACATTCTTGCTAATTGGGACCCGCATGTCATCCTCTATGTACAATCAAGTTTCTTTTCTTGAATTATTTTTGGCTCCCGATATTTGGTCACTTGCCTTTTTCTTTCGATCTCATGCCACCTTTGAAACGTTGAGGAACCCTGGCTCATGGGACCCGCATGTCATCCTCTATGTACTATAAAAGTTCATTTTCTTTGTTTTTTTTCACCCTCCGATTTTTGGCTATTTCCTTTTTCTTTTGATCCCGCCGCCTTGGAAACGTTGAGTAAGCTGCTAGCTCATGGGACCCGCATGTCATCCTCTATGTCCATCAACTTTATTTTCTTGGATTTTTTTGACCCCTAATTTACGGCTACTTTCTTTTTCTTTTGATCTCAAGCCGCATTTGAAACGTTGGGACCGCTGCTGCAAAATGGGACCCGCATGTCATCCTCTATGTATATAAAGTTTCTTTTCTTGGATTATCTTGGGCTCCTGATATTTTGTCACTTGCCTTTTTCTTTCGATCTCATGCCGCCTTTGAAACGTTAAGTAAGTCGCTGGCTCATGGGTCCCGCATGTCATCCTCTACGAACAATAAAAGTTTCCTTTCTTGGAGTTATTTTTTACCCCTAATTTACGGCTATTTGCCTTTTTCTTTTGATCTCCTGCCCCCTTTGAAACGATGAGGACGCTTTGTTGGCAGGTCGGTCCCACATGTCATCCTCTATGAACAATAAAACTTTCCTTTGATGGATTTATTTTGAACCCCTAATTAATTTCTGGCTATTTCCTTTTTTTTCTTTGATCCCCTGCCGCCTTGGAAACGTTGAGGATGCTGCTGCCTCATCGGTCCCGCATGTCATCCTCTCAGAACGAGAAATGTTTTCTTTTCTTGGATTTTTTTACCAACTGATATTTGGTTTATTTTTATTTTCGATCCCCTGCCGCCTTTGAAACGTTGACGACGCCGTCGGCTCATGGGTCCCCGATGTCAGCCTCCCGTACAAGAAACATGTGATATCTTGATTATTTTGCAGACAATAAACAGTGTATTTCGCTCTGAGCTATTGCAAACGGATAAATTAAATCTTTATTTTTACAACTTATATCTTGAATCTCCTTGTTTTTTGTTTTGGCGAAGCATAGGACTTTCCTGATTTTTTTTTTGAGAAAAATCCGAACTTTCATGTTCTGGAGTGGGCTGAAATTGTACGAGTCAAAAGGCCCAGAAGGATAGTTCGAAGGCCCAGATGTCCAGATGCAGCCCAATTGAAATCTTTCTTTTCTTGGATTTTTTTCACCCCCTGATTTCTGGCTACTTCATTTTTCTTTTGGTCCTGTGCCGCCTCGGAAACGTTGGGACCACTGCCGCACAATGGGACCCGCATGTCATCCTCTATGTACAATCAAGTTTCTTTTCTTGGATTATTTTTGGCTCCTGATATTTGGTCACTTGCCTTTTTCTTTCGATCTCATGCCACGTTTGAAACGTTGAGGAGCTTGCTGGCTCGTGGGACCCGCATGTCATCCTCTATGTACTACAAAAGTTTATTTTCTAGGGGTTTTTTTTTCACTCTCTGATTTTTGGCTATTTCCTTTTTATTTTGATCCCCTGCCGCCTTTGAAACGTTTAGTAAGCGCTAACTCGTGGGACCCGCATGTCATCCTCTATGTACAATCAAGTGTCTTTTCTTGGATTTTTTTTACCCCCCTAATTTATGTCACCTTACTTTTTCTTTAGATCCCAAGCCGCATGTGAAACGTTGGGATGACATGTCATCCTCTATGTACAATAAAAGTTTCTTTTCTTGGATTATTTTTCACCCTACGATTTTTTGGTGACTTGCCTTTTTCTTTCGATCTCATGCCGCCCTTGAAAACGTTGAGGACCCTGCTGGCCCATGGGACCCGCATGTCATCCTCTATGTACTACAAAAGTTTCTTTTCTTGGATTTTTTCACCCTCGATCTTTGGCTATTTCCATTTTCTTTTGATCCCCTGCCGCCTTGGAAACGTTGAGTAAGTTTCTTGACCGATGGGACCCGCATGTCATCCTCTATGTACAATCAAGTCTCTTTTCTTGGATTTTTTTTACCCTCTTATTTTTGGTCACTTGCCTTTTTCTTTCGATCTCATGCAGCCTCTGAAACGTTGAGGAAGCTGCTGGCTCATGGGACCCACATGTCATCCTCTATACTATAAAAGTTCCTTTTTTGGATTTTTTTTCACCCTCTTATTTTTGGCTATTTCCTTTTTCTTTTGATCCCCTGCCACCTTGGAAACGTTGATTAAGCTGCTGACACAAGGGCCCCGCATGTCATCCTCTATGTACAATCAACTTGCAAGATCTTGGAGCGAAAGAGCTTGTATAAGTGGGACCCATATGTCATCCTCTATGTACAATAAAAGTTTCTTTTCTTGGATTATTTTTTGCTCCTGATATTTGGTCAGTTTCCTTTTTCTTTTGATCTCATGCCGCCTCTGAAACGTTGAGTAAGGTGCTGGCTCATGGGACCCGCATGTCATCCTCTATGTACAATAAAGTTTCTTTTCTTAAATTTTTTTTACCCCCTGATTTTTGCTAACTTGCCTTTTTCTTTTCGATCATATGCCGCCTTTGAAATTGAGGTCGCCGCTGGCTCATGGGTCCCACATGTCGGCCTCTATGAACAACAAACCTTTCCTTTGTTGGATTTATTTTTACCCCTAATTTACGGCTATTTGCCTTTTTTTCTTTTGATCCCCTGCGGCCTTTGAAACGATGAGGACGCTTTGGCAGGTCGGTCCCACATGTCATCCTCTATGAAGAATAAAAGTTTCCTTTTTGGATTTATTTTTGACCCCTAATTTACGGCTATTTGCCTTTTTCTTCGATCCTCGCCGACTTCGAAATGATGAGGATGCGGTGCGAGATCGGTCCCACATGTCAGCCTCTATGAACTATAAATGTTTCCTTTGTAGGATTTATTTTTTACCCCTATTTTCGGGCTACTTGCCTTTTTCTTTGAAACGTTGAGGACGCTACTGTCTCATGGGTCCCACATGGCATCCTCTCTGAACGATAAACCTTCATTTCTTGTTAACGACGTGTTTATCGGTATTATTTTCGCAGAGACTAATACAAGCTCTTTCGCTCCAAGATCTTGCAAGTTAATAGAATAAATCATGGAATTATTAGGATATGTTTTAAATTTCAAATCCACTTTATGAATTTTTGAAAATACCGTGATCTTTGTGGGTATGGAGCGATCAAGGATTTTCATATTGGCCATGAGCAGTTTCAAAAATTGCAACCCAATAATTCAAAATAAATACAAACAACTTTTATGTAGAATCTCCGTGTTTTTGTTTTTTGCCAATCATAGGATCTGTGGTTCTTTAGAAAAGGGCCAACATTGCATGAGCAGAAAGGCCCATTTGTAGTTATTGGGCTTCGACAGCCGGAGCAAGTAGGCCTATAGCAAATACCTTGTAGATGGCCGTTGGAACCCAAAAGTATTTGTTGCCTAGACTTAGATGCCAAACTCGGCCTCATTGACATGAACCTTGCTATGCACACGACAATTTCAGTCCGATCCGTGTACGAAACACAAGATCCAACCCTTCGTGTGAGGAAGCGGTGGCGACACACCTCCGAGATGCTCAATCTTACATACGCATATCATATAGGAGTTGTCGTATGTACATCGATTCCGTATTGACATGTTTTTTTCTTTGGTTCACATGTGGGGTCCGCACAGTCACCTAGGTCGCACATCTACTTCATTGCTCGTAGTTGATGCATGTTCGGTTTGGGGATGGGGTGGAACCGAACACACCCCGTGCCAGTGGATGTACTTTACCCTTTAGCGGCGAAAAAAATAGGAATGGTCCTCTCATGAGTATGATCAACAAGAGGTGGCTATATTATAAAGGACGTACACACATTGTAATTATAGTGTTGAAATAAAGTCAATCCTAAAATAGCCATGCATGGGTTATCATATGAAGGCAACACGAAATACAAAAGCGTGGCGGTGTTCAAATAAACTGATTCAAACTAGTACATACTAAAAACAGTGTACTACTTCTCAACACTTCAAGCATAATAAAAAAGTGTCACTATTTTTTTAAAGGTAACACCGAACGGGCAATGTTTAAAGCAGGCTTAAACCACATAGCCGCTTGTCGGACACTATCCCAACCATCCTTGGGAAGGCCGATAACTCCACAGTCTCACCTTCATCTCATTTGAAGGTTGCAAACGCAAAATTTTAGGGTATTGATTATAACGAATATTCCGGTATCTTGTGTAGACGCAGTTTTTCCTCATGAATGGAACCAATGTGCCATCGGGAGCTTTGGATTCACGCTTCTTCAAAGTTGGCAATGATTGGGTAATTGAGTCCGAGGAACAGAGAGTGGTCGGCCGAGGCCGTTAACTCGCCTCCAAAGAAAGTCCCTGCACGTGCGGTAGATAAGGGATCCAGCTCAAAGACGTAGGTGGCAACGGAGGATATCGCCGTAGCTGAAGCCCATTAGCAGCAAAGGGAATGTCGGAGGTACTTCAGCATTGGCAATCCCAATCTTGTTTATCGTAAGGATGATCATCAATCGCTTGCCATCGGCAGATGGAGCGAGGAACCACGCTGCATCTTCGATCATCCACCACCGGTGGCGGGATTACAAACGGGAGCATCGGGTTTTGCAATATTAGAAATGGAGACGAATAGGGTGTTACCGGGCAACCATATTCAAACAGCAGCATTGTTCATCGTTCATGCTCACAGTATAAATACGACTATGTAAGCTAAGGACATTGGTCATTCATGTGTTCAAATCGAGTGTCCAATATATCAGTTATACTGCATCCATCCCACGAAACTAGTCTAAACTTCGCCAAAACTAGACACTAGTTAGTGTATACACGCTTATATACTACCTCTGTCCCAACGAAAGTGTAGAGATTTGTCCAAATTCAGATGTATCTAGACGGTGAAAGCATATAGATACATTCAAATTTTGACAAATATATATCATCTTAAGTTTAAGTCTGTCTTGTAGTTAATTCCCTTTGTCTTAAGTGATCTATTAGAGAGCTTCCTGTGACCACCCGAAGGGTAAGAAATGTTTAATCGTATAAGTGGATTGCCTAGACCTTTCCATCAGTTCGGACTTTTGGTTGCGTTGGCTAGTCCATGAAGCTTGACATGGTGTCGTGAGCTGTGGTCTCGAGTTCGAGTCCTGGCTTTCGCAATTTATCCTAAAATTGTTGTTGCCCCCTCGGAGTCCACGTATATGCCTCTTGAGCTATACCTCCGAGTCTTTCCACATGTTGACTTGTCTCCCATCACACGTGAGGGGGTGTTGAATTGTATAAGTGGATTGCCGCCCTTGCGATCAGTTCGTACTTTTGGTTGTGTTGGTAGTGCATGAAGCTTGACAAGAAAGAAATGCTCTTTGTAGCTAACCCCAAGTCCGGTAACATTTGCAAAATAGGTATCGGATGCGGCTATCCATTCGGTAGAAGAATTTGCATTTTAGAGTTGAAGGTTCATAATCTCTTCTCTACTATTGATAGTAAAGGGTACACATGGAAATTGTTTACCTCATTTACGCGATCTAACAAAGGTACGCTATATGGTTGTGCTAAGTTAAACTGATTTAAGTCATCTGCTCACGTTTATCTAAAATTAGACTACCAACATCTAAAACATCAATAGAGGTTCATATATTACAAAAGATATTTAGATGTTCTTTTTCTCGAACACATGCCTAGTCGTGCATCATTATATATTAGAGCATACAGGGTTGTAGCAAGGCTACGAAAAACTGAGAAAGCAAAAGAAAGAACTATACGGGGGACTAGAGGCAGCTAACTTTGTTAGGCCTGCAGGTGCTAAATCTTATATATATATGAGGTTGTAGATATTAATCGTAAACTTACTCAAACTTAAATATCATTGAATTAGGAAAAAGATAACCTGAGTTATTTTGAATGAGGGGACGTCACAATCACTAATGAAAGATAATTGTGGGAAACTGAAATCTATTCAAGAAAATGGGAGAAAAAATGTATCAAAAACAAAATTAATTATACCATTCTGCAGATTGTTCACCGATATAAACAAATAACTGTTTTATATGCATGTAGGTACATCCAATCAAGGCTTTTTCACCGATCTCTATAAAATATAAGCTACGCATGTAATTACAAACGATTTTCTTATATTTTTCTGTTTCTACGTTAACATTTGAGATACTTGTTAATTACATCCATATTCTGCAGCTTGCATAGAGTTACTAATTCAGGAATGCATTCACATACGGAGTATACTATGTTTGCCGATGACTGACTAGTACTAATTCATTGCAAGCAACGGTTCATTCATATTCAGATAAAGGATGTGATCGTTAAGTCATATACTTATGAAAGTCCTTATGCATCTCTCTGATGCAGATGGCGGGGGTCTCTCGTCCTCCTTTTGGAGGCAAAATCAATTAGTTATATATGAAACAATGGGTGTAAAAGGTTATCAAAAAGGGTGCCTTCATAGTGCCATGTTATCTTTTGAGATATCGGTTAATTACACCCATATTCTGATGGCGTAGAGTTACTAATTCAGGAATGCAATCACATACCGAGCATACTATGTTTGTTGGTGACTAATTAGTACTACTAATTCATTGCAAGCAACGGTTCATTCATATTCAGCAAAAGGGGTGTGATCATTAAGTCATATAAGAAAGGTAAAATATAAACAAGGTAGTTCATGAATAACTTCATTGGTTAAGGCGATGTATCATGCAATGCAACATAAGGACTGAAAAAATACCATTTGCGGTGTCCCGTATACGTGGAGCCAGTTTCGTCCACCGCAAAAACGTGGCCACGGAGTTCAATGGCATCACAAAGAATTTGGATAATCGGTGCGGTGTAAGGGCCTCCGGCATTCTCTAGTCGCCACCCCCTTCAAGGTAGAAAATCGTTTTGTCGAACAAGGCGATGAGCTTGTAATCTGCGTACCTCCCACCTTTTGTGGGCACTTGGCAGATTACAATCTTCAACAAATTAATTGCTTTGGACCCCAGTTAAAAGAGTATGCAGGTCGATATGAAACAATACTATGATGAATCTTCGAATCAGGTAGGGATGGAAGGGGATATGTCGCTCGGTGTAGACGTTCACGAGGCACCACTCATGATGATCGGCGGCGGCGATCCGATCGCCGTTCGCGCCAAGCCATTTTCTCGTCGTGCATGAACGGCAGGGCGTGAACGGCGAGGATGGTCGAGGGCACCGGGTCGTACACGGTATCATGCGACGAGATGCCGTCGCCAGGTCCCAGTGTTCACCGAACCAATAAGCGAGCGGAGGCATCGACGAAAGTGTGGTTCATCCCAATGGTGCATCTTACCTTCATCCTTGCCGATCATGTCGTAGAGCTCCTGGAACATGCAGCAAGCCTGACGGTGTAGGTAACATCCGGATGCGCAGCGATGAGGTCGATGTTGTCGCCGGTGAGAGCCTCCAAGTGGCCGTCCCCGCCGCCCCGGCAAAGCCTAGAATAATCCATCACGTGAAGATGGATTTAGGTGGATGGCGGATGCAACTGCGCTTGGGGTTTTCGGAGGAGAGGGCGAGCGCTATGGAAGGAACGATGCGGCGCGCGGCCGGCCGGGGTAAGGAGAGAAAGGTATACGGAGTAGTACTAGTGATGCGGCGTGGTGGGGATCGAGATCCTGCGCGTGCGCGTGATTCTGGGAGGGTGAAGAAGAAGATTTTTTATTTTTTTTGTAACGGGGTGAAGAAGAAGATGATAGACATGCAAGGGGCAAAAACTAGGTAGTACTCTAGGCTCTTTGCTGCGATCGGGCGCCGATTTGACTGTTGGTAGACTAGCACGCCACCCATCTATAAATTTGCGACGACGTTTGGTGCAGTGATGTCTCGTCACATCAGGTTGACCAGAGAGGGCTTTTTTTTACAGTTTCCATTTCGATATATTTTTCGCCAATAATCGTAGTTCTCTACATGCCAGAGACACGTACCTTAACACGTGGGCAGCATGCAACCGCGTGAGCACCAAAATGGAATGAGAAATGTTTTAGAGCAGAACTTCATTTTCAATGCCTTTCCTAGCTTGGTTTGGAAACCGGACAGAGCTTCAGTGACTTGATGCTTCCAAGATACATTGTGACTGTGTCCCTCCATCTACCATCCATTTGAGATCCAACGTTCCAAACTATCTCTTATTTCGAAGCTAAAAAGGAAAAACTATTCAGAAAATTTTGAAAAAAAATCCAGTAATATGTAGATTCCTTCTTTTAAAATCTATGAATATTTCATCCCATTTGGATGACTTGCTTGTGATTAAATAGATTCTTACGTACTCGAGCACTAGTTTAAACTAAATATATATTTGCTCACAAACCTATGATTCAAATCGAATGAAACTTCACCAAAATATAAATCGAAATATGCATGATTTACTGGAAGTTTTTCAAAATTTTCATGGTCCATGGGGTCCTCCAAAGTGCAAGCTTTTTTTTCTTGGTTGGTACTCCAAAACCGAGTTTGGATGGTGGCAAGACTTGCACAAAGAGGATGTCAAAATTTTGGCCTTTGTGAACTTTGCAATCAACATCAAGTGTCGGACTCTCGAGAAAAAAATATGAGTTGGCGCCCACCTTTCTTTCAACCGTTGGTTCTCAATCCGAGGGTGGTCCAACTAGCTAACAAAATTGGCTTGGTATTCATGGTCTTGAACCAACGATTTGGCATGGCTTTCAATCGGTATGAGAGGTGATGTATGGAGGTGATTCATACGAGAGGGCAATAAAGAAATGTTTTGTCATCCTCGCAAAGCTAGTCTATTTGGAAAGAAATGAATAATTGGTTTTTCGCAACATTGCATGATACTAATTCATGATACTATGCATTGAAGGTGTTGTATCATAGACTAGTATCAGTCTACGATACTTCCCATTGTGACTAGTCTAAGTGCTTTTGCACCATGAACACTAGCTATGCACTGACCTCAAAAAACACTTCTCCATCATTCTACTATTCACACTTTCTTTTTCTAATAGAACTATGTACCATTGTTTTTAATATAATCTTGTGTCGAGAGTATATATTTCTAAAATAGTCATTTATGTCTCGCATAAGCTCAAAGAGGGGTACTTACTTATGAGAGATATCTTTCAACTAATACGTTGTAGGAGTACTTTAATTATGTGAGCTATAGTGTGAAATGCTTACTAGAACGAGTACAAAAGGTGTTTGATAACATTACAGGCCACACGCCCGGTGTAGCCTCGCATTGTAGGAGCATTACATCAATTTAACAACTACGGAGGAGTAGCCTAGGTAGAGATAACGAGGCAAAGAAAATAGTTCAACGAGATAGTACAACACAACTACGGAAAGGGAGTAGCCTAGGTAGAGATAAACATGCAAATGAAATAGTTCAACAGATACAAATCTTGCATTACAACACGAGTATTACATAAAGTACATCAGCCCTTCTTTACGGACACGTGACGCGAAGGCAGGGTTCCATTGCCGGCGTTGGCGAAGCTTGGGATGAGCCACATTAACGGAACCTCGCCGCCATGTCCATCTAATGTTGGTTTGGAAACCAACAAGACGGTCTTCGAGAATTCAAACCGAATCGGCAAATTTACGGAGAAGGAGGATATGCAAGGCCTATCGCATGGTGCGATGTGTAAACAGAGTTGCTTCTCGCCATATTTGGACGGTCATGTTCTGCCCCGTCTTCTCGGAATGATAATCGGATAGTTCACTCCAAGGAAGAGAGAATATGATCCAAGGGAAATAATCCTCCTCCATGGCCTCGGTGCCATCAATCGACCGGTGTCCATGCTTTGTACACCTCGCAGCCAAGTAAACCCTTACCATACCCGCGAATAGTGCGACCATGACGACCCTCGAGAGGTAGCGACGGCGAGGTAAAATCCGAACCAGTCCAAGTATAATCCCGCCCGTCGCAACGCCCCGGTATGGACGAGAAAAAGTCTAGAACCATCGGAGATCGTGCTAACCACCGGGAGCCAAGATTGTACCGACCTTGTTCATCAAGTTACGGCGGAATAGGTGCCGTGCTGATCAACAAAGGACCTTGCAAAGGAAAGCACAGCTTGAAGTCGGTTCAGCAAAACTTGATTAGTTCATTACATACATGAATAATGATGTAGCTAAAATACGCCTCCGATCCAAATTAATTGACTCAACTGGATATGTCTAGCTAGATATGCACAAATTAATTGACTCAAGTTTGTCTAGCTAGATGCCTTTGGCTAGACAAAGCTGAGTCAATTTGATTTGGATCGGAGGGAGTACTTTATTTTGACTCAAAGGCATATCATTGCTGATTTTGATTGAATATAGAGGGGGAAAGGTACAGGCATGACACGAAAACTGCACAACAAAAGAAAAAGGCTAAAGCTAAATCTGAAACTAGCAGGTAATAGCGAAAACACATCATATGAGATGAGAAAAATTACCCCAAGAAAGTTGATTCCATGCATAAACTTCGCTGTCTGAGTTCTGACAAATACAATACCCTTGTGGATGATTGCATCGGAGTAGCCGTACGCTAAGAAGCGGTTGTCAAGAACTGTCCATCTGCTAGAAGCACGTTGAAGGGCGCAATTGCCGCGTTGAAGATGGCAAGAACAGAGAAACTAGTATAATTTGAAGCATTGTTGGAACTCGGCAAATAGCTATCTTCAGCGATTGAAGATGTTGATCATTAGACTCGAACACAAGTAAAACCGGCGTGGATTTAAACACACTTATTGGTGGTAGAGGAATACGGCGACCACTGTACACCATGACAAGCTCCCAAATCCACGGGAAGCCAAGAAGGGCGATCCAATCTCCATTCGCGCTGCCCACATGCCCATACCACCATCCGGAATCACGGCATCGGAAGAGATCCTGTCCAGCGGCGTCGGTTGGCACAAGGTACCCTTGCGATCTTTTGCATCATCTTGCTTGTCCTTCGCGCACCTGCTGCTTGAACTTGTGGACGCGGGAGAAGGGATTGTGCGCGGCGGTACCTCGGTTTGGTGAGTATGAAGAACACAGGGGCATGCCAAACGGCTGAGATGCGGCGAGCTACACTTTGTGTTGCTGAATCATGATAAAACTTGCATGAACTGACGAGGCTCGCGGCGGTGATGACATCGCATCGGGATGCGATTTCTTCAAGGGGGCCATCAGGAAACACCCAAGAACTGCCACTCTCATTGATCGATCTCGCCATTGGAAGGATGCGGTCAAGTGGGTGTGGGGGTGTGGGAGTGGGACGCTGGCGTTTGGGTATGAGGTATTGGAGGACAGTGTGAGCGGCGGTGGTAGAGCGATATGGATAAAAGTCCACAACTCCTACTAGTACCATCAAGCAGGTGGCTCGAGATGATCCGAAAAAGGCATGGCGGCGGTGGTGCGGGGGCTGCTGGTGTAGGCGGGGTCGCCAGAGAAGATGGAGATGAAGAAGACGGAGAAGCGAGGCAAAAAAAACAATTTGAATTGAAATCAATAATACGAGTACTACGGGCGTGCCTTCTCTCTACGGTCTCGCTGCACTACCGCACTGTCGTGAAGGCGTGTGACCCGAGAAGAAGCTAATGTCTTGTATCGTCCTTGCACGCCGTGGAGCTGTATTTTGTCTCATCAAATCAGCTCTGGACAGTTTCAGCAGAGAAAAGATCCTTTGCCATCATCATGATATATTACAACGGGCCCACGGCAGTGCACATTCATCTTGTACTACCATATACTGTACTGCTCTATATGTTGCACAAACCACCGCTTGGACATTTTTTTTTTGCAGTTTCCACCATGTGGTGGTCTAATATGTTGCAAATTTCACCACTTGGTTATCTAATCAGCTAGTTAGTCATGTTGATAGCAAAATCGACAAGTGGGTTCAACATGTCAATGCTCCAATTAATGTTTTAGAAAAAATAAATTTTTCAAAATTCATACTTCTTTTATTTAGCTATTTAAAAATGCTTATTCATTTATTTCAACAAATATTGTGCGGTCTTGAATTTTTTTCAAACAAATATTATGGCATCGGGTTCGGGACTCCTGAAAAGGACTGGCCGTGGTACGGGAACCCGAAATGATGCCCACAACATGGTCGAAAGTGGCAAGGAACCCGTCGAGGTGGATGAATTCGGGAAACCTTGGTAGAGGTAGGGATCTTGAGGAGGCCATTAGGGTTAGCCTACCCCCCAATAAGCGTATGAACGAAAAAAATTCACATAAGTAGTAGCTATTATTAAAATTTCACAAATATTACGCGCTTTTGAATATTTCAAAAGTATTGTGGCGTCACGCTGGCCTTGCCCGAATTTTACCTTTCAGGCTGGATGTCACGAGCATGATCACTCAACCAACCGGGTCCAAACATATATATACAATTGGCCTCCTCGAGCCTACACCGACCAGATTGTCGCTGAAATTGGATCATATAGTTTCTATTGGATTGATTTCCTAAGGAAATATTCCAACAACGGAAGTTGTTTGTTCGTTGTATTATATTCCTTTGGAATCTTGTTGGGCTTGTTTGGTTCGAAGAAAATTCATAGAAATTTTGTGGGATTCAAATCTCAGTGGCTCCTTTGATTCTTGAATACATGATAATTCATACTAATTCACGTGTTTTTTGTGTACCACTACAACCAAAGAACATGCAATTCAAATTTGTGTGATTTCTCTCATATAGGATTAATTCAACATGCAATCATATTCAATTCCTACATTATTTCTATTTTAACATTTTGTACACATCATGCATGCGACCCAAACAATGCGTACATGGTGGGGGGGTTGTTTCGTTGCAAAAGCAGTTGGTCACACCACAAACAAACATGCAACAATTAATCTAAATTCACGCGGTTTCCCCGCGATGCAACCAAACAATATTCGATGAAACTAAGCATGGCATAAACATATACAATACACACCATACATTTTGGCTGCTTTGATTATTCGCAAGATTTTCAAAGTGCGGGAATATGAAAATTGTATGATTAGAGAGTGATGATCATCTCCAAATATATAGGATTGAGAAACAACGGTATTTGGATCCAATAACATTTGATTGCGTGTGAAAATCAAAAGAAATACTAGTAGTAACATACGGTTACACAATGAAGGATTTTTTGTTTTTGTATAAAAATGTATTGTCAATGAATTCTGAAAATTGCAGTCCTATGAATTAAACAATCAGAAATCGTGTCAGACTAATTCCTACGTTTCGAGATTCTAGTACGGAGTATGATTTCTTTGAAGGGGCGCAGAGGGACGTGGGTAGCAATGTCTAGTCCCTGTCTTGTCTGTATACACTGTACTTACGTCAGACTAGTGTTGCTCATGAAGTCTTAATCTGACGTACTCTGAAGCTAGATGCATCACCGTTTCCAGTCTCTGTCCTCGTTTTTTCGATAGGCAAAATAGACAGAAATAACCCAAAGTCAAAAAGATTGGGAAAAACAAACTTTCGACATACTAGCAAGATTGGGTTATTTTTGTCCAAATTCTCTTTTTTTCTCTTGGCTTCCCTACCCTTGAATCCATGTCACTTACGTGTGTTGCCCATGCATGCGTCATGTCCCACACTTCAGTGAGCACAAGTGACGTGCTGTACGTACGCAAACTACCAGCGATCTTCTTTGTCAAGAGAAGACGCATCAAGATTCAAGACCCGATCGCATTTCTTGCTTTCAGCCTGGGGTCCTCCATGTAAAAGTTAGGGATTTAGATGTAATTTCATGTTTATTTTGTGTGCTGTTGTAAACTGTTGATTTTTTATGTCCATTTGAATCTTGGTCAAATCCTAGGTTTTACCTAGATTTAAACAAGTTTAAAACATGAAAATGAAAAAGTAAGCCTGGATCCTCCTTAGTCAATCCAAAATGAAGCTTTTGGGAGGTTTTTGAAATTTCCATGTTTGAAACCCAAAACCACTTCTTTTCATGCTAGACTTCATAAGACATAGTTTAGGGATAGGGGTAGATACATGATTTGTCTGGTTTCAGTATGTCTAGAGCTTGTTTATCCACTTGAATGCTTACTATATGACATAAGAAGACTATGTGCTATGGTTTTTCATTTATCTAATTTTTTTGAATTTTATGCCCATTTGAATCTTGGTCAAATCCCAGGTTTGACCAGGTTTTAAGCAAGTTTAAAACTTGAAAATGAAAAGGTGTAAGCATGGATCCTTTGTAGTCACTCTAAAATGAAGCTTTTGGGAGGTTCTCGAAATTTCCATGCATGCTTGAAACTCAAAACCACTTTTCTTCATGCTTGACTTCATAAGACAGAGTTTAATTAGGGTTAGGGGTAGATACACGATTTTTACGGTTTGAATATGTCTAGACCTTGTTTATCAACTTGAATGTTTACTATATGACATAATTAAGAAGGCTATGTACGTGCTTTGGTTTTTCATTCTTTAGATTTTTGTCTGAATTTTTATGCCCATTTGAATCTTGGTCAAATCCTAGGTTTGACCAAGATTTAAATAAGTTTAAAACATGAAAATGAAAAGATAAGCATCGATCCTTCTTACTCGCTCTAAAATGAAGCTTTTGGTAGGTTTTTGAAATTTCCATGTTTGAAACCCAAAACCACTTCTCTTCATGCTTGACTTCATAAGACGAAGTTTAGGGTCGATAGGGGGTAGATACATGATTTGTCTGGTTTGAATATGTCTAGACCTTGTTTATGAACTTGAATGCTTACTATATGACATAAGAAGACTATGTGCTTTGGTTTTTTTTATTTTTTTATTTTATGCCCATTTTAATATTGGTCAAATCCTAGGTTTGACCAAGATTTAAACAAGTTTAAAACATGAAAATGAAAAGGTAAGCCTGGATCCTTCTTAGTCACTCTAAAATGAAGCTTTTGGGAGGTTTTTGAAATTTCCATGTTTGAAACCAAAAACCACTTCTCTTCATGCTTGACTTCATAAGACAGAGTTTAGGGTTAGGGGTAGATACATGATTTGTCTTATTTGAATATGTATAGACCTTGTTTGTCAACTTTTGAATGTTTACTATATATATATGTGACATAAGAAGACTATGTGCTTTTGTTTTTCATTTTTCTGATTTTTTTAATTTTATGCCCATTTAAATCTCGGTCAAATCCTGGTTTGACAATGATTTAAACAAGTTTAAAATATAAAAATGAAAAGGTAAGCATTGATCCTTCTTAGTCACTCTAAAATGAAGCTTTTGGTAGGTTTTTGAAATTTCCATATTTGAAACCCAAAACCACTTCTCTTCATGCTTGACTACATAAGACAAAGTTTAGGGTTAGGGAGTAGATACATGATTTTTCTTGTTTGAATATGTCTAGACCTTGTTTATCAACTTTAATGCTACTATATGACATAAGAAAACTATGTGCTTTGGTTTTCATTTTTCTGATATTTTTTGGAATTTTGATGCACATTTGAATCTTGGTCAAATCCTAGGTTTGACCAATATTTAAACAAGTATATATAGAACATGAAAATGAAAAGGGAAGCATGTATCCTTCTTAATTAGTCACCCTAAAATGAAGTTTTTGGGAGGTTTTTGAAATTTCCATGTTTGAAACCTAAAACCACTTATCTTCATGCTTGACTTCGTCATAAGACAGAGTTTAGGGGTTAGGGGGTAGATACATGATTTGTCTAGCTAGTTTGAATATGTCTAGACCTTGTTTATCAACTTTAATGCTTACTATATGACATATAAGAAGACTATGTGCGCTTTGGTTTTTCATTTTTCGGTTTTTTTATTTTATGCCCATTTGAATCTTGGTCAAATCCTAGATTTGACCAAGATTTAAACAAGTTTAAAACATGGAAATGAAAAGGTAAGCATCGATCCTTCTTAGTCGCTCTAAAATGAAGCTGAATTTTGGGAGGTTTTTGAAATTTCCATGTTTGAAACCCAAAACCACTTCTCTTCATGCTTGACTTCATAAGACGAAGTTTAGGGTCGATAGGGGGTAGATACATGATTTGTCTGGTTTGGATATATCTAGACCTTGTTTATCAACTTGAATGCTTACGATATGACATAAGAACACTATGTGCTTTTATTTTTTTATTTTTTTGTGCCCATTTGAATCTTGGTCAAATCCTAGGTTTGACCAAGATTTAAACAAGTATAGAACATGAAAATGAAAAGGGAAGCCTGTATCCTTCTTAGTCACCCTAAAATGAAGTTTTGGGAGGTTTTTGAAATTTCCATGTTTGAAACCCAAAACCACTTCTCTTCATGCTTGACTTCTTAAGACATAGTTTAGGGGTTAGCGGGTAGATATATGATTTGTATGGTTTGAATATGTCTAGACCTTGTTTATCAACTTTAATGCTTACTATATGACATAAGAAGACTATGTGCTTTGGTTTTTCATTTTTCTGTTTTTTTTTTGAATTTTACGCAATTTTGTTTGACTAAGATTTAGACAAGTTTTACACGTGAAAACGAATAAGTAAGCCTGGATCCTTCTTAGTCACTCCAAAATGTACCAATTGATAGGTGCGTTAACTTTGCTTCATGGAAAAAATAATGTCATGTAAATGAGTTAACTTGGATTTCCTACCCTTGAAACCATAGGAAACTTTGTTCTAATGCACTATAATAATCAACCGAGCTTTTACACCAGCAGGTCTGTCACTTACGTGTGGTGCCCATGCGTGAGGTCCCACACTTCAGTGAGCACAAGTCACGTGCAATAGGTACGCAAACTCCCGACCATTTTCTTTGTCAAGAGAAGACGCATCGGGATGCGTATTGGAAGTCTGTGGGTCCTTACGGATCCTTCGGTTGTCCCTCTCACAAAAAAAACAAATCTCTCTCATTCTCGGCCTCGCTCGACTCGCTCGCTCGCTCGCACCTCCTGCTGGTGACAAACCACTGCACAAAAGTCAACATCATCACCCGAAAAAGGGGAGACACCATAATTCTCTCCCTTCTTCTCTCCTTCCGAGTGATCCCTCTTCCTCCGAGTTTCACTCGACGGGCAAACACACATGTGCTGCATAGTAGAAAAATCGACCTACTAATCTATAATTAAATAGGTTAAACTAGGGTTTTGCCCAGTACTACAGATCAAGGTTCAAAAAATCCAACTACGGGGTTCGAACAACCCCATTTCTAATCCAAGATTTTTTTCGACCTCATCCAATGGCCTCAAACTATAGGCCGGGTTAGCATCTAGTGCAGTATGTGTGAGAATGTATGCACTATGTGTGCTATAACTTGTGTGTCTTTCAAATTTGAACCAAATTTGAATAAGTTTGAAATATTTGAAATGGGGCTTTTGGCTTAAACGTTTGAAACCCAAAACGACTTCTCCTCATGCTAGACTTCATAAGACCGAGTTTAGGGTTAGGGGGTAGATACATGATTTGTCTGGTTTGAATATGTCTAAACCTTGTTTATCAACTTGAATGCTTACTATATGACATAAGAAGACCATGTGCTTTTGTTTTTCATTTTTCTAATTTTTTAAAAAATTTATGCACATTTGATTCTGGTCAAATCCTAGGTTCAACCAAGATTTAAACAAGTTTCAAGCATGAAAATGAAAACGTAAGCCAAGATCCTTCTTAATTAGTCACTCTAAAATATATGAAGCTTTTGGGACGTACTTGAAATTTCCATGTTTGAAACCCAAAACCAATTCTCTTCATGATTGACTTCATAAGACAGAGTTTAGGGTTAGGGGTAGATATACACATGATTTTTCTGGTTTGAATATGTCTAGACCTTGTTTATCAACTTGAGTGTTTACTATATGACATAATTAAGAAGGCTATGTGCTTTGGATTTTCATTCTTTAGATTTTTTGTCTGAATTTTTATGCCCATTTGAATCTTGGTCAAATCCTAGGTTTGACCAAGATTTAAATAAGTTTAAAACATGGAAATGAAAAGGTAAGCATCGATCCTTCTTAGTCGCTCTAAAATGAAGCTGAATTTTGGGAGGTTTTTGAAATTTCCATGTTTGAAACCCAAAACCACTTCTCTTCATGCTTGACTTCATAAGACGAAGTTTAGGGTCGATAGGGGGTAGATACATGATTTGTCTTGTTTGAATATGTCTAGACCTTGTTTATCAACTTGAATGCTTACTATATGACATAAGAGGACTATGTGCATTGGTATTTCATTTTTTGATTTTTATGCCCATTTGAGAATCTTGGTAAAATCCTAGGTTTGTTGAGCAAGATTTAAACAAGTTTAACATGTGAAAATGATAAGGTAATTAAGTCTAGATCTTTCTCTTAGTAACTCTAAAATGAAGCTTTTGGGAGGTTCTTGAATTTACCATGTTTGAAACCCAAAACCACCGTACTTCTGTTCATGCTTGACTTCATAAGACAGAGTTTAGGGTTAGGGGTAGATACATGATTTTTCTGGTTTGAATATGTCTAGACCATGTTTATCAATTTGAATGCTTACTATATGACATAAGAAGGCTATGTGCTTTGGTTTTTCATTCTTTCGATTTTTTCTGAAATTTTATGCCCATTTGAATCTTGGTCAAATCCTAGGTTCGACCAAGATTTAAACAAGTTTAAAACATGACAATGAAAAGGTAATTAATCATGGATCCTTCTTAATTAACCAGCCGATCTAATTAAAATGAAGCTTTTTGGGAGGTTTTTGAAATTTCCATGTTTGAAACCCAAAACCACACTTCTCTACTTCATGCTTGACTTCATATATAATTAAGACAAAGTTTAGGGTTAGGGGGTACATGATTTGTCTGGTTTGAATATGTCTAGACCTTGTTTATGAACTTGAATGCTTACTATATGACATAAGAAGACTATGTGCTTTGGTTTTTTATTTTATTTATTTTTTATTTTATGCCCATTTGAATATTGGTCAAATCCTAGGTTTGACCAAGATTTAAACAAGTTTAAAACATGAAAATGAAAAGGTAAGCCTGGATCCTTCTTAACTAGTCACTCTAAAATGAAGCTTTAATTTTGGGAGGTTTTTGAAATTTCCATGTTTGAAACCAAAAACCACTTCTCTTCATGCTTGACTTCATAAGACAGAGTTTATGGTTTTAGAGGGGTAGATACATGATTTGTCTTATTTGAATATGTCTAGCTAGACCTTGTTTATCAACTTTTGAATGCTTACTATATATATGTATGTGACATAAGAAAACTATGTGCTTTGGTTTTTCATTTTTCTGTTTTTTTTGGAATTTTGATGCACATTTGAATCTTGGTCAAATCCTAGGTTTGACCAAGATTTAAACAAGTATAGAACATGAAAATGAAAAGGGAAGCCTGTATCCTTCTTAATTAGTCACCCTAAAATGAAGTTTTTGGGAGGTTTTTGAAATTTCCATGTTTGAAACCCAAAACCACTTATCTTCATGCTTGACTTCGTCATAAGACAGAGTTTAGGGGTTAGGGGGTAGATACATGATTTGTCTAGCTAGTTTGAATATGTCCAGACCTTGTTTATCAACTTTAATGCTTACTATATGACATATAAGAAGACTATGTGCGCTTTGGTTTTTCATTTTTCTGTTTTTTATTTTATGCCCATTTGAATCTTGGTTAAATCCTAGATTGACTTCATAAGACAGAGTTTAGGGTTAGGGGTAGATATACACATGATTTTTCTGGTTTGAATATGTCTAGACCTTGTTTATCAACTTGAGTGTTTACTATATGACATAATTAAGAAGGCTATGTGCTTTGGTTTTTCATTCTTTAGATTTTTTGTTTGAATTTTTATGCCCATTTGAATCTTGGTCAAATCCTAGGTTTGACCAAGATTTAAATAAGTTTAAAACATGGAAATGAAAAGGTAAGCATCGATCCTTCTTAGTCGCTCTAAAATGAAGCTGAATTTTGGGAGGTTTTTGAAATTTCCATGTTTGAAACCCAAAACCACTTCTCTTCATGCTTGACTTCATAAGACGAAGTTTAGGGTCGATAGGGGGTAGATACATGATTTGTCTGCTTTGGATATATCTAGACCTTGTTTATCAACTTGAATGCTTACGATATGACATAAGAACACTATGTGCTTTTATTTTTTTATTTTTTTGTGCCCATTTGAATCTTGGTCAAATCCTAGGTTTGACCAAGATTTAAACAAGTATAGAACATGAAAATGAAAAGGGAAGCTGTAACCTTCGTAGTCACCCTAAAATGAAGTTTTGGGAGGTTTTTGAAATTTCCATGTTTGAAACCCAAAACCACTTCTCTTCATGCTTGACTTCTTAAGACATAGTTTAGGGGTTAGCGGGTAGATACATGATTTGTATGGTTTGAATATGTCTAGACCTTGTTTATCAACTTTAATGCTTACTATATGACATAAGAAGACTATGTGCTTTGGTTTTTCATTTTTCTGTTTTTTTTTTTGAATTTTCTGCCAATTTTGTTTGACCAAGATTTAGACAAGTTTTACACGTGAAAACGAATAAGTAAGCCTGGATCCTTCTTAGTCACTCCAAAATGTACCAATTGATAGGTGCGTTAACTTTGCTTCATGGAAAAAATAATGTCATGTAAATGAGTTAACTTGGATTTCCTACCCTTGAAACCATAGGAAACTTTGTTCTAATGCACTATAATAATCAACCGAGCTTTTACACCGGCCAGTCTGTCACTTACGTGTGGTGCCCATGCGTGAGGTCCCACACTTGATGAGCACAAGTCACGTGCAATAGGTACGCAAACTCCCAGCCATTTTCTTTGTCAAGAGAAGACGCATCGGGATGCGTATTGGAAGTCTGTGGGTCATACGGATCCTTCGGTTGTCCCTCTCACAAAAAAAACAAATCTCTCTCATTCTCGGCCTCGCTCGACTCGCTCGCTCGCTCGCACCTCCTGCTCAGTGACAAACCCTGCACAAAAGTCAACATCATCACCCGAAAAAGGGGAGACACCATAATTCTCTCCCTTCTTCTCTCCTTCCGAGTGATCCCTCTTCCTCCGAGTTTCACTCGACGGGCAAACACACATGTGTTGCATAGTAGAAAAATCGACCTACTAATCTATAATTAAATAGGTTAAACTAGGATTTTGCCCAGTACTACAGATCAAGGTTCAAAAAATCCAACTACGGGGTTCGAACAACCCCATTTCTAATCCAAGATTTTTTTCGACCTCATCCAATGGCCTCAAACTATAGGCCGGGTTAGCATCTAGTGCAGTATGTGTGAGAATATATGCACTATGTGTGCTATAACTTGTGTGTCTTTCAAATTTGAACCAAATTTGAATAAGTTTGAAATATTTGAAATGGGGCTTTTGGCTTAAACGTTTGAAACCCAAAACGACTTCTCCTCATGCTAGACTTCATAAGACCGAGTTTAGGGTTAGGGGGTAGATACATGATTTGTCTAGTTTGAATATGTCTAAACCTTGTTTATCAACTTGAATGCTTACTATATGACATAAGAAGACCATGTGCTTTTGTTTTTCAGTTTTCTATTTTTTTTAAGAATTTTATGCACATTTGATTCTGGTCAAATCCTAGGTTCAACCAAGATTTAAACAAGTTTCAAGCATGAAAATGAAAACGTAAGCCAAGATCCTTCTTAATTAGTCACTCTAAAATATATGAAGCTTTTGGGACGTACTTGAAATTTCCATGTTTGAAACCCAAAACCAATTCTCTTCATGATTGACTTCATAAGACAGAGTTTAGGGTTAGGGGTAGATATACACATGATTTTTCTGGTTTGAATATGTCTAGACCTTGTTTATCAACTTGAGTGTTTACTATATGACATAATTAAGAAGGCTATGTGCTTTGGTTTTTCATTCTTTAGATTTTATTATGAATTTTTATGCCCATTTGAATCTTGGTCAAATCCTAGGTTTGACCAAGATTTAAATAAGTTTAAAACATGGAAATGAAAAGGTAAGCATCGATCCTTCTTAGTCGCTCTAAAATGAAGCTGAATTTTGGGAGGTTTTTGAAATTTCCATGTTTGAAACCCAAAACCACTTCTCTTCATGCTTGACTTCATAAGACGAAGTTTAGGGTCGATAGGGGGTAGATACATGATTTGTCTTGTTTGAATATGTCTAGACCTTGTTTATCAACTTGAATGCTTACTATATGACATAAGAGGACTATGTGCATTGGTATTTCATTTTTTGATTTTTATGCCCATTTGAGAATCTTGGTAAAATCCTAGGTTTGTTGAGCAAGATTTAAACAAGTTTAACATGTGAAAATGATAAGGTAATTAAGTCTGGATCTTTCTCTTAGTAACTCTAAAATGAAGCTTTTGGGATGTTCTTGAATTTACCATGTTTGAAACCCAAAACCACCGTACTTCTGTTCATGCTTGACTTCATAAGATAGAGTTTAGGGTTAGGGGTAGATACATGATTTTTCTGGTTTGAATATGTCTGGACCATGTTTATCAATTTGAATGCTTACTATATATATGACATAAGAAGGCTATGTGCTTTGGTTTTTCATTCTTTCGATTTTTTTCTGAATTTTTATGCCCATTTGAATCTTGGTTAAATCCTAGGTTCGACCAAGATTTAAACAAGTTTAAAACATGACAATGAAAAGGTAATTAATCATGGATCCTTCTTAATTAACCAGCCAGTCTAATTAAAATGAAGCTTTTTGGGAGGTTTTTGAAATTTCCATGTTTGAAACCCAAAACCACACTTCTCTGCTTCATGCTTGACTTCATATATAATTAAGACAAAGTTTAGGATTCCGTCCAATTCCGAGAATATTTCGTTTGTAGGATTTCTGAAACCAAAAACAGCAGAAAACAGCAACTGGCTCTTCGGCATCTTGTTAATAGGTTAGTGCCGGAAAATGCATAATAATGACATAAAGTGTGTATAAAACATGTGAGTATCATCATAAAAGTAGCATGGAACATAAGATATTATAGATACGTTTGAGACGTATCAAGCATCCCCAAGCTTAGTTCCTACTCGCCCTCGAGTAGGTAAATGATAACAAAGATAATTTCTGAAGTGACATGCTATCATAATCTTGATCAATACTATTGTAAAGCATATGAGATGAATGCAGTGATTCGAAGCAATGGTAAAGACAATGAATAAACAACTGAATCATATAGCAAAAACTTTTCATGAATAGTACTTTTAAGACAAGCATCAATAAGTCTTGCATAAGAGTTAACTCGTAAAGCAATAAATTCTTAGTAGAAAGTTTTGAAGCAACACAAAGGAAGATATAAGTTTCAGCGGTTGCTTTCAACTTCAATATATATATCTCATGGATAATTGTCAACGCAAAGTAATATGATGAATGCAAATAAGCAAGTATGTAGGAATCAATGCACACAGTTGACACAAGTGTTTGCTCCTAAGATAGAAAGAAGTAGGCAAACTGACTCAACATAAAAGTAGAAGAAAGGCCCTTCGAAGAGGGAAGCATGGATTACTATTTTGTGCTAGAGCTTTTATTTTGAAAACATAGAAACAATTTTGTCAACGGTAGTAATAAAGCATATATGTTATGTATAAGACATCCTATAAGTTGCAAGCCTCATGCATAGATTACCAATAGTGCCCGCACCTTGTCCTAATTAGCTTGGATTTACATGGATTATCATTGCATAGCATATGTTTCAACCAAGTGTCACAAAGGGGTACCTCTATGCCGCCTGTACAAAGGTCTAAGGAGAAAGCCCGCATTGGATTTCTCGCTTTTGATTATTCTCAACTTAGACATCTATACCGGGACAACATAGACAACAGATAATGGATTCCTCTTTAATGCAAAGCATTCAACAACAGATAATATTCTCATAAGAGATTGAGGATTGTTGTCCAAACTGAAACTTCCACCATGGATCATGGCTTTAGTTAGCGGCCCGATGTTCTTCTCTAACAATATGCATACTCAAACCATATGATCATGATAAATCACCCATACTTCAGACAAGACGAACATGCATAGCAACTCACATGATATTCAACAAAGGTGAAATAGTTGATGGCGTCCCCAGGAACATGGTTATCACTCAACAAGCAACTTATAAGAATTAAGATACATAAGTACATATTCAATACCACAATAGTTTTTAAGCTATTTTTCCCATGAGCTATATATTGCAAAGACAAAGGAATGAAATTTTAAAGGTAGCACTCAAGCAATTTACTTTGGAATGGCGGAGAAATACCATGTAGTAGGTAGGTATGGTGGACACAAATGGCATAGTTTTTTGCTCAAGGATTTGGATGCACGAGAAGTAATCCCTCTCAATACAAGGCTTAGGCTAGCAAGGTTGTTTGAAGCAAACACAAGTATGAACCGGTACAGCAAAACTTACATAAGAACATATTGCAAGCATTATAAGACTCTACACTGTCTTCCTTGTTGTTCAAACTCTCACCAGAAAATATCTAGACTTTAGAGAGACCAATCATGCAAACCAAATGTCAACAAGCTCTACAATATTTCTTCATTAATAGGTGCAAAGTACATGATGTAAGAGCTTAAACATGATCTATATGAGCACAACAATTGCCAAGTATCAAATTATGCAAGACATTATACCAATTACCACATGCAGCATTTTCTGTTTCCAGCCATATAACCATGAACGAAGCAGTTTCAACCTTTGCCATGAACATTAAAAGTAAAGCTAAGAACATATGTGTTCATATGCAACAGCGGAGCGTGTCTCTCTCCCACACAAAGAATGCTAGGATCCGATTTTATTCAAACAAAACAAAAACAAGAACATAAAGACGCTCCAAGTAAAGCACATAAGATGTGACAGAATAAAAATATAGTTTCACTAGAGGTGACCTGATAAGTTGTCGATGAAGAAGGGGATGCCAAGGCATCCCCAAGATTAGATGCTTGAGTATTCTTGAAATATGCAGGGATGAACCACGGGGGCATCCCCAAGCTTAGAGCTTTCACTCTCCTTGATCACATTGTATCATCCTCCTCTCTTGACCCTTGAAAACTTCCTCCACACCAAACTCAAAACAAACTCATTAGAGGGTTAGTGCATAATCAAAAATTCACATATTCAGAGGTGACATAATCATTCTTGACACTTTTGGACATTGCACAAAGCTACTGAAAGTTAATGGAACAAAGAAATCCATCAAACATAGCAAAACAGGCAATGCGAAATAAAAGGAAGAATCTGTCAAAACAGAATAGTCTGTAAAGACGAATTTTTCTGGGGCACTTAACTTGCTCAGATGAAAATGCTCAAATTGAATGAAAGTTGCATACATATCTGAGGATCACTCACGTAAATTGGCAGATTTTTCTGAGTTACCTACAGAGAATACTACTCAAATTCGTGACAGTAAGAAATCTGTTTCTGCACAGTAATCCAAATCTAGTATCATCTTTACAATCAAAGACTTTACTTGGCACAACAATGCGATAAAATAAAGATAATGAGAGGTTGCTACAGTGGTAACAACTTCCAAGACTCAAATATAAAACAAAAGTGCAGAAGTAAAATAATGGGTTGTCTCCCATAAGCGCTTTTCTTTAACGCCTTTCAGCTAGGCGCAGAAAGTGTGAATCAAGTATTATCAAGAGATGAAGCATCAACATCATAATTTGTTCTAATGATAGAATCAAAAGGTAACTTCATTCTCTTTCTAGGGAAGTGTTCCATACCTTTCTTGAGAGGAAATTGATATTTAATATTACCTTCCTTCATATCAATAATAGCACCAACAGTTCGAAGAAAAGGTATTCCCAAAATAATGGGACAAGATGCATTGCATTCAATATCCAAGACAACAAAATCAACGAGGACAAGGTTATTGTTAATCGTAATGCGAACATTATCAATCCTCCCCAAAGGTTTCTTTATAGCATTATCAGCAAGATTAACATCCAAATAACAGTTTTTCAATGGTGGCAAGTCAAGCATATCATAGATTTTCTTAGGCATAACAGTAATACTTGCACCAAGATCACATAAAGCATTACAATCAAAATCATTGACCTTCATCTTAATGATGGGCTCCCAACCATCTTCTAACTTCCTAGGAATAGAAGTTTCAAGTTTTAATTTCTCTTCTCTAGCTTTAATGAGAGCATTTGTAATATGTTTTGTAAAGGCCAAATTTATAGCACTAGCATTAGGACTTCTAGCAAGTTTTTGTAAGAACTTTATAACTTCAGAGATGTGAAAATCATCAAAATCTAAACCATTATGATCTAAAGCAATGGGATCATTATCCCCAATATTTTGAAAAATTTCAGCAGTTTTATCACAAGCAGTTTCAACAGTTTAAGACAGTTTTGCACGCTTTGCATTAGGAGTAGAAACATTGCTAACACCAATTATTTTACCATTGATAGTAGGAGGTTTAGAAACATGTGAAGCATCAACATTACTAGTGGTGGTAATAGTCCAAACTTTAGTACATTATTCTCTTTAGCAAATTTTTCCTCTCTTTCCCACCTAGCATGCAATTCAGCCATCAATCTAATATTCTCATTAATTCGAACTTGGATAGCGTTTGCTGTAGAAAATGACTTAATATCTTTATTTTCATTAGGCATAATTTTCAGTTTTAAAAGATCCACATCAGCAGCAAGACTATCAACCTTAGAAGCAAGAATATTAATTTTACCAAGCTTTTCTTCAACAGATTTGTTAAAAGCAGTTTGTGTACTAATAAATTTTTTAAGCATGGCTTCAAGACCAGGGGGTACACTCCTATTATTTTTGTAAGAATTACCATAAGAATTACCATAACCATTGCTATTATTAGAAGGATGTGGCCTATAGTTGTTACCGAATTATTCCTATAAGCATTGTTGTTGAAATTATTATTTTTAATGAAGTTCACATCAACATGCTCTTCTTGAGCAACCAATGAAGCTAAAGGAACATTATTAGGATCAACATTAGATCTATCATTCACAAGCATAGACATAATAGCATCAATCTTATCACTCAAGGAGGAGGTTTCTTCAACAGAATTTACCTTCTTACCTTGTGGAGTCCTTTCTGTGTGCCATTCAGAGTAATTAATCATCATATCATCAAGAAGCTTTATTGCGGCGCCTAGAGTGATGGACATAAAAGTACCTCCAGCAGCTGAATCCAATAAGTTCCGCGAAGAAAAATTCAATCCTGCATAAAAGGTTTGGATGATCATCCAAGTAGTCAGTCCATGGGTAGGGCAATTTTTAACCAAAGATTTCATTCATTCCCATGCTTGGGCAACATGCTCATTATCCAATTGCTTAAAATTCATTATGCTACTTCTCAAAGATATAATTTTAGCAGGAGGATAATATCTACCAATGAAAGCATCCTTACATTTAGTCCATGAATCAATACTATTCTTAGGCAAAGATAGCAACCAATGTTTAGCTCTTCCTCTTAAAGAGAAAGGACACAATTTTAATTTTATAATGTCACCATCCACATCCTTATATTTTTGCATTTCATAAAGTTTAACAAAATTATTAAGATGGGCAGCAGCATCATCAGAACTAACACCAGAAAATTGCTCTCTCATAACAAGATTTAGTAAAGCAGGTTTAATTTCAAAAAATTCTGCTGTAGTAGCAGGTGGAGCAATAGGTGTGCATAGGAAATCATTATTATTTGTGCTAGTGAAGTCACACAACTTAGTATTCTCAGGAGTACCCATTTTAGCAGTATTAAATAAAGCAAACTAGATAAAGTAAAAGCAAGTAACTAATTTTTTGTGTTTTTAATATGAAGAACGCAAACAAGATAGTAAATAAAGTAAAGCAAGTAACTAATTTTTTTGTATTTTTGATATAGAGAATAAACAAAGCAGTAAATAAAATAAAGTAAAGCAAGACAAAAACAAAGTAAAGAGATTGGAAGTGGGAGACTCCCCTTGCAGCGTGTCTTGATTTCCCCGGCAACGGCGCCAAAAATTTAGCTTGTTGACGCGTAAAGCACACGCCCGTTGGGAACTCCAAGTGGAAGGTGTGATGCGTACAGCAGCAAGTTTCTCTCAGTAAGAAACCAAGGTTTATCAAACCAGTAGGAGTCAAGGAGCACGTGAAGGTTGTTGGTGACGGAGTGTAGTGCGGCGCAACACCAGAGATTCCGGCGCCAACGTGGAACCTGCACAACACAATCCAAATACTTTGCCCCCCAACTTAACAGTGAGGTTGTCAATCTCACCGGCTTGCTGTAACAAAGGATTAAATGTATGGTGTGGAAAATGATGTTTGTATGCGAAGAACAGTAAAGAACAATGTTTGCAGTAGATTGTATTCGATGTAAAAGAATGGACCGGGGTCCACAATTCACTAGTGGTGTCTCTCCAATAAGAAATAGCATGTTGGGTGAACAAATTACAGTTGGTAAATTGACAAATAGAGAGGGCATAACAATGCACAAACATATCATGATGAGTAGTGTGAAATTCAATTGGGCATTACGACAAAGTACATAGACCGCTATCCAGCATGCATCTATGCCTAACAAAGTCCACCTTCGGGTTAGCATCCGCACCCCTTCCAGTATTAAGTTGAAAACAACAGACAATTGCATTAAGTATGGTGCGTATTGTAATCAACATAAATATCCTTAGACAAAGCATTGATGTTTTATCCCTAGTGGCAACATCACATCCACAACCTTAGAACTTTACATCCTTGTCCTGCATTCAATGGAGGCATGAACCCACTATCGAGCATAAATACTCCCTCTTGGAGTTACAAGTATCAACTTGGCCAAAGCCTCTACTAGCAACGGAGAGCATGCAAGATCATAAACAACACATATATGATAGATTGATAATCAACATAACATAGTATTCCATATTCATCGGATCCCAACAAACATAACATGAAGCATTACAAATAGATGATCTTGATCATGATAGGCAGCTCACAAGATCGAACAATGATAGCACATGAGGAGAAGACAACCATCTAGCTACTGCTATGGACCCATAGTCCAGGGGTGAACTACTCACACATCAATCCGGAGGCGATCATGGCGATGAAGAGTCCCCCGGGAGATGATCCCCTCTCCGGCAGGGTGCCGGAGGCGATCTCCTGAATCCCCCGAGATGGGATTGGCGGCGGCGTCTCTGGAAGGTTTTCCGTATCGTGGCTCTCGGTACTGGGGTTTTCGCGACGAAGGCTTTAAGTAGGCGGAAGGGTAGTGTTGGAGGCGGCGCGAGGGCCCCACACAACAGGGCGGCGCGGGGCCCACCTTGGCCGCGCGGCCCTGGTGTGGTGGCGCCTCGTCGCCCCACTTCGTAACTCCTTCGGTCTTCTGGAAGCTTCGTGGAAAAATAAGACCCTGGGTGTTGATTTCGTCCAATTCCGAGAATATTTCCTTTGTAGGATTTCTGAAACAAAAAACAGCAGAAAACAGCAACTGGCTCTTCGGCATCTTGTTAATAGGTTAGTGCCGGAAAATGCATAATAATGACATAAAGTGTGTATAAAACATGTGAGTATCATCATAAAAGTAGCATGTAACATAAGAAATTATAGATACGTTTGAGACGTATCAGATACCCACAAATAACAACAGTACCCGCATCGAGCCGACTGGGTTCCCCCAAACATTCACCGTCATCGGGGTTCTTAGCATCAAACTGCCACATTTGTGCAAAATGTTTGGGAAACTATCACTTCACAATTTTTCTGCAAACATATGCCACTTTACTGCAAGTATTTTTCAATGTGCAATAATCTTGAATTGAACATGAATTGATGAGTGTGACCCACCTAAAAGGATGACGTGGCAAAATCTAAGTAATTTCGTGAGATGGAAAATATCTAAAAGAAATACAAATGTTTCTAAAAGAAAGGAAAAAAAGTCTATAACTCAGCCCAACCCGTTCATGTGAAGGAGGTCCCCCCTATCTGAGCTCGTCCTTGCCGGAGGTTGACCACATGTGTCGCACCGACTAGCCCTCCTCCGTCACTCCTCCGGGACCGGCCGTGCCGCCCTACCGGAGCTCTCTCACCCGGGCCTGGGGGAGGTCACCCGCACCGCCCCTTACCAGAGTTGAGGAAGGAGACGAATCCTGTAATACATGTTTTATTTATTCTTTTAGAATATTTTGTCTTTCAAACGGGGTTTTGTCCACCTCACCAAAACTAGCCCAGGCAGGTGGATCCCACTAGGCAGAAATGTTGTCAATCCGTGTTTAATTTGAGATTAGTGCATATCCCAAAAAAATCTAGAGCAGAGTGAAGATTTTTGGGAAAAATCGTGAAACGGTAGTTTTCTAAATATTTTGCATAAATGTGGTTTTATGCTCGTGTATGCACCACGTCCATCCAGGCATCTCCACACCGCACTGTACTCAGGTCCCGCTGCTCTTCCGACCCCACCTGTCACCGCAGCGGCCTCCACTCCCGAGAGACACCCCCATCTCCACCCACACCAGCCAAGGGCACGAGGTCTCCCACCTCCGCGCGATCCAAATCGCCTCGCCACCGCCGCCGCCGCCGCCGCCGCCATGGCCTTCCTCGCGCGGGCGCTGCGCCACTCCAAGCCCTACCTCTCGCCCCGCAACCCGTCGGTCGCCGCCTCCCGCCGCTGGATCTCCCCGACCGCGTCCGCGGGGTCGCCGGAGGCCGGCGCGGCCGTGGCGCCCGCCGACCCGGAGCTGCCGCCGCCGCGGGAGCCCGTGGGCGGCGCGCGCGTCGAGCTGCCCGCCAACCCGGAGGACGTGCTCGAGGTCTTCGTCGACGGCCACGCCGTCAAGATCCCCAAGGGCTTCTCCGTGCTCCAGGCATGCGAGGTCGCCGGCGTCGACATCCCAAGGTTCTGCTACCACAGCAGGCTCTCCATCGCCGGGAACTGCCGCATGTGCCTTGTAGAGGTCGAGAAGTCGCCCAAGCCCGTCGCCTCGTGCGCCATGCCTGCGCTACCAGGTCAGACTTTCTTTTTTTTGTTCCTGCCCATTTCATTACCTGTCAGGCCATGTTGTGGTTTGTTCTGCTTGTCCTGTGTGCATCAGTCTCTCAGATCCATTCAGCTCCTAGACGTCTCTCACCAATCAGCATATTACCATTCTTGCGTAGATTTTCGTCTAATCATTACTGCTTGTACAAACTAGAAACATCAGCCTTAGCCAGTGACTGTTGAGGTACTGAATGACCAATCCAGTCCAGTGTGTGTGTAATTTCCACTAAGAAATATGCGGGAGTTCCTAACCTTGCAGCGTCTTGTTGGATTAGGGATGAAGATCAAGACGAACACGCCAATCGCAAAGAAGGCAAGGGAGGGCGTCATGGAGTTCCTGTTGATGAACCATCCGCTGGATTGCCCTATCTGCGATCAGGGCGGGGAGTGCGACCTCCAGGATCAGTCTATGGCCTTTGGGTCTGACCGCGGTCGTTTCACCGATATGAAGCGGTCGGTCGTCGATAAGAATCTGGGCCCCTTGGTCAAGACCGTGATGACCCGTTGCATCCAGTGTACAAGGTGATGCTTTTTTTATGCATCTTTGTAAATTTCTATGACTATCCACCTCAAATAAGTTCATGGCTATCTTCTATGTCAATGTTTCAGCACTGCATATGCTTCATTTTTTTAGCATTATAAGATTATTAAGAGCTTATTGTTCAAACTTACTTAAGTTATAACTGTTACAACCGAACATTCCTTCTAATTTATTCATGTGCATCAAACTAGGCATGTTGCTGGTTCTTAGTTTGTGATGTTGTTGTGCAGTCAGTTGTTTCTTCTCTCTATCTTTTCTTGTTACAGTAACACATCATCCTTTGTTGAAAATGGCTTTAGCTACCCTTTGCTTGGTATTAATTTTCGGAACTGGCGTATCTTACAGGTGTGTCAGGTTTGCATCCGAGGTTGCTGGTGTTCAAGACCTGGGTATGTTAGGCCGTGGCAGTGGCGAAGAAATTGGAACATATGTGGAGAAGCTCATGACAAGCGAACTATCTGGAAATGTTATTGATATCTGCCCCGTTGGAGCTCTTACATCCAAGCCATTTGCATTTAAAGCTAGGAACTGGGAGCTCAAGGGCACTGAGACTATTGATGTCACCGATGCAGTAGGTTCAAACATAAGAGTTGATAGCAGAGGTCCTGAAGTTATGCGCATTGTTCCACGCATCAATGAGGTTCGCTTGCCTGATCCTGTTGCAATTTTTTTTACTTTGTTTTCTGTGATTATTTTGGGTGACATGGTCATGCTGTCTGATACTTCAGCATGCCTTAACAGTGTTATGACCCCCCCCCCCCCCCCCCCCCACAATATCTGTCAAGCCTGTTGTAAAAGGTCGCCTAGCACGTGTAGACTGCATGTAGGCACTGAGGACCACCCTGCTACCTTCCCTGCTATTGGCTAGCCTTATTAGTCGAAAACTAGGTGCTATGCGCTATTGTACCGCTCTTCTAGTGTCTGGTCTTTTGAGCGTCATGGTGGCCGCATGAACCTTTGGTACATAACATGAATTATCTCGAGCAGCTTGTTGGGTGAACCTTCACTACATAACCTGCTTTTTAATGAGCCATGAAAATGAATACTTGATTTAGCTTCCTCCTTTTTTTTATTACTTGCAGGATATCAACGAGGAGTGGATATCTGACAAAACTCGGTTTTGTTATGATGGTCTGAAGAGGCAAAGACTAAATGATCCTATGATCCGTGGTTCTGATGGCAGGTTTAAGGCAGTGACATGGCGTGATGCTATGGCGGTTGTTGCTGAGGTTTTGAACCAAGTTAAACCAGGAGAAATTACTGGAGTCGCTGGCAAACTTTCTGATGCAGAATCCATGATGGCATTGAAAGATTTTGTCAACAAAATGGGTTCAGATAAGGTGCTCTGTGAGGGAAATGGTCCGAACCCACCAGCAGATCTTCGATCAAACTACCTAATGAATACTAGCATTGCTGGGCTTGAGAAAGCTGATGTCTTCCTTTTGGTTGGTACACAGGTAGGATTTTTTTCTTGCTCGTAACTATTATGTACTGTTCATTTTCTTGATTGTTTTTCTTATCTAACAGTATGCTCTGCTTTGGAATCACTTGGCCTTAGTTTGACATTCTCGTGGTGTATAACTGCAGTTTTATTTTGTTTCTCCTAAATATGCTAACTGGTTGAAAGCATCTTTTCTAGAGCCATAGCATAAAACTCTTGCTAGAATTTGTAGAAGACCCTGTAGCTGAAACATCTTACACCACAGAATGATAGAATACATGAAGTGCAAAGTACTCCCTCCGATCCTAAAAAGAAGGCGCATAAATTTCCTAGAATTTTTCCTCAAAGGAAGGCCCATATCTTGTTTGGCTCTGATTTTTCCGAAACTACCCTCATTTGCATGTACAGTAGTCGCCCTGCGACCCAGTCCATCTTCTTTATCCTGAGAAACAAGGTACTTTGGATGTTCTGATAGGGGTAGTATGGGAAAATAGTATCTGGTGTCAGCTCACCTTGGTCGACGCGCTGGGACATATGCGCCCTGTTTTTAGGATCAGAGGGAAGTAGTCTTTAATTATATGTTCTTGCCCGTTGGCTTTTTTTTTTCTTTTGCAGTTGCTATGCATTACACCTACCCATTTGAAAATATAAGGCGCAGTTTCTTTCATTCAGGTAAGTATTTGACCAAGAGTGGACAAGGCATTTCTGAACCCAGGTGTAGATGCTCTTGATTTAATAAAAAATCGAAAAAATAGCAAAAATTTTAAAAAAAATCTGAAATTTTTGGAAAATGAACATGAACACTTGTTCTAACTGTACACCAAAAATCTCCCGAAAAAGACTTACGTAGTGATCTGTGCAAAAAAGACAAATTGAAGTGATGTACGAAACAAATCTAGACGTTCTAAACAGCACCGTATTTTAGCTTTTTTGCACAAACCACTATAGATGTCTTTTCTCGGAAATGTTTCGTGTGCAGGTAGAACAGTTGTTCATGTTCATTGTCAGAAAATATTAGATTTTTTAAAATTATTTTACTATTTGTTTTGATTTTTTTATTAAATCAGGAGCATCTACACCCCAGTTCAGATTTGGTTTTTCGACCAAGAGTTGCCTTGTTAATATTTGGTTTATGTGCCATGAAATTGGTGGTCACTAAATTAATTTTTAGAAGTACTTATCAGTGTGATTTTGTATCACATAGACCACATATTAACTAAGCAATTCTTGGCCAAAACCGTTGTCCTAATGAAACAAATCATGCTTTATATATTTTGAAATGGAAGGACTATATATGATACAGTATCAATTTTAATCAGCTGATGTTTCTAAAGAAACCCAGTTACTTCCTTTGACTTCAAGCGTATTGAGACAGTGAATTGCCACTAAATATACTACCACCTCTGTCCAAAAATAGGCGTCTTAGTTTTGTCTAGATACATATGTATCTAGACACACTTTAGTTATAGATACATTCGCATCTAGAAAAAGCTGAGACACCTATTTTAGACGGAGGGAGTAATATATTTGCCAGCAGGCCCCATATCTATCTTGTTTTTTTTTTGCTGGGACATATCTATCTTGTTAGACCAAAGGAATTAAAATGTGCTATTTCTGGCTACCCTTTCTTTTCATTCACATTCTGCAGATAATTTATTTCATTGTGGATAACAGTAATGCCCTTTTTGTGTGCCATAAAACAGCCTAGAGTTGAAGCTGCTATAGTCAATGCAAGGATTCAGAAGACTGTCAGAGCAACACAAGCAAAGGTGGGCTACATTGGTGCTCCAGCAGACTTCAACTATGACCATAAACATCTTGGCACTGGGCCTGAGACCCTTGTTGAGATCGCTGAGGGCCGGCATCCTTTCTGTTCAGTACTGAAGTCTGCAAAGAATCCTGTCATCATCGCTGGAGCTGGATTATTTGAACGGGAAGACCATGGTGCTGTGTTCTCAACAATTGAAACTGTGGCGAAGAAATTCAATGTGACGAGACCAGACTGGAACGGCATTAATGTTCTATTGCTCCACGCTGCACAGGCAGCAGCTCTTGATCTGGGCCTTGTTGCTAATCCTACCGAGAGCGTCAAGTCTGCAAAGTTTCTTTACCTGATGGGAGCTGATGATGTGAACTTGGACAACCTTCCAGAGGATGCCTTTGTCGTCTACCAGGGACACCATGGTGACAAGGCTGTCTACAGGGCCAATGTTATCCTGCCATCTTCAGCATTCAGCGAGAAAGAAGGAACCTACGAGAACACCGAGGGATGCACACAGTGGACCATCCCGGCTGTTCCTACAGTTGGCGATGCTAGGGATGACTGGAAGATCATCCGTGCTCTGTCCGAGGTTGCCGGGGCTCCGCTGCCTTACGACAGCGTCGCAGGCGTGAGGAACCGCATCAGTATGGTGGCACCTAACCTTGTACATGTGGATGAGAGGGAGCCATCCACCATCTCTGCCGAGGTGAAGCCTCCGGTAAAGCAGCAAGTGAGCTCGACTCCATTTAAAACCGTGGTGGAGAACTTCTATATGACCGATGCGATTACACGAGCCTCAAAGATCATGGGTCAGTGCAGCGCAGCCTTGTTGAAGAAGTGAGATGTACTCTACGTCTAAACATTGGCAGGCGAGATTTTAGTTGCTTTTCTGTTTTTGCTCCGAACTTCACCTGGTTGTTGGTTTGGCCTGGTTCGGAGGTTGGAGTGTAATTTGGACTGCCTCTGGATCTGAAGAGCAGCAGAACTTAAAAGCAGTGCATTTCTGTAACGCGTGAGAAGCAGAGCATACTTAATAAGCTTGTTGTCCTCTTGAATTAGCCACAAGCAATAATTTTGTTGTATTTCTTGGGTTTGTACTGCTCGTTCTCCGGTTCCTGGAAAGCAGGCAAATGTAGCTGTATGTGCAAATTAAGGTATACTCGGTTTCATCATTCACTTGTGTGTTGAATACTTGAATGGAACATAGTTCTGAACCTCTCAAGTTTTTTTTTTTTTTGGTCTTCATGTTGTAGTATGTTATGTTGATTGGTTTTTGTAATTTGATGTGGCTGATAAACACCGTGTTAGCTCATGTCAGTGACAGTAATGTCGTTAGCTAATTCTTAGCTCTATGTCACCTAGAGATGGCACATCTGGCGCTCTCCTCCATATTAGCAGAAGTCTGTGTGAAACTTAGCCACTGACTCTCATTACAGTGTGCAGACAGACCTTCCCGTACTTCCAACCTTGAGAATCGAGAGTCCACACAGAGTATCATAGTAGCAGCGCGTACGAATAGCACCAAACGCTCGCACCGCGCCTTATCCTGCAACGGACACTCATCACACGGTAGGGCGAGCATGGCCACTGCCACCGCCACGGCCGTCTCCCCGTCGCCGTCCCTCCGCCGGTGCCTCCCGCAGCGCCAGCACCACCTCAACCGCGCGCTCCCGCGCTTCCCTCTCCGGCAGCGGCCGTGCGTCCTGACCGCCGGCGACCGGTGGACGTGCGGCGCCAGGAGGCGGGTGCGGTACGAGGAAGAGGACGAAGACGACGAGGAGGAGTACGGGCACAACGAGGAGATGGTGCGGCTGGAGGCGTACAGCGAGGGAGTCCGCGGCCAGGCCCTCCTGGTGAATGCCGCCGTCGACGGCGAGCTGGAGGTCGTGCTCGTCTTCAAGGTATCATCCCCCAGCACACGCACGAAATGACATACTCCGTACTATAACTTCCGTGGCCGCCTGAGGTTCATGCGACCTCCGACGTGCTTCTCCCCGGAGTCCTTTCCTTACGGACGACGCCGTGTTACTATGTCGCAGGGCTTCTCGTCGAGCTTGAGCGGGAGGACGGCGCCGGACCCGGCCATGAGCGTGCTCCCGGAGCGGGCGGTAATACAGACGGTGGATGTGGTGGAGGGGCCATTTGACCCCAGCAACATCGAGTATATCGAGAAGGATGTGCCTTGGGAAGAGTTCAAGAGCCGCCTTCAATAGCAAAAGAAAACATCTGAGTATCTTTTTGTTGTTAGAATAGCAAAAATAAGTTCAGTTCACTTTTGGGATCAAGGAATGAAACGACCAATGTACTCTCAAATGACACAGAATTGTCGTTAGAATACCAAAATAGGTAAATGTTCGTTTGGGTATCAAACTGAGAAAGGTCCGTATGAACTCTGGAAATGATTAACACTGGATCGTGCAAAAGGATCGAGTGAACAAAGAATACATCTGTATTAATATTAATATAGATATGAATCATACATGAGGCCAAAGGATGGCCAAAGGAGTAAGTAACGGTGTCCATGTCTCCAGCAACAAAACACTCTGCAAGAAAGCCCGTGTACAAAAGCATCCAATGTAGGCGCATATGCATGACGAATGAAGCATTTCTACTACAAACAGATCAATCTGTTCCCGCCACGACTTCCCAACAGATCATTTCCACGCAACCGAGTCGATCTCGTTCCTCGCAGATTTGTACAGCTCAAGCTTCTTGACAAGAGAATCCCTCTTCTCCATCAAACCAGGATCCTCGTCCAACATCGCGCTCAGCTGTTTCTTCTGCGTTACGGAAGCAAAGAAGAAAAAGAGAGAGATGCTTCAGTATGCTCCCCATGTTGATGTACTTGTGTAAACCAGATCAACAAAAAGTAAGTTGGATGGAAATTTTCATTTAGTCACTGATCTAGTGGGCAGGTAAATTAAAGTGGAAGGTCAAGTACAAATAAAGAATGATGTCATGTACAGTAAAGGCACGTGGTTCGGCTATTGATCAAACCTTTTTGGTAGGTATGTGCTAAATAGTAAATTCGGCAAGTCATATGCAAACATACCTCTTTGCTTCCCACATGAGCATAGAAACGGTTCAACAAGTTTCTTTTTGCCTCCTTCACTTGACAATGTACAACGGCTTTTGGAATCGTGTTTCTCAATGTATCGCAAACCATGCCAATGTAAGATGATACATTTGACCCTGGAAAAAAAGAGTGATGGCATCATTAGTATTGATATTGTAAATTGTTATCAACTATATTAACATGGGTGGTTCTTAATCAAACATTCACAGGTTGTCAATATCCTAGCATGTAACTAGCTACCAATAGTGTCAGCAAAAACTTATTGATAATGATACCTACACTGCACAAGAGATACCCTAGCCCTAAGGTTCTAGAGCACGAATGATCATACAAAACAAAAAGGTTGATCAGTAGTTTGCCTGTTTCGCTATTACATTTCAAAACAATTGTCTATCGAGAGAACCAAGAGTAAATAATGTAATATTCTTTATACTCAACTCCTACAATGTTTTGGAACCAAGAGAAGTGTATGTGGATGCAGCATGACCTTCAGGAGTATAGATTAGCTGGAGCTTACAAAATTCGTTGGCAACTACAGGCAATAATTTCAGTAACTTTTAGAGTTGCAAATACAAAATGTTGGTATAAAGCACCGTTTGCAAGGCAGAAATTCACATGAAACAGGAAAAATTAAAACAACGCAAACAGGGCATAAAGGAGGATGTACCACCAGCTATAGTAACTGGTTGTCCAGGTAATGGTGACAAATTGGTTAACACAAACTTGTTTGGTCTGTTATTCGAGGACTTTATTACCCTGTCAGTAGGTCCTAAACTAGTTGCCCTAATCAATAGTCCGTTAAATGGAACAAATGCTTAACTTACCAATTCTTCTGAGATGGTTGTCCTGATATCTGTCGTTGGCTGGAGTGTTATTGTTAGCCCCTTTATCTGGTTCAGTGGGAAGTTTCCGGAAGAATTCGACTGTTAGGTAACTGGCTTCCATGTCAACCAGACGAATAACAGTCTTTCTGCCATCCTCACGGAATCTTTCCAGGCTTTCATTGGCTGCAGCAGCTATATCTGATTGAAGCGTTGGGAAACGTTTCAATTCCTGGCACAAATCAAAGGTAGCCATGATATATAAGAAACGAGAAACAGTGAAACAGGAGTTATGTCTGGTGATCAGTAATCCGTAACCTTGACCAAAATTGAAAAGTAGCACTCACCTCTGTTGCTGCAATCGATCTCCGGACAAGCTCCTTCAATACCAAATGGACCTGTAAAATTATGAGACCATGAGAGATTGCAGGTACCGAAGAAAATCATATCTGTATGGTATGAAAAATGCTCCCAGACAAGCTTTGCTATCAGATCTTTGTGAAGAATGAGCTCCATTCACTTACTAGAGCATCCTATGTTCAGAAGATAACGGTCTCCTGCTATGTATCTTCACATATGACATTGTACATGACATTTTTAAATTTAACCAACATAACCACATGGAATGACATCATGCGTGACTCATGTGTAGTTCAGATGTCCCTACTACGCTAGAAGTTTCTTGTAGTCTAGAAATATCCCTAGTTAATTTTATGAGAATAAATGGCATAAGCTAAAATCTTGATTGGATGGATGGTAGTTAATTTCATATTTTTATATGTCAGTTACTGAAACATGAGACAATTTCTTCAACATTAAGGTAAAAGAGCCTTAATAGGGGCAATGAATGAATAGTTATACCGCATCAACTGAAGCTTCAGCTGGACCCCTAAAGTAGCTGAGTGAACTATCGATAAGTCTTCTGTAACCTTGCTCAGGGGCAATCAAATGGGGCTGGTAACCATCAGCTTCAGAAATGACTTTTCGAACATTTTGCAATGAAAGATGTTTATCGAATGGAAGCTTTTTCAGTGCTGCAGGCAATTGATGGTCAAAGACACCATAAATGCGATCTCCACCTGGTCGTCTGGTAACAGTGAATAATGAAGGGTAAATTATCAAAAGTGTTATACCAAATGAAATGAAAAGCATGCTTGCATTATCTACACCACCTATGTAGGAATGCCCCTTTGTCAGCATATATCGCATAATTATGGAAGGGAAAAACACATCAACTAAAGGGACAGTTAAACATCTTACCCGCCATCTAAGTGCTCTTTGAAAACACGGTCAAATGCACGACACATGTCCAATATCGTATACAGTTGCGCCTGTCGATTATGAAATGTACGAGAAAATGTTATACACATGTTTGTTAAATGTACTGCAAATGATTCTAAACTATGGTATAAAATATACAGTTTAGTTTGTTATGGGAGTAAGTATTACTTACCCCAGCATCACCTCCAATTGGCCTACCAAGTCGATCCAATTCAGCTTCAATTTCATCGACTGTCTTGTTAATCATTGATATAATACTTGGAATTTTTGCTTTGATTACGGCCTCTAAATGCTGGATAAATAAATGGAAGCACATTGGCATTCAGTTTATGAAAATTTTAGGCAAAGTACAGTCAAGTGACCATTCAGTTTATGAAAATACTACCAGAGCAGAATGCCCTAACCTCTGACAGAAGCTTAGCAAGATACTCGGCACCCATTTTATGTGCCAAGTGACCATAATCAGGACTACTTTGAAAGTACTCTTGTTCTTTGCGACGTGCTGCAAGCATGTCAACACTTTTGTTGATATCAGCCTGTGAACGGTTGACAACGCCCACCCAGGGGTGCTGCAGGCGGTACGACCTCCCTTCAAGTACCTAGGATGCATGAAGATAAGAAGTTTTAAGTGCAATGCCCACAGAGGGTAAGTCCATCACAATTGCAAAATCACGTACATCAACAGCGTTGGTGCCCTTGTCCATCAAATCAAGTTTGGTCACGACTCCAAAGGTCCTGTCACCTTACAAATGAAAAAGAATGTCAAAAGAAAGAAAAGAAACTTGCGAGACTAATGTGACATGATAACAAAAATGGTACATTTATAATTCATGTTTTACACAAGGGATTGAAATATTGCAGTGAACAAATATCGAACTGCACCTGAAGGATCAACTTCCTTAGCAAGCTTGATGGCATCTGATGTTGCTATATCTTGGTTTGCTGGAGAGATGGCCAATATGATAGAGTTTGGCTGAAGTTTCCAAACAACGAAAAGTAAATCATCTTGGCCCATATAAATAAAATAGGACTCGCAATATAAATAGTACTACCTCCGTCCCGGTTTATAGGTGTTGCGTGTATCTCTAGATCATTAATTTAACCAACATGACATAATATATATACTAAAAAATATATATCATTAGAAAGTACAGTATAATTTTTATATTGTAAAACTTATATCATATTGGTCAAATTTACGATATTGGGATACGCGTAGGCCCTGTAAACCGGGACAGAGGGAGTATGTAGCAAGAAAACAAGAATGATGAGCAAAATTAAGACTAATTCTAAATTTATTATACCAACTCCTGGAGGGAGGAAAACGCCTAAACAATACCATTAGGCTAAAATGGAGTAAGAGCTGGCATAGTATGACAGGGAATATTCATGAAAATGTAGCTTAAATAAACATGGCATTATGATCAGTAATATCAAACCACAGCGATGATTCTTTTACCTTGTCAACATAAGACCGGACCATGTTTTCAATATCTTGGACAATAGACTCTGGCTGCCCCTCTGTAGTTGCAGTTACGATAGTTAGGTAATAATACAATAAAGAAGAGTATGCTAACCAAAGAAGAAATGCTAGGTCGATAGAGACATTACCTACTGCAACCTTTGTAAGTCCAGGAAGATCAATAAGTGTCAAGTTAACAACTGCACATATAAGTTTGCCAAATTAAACTAGCTCAAAAGGTAAAATATAATAAGGAGCATATATCTAGTCAGCATTTAGAAATCTTTAGGAATATGGGCAACATAGTGCAGCATCAACACATTTTGCCAAAAAAATGCTTCAGTTATAAATTGAAAAGTAAACACTGAGATACACCTCAGAAAATCTAAACAAATACCAGGACTTACCATGTGGAGAATATATACTCAACTGGATAGGCTTATTTGATATTGCTTTTGATTTTCCAGTAATGCGATCAGTGTGATCAGAAATCTCTTGCCTAACAGCAGCTGCATTAAAGGTTAAACAGAAGTTTAACTTAACATCACCATAATACAAACGAACAAAAGAGCAGATCAGTAATCATAACTCCTTTGATGTCTTACTCTCGTCAACAATAGATAATAAATAGAAAGCATCAAAATTATCATGCTAATTAATAGTGAACAGCCCAGAAGTTCATGGTTCTAAAAGAAGAGCTGAACTCAGTTGTGTGCCACAAAAAACTAAGTTTGCTGCACGAGGAGAACTAAAATTACGAGATGCTACTATTGGGGGGTACCTATTGCCATATTGCATGGACCTTCAAAGTATTTATAATTTGCGTATAATTCTTACACGTGTTCTGGTGTTGTATAGTACTATAGACTCTACTTTGGTTGCTGAATACTCTAGTACATATATTTGATATTAGGGCAGTGTTTATGCTAATTGTATATACTTCTCTACAGATTGATAGATCACGTAGTGGAAGTAATTCGGTGCACTGAATATAATTAGGGGATGCAAGACGTTTTCTACAGTAATTTGTATCACTCTTGGGTCAGTTTTGGCTGCGATAGAAAACATCTTTCCACAACACTAACTCTAATAATTGGGACTGAAGAAACCAAAGCAAGCTGCTGGGGCTGCAAAAGCGCAAAAGGAGTTACCAAAGTCAGTGAACCGCTTCCGCGGGAGGTGGAGGAACTCGGCGTACTCCGTCCCGCCCTCCGTCTTGTGGAGCTGCAGCACCAACGGCATCCTCGTCACAATCCCTGATCAGACCAACGATGACTGACGCGAATCAGTGCCTCACGACCTCGAGTGGTTGCCAAGTATTTAAAAAAGGCGGCGATCTATGGAGGGGATTACCAGATCCACGAGGCAGGAAGTCCCTCCCGACAATGCTCTCGAGCACCGACGACTTCCCGGAACTCTGGAGGCATCAGAAAACGCGGTCAGCGGGCGAGCGGTTGGGCGGCCAGATCTGGGCGCGGATCTGGGAGGCAAGTGGCGGCGCGTACCTGGCCTCCGACGACGGCGACGGAGGGGAGCGAGTCCCAGAGGGAGCCCCCGCCGCCGCCGCCGCCCCCGTAGTCGCCGAGCACGGTGCAGGCCTGCTGGATCCGGTTCACCAGCCCGATCAGGCTCCCCATCGTCGCCATCTCGGGCGAGCCCGCCCGTGCGCCCGCGGCGGCGTGTGGGGTTAGCGCGGTCGTCGCCGGCGGCGGGCGGGAGTGGGAGGACGCGCGCGGTGGCGGTGGCGGTGGAGGTTGGGATCTGCCGGAGTGAGAAACGATGAGAAATCGGAGAAAATGGCAGCTTAAGGATTTTAAAAGCGAAGGTGTATGTAGATGTAGCTTTGGTCGGGAGCACGAGCTGGGTGGACCGGGCGTTGCAGGCTTGCAGCGCCGGCGTGGGGCCCGGGAAGGCGAGCTGGGTGGCTGCGAGTGGGGCCAGAGAGTACGTGGCATGGGATGCGTGTCCACGGATTTGCGTGGACCGGGACCATGGAGCCGGAGCCGTTGGATCCCATCAGCTTTGTATCGCTACCAGGTTCCAGCTCTGTGCGACATGGCTGGGAGTGGGACCATTTCTGGTGCGCGACGCGTGAGCAGCACTTACCTCCGAGCCTCCATTTGCCGCACCTCGCGTTTGAAATGGACGGTGGGGATGGAGAGACACAGACGAAGCCAAAGCCAGCAGTGCTTTCAAATTTTGAAGCTAGACATGAGTAAACTAACCCTTTGTTTCAAAATAATTGATGTGGTAAAGTACTTAGTTACTCTCAAGATCCATTCCGATATTGTTATATTTGGTTGATTTTTCTTACATATTGTAGGAACTGAAATTAGTTTATCTCAAAAGAAAATGTTCATTGAAAGGACGAGATGCCGCCTAGAGGGGATGAATAAACGATATAAAAAACTCTTACACTGTGTTTGGTTGCATAGAATTGGGCATGGAATCATAGAATCTGGAATTGGGGTTAAATTCCCCCGTTTGGATTGGCCTTGGAATTAAAGCTTGGAAACTGAACTAAATTCCGAGGTACCGCTTCGTCCGTGTAAACAACCCGCAAAACTTTCCGAGCTCGCCCACTCGGAATCGCGTGGAAATGCTTCGCCCCCGTACCTGTTCGTCGCTGGGCTGGGGAGAAACAGAGTGGAGCCGTTTCCCCATCGTCCCTCCCGATGTGAGCAACCGGCGGCTGCCAGCACGTGCCCTACGCCGCCGCCTCGTCCCACCCACCACCGCCACCTCCTCCCCTCATCCCCGCCAGCCCCTTCTCCCCACCTCCCCTCGCCGATCAACCACCTCAGCCGGATCAGATCGGCGGCGCAGCGTCGATTCGCGTCGTGCACGTGGAATCTGGAGCGCGGCGTTGTGCTGCACGAAGCTGCGGGGGCGCGGGCGATTCCCTCTCCGCCGTGCGCGTGGAATCTGGAGCGCGGTGCGGTGCTGCACGCAGCCGCGGGGGCGCAGGCGATTCCCTCTCCGTCTTTGCTGATTCTGGCCACCGTCGGCTCGAGGCATGGTGGGCGCCCCTACGTACCAGCTTCGTCCCATCGGCCAGGTGCTGCGGAGGAAATTCAGAAACTGAAAATTCCATAGTTTGTTCATCCAAACAGGATTTGAAATTGGTTGTACTACTTGATTTCAATTGAAATTTCCAAACACAACCAAACAGCAGAATTGAATTAGAAGCCAATTCATTTCCATCTTGAATTTGGAATTTTAATCCAATTCAATTCCATGCAAACTTTCTATGAATCCAAACACAGTGTTACGGATTTGGCTTGTAAGAATACGGAATCAAACGTTTATTTTACAAACACAAACCCTAAATATGTTAGGCTCAACTAAGTGCAATAACAACAACTAGAGCTAAGCAAGATAGGCACAGTATATATATATATATATATATATATATATATATATATATATAGGATAAATACTTCCTACTCCTGGGTGTAACTACACCCACGTCTCATATACTATCATACGGAAGTATATAACATACTTTCTTGTTTTGAGTATGTCCGTACACTATATCTAAGATACTCCATACCAACTTTGGTGATTTTTTTTAAAATATACCCATAGTTTGCACTATATATACAAAATACATGCATATTTATACGTAAAAAATAGTGTACGTAAAAAAGTATACATACTACCTACAAAGTAGTATATATATACTACCAAAATATTCTTATATACTTCATACTACAAGTATATACTCTTCGGTACGATAGATACTACCTAGATTGTGTGAAACACACGTGGGAGTAACTACACCCGGGTGTAGCATGAATATGTCCTATATATATATATATATATATATATAGGATAAATACTTCCTACTCCTGGGTGTAACTACACCCATGTCTCATATACGACCATATGGAAGTATATTCCATACTTTATCGGTTTGAGTATGTTCGTATATCGTATCTAAGATACTCCAAACCAAGTTTGGTGAAAAAAATTTAAATGAGCCCATGGTTTGCACTATATATCTGAAATACATGCATATTTATACGTAAAGAAAGAGTGTACGTAAAAAAATGTACATACTACGTACAAAGTAGTATGTATACTACTAAAATATTCTTATATACTTCATACTACATGTATATACTCTTTTGTATGATAGATACTATCTAGATTGTGTGAAACACACGTGGGAGTAACTACACCCGGGTGTAGTATGAATATGTCCTATATATATATATATATATGAACAACAAGTGATAACAAGATATAAATACTTCAAGCTCGATGGCTATCACAAAGGAAACTAAACTCGGGTATAGAAATAACTGAGACACGCAGAGACGAAGATATATTTCTGTGTTCCCTTCCTTTGCAAGAAGGTACGTCACGTTTGGAGATATGGGGATCCCACGAAGGATTTCCCAACGTCACGAAGGCTCACCTTCTTCTCCGAGCATAACCCACGAAGGAATAGCTCTTTCCTTATGGATAGTTTTTTCTCCACTCCGGAGATGGCAAACTCCACAACCACTTCATAAGCTCCACGAAAGAGAAGCCCCGGGCCCCTTCACAACCTTCCACGAAGAGGTCACCGGGACACCAACCAAACCAACTAGGAGGTCACCCTCCAAGAGTAACAAGCTCAAGGCCTATCACTCGAACTAATCGTGGTGGAGAGCTTAACATTATGCAATGATGCAAAAGCAAGAACACCAAACGTGTTCAAATCCTTCACACTCAGATCCCACCAAAGCAACAAATGCTAGGATGAGATTAGAGAGGAAGAACAATGAAGGAAATCAACAAATGACTCCAAGATCTAGATCCAAAGGGTTCCCCCACTTAGAGGAAAAATGGATTGGTGGGGATTGTAGATCTAGATCTCCTCTCTTAGATCCCTCAAGAATGAGCAAGAATCATGGGGGAAATCAAGATATAGGGCAAGTTCTTCAAAGGCAATAATAAAGGAGAGAGTGGAAGGACTTACCCAGCCCAAGGTGGAAGAAGACCTATTTATAGTCTAGAAAAATAGAACCGTTGAGTGAGAAAACGGGTAGAAAAACGGCCAAGCCAGCCAGCCGGTCCACCGGGCCGGGCGCCGGACAGGCCGGCAGCGCCGGCTAATAGGCCGGACAGGGTGCGGTTGGGTTGCGCAGCAGCCAAAAGCCCAACCGGCGGGAGGCCAGTCGACCGGGTGCTGGGCCTGCCGGTCCGGCAACCACTGGGCGGGAAGCCGGACATGGGCCGTGAACCCTCTGGAGCGGGCCCGATGTGCACGAGCCCAGCAGCCTGTTCCCACCGGGCAGGCCGGTGGCTGGCTCGGCGGTGCCGGGTGGTGGGCCCGGACTGCTGGACCCCCCAAAAACCTTTTCTTTTTTCTTTTAAACAGAAAATGCTCACGGACTCTGATTGTCATGAAACCAATTTTATTGGAAAAATAACGATAAATAGAACCCCAACAAAATGTGATAACAAGATATAATAAATACTTCAACCTCGATAGCTATCACAAAGGAAAGTAAACTCGAGTATAAAAATATTGAGACTCCTCACAGAATATGTTTAGATGATTTTAGAGAGGGAACCTCTCAACGTCAAGAAACAGTAAAAACGTCCAAACTCGAAAACGCAATAGAAGATGCATGCGGATTCCATTTTCGATGAACTTGGACTTGTTGTAAAGCTAACAACAAGCTCAAGAACCTTACACAGAGAAACACAAAGAAGCAATAGGGATATGCAAAGTATGCAAATGATTGAGCTCCCTAATACGATGTGATCAAGTTACCCAACCGAAAAGCCCTCTTGATAGTGCGGCTATCTATCCTATAATCCGGTCTCCCAACAACCACCTTGAGACCGGCAAAAGGAAAACCTAGCAAGGCTATACCTTTGCCTCGTGCAACCCGCTTGATCCTGATGACAACGCTTCAAGTTCCATCAAGCCGGAGTGCATCACTTGATCATTGATGTTTCGTGAAGACTCAAATTTGCTCCCCCATACACCACTATGGGATAGCTTCATTAAGCATATATTCACATGTCCATTATCACCAAATGAATGGCAAGCTTCAAGCATGTGATCCTCTTGAGATGCTCAACTTGAACTTGCCCAACTCAAGCTTGATGACGACTACCACTTGATGTCATCCTCTCATGGGCTATACGAGATCTCACTTTTGATGCATGCTCATGTAAAGATACCTAATCCACATAGACAACACAAGGGCACATATATGATGGGTTAGTTCATAAAGCATAATTGACAAGTCTTACCATACCACATGACTTCACGTGGCACATTCTTCATGCTTCATGTGTTGACCAAACTTGAATCTATTCTTCACTCTTTATATTGGTCAACCTTGTATCTTCTCATGCTCTATCATACTATCTTGAGGTGTATAAGGAACTCTTCATTTGTTTGCATGCTCTAAATCTTTGTCAACCATAACTCAACTCATGAGATTATCATGACACCGACTTAGAGCCATATCTTGAATTCTTCACTTAGATTCAAGCATTCAAGATATTGATCATTCATTGTTTAACACATAAGCTAGAGCAAGGCTAATATTGAGTTCCACATAGGAACTCCATCTTTATTTCTTCTTCTTGATCATATCACATACTCCCTCCATCCCATAGCACGGGTTTTAGAGCATCCCTGGGACATACCCTTGAGGAACGTCCGATTCGGCAGTTCCTAGCGGGTCTGTCCCGTTCTCGCCACTCCTTGTCTCGACCGATGCAACCGCTGCACGTGCTCTTGCTTACGCGCACTCTCCCTTACACTACTCCACACACCCTCTCTTCAAATCACAAGAACATACCCCGAATCAAAATAAGCTATACACGAAAAAGATGCGTGTCAATGATATGAATCAATTGCCACAATCGATTTTGAATTTTTCGTCAGTCATAAATCTCAAGAGAAGAATAACACTATGTAGGACGGGCACCTGGTGAGTATTCCATGCAAATGTTTACTTTACTCTCGAGGGCTCTGCTAATGTAAGAGAGATGTAAAATAAGCCATCAAACGATGATTAAGAGCGATGCAACTCAGTAATACTTGGATTGCATCATCAATCACTATTATTATTATTCAGGAATTCTTGGTGCCTTACAAGCTTACATCCGAGACATTTAGCCCCAGAAGCACAGAGAAGAAACACCACGCATTACTACACCAGAAAACATGTCGACAAATGAAAACTACACAAATAGATATTACAACGGTTTTATTCCAACACAAGAGAGCAAAGCCATGCTAACAATCCTACCTAGAGGAGGTCTTCCTTGGTAAGCCTAACCAACTAGTGGAAGCTAGGGAAATCTCAACCATGTGTTGGCTTACAGGAGAGCCAGCCGCATCAGACCTTGGGGTTGCGCAAAAGGAGATGATAGATCTCATTGTTCATCTCAGACATGTATTCATACCCAAGATTGTCAGCACGACTCCTGAATTCGTCAAGGTCCTCTGGTGGCACTTGTATGCCAACTAATACGTTTGCTCCGGTTTCGCCCTGCCAAAGAGAATTAGCTCAATAAATGTGTACATTTGCAGCTCTTCTCGATGGTCTGAAAAATATATTTTTGAATTGTTTGGCTACCCTACTTTACATTTGCTGATTTGCATATTCATTTTCAGTGGGAAATTTCCATTAATTTCCACATTTCAAGGTAGGCGGCAATAATATGATGTTGTCAGATGTATGAGATTACATACAAAGACATTTTCATAAGGCTACTGACAGAACTCAAATAACATACCTGTGCACGGTAATGGAAAAGGCTGATATTCCAACGAGGGCTCAACGCATCCAAAAATTGCATAAGAGTACCTGGCCTTTCTGGGAAAATGAACCTGTAGACAAGTTCGTCTTTTACTTCTGACCTGCCTCCAATCTGAAATTTGATGTTCATGGAATGATCAGACAATGGCATATCTTAAATTCTAAATACAAATTGACCAAAAGGATATTAAAGTTAACAGAAAAGGTTAATTCTACTCTTCAGGTGTACGCAATCAACATGATCATTTCTGTGCCCTCTAAATCTTTGCACGCTAATATTTATATTTGCACACAAGTATCAAAACTGCAACTCCATCCTCAGCAATTTTTTGTTTTCTGAAAACTCAGCGGGATTAGAAGAACAGGAAAAAGTAGGGATCTGGATGGCTGTTCTGTTGAATGCTTCAAGTACTGCACGAGTGCACTAGAGCTACAGTATTCTATGCAAATGGTGCAACAAATGCCTGTTCTGCTATTATCTTTACCAAAATATTTTGATATAACTACAGAAACATTTTCAAATGAACTGTCGCAACAAACACGTATGAATCACACATACATATTCCTAGGACCATGACCTCCTATACTTGTTCCTATTACTTGTGATACACGGACTACTGAGCCTAGCTCAGCTGGTGGGAAGTGTGGGTGTATAACCTCACCAACCAATTATGAGTCAACTTTGATGCAAAGATTGCTTGCCATCTTAATGGGAAAATATGCAGAAACGGCGGCTTCCCCTGTGCCCTACAAAACATGCAAGCTTCCCGGGGCATTGCATCCAGCAGATGGAACTGAAGATGGTGGAAGCACCGGTGCTAACAAGCAACTGAAGAAATGGAGGATGGCGTCGATGATTGGCCTCCGTACTCCTGAAGCTCTGCTCCAGCTTAACCTGGTGGTCGGCTCCAGCTTAAACCTGGTGGTTTGCTCCAGCTTTCATTGGCTTTTAGAGTCTGAGGGTCTTCATGTGAGAGTAATCCTTGCTTAGGAGTTTAGCACCTTCTAGTAGGACTTATAGGTTCTAGTAGTACTGCAGGTGCTACTGCTAAGTAGGTTTGGGAGTTAGCCTGGTGCTTAGACTGAGTTGAAAATTTGGGGGCTGTAAATGCTGAATGATCATTTCGCTTTCAACAAAAATGGAATGGGGCTGAGGCCTTTTGATCTAAAAAGGACCTAGCAGATCAGGTAGGTTAGAGCTGACCGATGGAAGATGGTTCAAGTCATCATGGCACCATTCTAGGGTTTCCTTTCACTATACAATTTCCTACTCTTCTGCATTATTTGTTTTGTCATGCCCCGTACTGGGTGCTGTACAGTTTGTTTCCCTTGGTAACACATTGAAGTACAGTCTCCCCTGCATTATCTCTACAAATTAATTGGAAAAACATAGTTTGTCCACACTGGACCAGGTTTTACAGAATTGCCAAAGAGGCCAGCACAACAATGAGAAGATGTTTCACAAGTATTAAATGAACTTAATGAAGCTTCAAACATTATGATCAATGATGCTTAGATCGGAAACAATAGAATTGATTATGTTCAATCACCTCAATTTTTAACTCAAAAATTATTTTGATTTATAACATTCCGTGAATCATTCTAGCATGCTGCACATGGTTTATTCATGAAATTAACCTTGACATTACCTTACTAATACCAATAGTAATTACTGGTTGAGTTACCAAAGTAATGTGTTAATGGGCTATGAAACTTACGAAGTATCTTAGGTGATCTTTTGCGAGATCATTGTTAGTAAGGTTTACAGTCTTAAGGTCTGATGATTCCATTCGTTCCACCATTGCTGTAAGCTCATGATCGGTATAGATCCCAACGCTGCAAGACAAAAAGATTCATATATAGATTAGCCAGGACCCATGGGAATGTTAAAACAAAAAAGTCATATTTCTATAACAATCAATAAAGAAATACCAGTGCAGAAAAACAAGAACATTATTGAAATTGTGGTTTGCTTACCTGTAAAGAACAAGGGCTTCTTTTCCATTAGAGTCATATCTGTATTTGAATTCAGTGATATTCATCCGACCAACCTGCAGAACAAGAAGTCATAAGAAAATGAATAGAATATAAACTTATGTGTTGACAGAAAAATCATGATGCATACCAGTTCTGCAAACTTTTTGAAGCTTCCCTGCTCCTCTGGCAAAAATGTAGCTAGCACCGCTTCTCTTTTCCGACCAACATCAGCAAGCTCAGTTACTAATCTAAGTCTATCAAAGTTCATATTTGCCCCACTACTTATTGCAACCACAGTTTCTCCTTTCAAACCGTAGTATTTGCAGTATGCTTCAGCCCCTGCCAAGGCAAGGGCCCCAGCTGGTTCAAGGATATTCCTGTTCTCCTCAAACATATCCTGCACCCACAAAAGAACAACATTTTCAGTACGAGTAACACTATTGGTGCAGAACATCCATTTTCAGTACCCATAAACAGTCCATACTGACAGTAGAGATTCGAATAGAACGAACTGCTGTGCGAGAATTTCAAGGATCCTACTTTTGAGCAGTGTTAACAGGACACCTATGCGTAATAAATTAAAAAATTACATTGAACACTAATATCCAACACAAGAGTTGAGAGCTAGAAAACTAGGCCACTTCATTACATAATCCAAATCATTATAACACTTCTCCATTAGAGAGGGATTTAAACGCATAACTTTCTAAAGTTCTCCAGCTGGTTGATTACATAACTTTCCAAAGTTCTCAAGCTGGTAGATCATATGAAGGGAGCACTGGGTCATGTAATAAATGCAAGAAAATGTGAATTCATTTACGCTTTTTTTTTCTCGTGCATTGTATGCTGAGTTTAAATTGAAGTTACTTGAGTACTTGTGATGACAAAAACAGGCCACTCTTCAGTAACACACCCATTTAACATATTAAGGCAGAGCAGACATATAATAAATTGATCACACTCACCTTTATCGAAGCACAAATAGCATCTCGGCTGACCAGGACAATGCCATCTACAAGTTCTCGACACAAGCGAAATGTCTCCTCCCCTACAACTTTGACAGCTACACCATCAGCAAACCCTCCAACATGTTCTAACATGACCCTTTGATCATGCCACAAGGACAATGCCATGGCATTTGCATCTGAGGGTTCCACTCCAATTATCTTTACCTGTATCAAAACTGTTGTAAGCATACAAAACACGACACCCTGAATATTAATATTGTACTCCAATGTAACCAAATGATGTATTGCTTTCAATCTATGAAAAGGATTAGAGTTAGGTCATCGGATGAGAAACAATTGAACTTCTATAATGCACTCAAACAAGTATATTTACTTGATTGCTTTCATACAATTTTTGTGTCTTGTGAGGTTTCTATACTCTGAAGTTTGAAAGCTAACCTCAGGGCGGACCCGTTTCACATAGGCAGCAATTCCAGCAATTAATCCACCACCTCCCACCGGTACAAATATTGCATGCAATGGGCCTTGCAACTGGCGAACAATTTCCATGCCAACAGTTCCTTGTCCAGCAATGATGTCTGGATGGTCAAACGGAGGTATGAATGTGCGGCCTTCCTGCTCACATCGTAGTTTTGCATATGACTGAGCTTCGTCGTATGAGTCTCCCTTGAGAACGACTGTCGCACCCAATCTCTCCACTGATCGCCACTGGATATAAGCTATATGTTACTAGCTGGTGGTAATAACGTGAACATATCATCTAAAACATTCTATTTAATGCAATGGCATGGAAAGATCAATAACCTTGATTTCTGGTGTTGTCACAGGCATGACAATAACAGCGTCGCAGCCCAGTTTCCGGGCAGAAAGAGCAACTCCTTGAGCATGGTTTCCGGCAGAAGAGCAGATGACACCGTTGTCCAACTGCTGTTGGGAGAGCTTTGCCATCATATTATATGCACCTCTCAACTTGAATGAGAAAACCTACGCACGAAGCAAACAAAATTTATCCAGGCATGTAAACAGCGAATGACACAGCCAGTAAGAGTACACATGCATTAAAGAAATGCAAAAAAGTGGTGGATAGTTGAACTGTTTATTTATCCGAAAGCTAAGCATTGGCAAACAATAAAGTTACGGGCAAGATGACAGTTGGGTACAATTTAATAACTACACAATATATCAAACATGTGTATGGCAGTATGAGAGATACAGTTTGTCAGTTTGCACCAAGCAAGGATACCCCCATCTCTTTTCCTCCCCCTCTGATGCAAAACAATCTGAGGCATCAGTCTCGAACTAGTGGTCGGGCCCTGATAGACCTGAAGATATGGCTGGAGAACTGAAGATGGGGGTACTCGCTGCCTCTCCCGTGCAAGATTTATGTTCCCATATGGAACATAGCTGTGGAGTTTCACATAATCACATCCCTCACTCCCTGAGATTCGAAAAAAAGGGAAATATACTACTCCCTCATATTGAACGCGTCAAGTCGGAGGTGCGTGAGGAATCTAAACATGGTATAACCAAGGCGAAACCTGCGCAAAAACCCACCTCCGCGACTGAAAATTTTCCGAAAACCTCTTAAGCCGCCGCCAGCAAACTGACCCGAACGCAGAACCCGCACACTGATAAGGGAGAGGGGCGGTGGCGGTTGATTACCGGCTGCAGGTCCTCGCGCTTGATGCGGAGGTCGATCCCGAGGCGCTCGGAGAGCTTGGTGGCGAGCTCGAGCGGCGTCTCGTCGGCGACGTCGTAGACCCTGGAGGTGAGGACGGCCGTGAGGTACTCCATGGCGCCGGGCCCGACGGCCGCGCCGCCCTCCTCCCCTTGCCGGGCCCGCGCGGCGGCCAGGAGGGACCCGGTGGCGCCCTGCAGCGACTCGGGCAGCACCCGCATGAGCGGCAGCGGCGCGGCGGGCGCCAGGTCGGCCTTGAGGGGCGCCGCCGCCTCCGGGGACGTGGCCGTGGTGGCGGCCACCCTGGAGGGCGACGGCCTGGAGCCAGGGCCGGCGCGGTGCGCGCCGTCCCAGCGGATGGCGAGCCGCGGCGCGGAGGTGGCGGCGGCCGCCATCGTTGGAGGGGGGAAGGAAAGGTGGTTTCTTTGCTGGGAGGAACGAGTCACGGGGGTCGCGTCAGGCAGGATATGGTGATGTGGCCTGGTCAGGCGGACGTGCGTGGGTGGGCCCACCCGCGAGATCGTGCCGTCAGCTTTTTCTTGGCGGACGCGCGCCCTTTCTACCTTTCTTGGCGCTTCCGTCGTCGCTCTCCTGCCTCTTGGGCCATGTTTAACACAAGCAAATGTCCTTCAAACTTATATTATTCTACTCCATCAACATCAACATCAACAGTATAAATTAACGTTGTTTGAACCATCGTAAATTATATTTTAAATATTATATGAATTTGGTATTGTGAATGTTGATATTTTCGACTTTTGGCCAACAAAGTTTAACTTCGACCGAAACTAACAGTTTGGAAGGGAGGCGGTACTCTACGTGGTATAGAAAAGTTCCACGTCTACGGCACGAGAAGAAAACATACGCTCATTTACTTCTCTCTCTCGTCTCCTCCCTCCCTGTGAGGTTCCCTCGTGCAACCCGTCGCCCACCCCTTTCTTCTTTGGTGGGTTGTCCCTCAGAATGAGGATGGGCGAAGATGATGGATCTCCAACGTAAATGATACAAGTAGGGCTAGGTTTAGGTTCATGCCTGCTTCAATGGCGTTTGACTTGTGCCATTATCCCAAAGTCTCTGTGAGGCACGCATGGGCAGTGCTACAAAGACGCCAGCAAGTACCTTTGGCCACCCTCCATGGTGGAGGCTGCGAGAGGGGGGCGGATCAGGCGTGGGCTTACCTAGTAAGCTCGGGGGATCACCTATTCATGGTTATCCGGTGATTCTTGTTCCCCTTCTTGTTGTCTTTGCGACGGGCGATGAAGAGTGATTCGATTTAGATTCGTGTGGATCGGGAGTTCCATGGGGACTCTCTCAAGCCTCATGGCCTACTAGCCAAAGGGGAGGCTCTTCTTCTTCGACACGACGTACCCATATATACTATCTCAATTCCCAAAGTGGCCAAGTCCACGGGCGATGGGGGCCATGGTATGAAGACGCAACAGAAGATAGCCGGAGAAGAACCCATTGTGATCTAAATTTACAAATTGGGTTTTTTTTGTAGTTAAAACATGAGGACTTGGATGCACTTTTCTTGTTCTTCAAAGGTCCTTGTAGTTTGTAACCCAACACTGGGGTTTAATTGCAATTTCTGGGCACTTCCAAACCCTTCGCTTGTTCAAAGAAAAGAAAAAGGCGGGGGAGTTACGCAGAAATCTCAACTGAGGAGGGCTATCGTGCCCTGTGCATACTGATTCGTTTGGGCAAAATTTCAATATCTGCATATTAAGCAGAGCCTTTTTATTGCGTCTAGCACCAAGCTGCTTGATTTTCATTTTAAAAAGAACACTTGGAATCAAACACACGTTTTGATACTTCCCTTGATCCGGCGACAGATTCTTCAGCTGCGACCTAAACGGACAACTACTTGCAGGTTTTTTTATTTCTGATTTTGACAGGGGCAACTACTAACAGTTTTTGACGCCGAATCATGTGCATGTGACTACGCACGTTGGACGATTGACACCCGCTGCTATTAATATAGGAAGTGTGAAGTGAAGGTGTCTTTTATGCCAGAATTTGGATTATTGCTAGATGTCCCTACCTTACCAACAGAAAATTGTAATGCAGTGAAGACAGAAAAGTATAGCTACAACGAGCCAAGTGGCTAGTGGTGGCCATTCTATAATCCAAATCTGACGCAAATGCCTGCCCCAATCCGCGTATTTCCTGCAGTGATTTTTGTCTATCATCGCCAGTTTGCTCGTGCTAGTTTAGTTTAGCTAGAAAAATAACTAGAACCATTGTAGCGTGAGTAGCTGTGTCCTCTTTGATGTATCTTTTACCATCGGCATGACTGTCCATTTTTTCGGCAACCCGGCAACACTGCTATAGGCTAAACACCTTCATAACTTAAGACAAATACAGACCACATCTGTGTACTGTACATGCCAGTATTTCGAGCGAAATGTTCACTTCATTCAGTCGTATCTACCCCTTTGTAATAATGCATTCCTTGCTTTTCGTGTTTTAACTTTGATCAATAATATTGTGTCATTTATTATTAAAAATTGTACCATCAAGAACTTTATGCGGATACAAATTCAATGATATGACTTCCGTGGGCATTACCCAACCTGATTACCTGAACCATTTCAATTATAGCAAAAGAATTTGGATACAACACAAAGGGACACAAAAATATAACACAAGCATACTTATACATAAAAAAACAAAGGGAAATGGAGAAAGAAATCAGAAAAGGAGATGTGCCTAGACAACCCAACATACCGCCAATAAGGTCAGAAGAAGTGTTGTGCCAGTGACCACTCTCGACGGTCTAGGAGTGTCACATACACCGTAGAAGGGCATCAGGATGACAAGCATGAGAAAGGGTGGGCCTTGGCCAATCTAGAACTGTTGGAAAAAATAGGCCTTCCTAATCCTGAGCCTAGTAGGTTAGTGCACAACCGTATTGGTTGTGTATCCTATGGTCTCTTCTCCCCTTCTACTTGTGTAGAGACATCCAAGAGAACATCTAACTGTGAGGCAAAACATAATCTCTAATTTTGGCGGTTGACGATGGCTCCTTGCCCTGTCCACGGGTCCTCCAAAATTTTGGGCTGATATGAAGTCCGCATCGGCGAGGCAAACTTGTCAGGTTGCAGGCTGGGGCTCTCGGTGGGAGATGCCATCATGCAGGTTGAAACATTTTTTTTAAATCATCTTGGTAAGCTCTTTATTTTTATTATCAAAACAAAATAAATGTGCTTTATTATTTAGTTTAACTACTTCTCAATTTGGTATTGATCTTATTGGTGGCAATGACAAACTTTAAGGAGTATTGCAATGATTCTAGTGAAATATAAGTTCTGAAATGTATGGATGATAATCTTTTGAACCATTCCTAACCCATATATTTTTACCTATATGTGTTCTTATTAAAAGTAAGTGGTGAAGACATAGTTAAATCTTTCATGGCAATGTGAAAGCATATAGTTACTAAGAGTTCTAATTTTCTACTAAGGTTATCATGATACCTTTTATTCATGAAAGTTGGGGTGAAAACAGAATAAGGAATCATAGCTTGTTAATTATGCGAACAAATATTGTGAAAATATAGTTCAGTGGCCAATAGACATTTTACCGGATGTTGCTTCAAAAATAGGATAGCACATATTACATACCAACTTGCCCGTGGGGAGCAAGTCACATAATTGCAATATTATTACATGCTCAACGGGAGAATGCTTGAAATTGACCGTATATATTGTGATATCCTAAGATAGAGAACTTATCTATCATTCATATTACCCGCAAAAAAAATCATTCATATTGTGATATGCCTCTACAAGGTTCTGCTTCATCTATGTAAGCCCACAAGTTGCATCTTTCCCGACGCTCAGTTACATATTCACCATTTTGTTCTCTTTGTGTCCTCGAGAACATGGTGAAGTGTTCGCATATGTGAGACACGATTGGATTCACCAGTTCTGGCCAGACCATAATTTATAGGTTAGTGCTGGTTTGAGGGGTTAGTTGTCTTTTGATACATAGGGATATTAGTTAAACGACTTCATTTTCTGTACGTGAATTATCAGACAACAACCGAATATGTATTTGCCTTCAGCGAGCCTACGGTTAAACGGTCGGTCGGAAACTATCCGTACCATTTTCAACCCTACATCCATCTTCTTAATTATTTACATTGTACTTTTGCAAATTCAAACATATTTGTTGAACTATAATGCTGGTGAGACTCTTTTGGCCTATTTACATCTTGTTAACTATTTGTAGTGTTATTATAATTGGTTAGCGTGATTTTTTTTAATATTTCGGGTGTACCCATCCTCCAAAACATTCATGGGTCCGTCAAAAGGTTACATCCCAACACGGAGAGCAACCAACACAACCAAAAGGGCAACATTAGGTCAACCCAGAGTTAATTATCGAAAATTCTATCAATTCCATGATCTCTCTAAGCATCAAATAAAAGCCTGAACCACATATAAGAAGGCGAATTATTAACGCGTTTGCTAGTTCCCGGTTAGCCGATGACTAGCTTAGCATTCGATCGATGTGTTTTTGCCGTTCCATTCTATTGTCAAAGAGTTGTATCGCGTTAGTCTCTCGATCGTGTTAGGCTTTTTTTAGCAAATCATTTTAGTTTTGTTGATGGTTGGCCTTTATTTTTGTACGTATTTTTTATGTTTTTTATTCGTGCAATTATGTATAGTCGCGCAATTGCATATTTGTTCGATTAAAAACCCAGACAACTTTTTTTATTAAATTACATATAGAAGTGCAACTGCACAACCCATGCCATTTTTTATACATGAAATTTATCTTCACATGTATATATAAGTTGCATTTGTTGACCAGAAAAATAAATGCATACTTTTGCTCGTAGACCCACAATTACATATATGTGCAAAAAAAATAAAAAATTGTCATTGATTTTTTCAGTTGCATTTGTTCACTGGGAAAATATCTATGCATATTTTTGCTTGTAGACACACAATTGTACATGGATGTGTAATTGTATCTATGTGCAAATTTTGTTTTATGTGCAATTCCATTTTTTACCACCCCTTTGTAAAAAAGGCGGGTTAAAAAGGCCCACGAAGAATAAAGGAAGGGGCAAAGTGGGTACCACGATCCAAGGAAAAACATATGGAGCCGGTCGACAGATATCTAAACTACAGTATTTCTCTATCAACCCGAGATCTAGCGGCTCTCAAATATTAAACCACCAAAACCGTAAACCCTGGAGGATGTAAAAGCATAAGAGGAGTTTGATGATTACCGGCTGCTTGTCCTCGCGCTTGAAATAGAGGTTGACCCCGAGTCGTGTGGAGAGCTTCTTGGCGAGCTCCAGCGCCGTCTCGTCGGCGACGTCGTACACCTTGGACGTGAGAACGGCCGTGAGGTACTCCATCGCGCCGGGCCCGTCAACCGTGTCCTCCTCCTGCTCCTGCCGGTGCCGCACGCCCACGAGGGACCCGCTCGCCCGCTGCAGCGACTCGGGCACCACCACCCGCATGAACGGCGCCGGCGCCGGCGCCGCAGGGGCCAGGTCAGCCTTCCGGAACGGCGCCGCCTCAGGGGACGACACCACCGTCGCGGCGTTCGCGGCCACACGGGAGCGCGGCCAGCAGCCAGCGCGGTGCGCGCCGTCTCGTCGGTTGCGGAACGCGGCGGTGCATGAGAGCTTCGGCGCGGCGGTGGCGGCTGCCGCCATCGTTTCTTCTGGGTGGAGAGGGTGCAAAGGGGGTCTCGCAGGAACGCGTCACAGCATTCTTATTGGCGCTTCTGACCTCCTTGTGTGCGCCTTGCGCCTGATCATGCTGCCCGTTTAACACGAGCTCTACCCCGGTGCTTCAAATAGCTGCACACTCTAAATGCTGTCCAGCAGTATATTACTAGTATAGAGACAATCTTGAGGACCACCTGTCCAGCAGTGTAGGAAAACGCCGGGCAATACAGTAGCCTGTCCCTAGCAGTAGACTCCGAATGATGCCACACAGATGTTTTTTAGCATTGAAGGTAGGGACAGCTAATGGTATTTAATACTCCCTCTATCTATAAATAAATGTCTAAGATTTGCCCAAATTTGAATGTATCTAGATCTATTTAGTGTCAAGATATAGTACCGTATCTAGATTTAGCGTTAAAGGTAGGGACAGCTAATGGTATTTAATACTCCCTCTGTCTATAAATAAATGTTTAAGATTTACCCAAATTTAAACGTATCTAGACTCTATTTAGTGTCTAGATGCATCTAGATTTAGATAAATCTCAGACGTCTATTTATAGACGGAGGGATTAGGAGAGAGAGAAAATCTATGCATGTGTGGTCGCAAGAAGACTAGGTCACGCCCAATGAAAACCTATGTCCGGCGCTCCCAAGAGAGGCCGTCGCAATGGGGGTGGACTTGGATGCCGATCAACGTGTAGGGTTCACCCGGAAACAATTTTCATATGAGGGATGAATGAGCATCCTAGCCGCGCCCATCAAACGACGTTCGACACATGTGCCAAACAGATCGAAAGGTACACACCGTAGAAGTAGCGCACACACGCCTGATGCGACCAGACGGCCCACCGCCGGGTACGCCCCTAGTCAGTGAGCGAGGCATGGCCCTTTGCTAGGTCACACCCCAACCCTCTGGCCGGGAGAACCATCCCCGAGGTCTCGGAAGCCCACGATGACCTCATCTACGGTAGAGTGGCTCCCGATGGCTCGGCGATAAGAAGACGGAGTAGCATCCAAGGAGCTCAGAGTAGCGGCTAATAAGCTTGGCACCGCCATGTCCCATTGATTACGGCGGTAACACCTCGACCATGCCCCAATGTCCATTGCCAAGGGTATAAAAAAGAAACAGTCCATGAAAAAGAAGAGAGTGGGAAAACTCATGAACACACGAGAAGTTCAACCATCCACATCCATAGAAGCAAGAAGACTCCAGCAAGAACCTCACACCGGAGTAGTATATATATTAGATCATCTTGATCAAATGGTGTATATTATACACCATCTAAAGTGTTTTACACCACCACTTTTGGCACCTTTTTTTCGTTTTTACACCACCAAAAAATTTCCTCAAAACTCAGATGGTGCAAAATACACCACCACTACTCTATTAGATGGTGTATATTATACAACACCAGATGCTAAAATTCAAACTTTGGCACATTTTAACTAAAATTTAAACATAATTCAACATATATATTTCATACAACCATAGCTAGATAGTTCGACATCGACACTGACACTCCGACATCATCGATACTCAACACTGACCATAGTTGGAACACTAATCCCAGAAGCCATCATCGCCCGATTGCTCCTCGGCGGCGTCCTGGGCGTCGAACTCATAGACGGGGTTGTCCCACCAATCAGAGTCCATGTTCATGCTCGAGTCGTTGACGATGATGGACGGACAGGCAACCGAAGAGGACACAACCGACGTCGAAGAGGAAGCAACGGCGCGGGCGGCACCACCGGCGGCCGAAGAGGAAGCAGCGGCGCGAGCGAGAAGGCACCACCAGCAAGCGAAGAGAGGAGGCGGCGGTGCGGGTGGAAGCGGCACCACCGGCGGCCGCGTGCTAGGCGGCGACCTGGGTGTAGTACTCGAGCTCCGCCGCCAGGTGGTCTAGGTGAGCGGCGCAGAACGCCGCCATGTCCGCCTCGTCCGCCTGCTGGATCTAGAGGCGCATGTACTCGCGCCGCACAACCTGGAACGGCTGAGTGAGGAAGTCGGCCTCCGCGCGGCTCTCGACGGTCGGCAAGTTGAGCGCGCCGCGGGTGGCGAACGTGGGGCGACAGTATCTCGGCGACGGATTAGCCAATTCTTCATGTGAAAATGGTGGCGGGGGGTGCGGGCGGGGCTGGTGTAGCGGGAGAGCAGCGGAAACAACCGCGCGCTACCAGACAAAGTGGCGGTTGGAGGAATCTTTTTTTTTGCATGGAATTCTCGGGCTTTATTCAACAACGACTCCTGCACTATCAGCTTGGAAGCTAGTAGCGAGGAAGGAGGGTACAATGTTCATCCAACAACTGGTCTCCTCCTGGGTGCAAGCAAGCTTTGCACACAAGTGAGCCGGCACATTGGCAGTTGAACCAAAAGTCCGAACTTTTTAGAATAAATTGTGAAAGCCAGGATTTGAACTCAAGACCTGGAGCTCTGATAACACGTTAAGCTTCATGCACTAACCACTTAAACCAAAAGTCTGAACTGATGGAAAGGGCTAGACAATCTACTTTATACACGTCAACACTTTTAACATGCTGAATAATAAAACTACTAAACGATGAAGCTAGCCTTTCGACTTCTAATAAAACAGACACTAAGCGAGAACTAACGCGCGAGTCCCAAAGATTCACAATCTCCAAACAGTCCACTTCCAAAACCACTCGCGAAAAACCTCGGAGTTGAGCGAAAATGACCCCATCCCTTAGCTCTAAAGCTTCTGCGATCAAAGGATCAGTGGCACCTGGGCATGGTTTACTCCATGCTCCGATGAAGCCGGCTGAATTTCTTGCAATTCCCCCCGCTCCTCCCATCAGCGCATCAATAGCGATGCATGCATCAGTGTTAATTTTAACCACCAGCCGTGCCCAGGTAGAATAGAAGCATGATGTCCTAGAATTTCAAGGAGGGCTAAAGCATCCCTTATCATCTTCATAGATTGGATCGGATCCATATTTCTTTTCTCATGAACCACATTATTCCGAGACGTCCAAATCGCCCACATCACTGTGATAATCTTAGCTCGCTCTGGGTTAGAGAACATGGGATCACACAGGATATCTCAAGACCATGTATTTGGGTGAAGCTCCGGTAATTTGACATCAAGCCAGGTTCTAGCCTCGTTCCAGAAGTTTTTAGCATGATTGCATTTGAGTAATGCATACATCATATCCTCGTAAAGGCAAACCTTACATGTAGCAACACGTGCAATATGCCTGTATTGTAGAGTGCTCTCAACCGGTTGGAGGAATCTTTGGTTGGCTGGGTTTTTGCACCACTTATAGGACACTTAAACTATCTGATCTAGTTGTTTTCTTTGGCTGACAAGTGGTATATATATATATAACAGTATCTGAGCAAGATGCTCTTATTTGATAGTTCATCTTCATACTCTTAGAGCATACCCACCAAATTTATTACACCGGAAGCTGTATCCTAGCCAGAACAAACTCAACATGCCGGCTAGACTCCTAGTCGCCGTTCACCGTATCTTCCGGCTAATGTAGCCGGAATACCATTATTTGTAACAGCTGAACACCTCACACGCTCCATATAATAAAACCGAATGCTGAAAGGATCGGTACAAGTATATATTTTTATATTTTTATAGTTCATTGATAGGACTAAAGTACTGTATTTAGTTACAAAAGCTAGCCGGGGCTAGAAAGAGGAAACAGAGGGACACATATCGCCGCCGGACCCAAGCCTAGCCTCGCAAAGCAAGGTGCCGCTCACCGGCAAGCACCCAACTCGCTGCTCCATCGATGAAAAGTTGAAAACCCGTCTGTCGCGCCCACGCCACAGCTCCCAGGATACGGGGCAACGAGGGAGGACTCCTCCGATGCCAGGATGTTAAATTTCCAGGGCAGTGCGTCGTCATACGTGCTTGGTTGCGCAACGTCCTGAGATCCATTTGAGTTGCGAAACATCCATTCAAGTTACGGGGATTAATCTGCACACCGGGCAGGCATCACCACTAGATTTGGATTATACAATGGCCACTACAGAACAACTCCCTAATTTAAAAGTCACATGCCAGGTTTGTATACTGTATAGACCCAGATTTCGAGCAAAATATTTGTTCCATTCATATTGTGTTCAGCATGTACTATGTATGATGCTAGCAGTCACTCAGTTCGGCTTCCCAGAGAAGTGCTTAGCTAGTACATTGCAACCAACCTTGGATCCGCACAGCAGCAGCCAAGCTGTTCAAGGTTTTGATGATGGCGCGATCTGTGTTTTCAGTGTGACAGGATAGTTTCCAACTGTTAGGAAAGCTCATGCTGAAAGGAGGTACAAGTATATCACAGTAGCATGTTTTACACATTAGCAATGACTAGGAAAACGGTAAACTAGGGTACTATTTATTCCATACAGGAAACAGAGATGCAATTCACTATCATGGTTTTATGCCTGACAGCAACATCAATTGAGATGAAAAACATCCGGCAAAGAAAATATCCAACGGGAAAACAAATAGTGAACACCAGATGATGACAAGCTTTACTCTTCCAGATGCGCCAATCAAATTACTATTTCACGTATCAGATTACAAATAGCTTCCAAATGCGTCATCGCCATATGCATAAAGTATGCAAAAGTGTCGTGCTTGTATTTATCAATCAAGCATGAAAGCTCTAACATGTAATAAGTTAACTCATGCTGACAAGGCAAAATATAAATACTCCTGTTGTTATTGTAGCCCTTTTATATTTCCACTAACTAGAACAATAATGTCTAGAAGGATGCACCTTTTTTTCACAAGTTCTGTATTGTCTGGTTAGTGGATGACACTAATTGCATATGTAACACCATGTTACTCTCGAACCCTTTCACAAAGCATAACCCCTAGTTACAATTGGAGGACTGAATAGCAGTTTTGTTAGCAAAAAAGAAGAGGAAGATATTTAACCTAGATGAACAAGCTGAGCTGAAAACAAGTAGACCTTACTACCTTAGTGCAACCCACTGCTGAAGGGATCGAGACATGAACCCCTGTCCTAAATTACTCTTTTGGTATTATAGCCTTACAGGGTTCAGAGAATATACTGGGTGATGAACCACTAAAGAAAAAATTCTGAGTGCAGAACAGGATTCATTAATGACTTCAAGTGTAATCCTTCCGCCAGCTGACTGCAAAAATTCCTGTTGAAGAGCATCAATGCATATTAAAAAACCAGCAAAATAATAAGAATACAAGCCAGAATACTGATAAAACTACAGGGAACTGAAACTAGATACAGAATCCACAATTAGTTTCAGTATGGACCTTATTGCTTGGATTGATCGCTACTTCAGAGAATGCACAAGTACACTCCAGGAGTGACATTAGCAGGACTGGGGTCTACCTAATATTAGAGTGTTTAAGTAGTTCACGTATGGACCTTATTGTTTGGATTGATAGGTACTTTAGAAAAATGTACGAATTCTTAATGTTATGGGAAGGAAAATATTGGTAGGACCGCGAGCTCCATACTGAATATCGAACCACCCTTAAAGATTAAGAATTGGTGGTGTGACATACACTAGAAAGATGATCAATGCAATCCAGCTGTAGAAAAGGGCCGATGTTAAGTTCAGTGGGATCCCGTAGTAACTAAGTAAGTATAGATCGAAATTACATTAAGTTCAGTGGGGCAACCAACAGGAGAATGAAATGCCAATGGAGGCAAAAGTAACCACGAAATAGTCTGTATACTTCCCTAGATGAATTCTTTTACCTCAATCTCCTCTTTCGGATAGCCCTTTTGGAATAAGTGTTATGGGTAAGGGCTTGACCTACCAGTTGAATGGAATCTACCGTTCTTTATGCTCTCGCTAGCTTTGAACTTGTTTGTACCAGTAATCAAACCCAGAATCTCATTTCCCATTGCGCTGAAATTTTATAAAAAGAAAGGCCGGGAATCATAAACTGCAAGGTTTGCACAGTACGTACCGGAGCGCCAGGCCTCCCCTTGATCCTGCCAAAGACTTGGGATGTTCACTAAACTGTAATTTTTTTATTTTCTCTTTTACCTCTTCAGGGGCGTGTAACACCAATCTCTCTCTCTCTCTCTTTTCAATGAAACGAAGCCCAAAGGCTTTTTGCATTTTCTCAAAAAAACAAGAGGCACCTATGGGGTGTAATCAGAAATGCACTAGAGCTGGACATATCTGCTATTTCAACTGGAAACTTTATGGCAAACTGGTATACAGGGAATCTGAAAAAGTACGGCAATCTACGTGCTTAGACTTTAGATTACATGCAGTTTCTTCGACTCAAGAAAAAGTTTGACATTTAACAATGAGAATTCAAAACTAGCTGAAGTTATTTTCCATTCACCTCTTTGCATCATAAGGAGAAGCTGCTCAAGTATTCTAAGGCCACGTAAATCAATCAAGTGATCTCTGTTCTTTAATAAACCATGCGGACAACAGTTTCCCCCATTTTCCATCTCTCATGCATAAGAAGATACAGTATCTTCTTTTCAGTTTCCGTTGCTCAAAAGTCTGGAAGATGCATGCTTCATTCGTGTCTTGTAATCTCGAAAATCTTCTTTTGCTGGAATTCAATAAAATAAGCCATGAGCATAAGCGTCGTAACATGGAAGTAAACCAGTTCAAGCAATTAACGAGAACAATGATCTAGAAGGAATCTTCGTATATTAACATAATGAAGCAATCAAATTGATGTCTGCAATATTCAAACGGTATTCAGATGTTTCCTAGAATATCACTTCTATAATCAAATTAGCATGCATGTGTGCAGTTGTACTTGTAGTTCGTACTTTTGGTTCTACTGGTTGGTGCATTAGAAAATTAATATGGTATCAGCACAAGAGATCTTTGATTCAAGTCTCGGCTTTAGCAATTTACTTAGAAAAAAAACTGCTTACCCTCTTTCTATCATGTTTAGGCTTATCGAGTCACACGTGAGAGGGGGTGTTGAAATATATGTTAATTGACCACCTTCTGTCCATCAGCTTGGACTTTTGGCTCTACTAGTTGCGAAAGCCAAGACTTGAACCCAAGATCTCTTCTCTGATACCATATTAAGTTTCAGGCTCCTACTAGTACAACCAAAAGTCTGAACTGATGGACATACTCCCATCATTCAACACTCTAAGGCATTCTTCAATGAATTTACAAATAGATAATCACAATCAAATCAAGTAACTATAATTAGACTTATGCATCACTACATTTTATTCATCTGATATTGTCATGATAGGCTATCTAAAGGTAGTAAATAAAAATATGGCAGTGAACTATTCTGAAATTTCGATGAAATACAGCATTTACCTCATGGCATTTTATCACAATGGAGCTCCCTCTCAGTACAGTCTGTCACAAAAAAATGTTTCCTTTGGCCAATATGGTGCCTTGAAAACAACTTCACTGTATTGGCTGGTAGTTCATTTAGCTTGCTGTCTTTTTTTTTCAATCTCCTTATCAAGGAAGATCATTATTGTTTCCGTCACGTGGTTCGGAGCAATGCCATCTGCAATCATCCTTCTCAAATACTTGTCAGCTTCCTTCAACCTACCAGCTTTTGCATTAATATCAATCAATGTATTAAAAGTGATAATATCTGGTTTCATTCCCCTGGTGATAATTTGGTCAAGCAAACAGTTTGCTTCTTCAACCTTTCCAGCCTTTCCCAACTGATTGATCAAAGTGTTATACATGACAATATCCATGTAAACACCTTTCTTTGACAATTGATCCATGATTGAGCTAGCAACCTCCGTTTTCCCCATCTGGCCAAGACCTTGAATTATCAGGTTGTATGTCGCTATATCATTTGGGCAGAGTTGTCCGCCCCTCTCATGCAGAACTGACCACACCTGTTTCAAATAGCCCTTCTTGACAAATGAGGTCATCAAGGAATTGTATGTATAACTTGTCCCTCTCCTTCCTAGATTTGTGAAGATCTCAAATAACTTGCAAGCTACACTCATTTTTCCTTTGGCCAAGAAGATTGACATATATGTATTAACCATGTCAGCATCGAAAGTTTTATCCCCCATACCTTGCACCCTCTGTCCTCTGTGTGTTGTAAATATAGCAGAATTATTCACTTTGTCGGCATGTTTAGCAAGATGATCCAAGTGTGGGGATAGAGACCAATCATCCTTGGGTTCATTACGTGCTGTTTCTTCATTTGTATCAGGGCATACTGCAGGTTTGAGCAAACTCATCACATCGTTCATATTACCATCAAAGGAAAAGACTGATGTTCCATCTTTCCCCCTATCCTGTGGTCCTCTCAAGGCATCCATCATGTTGGACTTCCATCGAATGGCATCTGGCAACACAGAGCTATCTCTAATCATCTTCACTATCTGCTCTTCCAGATCCCAGCGTCTACTCTTGTTGAAACCTATAAGTAACGATGTTATGGTGACCAAATCAATAGCAAAGCCCCGCTCCTCCATCTCCTTCACCAAACCGACCGCCTCCGCAACTTGGTCCCCGGTCCCCTCCTTGCAGAACTCTCTTACCATAATGCTGTATGCAATCCCATCCAGCAGCTGACCTTTCTTCCTTAGCTCATAGAAGAGTCGGCATGCTGCTTCCGCCCTCCCGTTCTTGAACAGCCCATCGATGACGGTGTTGTGTGTGCTCGCGGAGCACTGGATCCCATCCGCCACCATCGTCTCGAAAAAACCGCATGCCTCGTCAAGCTTCTTCGCCTTGAAGAGCCCATCCAGAAGCGAATTGTACACCACGACATCCCCCTTCACCCCGGTGCTCCCCCGCATCTCCTGAAACATACGCAACGCATCATCCATCCTGAAGCTCTTGCAGCACCCATCGACGATCGCGCGGTAGGTGAACACGTCCGGGCGAATCCCGGCCAGCTTCATTTCGTCGAAGACCACCAGAGCGTCGGCCACCCTCCCGCCAATCACGAGGACCCGTATGACGGAATTGTAGGTGCATATGTCGGGGACGAGAGGAGGAGAGGCGGCTTTCATCGCCGCGAAGAGCTTGAGCGACTTGTCCAGGCGCTTCCACTTGCCGAAGGCGTGGATGCAGATGTTGTAGAACCTTAGGTTGGAAGGGAGGCCCCTGCGTGACATTTCGTCGAACACATGGTTGAAGTCGTCGTAGAGGTGAGACTTGGACAGGGCGAGGAGGAGGCGGTTGGTGGCTCGGACGTGCGGCGGGTGGGAGGCGATGGGGAGCAGCCTGCGGATGGCGGGGACGGCGGAGATGGGGTCGGGGGACGCGATGAGGGAAGGGATGGCGGCGGCGGCGAGGCGGGGCAGGAGGTCGGGAGGCGCGTCTTGGAGGAGTGTGAGCGCGGCGTCGAGGCGGGAGGCGGAGAGGAGCGCGGAGAGCAGGCCCGGGAGGAGGGAGGGGGACGGGGAGGAGAGCGCGAAGGGGAGGAGCGCGTCGAGGAGCGGCGGGGAGTGCGTGGCGAGCGCGCGGAGCAGGATGGGGAAGGTGGCGGCGAGGAGCGGGGATGGTGCTGGCGGCGTGGCGGCGAGGAAGAAGGAGAGCTTGGAGGTGGGCGGGAGGGAGGGGTGGCGGAGGATGTGGAGGCGGACGGGGAGCGGCAGCGGCGCGGCGGGGAGGAGCGCGGGCGGGATGTGCGGCGTGGTGAGCAGGTGGTTGGCGAGGCGGGTTGCGAGGAGCGCGTCCGTGAGGTCGGACAGCGGCGCGGCGGTGGACAGGCGCCGGACCGGCGCCGACGGCGGCAGCATGGCGCTCGCTGCCTGCTGCGCGAACGCTCGAGGGGTGCGGTTTTAACCTTCCCACACTCCCACTGGCCACTGCCGGCCTGCCGCGGCCGCGCTTGAAGCCTTGAACTCTGCTCCACGTCGCCACGGACCGGCCGCGCACTGGAGCAACATAAGAGCAAGTTCAATAGTAAACCAATTGTTGCCAATTGTCATATCATCTATAGTCATCTTAGAGCCAACATGTATAATAGTGAGCTATAAAATTATACTGCTTTATTAGTGTATGACCCACCATTCACTCTCACATAGTCTCAGGAAGCGCGTCTTTGAAGTAGCTCTTGCATAAGAGCCCACTCCTCTTCTCTCTCCTCTCCTCTCTCCTCCAACTAAGCAACAATATATTATTTTAATCCTTATAGCCAGCTGAACTAGAACTTATTGTACTTGCTCTAAACAGACCGACACGTCCGCTCGATCGCATCAAATTTAGAAAATCAATGCGTTGGTGCGTGTCCTCCCGTATCCGCCCAAGTGGATCTATAGCCCGCATGGAAGCGATCCAACAGCTTTCTTCTTCTGGCTATCTGACTAGCGTTTTTATTCTAGCTAGGTCGATACTGGTGTTTCGTTCAACGCGGCGGCATCCAATACTCCATTTTTAAGCAGTGACGCCATTTTCTTCCACAACTTCACTTCTTCCATTTCCCACTACCACCACTGCCACAACCATCTCCGCAGAAATGGTTGGCGGCATGGACTCGAGGGGAGGACACCTAGGACGGCCTCCGAGCCGTGGCCATGGGTGTGGCCGAGGCCGACGAGGTAGGAGTAGTGAGAGAGGCTAGAGTCAGCCACCAGCGTCCACGTCACCATCGCCACCATCGTCGCCCAACCCTATCGCTATCGACCTTTCCGGCTTCAAGTTTGACGTAATCGTCCACTGGGGTATGAGCTAGGATTTAGCCGTCGACACCTTGATTCATTCCTGTAATGCAACTCGAGTGAGACACGCCACTAGCCAAGAAACCCAAAACATGTTATATTGTGATCCAAATTCCAAGAAGAGGCCTGACGAGCGGAGCGAGGCCCGTTGCCGGTAGGTTTGGGCCGCCGCTAGGGTTTGGTCGCATCATTGTACACCCATGGCGTTTGTAAACACCACCAAAATAGTGAAGTTTTGTTGGCTGACGCCTGTGGTTTTTCCCTTGTGTGTTGCAAGGGTTTTCCACGTTAAAATCCTGTGTCCCCTGCAATAGTTTTTACTTTTCGTTCTTCGTTTATTGTGCATCTCGATTATAACAAAACACACACACGTATAGAAGCTACTGTGCAAACAAGCACACAGGTGAATGGATCCCTGCTGCTAGCTTTGCGCATGCAACACACGGAAAGATCGATCGCTTCAGACGATTTTTTACCTCACTGCAACACACAGAAATAACAGGATTTGGGGTTGGCGGACGCCGTTTAACCTGAAAAAACTCATAGTGGACGTCGTGTGTATAACACATAATATGGGCTCATACGATCAGCGTGGCTACTTACAGCTCGAGTAGCGTCTTAAATAAAATCAAAAAGTAACCTGGACTGCAGTGGCTACCAAGTAGTATAGGTAAGTAAGCTTGATCGTTAGTTTGAATCCTGCCATATAATTTTTTAGCTTTAATTATTTTTTAAGCTACTGACAGGTGGGATCCGCATATAAGGCAGCAGCCAAGTATAACATGTCCTAAAGGAAAATATTGCAGGATTTTTTTTTTTTGAAAAATTACAACGCCACATGTCCAATTTCCTCCTCCGCCTCTGCAGGAGTTCAACGTCGACCCGGAAGCTACGAAGAATGAAGCGTAGGAGGAGATGGCGCTGGCGGACATCATAGCGGTGTTCGACGCTGCCACAACGGAAGAGGCCCGGCGCCGCCAGGCAGAGGGGATGGGCGAGCGGTGGTGTGCAGAGTGGGAGCGCCTGCGCATGGAGCGGGAGCTCCATCACCGTAATGCGGCAGGAGGCGTTGGAGCAGCAGCTGCGGGAGGAGGCGGCGGCTTGAGCGGCGGAGGCGGATGCGTTGGTGGCAGCAGCGGCGACGCAAATGGAGGAGGAGGACGAGGCGGAGGCGGAGGAGGAGGAAGAGGACAATGACGACTTCGACTGATCCAATAACGGGCCGGAACCGGAGGAGGCGGCGGCGCAACAACTAGCGCTCGTTGAGTCGTTCGAGTCGCAGAAGAAGCTGCAGGACGACGTCCGTGCCCGCAAAGAGAAGCAGATTCGCCGTGCCGTCGAACTCTCCCTCCAGGCGGGGCAGGAGGGGAGGGCAGGCGACGACGCGCTGAACGAGCACCGGCATCTTCTCGTCACGCTCCGTAGGGAGAGGCGGCCGGAGCTGCGGCGGATGGATGCGAAGACGAGGCGGGGCCATCGAACGCACCGCCGGGTAGCCAGTAGGCCATAATCTAGCCATTTTCATTCAAACTTATAAAATATAATCAAATTTGAATGAAAATTTTTAGTTTCACGCACTTTTATTAGTTAGGGGCGTGTTTCGGGGCGCGGCTAGGAAGCGGTGTCTCCAAACACGGCACGAAGAAAACGCGTCAGCCAAACACTCGATCCAGCGCCGTTTGGGGGACGATTTGAGGTGGATCACCGTTTGGGGGACGATTTGAGGGGGACACTTCTGGACATGCTCTAATACCTACGATGGTTATTTTGCAAGTTGTGGTGCAGTGCAATTGTGGTACCAAGGTGTATATCACTCTCCGATTTACTTTTGCCCGTGAAACTCTCCTACCAGATAGGCATCGTGAGGTAACGGAGAGAGACTATCCAAAGAAAAGGATGACGAACAGAGACGGCGGCTATCATCTTGGGGGGCCCATCATCATCATCTTGGTCCCCTCCCCTGTGTTCTTCTTTTCTTCTACCTCTGGCTCTTTCTCTCTGATTCCAGCTCCATACTGCTACTTGGATCCTCAAATTAGCTATACAGAAAATTCCTGTAATCTGGTACGGTGAAGTGGGTTTGTAACACATAGGGCTGCGGCCTCCCCGCCACCACACCGTCGCCCTCTCACTCCCGACGACGGACGGACAGACGTTGAGACCCGCCGGCGGCGCGCGGCCAGGTAAACCAATCGCCCCCTCCGTGTCCCTTATTAACACTGAAATCCATTAAGGCTTGGGGATTTCTATTAGTTTGGGATTGGGAGGTAGTATAATATGTGGCGGTAATCCCATGGGTTCAGTTCTTGGTCGACCACACCTTCCATGGGTCGCCACAAGCAACTGAAACAATTGTGTGATTTGGCGCAAGCTCTTCTATTCGGAAATTTGGATTATGATTGTGATCGCTGTTGCTCTATTGAATTGTACTGTTTGTGCCCAAGCCAGCCGGCCAGATAAGGGGCGCGCGTGCGCAAAACCGCTGGTTAAGTAAGAGACGATTTGGGGATGGATAAGACAGTCAGAAGCGGCATCATCCATTGCACATCTTTTTCTTCACCCCTGATCCGTTGCAACTCATCCCTGTAGGGTTCGATTATAAAGTCCTCCTACTTTACTTCTTAGATGAAGCTTGACTGCTTGAGTAATCAAAGCCAAAGTACTAGGTAGTAGGTACTGTACTCCTTTTCATATGTTAGATCAACAGGGGCTCTGCCCAGGTCCATCTTCATTGATGGAACCACAAAAGTCGAGGACCTGACAGACCATGGGCATGCACTCAGAGAAATTATGGTTGCAATCCTCAATCTCCCTGCAAAGGCAACATGGGCCATTGGACGGCCCTCGACGCTTCACGATCTGGGCGCACAAGGGCAGCTTCCCTCGCCAGTCGCAACACAGGAGTTTCGTAACTCCCGTCCACATAAATCTAGTCATGATGCACTCAGAGAAATTATGGTTGCAATCCTCAGGGCCTCTTTGTTTGGGCTGGCTGTGGCTAGCTGTGGCTGGCTGTGCAGCTGCGCAGAGAAAGCTACTGCGCAGGAAAAGCTACTGTTTTATGTTTTACTCTTTGGCTATTTGGCTGGCTGTTTGGCTGTGAACTGGTGAATTGTCTAGAATAGCCTCAAAGTTAGTTTGTCGATTACGTTGAATAAATAACATATAAACAATCTAGTCGCCACCGCAGTCGAAGCGGGTGGGTACGACATCGTCGTCATCGGCGATGTCGTGGATGATGGCGTCTGCAGGTGGGGCCGCCATCGCCGCCCGTGCCTCCACGAGCGTCGCCCTAGCCTCAGCGAGCTCGGCCCTAGCATCGGCGATTTCCGTCCTGGCCGCGGCGAGGCGCTCACGCCCTGATCCCAGCTAAGGTTGTGATGGGCCATGGATGGACGCTAGGGTTTAGCTTGAGGTGTGCCCGTCACCCCCGCCGGTGTCCACAATATATAGCCACGGCGGGACTTTAACCGCCATTAGTGACCTTGACGTTGTCTTCGCTAAAAAAAACGTCCGCACCGCTGGAGATACACCAGATGCAA